>NC_052340.1:6521774-7225940 GCF_016432855.1 Salvelinus namaycush | reverse complement strand
TGTGTAATAACAGGGTTTGACATGATGACTACGTCATCTCTGTACCTCACGCATACAATTATCTGTAAGTTCCCTCAGTCAAGCAGTGAATTTTAAACACAGTTTCAACCAAAAAGACCAGGGAGGTTTTCCAATGCCACGCAAAGAAGGGCACCTATTGGTAGATAGGTTAAAAAAGCAGACCCTGAATATCCCTTTGATCATGGCTAAGTCATTTTTTACACTTAGCATGGTGTATCAATACACCCCAGGGGCACAACTTTGGTTTTAGAAGTGGAGGGGACATAATCTGGTGGGGGGTTTGGGGGTCCTCCCTTAAAAGCAATTTCCTGCATTTGTACACAATCTAATATGACCCTTTTGGGGTAACTTTTATTGTAAATGAGAGTACAATATGTTTCTAAACACTTTTACATAAACGTGGATGCTACCATGATTATGGATAATCCTGAGTCAATCGTGAATAATGATGAGTGAGAAAGTTAGACGCACAAATATTATACCCACCAAAAAATGCTAATCTACCCTGTTATTGTGAGAGGTTAGCATGTCTTGGGGGTACGCTATTTGTGCATCTAACTTTCTACAAAAAGTGCTCAAATTTTTTAACGGTTCAACCGATATGGATGAAAATACCCTCAAAGTATAGCTGACAGTCTGCACTTTAATAACGGCATCGTCATTGTTTGATATCATATCCAAACGTTTGGAGTATAGAGCTAAAAGAAGAAAAATGTGCTTTAAAAAATGCTTCCAATAATTACAGAGGGCACTGTAATTCATGTCATAGGCCTAATAGTACTGTAGAGTTCTTTCTACCTGCAAAAAATATAGCTGGGTCACCCCATCCTGCGTCTAGGGGTCCACTGCCCTGTAGTGCCCCAAACCATCACACGCACTCAGGTTTAGGATCTTAGTGAAACATGAATTATTGGTTTCAGGTATATTAGGCTAAGGCCAGAGTGACACACAACAGTATGGAAGACCCCCAGGGCCAGGACTGAGCATCCCAGCAGCTAGGGATTGCATAAATAGGTATCTCCCCTGATGTGGGTCTTTTCTATACAGACTCCTTTTGTTGTACAGTATTCCATATAAGGCATCCAAACCTTTTGAAAGTTGCACAGTATACCTTTAATCTTGTAATAAATACAATCTACTGATACATAACTTGACAACCTTCCAATGAATGGCAATGCATTTCTTAGCCGCTATAAATGCTAGGTTACACAGTTTCTTCTGATAACAGCTCCAGCAGAGGTATTACATTTCTGAGTGCATGATAGTCAGTTTCACTGGCATATAGTACATTCTACGCATGGTCTTAAACCGCAGTAATTTATGTCTGAGTTTATACGAACATGACTGGGTATTCAAACATATCTGTATCCATTCTTCATCATCGTCAAGTGTCTTCCTCATCATTTTGTTTTAGATGTTTTGTGCCATCGGGAAAAGCCTCTATTAAGCCTTGATACAGTTTGGAAATAAACTTTAGAGTTGTTTTCAGACTGCCTTAAAATAGTTTACATCTTTGAAGCTTCTGGCTGGTCCAGTGTTTGCTGCTCAGAGAGATTAAAGTTTTGCATCTGTAAAAATTCACCTTAGCACCATCACAGACTGGTCTTCCCTGGTTTCCTGACCCTGCTGAGACCCCTGTAACTATCTGATCCTGCTCAGACAAGGCATGACAAAGAATTACCTTGGTGTACATTTGTACATTATATTATCCAAGAATAGAATCAATGGTTCAATAATTGAAATTACCATAATTCCCAGATCCCAGACTGTATCCTACCCATCAACTCAAGATGTAACTTTGTATCCATTCACTGGTTGTTATAATGTACTGCAAAAATCACCTGAGCTCTATAGACTGGTCTTCCCTGGCTGTCTGACCCTGCTGGGACACCTGTCACCATCTGATCCTGCTAAGACATGACGAGCATAGTGTTGTGTACTGACTGTGCACCTTGACAGTGAAGCTTGTAGAGCTGTTTATACCGTGTCAGTGTGAAAAAGTAGGAAATTAGCTAGGGAAACTGACAGATTAATAATATTACATACAGTAGCTATACTGACTAACATAAAATCCCATTGCACTTTCAAAAAAACATCAGAATATCAGACTTCAATCGTTTGGCCACTGGTTTCGTCATTTTGATTCAGGTCTAGTGTGATTGACGCAAAAAGAATAGCTAAAGTTAGCTGACTTTTGGCTAGTACATCAACTGGCAAAACTAGCAAAGTATATTTACTTACATTGAACTGGGACCAAACAAAGGCTACAACACATGTCCATGCACACAACAGCTGTTAGAAACTGCTACCTGAAGCTAGAGCTGAACTGGCTGTGGTAGCTATTAGCTAGCTA
Organism: Salvelinus namaycush; assembly: GCF_016432855.1. Classification (NCBI taxonomy): domain Eukaryota; kingdom Metazoa; phylum Chordata; class Actinopteri; order Salmoniformes; family Salmonidae; genus Salvelinus; species Salvelinus namaycush. Next base: position 7,223,566 of record NC_052340.1, on the reverse strand, counting down.
GTGCATTCCCTTCAGACAGAACTTCAGTCAAGAGGGGATGTATCATGTACTGCATTAGCTAATGTTACATTAACTCAGCACTTTTCTCTCGATTAAGTCAAACATCAATAACCTTGCCAGCTACATCAGTCAAATAAAGAGTAGCCATTTTCTACTCTGATTTTTTTACAACTCGGTGAAAAATCACAACACACACAGACAACAGCTGCCTCTGAAGGCACACTCTGTGGTGTCCGCGTGGTCCACAATCCAGCTAGTTGATAACGCCAAATAGCCTACCCGACCGCTCTTAGGCGTCTGCATGGTCCTAAAGCACACCACCACCGCTTTTTGTATCACAGTGCAATGATAAAACTGCGAGGGACAAAAATGCAATTTCAGAACGTGGGGGAGGGTCATGTCGCCCTATCCCCAGTGAAAGTTGTGCCCCTAATACACCCAGTTACTACAAAGATACAGGCGTCCTTCCTAACTCAGTTGCCAGAGAGGCTTGACACCGCTCAGGGATTTCACATTGAGGGATTTCACTATGTTGACTTGTTAACAGTTTAATGGCTGTGATAAGAGAAATCTGAGGATGGATCAACAACATTGTAGTTACTCCACAATACTTAATTGACAAAGTGAAAAGGAGGAAGCCTGTACAGAGTAAAAATATTCCAAAACATGCAGACAAACAAAACAGGCAATACAGTAATTCTGCAAAACATTTGGCAAAGCAATTCATTTTTTGGCCTGAATACAAAGTGTTATGTTTGAGGCAAATCTAATACAACACACTACTGAGTACCACTCTCCATATTTTCAAGCATAGTGGTGGCTGTATCCCGTTATGGGTATGCTTTTTATCGTTAATGTTATATTGTATAAATGATTGGAGACAGGCTCAAGAATACGTAGTAGGGGGTTTTAATACTCCACCCAAAAATACAACATTCCATGAAAAGGCATGGGGACAAAGCCCAAAACAAACACGCATACAAAAACACAGGGATGTAACCCAAACAAAAGGGCGAGGTTAAACCTCTAATAAATACACGGGACGAGACTCGTAATAACAAGTGCACCACAATACACGGGACGAGACCCGTAATAACGAGTACGCAGCACGAAAGCCGAAACAACAAAGCACAGGTACTCACAAGACCAAAGGACATGGGAACAATAACAGACAAAACAATGATGCACAGAGAGCACATATATACATTTACTAATCAGGGGGAATGGGAAAAGGTGTGCGTAATGAAACAGTTCAGTGACACCTAGGGGCCGGTGACGTAGACCTCTGGAACTGCTGCACGGAATGAGCAGCAGTACCGGGGGAATCCGTGACAATAACACAAAATGTGGATTAAGAGGTATGAATACTTTCTGAATGCACTGTATGTGTGCATGTATATATTATAGTTACTTCGTTTTTTGTTGTTGTATTAGTAGTTGTAGCAGTAGTTTTTATTAGTTGTAGGCCTATTAGTAGTTTTATCAAACTTTATGCTGTAAAAGTACATCATTTAAAAAAAATGATTTATCATTATTTCATTGCTATTATTATTATTAGACAGTAGTTGTAGTTTTTATTAGTTTTTATTAGTTGTAGGCCTATTAGTAGTTTTATCAAACTTTATGCTGTCAAAGTACATCATTTAAAAAAAAATATTATTATCATTATTTCATTGCTATTATTATTATTAGACAGTAGTTGCCATATAATTATTGTTAATTAGTATTTTTTTGTATTCATGTTTTTAATACTTTTTTGGACACCCTTGAAAAGGATTTTATCCTGGAAAATTTCAAATAAAATAAATAAATGTTCTAAGACTCCGTTTCCATCTCTTTGACAAGAAATGTATACTTTCTTAATTTGTAGTTTTGAAATTTGATAAAAAATATATGACTTAATGAAAAAAATAGACTCTTAGCTTTCATTTGACCACTATTTGACATGCTCCTATAAACTTCACGTGTTGGTGCTAATGGGTCCTTTTACATGAAAACTACCTATGAGTCTATAAACCCTTGAATAATCCAGTGTTATAGTCATGTCACATTTGATGCCATAGCATTGCTTCATTAGTCTGGGATTCATTGTTTCTGAGCAAGGTTTTCTATATTCAGGGGGAATGCATTACCAACAAGGAGAACAAACGGAAAGGGGCATGACTCACAAGACATAGAGGCCTCTGCTCCAGGCTGTCATACATTCACACGATAGTGCCAAAAAGGTCTACCTACTATATTTACCAGAACGTTCCTCAGACTCTTGTTAATCACACTTTGTTACGGTATAAGAAAGCATTTTCGGCACAGGGGAGAGGATGATGTCAACGGATAGGGGCCTCTCATGCTTCCTCTTCGAACAATTGGAGGAGCTTGACTACGAAAGAAGGCACTTAAAATAACAAAAGGAAGGTGATGACCAAACGCTTGCCTGCGTGTGGCCAGAAGATGACCAAATAGCCTCTCTGCTAGCTCCTGCAACAACTTGCTCATGTAAATGGAGGGGTTGTTGTGGTAAAAAGTCAGAACGTAGCAGAATGTTAGTTAGAGCTTTACTGATAGCTCTAAAACTACAGGGCTGGGGCCTCCCGAGTGGCGCACCGGTCTAAGGCACTGCGTCGCAGTGATAGAGGCGTCACTACAGACCCGGGTTTGATCCCAGGCTGCGTCCGCGACCGTTAGACCCTTATGGCGGTGCACAATTGGCCCAGCGTTGTCTGGGTTAGGGGAAGGTTTGGCCTGCTGGGATGTCCTTGTCCCATCGCGCTCTAGCGACTCCTTGTGGCGGGACGGGCGCATGCACGCTGACTTCGGTCACCAGCTGTACGGTGTTGCCTCTGACACATTGGAGCGGCTGGCTTCCGGGTTAAGCGAGCAGTGTTTCAAGAAGCTGTGCGGCTTGGCGGGGTCGTGTTTCGGAGGATGCATGGCTCTCGACCTTTGACTCTCCCGAGTCCGTAAGGGACTTGCAACGATGGGACAAGACTGTAACTACCAATTGGGGAGAAAAAGGGTTAAAAAGTACAAAAATACAAAATAAAACTACAGTGCTGCTGTCGGGACTGCTAAAAAACATCTGTTCAAAACATACCATGAGGAAGAAGGAATAGAGGAGTAAGAAACAAGAACAGCATCCTCCCTAGAGTGCCGGACTTAAAGAGGCAGTATAAGGGTTTTGATTGAGGTGGGACTCCCTTGACATCCTCCTTGTTGAAAACCATTTGTGCCATGCATTTAAGAGAGGAGCTCTAGCAGCACCGCAGGCTGGGGGAATGACATGGAGTGTGACATTAAAGAGCACTTTTGAATTAACAGTGACCTTGTGGTCTCTCAACTTTGAATGCATTGCCAATAGTTGACACCATGGTAATCACATACACATCAACCATAAAGAACAAAAGGTCTCATCAGCACTGAGACTGAGCGATGTCTGGGCTACTGGGGAGGTCTGGGGAACCACACAATGAAAGCTTTGGTATTGGTTTTCTGTTGTAGCCGTGTAGTTACAATGCTGTTGTAACAGTATAACTTTAGTACGTCCCCTCGCCCCGACCTCAGGCGCGAACCAGGGACCCTCTGCACACATCAACAACAGTCACCCACGAAGCGTCGTTACCCATCGCTCCACAAAAGCCGCGGCCCTTGCAGAGCAAGGGGCAACACTACTTCTAGGTTTCAGAGCAAGTGACGTAACTGATTGAAACGCTATTAGCGCGTACCCGCTAACTAGCTAGCCATTTCACATCCGTTACACTGTTACTGTTGCATATTACTATTGGGTATTGGTCTTACTAGATTAAGGAATGTGCTACAATTATTAAACCTATATGATTGCTCAACCCAGACGTAAAACAACCTCACATGTCCTACCTTGTGACAATAAATGTGCAAGCCATTCCAACGTGAAGGGAGCAAGAACACAGAGGTGATGACAGCCACATTACATTACATGGAATCAGGTGAAAAGAACTAAGAGGGTAAAAAAAGAGAGCATAAGGTCCTAAAATCAGAATTAGGGAGATAATTATTCACACCTCTGATTGATGATAATTGGACTTTAATGAAGGGGTTGATGCAGAGATGATGACAGAATCAGGAGAAGTTGCCCAAGCTTATTGTGTTGTAATGCCTGTAATGGCGGTATCTGATGTGCACATGGCCTATTTGATGATTTGACGAGATTGACTCCTTTGAAATATTTTTTGCATGTTTCCAATGACGTCACATCTGTGTCTAAGGTATTTCTTCAATAAGCAATCGAAAAGCTTGATATGCATTTTGAAGAAGAAAACAATGGTTTTGAGTTCAAAGAGGAAATGTGGTCTTTTGAAAATCAGGATAATGGAGGCTATATTTACAATTGGCATAAAATCAGATTGCATATCCAATCAGTGTAGAGCATCAGATTGAAGACAATTTTGCCTGATCTGATTTGAATCGAAGCATGCATCAACAGTATCTCAATTCCGCGTGGAAAACAACGCACCCCCGGCAGCAGTTTGCTGGAAAGGAACTCTCCTAAAGATCCATCCACTAGAAGACCCATTCACCTACCACAACAACCTATGACTCTAGATTCCATGGTGACGCCACTGAGTGACTCGCCTGCATGACTTCCTCATTCCTCAGTCACCCTGTCACTGTTCTCCTATTATCCTCACATCTCCATACTCCCCACTGGGACAGACCTTCTTGAAACAATTTCCTTTTGATAAACGTTTCAGCTAAACGTAAACGTGGGCCATCTCAACAAGGACAAAGTTTACATAGATCCCCTTTGGAGGGTTAAGGTCAGGAGAGGAAAGGAGGCGTATTCTGCGTGCCGCTGCTCTTTTTATCACATCCAAGAGTGACAGCAGCTAAGGATCCCTGACAAATATAACTGTTGCCTTTGTCCTGACATCTGGATATATGTACTGGGGGTTTCCAGGTTGACCTGGTGTGTCCTGGGGCCTACATGTTCCAAGCAGAAATCGCTCCGCCATTTCCTGTTTGCTAAAATTCTAATTTCAGTTTAAACAAGCAATTATAGTGTGGAGAATCATTGTCCCATCTAAATATTTCCCATAATCCAAAATATTGTCTATTCAGCTGTTTGAGGCCTGTGTACACAAACGGAATGTAAAACGACCCACAAACAAAACTTAAGAATGGGAAGCATAGAAACAACGCACATAGAATGGATCTACCGCTTCTTAGACTTGTTTACTTTGAGAATGACAGATCTATATGCCACATTTCTATGTGAATTATGTCAGGTCGCCCAAAAGTAACATATTGCGCCTTTAAACATCACACACATCTTTATTCATTTGTGTTTTAGAACACATGTCGATGCCCACAATCAGCTATATCATAGAATTTACCACACATAAATCATAGAATTTCCATACATACACTTTAGCAATAACAAATACCATGACACCATGTAGTCTTAAATACAACTCTACCCTTGTAGCTGAAAATTGCTTTTGTTCAACCATCTATTGGATTGGTAAAACAGAAGCGACAAAAACCTATTGCAGTGGAACACTGACTGTCAGGAGTAATTGAGATGCTTGCTAGTCTGACCAAATCTATCATGTTCAATTGCATTTTTGTTCCCAAGGAGAATAGAAAATGTTTTGAAACACCATAATATGACTTTAAAAGGACAGGAATGGCCCGTTAATAGCATTATAAAACAAGCAAAGAGGGAGCAGGTCTGGTTTAACCCAAAATGAGATGAACACACAGACACAGTGTGAAGATATGGCCCTTAAAACCAAATAAGCTTATCAGCTACGCCATGGAACCAAGAGGGGCATCCATCAATAACAGGTTACAAATATGAGAAAGCTCTATTTCCGCCTAGCCACTTCATGATATCTAGGGACACCTGGCTTTTAGATCAGAAATGACTTTCGGTGGATGATGCAACAACATTTTCATCATCTGCTTTCAGATGAGACATACCACTTTGGTTCAGGTGGGAAAAATCCTGCCGAATTTAATAAAATAATCAGAAACTGCAAACCAAGATGGCAAGTACACTGAACAAAAATATAAATGCAACATGTAAAGTGTTGGTCCCATGTTTCATGAGTTGAAAAAAAAGATCACAGACATTTTCCATACACACGAAAAGCTTATTTCTCTCAAATTTTGTCCACAAATTTATTTACATCCCTGGTTATGAGCATTTCTCCTTTGCCAAGATAATCCATCCACCTGACAGGTGTGGCATACCTAGAAGCATGATCACTACACAGGTGCACCTTGTGCTGGAGACAATAAAAGGCAGCTCTAAAATGTGCAGTTTTGTCAAACAACACAATACCCCAGATGTCTCAAGTTTTGAGGGAGTGTGCAATTGGCATGCTGACTGCAAGAATTTCCACCAGAGCTTTTGCCAGAGAATGTAATGTTAATTTCTCTACCGTAAGCCACACCAAATGTTGTTTAAGAGAATTTGGCAGTACGTCCACGCCAATCCAGGACCTCCACATCTGGCTTCTTCACCTGCGGGATCGTCTGAGACCAGCCAACCTGAGAGCTGATGAAACTGAAGGTTTGCACAACCAAAGAATTTCTGCACAAACTGTCTCAGGGAAGCTCATCTGGTCCACAACAGGGTCTTGACCTGACCACAGTCCTGCATCGTAACCGACTTCAGTGGGCAAATGCTCACCTTCGATGGCCACTGGCACGCTGGAGTGTGCTCTTCATGGATGAATCCCGGTTTCAACTGTACCGGGCAGATGGCAGACAGAGTGTGTGGCGTCATGTGGGCAAGCGGATTGCTGATGTCAATGTTGCGAACTGTCACGCCCTGATCTGTTTCACCTGTCCTTGTGCTTGTCTCCACCTCCTCCAAGTGTTGCCCATCTTCCCCATTATCACCTGAGTACTTATACCTGTGTTCTCCGTTTGTCTGGGGCCAGATCGTCTTGTTTGTCAAGTCAAGCAGCGTTTTGTTTCTCAGCTCCTGCTTTTCCCCAGTCTCTCTTTTCTCGCCCTCCTTGGTGATGACCATTGCCTGTCCTGACTCTGAGCCCGCCTGCCTGACCACTGCCTGACCTGACCCTGAGCCTGCCTGCCCGGGATGAGATCCTGAAGCCATTGTTGTGCCATTCATCTACCACCATCAGCTCATGTTTCAGCATGATAATGCACAGCCCCATGTTGCAAGGATCTGTACACAATTACTGGAAGCAAAACAATTCCCTGTTCTTCGATGGCCAGACATGACACCCATTGAGCACGTTTGGGATGCTCTGTATAGACGTGTACGACAGCGTGTTCCATTTCCCGCCAATATCCAGCAACTTCGGACAACCAATGAAGAGGACTGGGACAACATTCCACAGGCTACAATCAACATCCTGATCAACTTTATGCGAAGGAGATGTGTCGCGGTGCATGAGGCAAATGGTGGTCACACCAGATACGGACTGATTTTCTGATCCACGCTCCTACTTTTTAAAGGTATCTGCAACCAATACAGTCACTGTATTCCCAGTCATGTGGAATCTATAGATTAGGGCCTAATTTATTTATTTAAATTGACTGATTTCCTTACTATAACTCAGTTAAATCTTGGAAAATGTTGCATGTTGCATTTACATTTTTGTTCAGTGTGTTTGTGAAAAGTTTTAAAAGCTTTGAAAAATCTAAGTTGAATATAAGTTTACAAAGGCATGGGACAACACTGCCTATGTCTGTCCTTGTCTAATTGCTTGTGTCATATGATGACACCAGTATTAGATTCCCTACCATCCTTATCACACACTCTGTAGGACGAGATCGTGGGGAAGAGATTATATCAGTAGTCAGGTCACAATTCCGATATATCGTTTGAGCTCAATCGGAGCGTTCCTATCTGGTGGACACCAACTAGATAAATTATAACATAATATAGTGATTCCTGCTGAGTTCCAGTTTCTGAATGATTCCACCTGCAATATATATTTTTTCACAGTTCCAGTCCTTGAGTAGTAAAAGCATGCTGTGCAATGATTTGGCCTTATGCACATTACATTCCAGCTTTCTGAATGATTCCACCTGCAACATACATTTAATTAGAACACTATGACATAGTCTTCACTGGTATGATCACCCTTGGATCATCTGTGTCGGTCTGAAAATAACTTGTCACCTTCTGGTCTGAATGGTGTTGTGATGGGCACCACTGCGTGAGTGCTGCTGTGCGGACTTCATCTGAGGGAGGTGCCAGCATAAGCATGTCACATCTTTAAGCATGTTACACCTCTGATGGCTAGGCCCACACTGTAGCCCGTGTTAAACATAGCCACCAGATAATACACATCCTTAATCTCAGCCTCTCCCCAGTGTCAACATAAAGAACGAGCGTCTGATAAGTCACTGTCGAGGACTGACCCTCAATTCACTTCCTGACAGACTCTGGACGCATTCTCCCGGCCTATCTGACCATAGCAGACGTGCTCAGGAGCCGGGATGGAAGGCAGCAGTCAATTATCTCCAGTGAAAACCTATTTTTTTTGTCCCTGACTCTTTTATACACTACATTATACACATGCAGCATACTGCTGTCTGACACGGCCGGTGACAAAGGGAAATTGGATGGGTTTGCAGTCAACGACAAGGCTCTAAAGAAATGCACCTTTCGCTTTCATGAATAAATTCCTCCAACCAAATGAACAGTAATGTAGGTTTGAATTTGATTGCCTCATGTTGGATTCTGGTTCTGTCAAAATACTGGGGGTTTCACCTCTGTTTTGTCAAGCAGTTAATTATTAAGCTGCTTGATGTATACAGTAAACCAGATGAAGGAATAGACCAGAAATGCTACATATTTACAGTACACGGCGATACAGCCACCCACTCTCTCTCATGACAGATTATTTTCCAAGAGTAGATAAACAATCTTTCTTCAATCTGGTCTTTCTGGTCGTGATCCTGATTCATTGACTGACTGACTGGCTGCTAAGTCACTAATCTCGTAGTGTTGGCTGGAGTTTTAGAGCATGTCATTGCTTCTCTTCTTATGAGCCATATGGCACAGGTTTGAATCCCACAGCCCCAGTATCTTCAGTCTGCCACTGAGGCCAAGGAGGCTGCTTAGCCCTTTGCCTAACTCAGAGCAGTCTACGGGCCTGAATGATTCTCTGTGTTCCACCCACTTTGGGTAACTGAATTTGTTCCCTTTGACCCCAAAAGGGGACTAACCACACAGAGTGTATTCTGGCAATCCCACTCATACTGATTTGATTGTGAAGCAACATCAACATGAGTAAATCATGAGTCCCAGTTATAGACCATGTTTTACAGAAAAAAACATCCTTATGGGTCATTTTGTCCATGCCTAGAAGCATTGTGCAAATGTATCAAATGATATATTTTGCATGCTGAAGTTGTACAGTATTACCCAGCGTTCAATGATTGAAACAGGCTAAACATAACCCTTAACGGCATGCCATCAGGAAACCCCCTTAATGTATCGAATTAACCAGATTCCCTCAACAATTGATTCCAACGAATTGAAGGACCTATTCCGAAGGCAGATTAAACACCTGTTAGTTAGGGTGGAAATCTGTTTTTACAAATCTGTTGTAAATCGTGTGTGCGTGATTTTTATTTTCCATTGGATTGCCATGTAGGCCTACTTACAGTCATGGCCGGTACCAGAACGAATCAGTTGGACGGGCCTTTGATTTCCATAGGCGGGCATGTTTTTTCACGGGACCTCCTATGTCTCCTATTGTTTTGTTATGGGTGTTAAAGTAAAGACCATAGGCAGCTCTTGAGTTTCAAGTTTGGGGAAGCATACAATTTATCCTAGCATTTCTACCGATCTGCGTAAAAAAAATGTATATGCGCATTTTCGTGGAACATTTTCCTTTCAATTGTAGCATTTTAGTTTTTTAAATATCATTGTCACATGATTAATCATAAAAATCTGTCGTAAAACGATCAAAATCTAAAAGTTAAAACACAAAGAACTCAGATAGCCTTTAGGTCAATGGAATAGTAAGCTTATAACTGCATCGTCAACTAAGTAAAACACGTAGACATTTTTTTTATATTTCACATTCATCACTCTACTCTGCCTGTCTGCCTCCCTTTCTCTGTCTTGACTTGAGCTGTTGCTATTGAAGTGGAACATTGTATCAAATCATCAACTGAGTCGTCCCAAAACTGTCACGAGCGAACTTGCAACATTGTATCAACTAGCCTATTCCGGGCCCTCAGAGTTTCCCGTGCCAGTGAGCTCAGGACAGACAGCTGTTTTTTTATGACGTTTCCACTGGAAATATGAAATCATCAGATCATGATATTTTGCCCTTTCACACCGAGGCTTGATGGTTATTGAGGCTTGGAAATATTTTTCAGATACTGAGGAACTATCATTTGCAATGGAAAAAAAAAAAAGACTTCATTGACTTACTGTGTGAGGTGAAGAAAAAAATGACTGAGAAGCTCAGGTTATTAGTGGTGGGTTATGACAATCAGAAATCAGACATTGCCGAATGGGCAATCTCCTACTTTTTCTCGCAGCAGGCCTGGTAGGCATACCTCTGTGTGTGCTCAAGCGCACATGCTCCCTCAACGTATCAGGAAAGAGAAACCAGACACATCCTCATTGCTCACATGGAGCACTCCAAACAAAAGACATTGAAACAATTGACAAAACTGTGATGGTTATAAAACAACCCAAAACTTGTTTCGCACAAGTTGAGCAGGTTGTAAACTCCGTAATGACTGCAATTAATACATGCATGAACAGAAATGAATGTACCCAAATGTCGGGGGATTAAAGGTACATTTGCCAGGCCTACTGGTGACATGTAATGGTGAACAGATACAAAATAATCAATCAAAGGGCAAACAATTAACACAATGAAGCAATTCATGCGTTTGCATTGGCGGGAGACAGCTGAGCACATTCTGGAGAGCTGAGTGCATGCATTTTGGAGAGAGACATGCCATATCTTTGTCACACACCCTTCCCTTAATTCTTGTTGCAACATTTTAAATTATTCTCAAGACAGTATCGTCATACATATTTTAGATGCTTATCGCTGAAAGCCGCATCTCAATCAGCTATCCCTTTGCCACGCGCACTTCCCAAATTGCAGACTTCCCATATAGGCACAGGCCTACACACTTGTGATTTGAAACAATCCACAGCTATTCTTTTTTTGAAGAAGCTAATCATCCTCTGTGGCTAAGTCACCTCACTGGTGGAGAATTTAGAATGTGTTTATGTAGAGTAATTACAGTCTATAATTTTGGCGAAACATACATTTAATTTAGGGGAAATCAGCATCCTAACAGTGCACCGCCAACTTTCCTTTCCAAGAGGCTGAAACCAGACATCTGTATACCGTGCATTCAGAAAGTATTCAAACCCCTTGACTTTTTCCACCTTATTCTAAAGTTGATTAAATCCCTTTTCACCCCTCATCAATCTACACACAATACCCCATTATGACAAAGCAAAAACCTTCTTTTTTTTTTAAAGTTTGTAAATTATTATTTTTTGAAATATCACATTTACATAAGTATTCAGAGCCAATACTCAGTACTTTGTTGAAGGACCTTTGGCAGCGATGACAGCCTTAAATCTTTTTGGGTATGACTCTATACGCTTGGCACACCTGTATTTGGGGAGTTTCTCCGATTCTTCTCTGCAGATCCTCTCAAGCTCTGTCAGGTTGAGGAGGGTCACTGCACAGCTATTTTCAGGTTTCTCCAGAGATGTTCGATCGGTTCTGGCTTGGCCACTCAAGGATATTCAGAGACTTGTCCCAAAGCCATTCTTGCATTGTCTTGGCTGTGTGCTTAGGGTCATTGTCTTGTTAAAAGGTGAACCTTCGCCCCAGTCTGAGGTCCTGAGCGCTCTGAACCAGATGTTCATCAAGGATCTCTCTGTACTTTCCCTCGATCCTGACTAGTCACTCAGTCCCTGCTTCTGAAAAACATCCCCACGGCATGATGCTGCCACAACCATGCTTCCCCCTGGGATGGTGCCAGGTTTCCTCCAGATGGCCAAAGAGTTCCATCTTGGTTTCATCAGACCAGAGAATCTTGTTTCTCATGGTCTGAGTCCTTTAGGTGCCTTTTGTCATACTCAAATTGGGCTGTCATGAGCTTTTTACTGAGGAGTGGCTTCTGTCTGGCCACTCTACCATAAAGGCCTGATTGGTACAGTGCTGCAGAGATGGTTGTCCTTTTGAAAAGTTCTCCCATCTCTACAGAGGAACTCTGGAGCTCTGTCAGAGTGACCATCGGGTTCTTGGTCACCTCCCTGACCGAGGCCCTTCTACCCTGATTGCTCAGTTTGGCCGGGTGGCCAGCTCTAGGAAGAGTCTTGGTAGTTCCAAACTTTTCCATTTAAGAATGATGGAGGCCGCTGTGTTCTTGGGGACCTTCAATGCTGCAGACATTTTTTGGTGCCCTTCCCCAGATCTGTACCTCGACACAATCCTGTCTCGGAGCTCTACGCACACTTCCTCCGACCTTATGGCTTGGTTTTTGCTCTGACATGCACTGTCAACTGTGGGACCTTATATCATGTCCAATCAATTGAATTTACCACAGATGGACTCCAATCAAGTTGTAGAAACATCTCAAGGATGATCAATGGAAATTGATCATGGAAATTTGCCTACATTTCTACAAATCTGTTTTCGCTTCGTCATTATTGGGAATTATGTTACGATTGAGGAGGAAAACATTTTAATTTAATCCATGTTAGAATAAGGCTGTAACATAACAAAATGTGAAAAAAGTCAAGGGTTCTGAATACTTTCTGAATGCACTGTATAATGACGAGATGCTCGTCTCCACCCTAACAACGGGAGTCTTTGTCCCAAAGGTGGGAAGGCAGGAGACAAGCTTAAGTCTGCATATTATGGCTATAGAAACTAATTTTGTTTATTCTGGACAGATTTTGGTGAGAGTGATCCCTCTCGCTTCGCCTCTTCCTCTCTGCTGAAACTATCTTACCGGAGAAAGAATCTGAGGCGAGCCAACCAGCTACGTAGCCCATGTTTCTGATTCTGTCTGGCCAGAAATAGACCCTTTTCCAGTACAATACACACTGATGTCCCGTACAGCATCTCAATCAGCTAGACTTATTGCCATGCGCGCTTCCCAAATAAGCATAGGCCTACACACTTGTGATTTGAAACAATCCACAGCTATTCTTTTTTTGAAGAAGTCATCCTCACTGGTTGAGTATTTAGAACAGTTGTATTTAGTCGTTAGTAATTATAGTCTAAAATTTGGGCAAAACAATCCAGCATCTTAACGTTCCTTTCCCATCTGTACACAGTGCATTCGGGAAAGTATTCAGACACCTTGACTTTTTACATATTGTGTTACGTTATCGCCTTATTCTAAAATGGATAAAATATTTTTTTCCCTCATCGATACCCATAATAACCAAGGAAAAACAGTAAAAAAAAACATATATATATATATAGGCAAATTTACAAAAGATAAAAGTATTCAGTCCTTCAGTACTTTGTTGAAGCACATTTGGCAGCGATTACTGCCTCACAGCACCTGACACACTGATGTCACGCACAGATGTGCACGACTCCTGGCGGCAGTAAGAAAGCCATCACCATCTGTGCCTATTCAACATAGCCTAGATTTACATTTGTATTACTATTTTCGGTTCTCGTACGCTTACAATTATGTTTTGATTCTTCCTTGAACAGTCACTAAGATTATATTTGGTTGTGATCTATGCAAAATAACTATTTTGGTTGCTGCAGTTGTTAGCTAGAATGCTAATGCTAATTGATATAGGCTGTAGCAAAAGCTAGCCAAAGAGCCATTTTACTGGTTGAAGTTGAAATGGTTTTTACGCATAATGCAGTTGATTTGCGATGATGTGTGGGGGATGAATCAGAATTAGTTGGGTAACATAGATAAATAAGATGTTTTATTTACATAATATGTTATGTGAGATACTTGTCATTAGAATGTCTCCCTTTGGACTATACTGTTGGCAGTTGCACTTTTCCCTTCTCAGGTAGGGATAAGTCACTTGGGGCCCAGAGAGGGGAAAGGTCAGGCTTGTCTTTTACATGTCTGGTAATATGCAGAATATCAGAAAGGGAGAGGTCAGAATGGAACATTGTCTTCATATTTGAATGTATATGTTAAACCATGTGAAGGGATGATTAAGGGGGAACCAATTATTTCTTGGCTCCACAATGTCTGTGCGCAAGTCACTCCCCCTCAGTGAGCTTGTCCAGGATTGGGGAGAAGAGGGGGTTTTACTTGAGATGGGAGAAGATAGAGTTGACAATTGAGTTATGCCTTGGATGAGGTAATGTTTTGGTGCTATGAAGTACCAGGAATGAGATTAGAACCTCGTCTTAGAGACCAAACTGAACGATAATTTATAGCTAATGCTATCTGGCTATGGGATTACTCCTCTCTCAAGTAAAAGTCTTTCTTTGTGAACCGTTCCTAAGATCTGTGGTTTGTCATGTCGACTAGGGGGGTGTATCTTGGCTATAAAAGATCTTGGAATTCTTTTGTAGGCACTCTCAGAATTCATTTTAGACACTGAATTCATCTGAGAGTCAAAGGGCTATGGTGAAGCTCATATAATTAAAGATGAAATTTAAGTATAACTCTGACTGGTGTGTGGTTTGAAACTCTCCTCATTTGGTAATACAGGAAATTGCCACGACGGATGACACGAACATTATATTAACCAGGACATTCATGCGAGCCTTAAATACCAATTATACTCCAAAAGGAGTGTGAAATGCGTTCATAAGCAAATGTAAATAGACTTTTTTTGCTTGCGTTCTATAAGAATTCCGGCTTTTTCCGCCACCGACTTGCGCGCATCACCCTTGCGGCAACGTTTGCAAACACAGAAAAGGGTGTATAGTATGACATGCCATTCTCTTTTGATCCAGACAGAATCAGATACATGGTCTATACATTCTGAGACAGAGGGGCACTGTTTCGGTCGCCCGGATGCTTTAACTTCGATTGATGTGTCTTTCTGTAGGCACACGTCTCAGTCAAACAAATCAACATTTCAATATTTTATTTGGACGGGCAAGGAGGAATGGTAGGGCCCGCCCGGACCTGCTTACTGTATATGCATACAAATAATCTACTGATATTTATCAGATGCCATTGCATTTCTCGAAAACAATTTCCGTTATATGCATCCTCTTAAAATGACTTATGTATTTGTATATACAGTTGATTTAATTATGTTTTATCTGTCTGCACGACTGGTTTAACCCAAACAGATGCAATTCATTCCAGGAGGCACTCAGAAACAGACAGGTGTTATCTCTGTCTGGAGCTTAAGGCCTGGCAACCCCTGCTTACAGAAAATTATTCCCCTGAGCTCGCTGAACACATTTGCATTTGGCTGATGCGAAAAACTCATAATCTCCAATGGTCCAAAAAAATTAAAGACGGAACTGAATGTTATTTTCAAACCATGATTTGTGATCATGATTAGGGGCTGTAAACAGACTACACAATGTAATGTATCGATGTGTACTGAAATAACCACTCCATGGCTAACAGGTTCCGTAGATAATTCAACAAACGTTGATCATGCAAAATGCAGTAACAGTTCGTCCATAATCATTGAACTACTGTAAAGCCTCTGTGTTATCCTGATAATCTGATGACTGGAATCCTCTAACCTGTCTCTGTAGGCCCTCTGGTTTAGATTGCTGGAGGACATGCTGCTTCGATCAGCAGATGTCTGTGGACGGATGACAGGGCACAGGGTTCTCAGGGGTGTGTTTTGTCAAGCACTCACCAGCGCAACAGTCAATTGTATGTGCTAATTTAAGTCATTGGAGAAAGATTACTGAGTGTATATAAGGAGGCATTTTGTCAAACAAGTCCCAATGCTGGTTGGAGGTGTCTTTACTTGTTGCATTTGAAATATTGATTTCCCTTAGTCGTCTCTGAGTCATCCTCCGTCTTCCTGTTTCAGGTGCTGGATGTCCATAATGATTGCCAGCTGTAAGTAAGCCTGAATATTTAATTAGCAATGTTACACAACTGACTGCAGGTTTAAACACAACTTGGAACATTTTATCTGAAAAGTTGTACTTTTATCAGACAAGTAGACTTCAATAGCAGAGAACTGGGTATACAAATACTGCTTTCACAAAGGATTTACAGTCTTTTGTCTGTAATTTTTTTTAAATAATTGGGTAATGTTTATATGACCCTCTTACAAACAGGCCCATTATTACCACACTATTGCTTGTGTAACCTTGTAATCTTATATATGTGCATGTTGACATGCTGGGGACGAATGGTAGTAGTGGTGTGCCGATGTGGGTGGGCGTCTATTTTACAAAATCCTTTTGAAAATATACACCATCAAAAATAAATCCATTGTTCATTGTTTAGGCAGGACCTAAGAAACATAAGAATAACCTAATGTGTTTTCAAAAGAACAGAATAGCATACAGTGCATTCGGACAGTATTCAGACCCCTTCACTTTTTACACATTTGGTTACGTTACAGCGTTATTCTAAAATTGATTAAAATAAATAATTCTACACACAATGCTGCAGGTCCTCTCAACCTCTGTCAGGTTGGACGGGGAGCGTCGTTGCACAGCTATTTTGAAGTCTCTCCAGATATGTTCGATCGGGTTCTTGTCCGGGCTCTGGCTGGGCCACTTAAAGGACATTCAGAAACTTGTCCTGAAGCCACTCCCGCATTGTCTTGATGAGAAGTATTATTATTTTTTAAATCCATTTTAGAATAAAGCTTTATCGTAACAAAATGTGGGAAAAAATCAAGGGGTCTGAAAACTTTCCGAATGCACTGTATTTTGAGTTTTATTAGGCCTATGTTATGGGTCTGTACAACCATGACTGCACCATCCAAATGAAATCAATAGCTTGTTATTTTTTTCATTAAACAGACAAACACCTACCCAATCACAGTCAACACACGGTATATTTTATAATAAGAATATAATGGAATTTAACAGAATAAAATACAACAACAAAAAATTCCCACACAGCTTGTGTTAGGGGAAAGTGTGGAACCACTGTCATATAAAAACGTTCTATTTTGAAACAGAGCCCAAGCCCATGCTTCCTTATCTATGTTTTATCTCTTTCCTATGCTCATTCTGCTTTGTTTCGGAGCAGGCTTAGAGTCTTACCTTCATGATACTGATAGAAAACAATGTCACTCCTATTTTCAAAAGCATGTGAATGTCGTTCATATTTCACAACCTCCGCAGCCTTTTGGAATTGCCTATATGCGATCGAGCAAAATAATAGGCTCACACTTGCCAAATGTTTCTGATCAGTGATAGATGAGCTGAACCACCTTCAGTTCTTTGCCCAGCCAAGAACCAATTCATCTAATAGCCTATACAGATGGAAATTCAGTTTTTTATAAAATCACATGGATTGATTATCAGACAAGTCAGTGAAGACAGGCTTTTGGTCGGGAATAGGCTACTTCGCGACTGCGAGTGAATAATCCACTTGTTAAACTATATAACATGGCAAAATGTTGCAATAAATGAGGCAACTAGGCAAGATGAGCATGGGCAGCACTCACCTTAACAAAAAAATATGTAGCCTAACCAATATCCAAATGAAGACTCAGTGAAAACAAAAATCTGACCTGTATTGATTTGTTCCAATCAAAACTGTGCTGAAATGATCATCTAGCTGACCACACGCAGGTAGGCTATTGCTTCAAATGTATTACAAGAATAAGATAACTTTGGGGGTTTCAGTAAGCAACAATTTGAAACATGCCTTCAATTGCATTAGCCTACTTTATTGAAAAAAATTCGTAATCATTATTTATTCACGGATTCATCCAGTTGTGGTTAAAAAAACTATGCGTTAGGCATGTAGTGACATGCCTTGCAAAGTTTAGAACAGTCAGGAGGATGGATAACAGATAATTGGCATTACGGCTATGTTTCATACTAAGTTTTGGGTTTGATACCGGCAATACCTTTCAGATATCTGAAAAAAGTTGGCGATACCCTTTTTTTGCCTTCAACTACCACTGAACAAGAATATAAACGCAATATGTAAACTGTTGGTCCAACTGGCCACACAACCGCAGACCACGTTTAACCACACCAGCCCAGGACCTCCACATCCTGCTTCTTTACCTGATGAAACTGTAGGTTTGCACAACCAAAGAATTTCTGCACAAACTGTCAGAAACCGTCTCAGGGAAGCTCATCTGCGTGCTCGTCATCCTCACCAGGGTCTTGACCTGACTGCAGTTCGGCGTCATAACCGACTTCAGTTGGCAAATGCTCACCTTCGATGACCACTGGTACACTGGAGAAGTGTACTCTTCATGGATGAATCCCGGTTTCAACCATCCCGGGCAGATGGCAGACACCGTGTATGGTGTTGTGTGGGCGAGCATTTTGCTGATGTCAACATTGTGAACAGAGTGCCCCATGGTGGTGGTGGGGCTATGGTATGGGCAGGCATAAGCTACGGACAACTAACACAACTGCATTTTATCGATGGCAATTTGAATGATCCTGAGGCCCATTGTTGTGCCATTCATCCGACATCATCACCTCATGTTTCAGCATGATAATGCATGACCCTATGTTGCAAGGATCTGTACACAATTCCTGGAAGCTGAACATGTCCCAGTTCTTCCATGGCCTGCATACTCACCAGACATATCACTATTGAGCATGTTTGGGATGTTCTGGATTGATGTGTACGACAGCGTGTTTCAGTTCTCGCCAATATCCATCAACTTAGCACAGCCATTGAAGAGGAAAAGGACAACATTACACAGGCCTGATCAACTCTATGTGAAGGTGTTGTGTCGCGCTGCGTGAGGCAAATGGTGGTCACACCAGATACTGACTGGTTTTCTGATCCACATCCCCTACTTTTTTAAATGTATCTGTGGCCAACAGATACATATCTGTATTCCCAGTCATGTGAAATCCATAGATTAGGGCCTAATGAATTTATTAGATTTGACTGGTTTCCTTTAATGAACTAACTCGTTGCAATTGTTGCATTTCTATTTTTGTTCAGTGTATTTTCATCCAACTTATGACGTGAAAGGATTTGAACAGATAGCAGATGATGGAAAAAGGACCATTCTGCTCGGCATAAATAATACATATTGAGAGATATGAAAAAGAAAGAGTGAACACCTCTGTCTCGCATCACATCAACTTTCATTCCGACAAGTCCAACACCTATCAGTTGATAACACTGTAATCCTAGAACATATATAACCTCAATCTCAAACCCAACCTCAGCTAGAGGATGAACTAAATCCCTCATATATCCACTGTATGATTGTCTAACCAAGAAGATGAAGATAAAACATGAGAAGGATAGAGAGAAAGGCGGTAGAGGGAGTGATTTGGTGTGCCCATTCGCTGGCAGCTGCTTCGAGGCACAGTTCGCTCAGCTGACACAGCAGCTCATATCACAGTGCCTGAGAACAGAAGCTCATATCACAGTGCCTGAGACTGAACTCAGATACGGACAGAGACAAATAGACAGACAGAGATGGAGAAGGAGGAGAAGAGAAAGATTAGAGTAGAGAGACAGAACATGAGAAGAGTTAGAATCTGAGAGAGAAAGGGACACGGATAGAGGAGTCAGATAAACTGACTAAAATGAGGGTCAGAGGCGAGGATTTAGACAGAGTCAGATGGAGAGAAAGTCAGAGAAAGAGCGCTGAATCAGACATGGCTGGGCTTGGCTGATTGTTTATGTGGCCTGCTGTCCCCTGGTCATGGTCCTGGCCGTCCCAACGTGAGCCTCTGTCAACTGCCTGTCAGTCCCCCTTCCCCGTGTAGGCCTAATGGTCTCCCCAACAGTGTCTCGACCTGTCAGGCCTCACAGAACCCGGGCTGACTCACACAGACACTGCACCTTCAGCCTGCCACCACAGAGAGATATCATTAGAGTACGAAGGAAAACAGTCAAGCCACAAATACAACTTTACTATAGAGTGGTAAATCTATGACCACTGCGGCTGACCTGTATGTAGCTAAGCCTACATGTACAGCAGATTGATTGAAGTTCATGTTTTCTCCATGCTATATACTGTAGATGGCAATTATTAACTAGCACAGAGAAAACACAGCCAGCTGAATGAAGGCACCCAGCAGCGGTTCATTACAGTAAATCGCAACATCACCCAAACAGGAAATACAACACACATCTAAAGAAGTCATCCAATCCAAGAACAACATGACTGCTGTCTTCACTTATTGTTTTACAGTAGAAGAAGCTGGAATACCGAGATATCATCTAGGGCCAGGACAATACCAGTATTGTGATACTCGTTAGTATGGTGGCAAGGAAACAAAACACAAAGCGGATTTAACTTCTTTATGAAAACGGCCCTAATGTTGGAAACAAACATCAGTATGTTGTCATCTAGGGTCACACGTGTTTATTTCCCAAGCTAAAGCACACAATGTTTTACATACAGCGGGATTTTAAAGGACCAAAGAGTTTGGTCTGCTTCGTGTTTTTGCCATTGAAAAATATATACATCGTCCCGGCCCTAATAGCATCACTGCTATCATTTAGATTCTGCCATTTCAACTAGATGAAAAGTAAGAGATCCTCTTCATAAGATATCAAAGAAGACGGTACAAAAGTGACAAATCATAGAAAGTTTGCTTGGAATCTGAGACATACTATTTGTGAAATGGAAATTAAACTACATAATCTCTCCCTTTGACAGAGGCTTGAGAGATTGTTGCCATACCACGTTGACAACATCCAGAGAGCTGTACTGTGTGTGTGCATGAATTTGAGTTTTTCTGTTTGTTTGAGGGGGTGAAAGATAAGAGTAACAGGTTCAGTTATTCAGCCCTGCTTGGCTGACCTTACTGTCTGGTGAAGCATGGGAGTGGAAAGGTACCCTGGCCTGTCCAGTTACAGAGAGAGCACCAGATAACCCCAAAAAATAACGTCAGAGATGCCCGTCTGTCACTGCTGCTCTGCAGCCTCTCTGTGTCTTCTGGAGCAAAAAGAAAACGCATTATCTCCTCTAGTCTTCCCTCTCTGATCCCCGGCTACCTTAGCCAACCACATCCCAGCCTGTGGAGCTTCTTATACAGCAATTAGGGAAGGAGAGGAGAGCAGTGGAGCTTAGCAGTGGACCTGTCCTATATGTGTGTGTGTGTGTGCGTGCGTGCGTACCTACGTGCGTTAAGGTTTACGGAGTCTGGATTAGGTGTGTGTGTGCGTGAGAGAGAGAACTCCACGTGAGTTATTCACTCTGCAGTATACAGTCGCACGAAATTGCTTGTGGTTGGAGTTGCTGCAGCTTGAAGTCTCTCGCAGTACCCCAGATCTAATTACTGGCCAGCAGTACTGCTCTCTCCCTTTGCACAACCATGCTCCCAGAAAACAGAGGACAGCTCCATGTACACAAAAAGATAACACCACTGGAGAGGCAGAGAGAAGCAACTTGAACATGACTCATCTGGTAGATAAGGACGCTCAAAGTCTGGTTATTGCAAAGCACACAACATGTTGTGCAAAAAAATACAATACAATGTAATTTACATTTACATTTACATTTAAGTCATTTAGCAGACGCTCTTATCCAGAGCGACTTACAAATTGGTGCATTCACCTTATGATATCCAGTGGAACAACCACTTTACAATAGTGCATCTAACTCTTTTAAGGGGGGGGGGGGGTTAGAAGGATTACTTTATCCTATCCTAGGTATTCCTTAAAGAGGTGGGGTTTCAGGTGTCTCCGGAAGGTGGTGATTGACTCCGCTGACCTGGCGTCGTGAGGGAGTTTGTTCCACCATTGGGGTGCCAGAGCAGCGAACAGTTATGACTGGGCTGAGCGGGAACTGTACTTCCTCAGAGGTAGGGAGGCGAGCAGGCCAGAGGTGGATGAACGCAGTGCCCTTGTTTGGGTGTAGGGCCTGATCAGAGCCTGAAGGTACGGAGGTGCCGTTCCCCTCACAGCTCCGTAGGCAAGCACCATGGTCTTGTAGCGGATGCGAGCTTCAACTGGAAGCCAGTGGAGAGAGTGGAGGAGCGGGGTGACGTGAGAGAACTTGGGAAAGTTGAACACCAGACGGGCTGCGGCGTTCTGGATGAGTTGTAGGGGTTTAATGGCACAGGCAGGGAGCCCAGCCAACAGCGAGTTGCAGTAATCCAGACGGGAGATGACAAGTGCCTGGATTAGGACCTGCGCCGCTTCCTGCGTGAGGCAGGGTCGTACTCTGCGAATGTTGTAGAGCATGAACCTACAGGAACGGGTCACCGCCTTGATGTTAGTTGAGAACGACAGGGTGTTGTCCAGGATCACGCCAAGGTTCTTAGCACTCTGGGAGGAGGACACAATGGAGTTGTCAACCGTGATGGCGAGATCATGGAACGGGCAGTCCTTCCCCGGGAGGAAGAGCAGCTCCGTCTTGCCGAGGTTCAGCTTGAGGTGGTGATCCATCATCCACACTGATATGTCTGCCAGACATGCAGAGATGCGATTCACCACCTGGTTATCAGAGGGGGGAAAGGAGAAGATTAATTGTGTGTCGTCTGCATAGCAATGATAGGAGAGACCATGTGAGGATATGACAGAGCCAAGTGACTTGGTGTATAGCGAGAATAGGAGAGGGCCTAGAACAGAGCCCTGGGGGACACCAGTGGTGAGAGCACGTGGTGCGGAGACAGATTCTCGCCACGCCACCTGGTAGGAGCGACCTGTCAGGTAGGACGCAATCCAAGCGTGGGCCGCGCCGGAGATGCCCAGCTCGGAGAGGGTGGAGAGGAGGATCTGATGGTTCACAGTATCAAAGGCAGCCGATAGGTCTAGAAGGATGAGAGCAGAGGAGAGAGAGTTAGCTTTAGCAGTGCGGAGCGCCTCCGTGACACAGAGAAGAGCAGTCTCAGTTGAATGACTAGTCTTGAAACCTGACTGATTTGGATCAAGAAGGTCATTCTGAGAGAGATAGCAGGAGAGCTGGCCAAGGACGGCACGTTCAAGAGTTTTGGAGAGAAAAGAAAGAAGGGATACTGGTCTGTAGTTGTTGACATCGGAGGGATCGAGTGTAGGTTTTTTCAGAAGGGGTGCAACTCTCGCTCTCTTGAAGACGGAAGGGACGTAGCCAGCGGTCAAGGATGAGTTGATGAGCGAGGTGAGGTAAGGGAGAAGGTCTCCGGAAATGGTCTGGAGAAGAGAGGAGGGGATAGGGTCAAGCGGGCAGGTTGTTGGGCGGCCGGCCGTCACAAGACGCGAGATTTCATCTGGAGAGAGAGGGGAGAAAGAGGTCAAAGCACAGGGTAGGGCAGTGTGAGCAGAACCAGCGGTGTCGTTTGACTTAGCAAACGAGGATCGGATGTCGTCGACCTTCTTTTCAAAATGGTTGACGAAGTCATCAGCAGAGAGGGAGGAGGGGGGAGGAGGGGGAGGAGGATTCAGGAGGGAGGAGAAGATGGCAAAGAGCTTCCTAGGGTTAGAGGCAGATGCTTGGAATTTAGAGTGGTAGAAATTGGCTTTAGCAGCAGAGACAGAAGAGGAGAATGTAGAGAGGAGGGAGTGAAAGGATGCCAGGTCCGCAGGGAGGCGAGTTTTCCTCCATTTCCGCTCGGCTGCCCGGAGCCCTGTTCTGTGAGCTCGCAATGAGTCATCGAGCCACGGAGCAGGAGGGGAGGACCGAGCCAGCCTGGAGGATAGGGGACATAGAGAGTCAAAGGATGCAGAAAGGGAGGAGAGGAGGGTTGAGGAGGCAGAATCAGGAGATAGGTTGGAGAAGGTTTGAGCAGAGGGAAGAGATGATAGGATGGAAGAGGAGAGAGTAGCGGGGGAGAGAGAGCGAAGGTTGGGACGGCGCGATACCATCCGAGTAGGGGCAGTGTGGGAAGTGTTGGATGAGAGCGAGAGGGAAAAGGATACAAGGTAGTGGTCGGAGACTTGGAGGGGAGTTGCAATGAGATTAGTGGAAGAACAGCATCTAGTAAAGATGAGGTCAAGCGTATTGCCTGCCTTGTGAGTAGGGGGGGAAGGTGAGAGGGTGAGGTCAAAAGAGGAGAGGAGTGGAAAGAAGGAGGCAGAGAGGAATGAGTCAAAGGTAGACGTGGGGAGGTTAAAGTCACCCAGAACTGTGAGAGGTGAGCCATCCTCAGGAAAGGAACTTATCAGGGCGTCAAGCTCATTGATGAACTCTCCAAGGGAACCTGGAGGGCGATAAATGATGTAATGATTCAGATAAAGCAATGTGTTTTGTTATCCAACTGTAGCATCCACCGGACATGGAAAAGAAAACAAAAAAAAATCCTGTTTCCCATAAAACTCAATCTAGTTCAATCACAACGAATGAATTCCAATTGCAAAAGAGGAGACAGACTTGTGCGTTATCACGTACAGGCGTTCTCTGAGCAGGTGGAGGTGTCAGATCACATAGTGGCATTGCATACAGATATCTGGGCATTAGCCGTTGTTGATTGGGTGGCCAGCTTCTTGAATGACTGTGTGTTGGTGACCTCGGTAAGTAGGATGCCCTGCGGCATCAGGCGTCCACGAGGTGCAGAAAGCTGCCAAAATGATGCAAAGGTTTCGCTAGAAAAAGCTATAATCCCACACTTCCCGCCGAGCGTCCTCTTTAAGGTGATCTTTTTCGGTCCTTTATTATGAGCATCATTTGTTCTTTGTAACAGTAATCCTTTGAGAATGCTCTTTGGGGGACATGTTTGTTTGTTTCTCCAGCTAATAAAAAGATGTCAAGCCTGCTCCATAATCATCCACTGACTGGGATATAATTTCCTCCAGAGGCGGCAGGTAGCCCAGCGGTAAAGGGCGTTGGTCCAGCAACTGAAAGGTTGCTGGTTTGCATCCCAGAGCCAACTAGGTGAAACATCTGTTGATGTGCCCTTGAGCAAGGCACTTAACCCTCGTTTCTCTGGATAAGAGCATCTGTTAAATCTAACATTATCAACCATCTGGGAACTTTTCTGTTATTGCATTTCAACGATTACAGCAAAGTGAGGCCATGGTCCAGTGCACAAGGCAACATCTGCGTATATTATATAGACTAATTATCTTGTCATTGTTAACTACTGTTGTAGTGGAAATTCTAATCAAAAGGGAGAGAGACTATAGATTATTCAAACAACTTTATTATAAGATTTGCAAATCGGGAACAGATAACAATCCCCTCAACAGTGCAGGGTTAAGAGCTCAACGAACAGAGTTGGCTCTCCGCTTTTATCGAAAGTACAACCTCTTTGTCTTCATGGCAGTTTAGCATATGGGTTGAAACAAGGGCGGAACGTAATGTGCACAAGGCGATTGGTTTGTCTGTGCAGATTTAAGATAGCCCAAGGTTGATAGCACAAGGGCTCAAACTGTCTTGTCACAGTTCACACTATAATGTGCTCCTTCCTGCAAGTTTCCACACAGCTGACTTCCTGCAGTTAGTATCTCACACCCAAATGTCTCTTATCTGTACGCCTAGACTTATGACTAAGTCACACAAGACAAGTCTGCATCAGCAAAAAAAACACTAACATATATTAAAGGACAATTCTCCAAGTGAAAACAGCATAGTATGTCTAAATAAATGTGTCACCATACTGTAAAAAAATAATGTTTGCCTGTTCTTTTGATGGAAGCCCTAGCCAGTGTTTTGATCAGGCCAAACAGCAGTGGTAGACAGGGTCTGGAAAATAACTGGTAGACGGAGAGTAGGCAGACACCTGGTGATGAGGAGAGGGAGGTGGGGACAGAGTAACCTCCAGACAGCTGGCATAATCGAATCAAAACATTGCATGCTAGCCACCTAACATTAGCTAGCTAGCCAAAAAAAAAAACATTAGCTAGCTAGCCTTAAAAATGTGCTTGACTCAAACTATTCAGACTATAATAATAAGCTAAATCAATATCGCTAGTTCATTAATAAAACAAATTGTGTATGGAAAATGCGATAAAAACAGAAAGGAAAGGAGTTCTCTGCCTCTTCCTCATGTCATAGCCATAAAATAGGACATATATCATGGCACAGAAACAGACAAACACAGACAGATATGAAGCACAAATTCAAGGAACGTATATGAAGGCTATCAGTAATGCTCTATCATCACCCCCCATGGTCCTTGAGAATGTGCCTTGCACAGAAATCTTAAAAAGAATATACCAGACTGTGATTGCTAGTTTGATTGAGCATGCTTTCTTCAGCAGTGTTTATGGAACACATTGACTGAGCTGATTGCTTTCAGTAATTAAAATGAATATTACTCCGTGACAATGTGACTGAATTAAGTGACATTATTCCTTTTGTCCGCACCACAAGTGTGAGTGTGACCAAATTGATGTTTTTCCTCCTCTGGCATTCTTTTAAGAAAATAGAACATTCCTAATTGACTCTAGATTCATCTCACATAACTTACCGTCCCTGACCAATCAATCCCATGTATTTATAAAGTCCTTCTTACATCAGCTGATCTCACAAAGTGCTATACAGAAACCCAGCCTAAAACCCCAAAGAGCAAGCAATGCAGGTATAGAAGCACGGTGGCTAGGAAAAACTCCCTAGAAAGGCCAGAACCTAGGAAGAAACCTAGAGAGGAACCAGGCTATGAGGGGTGGCCAGTCCTCTTCTGGCTGTGCCGGATGGAGAATATAACAGAACATGGCCAAGATGTTCAAATGTTCATAGATGACCAGCAGGGTCAAATAATAATAATAATCACAGTGGTTGTCGAGGGTGCAAAAGGTCAGCACCTTAGGAGTAAATGTCAGTTGGCTTTTCATAGCCGATCATTCAGAGTATCTCTACCGCTCATGCTGTCTCTAGAGAGTTGAAAACAGCAGGTCTGGGACAGGTAGCACGTCCGGTGAACAGGTCAGGGTTCCATAGCCGCAGGCAGAACAGCTGAAACTGGAGCAGCAGCACAACCAGGTCGACTGGGGACAGCAAGTAGTCATCAGGCCAGGTAGTCCTGAGGGATGGTCCTAGGGCTCAGGTCCTCCGAGAGAGAAAGAAAGATAGAGAAAAAGAGCGAGAGAATTAGAGAGCATACTTAAATTCAAACAGGACACCGGATATGACAGGAGAAATACTCCAGATATAACAGACTGACCCTAGCCCCCCGACATATAAACTATTGCAGCATAAATACTGGAGGCTGACCAACATATAGAATAGTGTTTGCATTTCAATTTGACTAATAATTGCATAATTTACCATGGGGTTATGCTGAGACCTCTACATGACGTGATGTAATAGATGGGCAAATAAATAGAAACTTTTCACGCTGTGTAATATGTGCATACATTACATGTTTCAGCAAGGGTATGTTGACAGAGCCTGTGCCAGTACAATAACTAATTATTCACGTCACTTGGAATGTGACCTGTCCTTGATTCCGTCTTTTATGTCATTATTGTCTTTACTCATTGTTCAGGTGCTAAGAGACACAAATCCCTGTCGCCCCAAGACAAAATAGTTTATTTTCTCCCAAGTTTGGTCTTCGAAGGGTAGCAAGCACTCTCTCTTCTCTCGACTTCAATATGGATTTTTGGGAATGTACTTGTCGTGACTTGGGAGGAAGAATTTTTCTGAATCTGACTAAGACAATACTTCCTGACTGCAGCAACATTGACTCCCAACTCTTAGAACTCATGAAACTCCGGCCTTCGTCTCTTTCATAGCCTCTTGATCAAAGGAGATAACTGTGTCTGTCATGATGTGCTGAGCTTCTTCCTTGTGGACATTTGAGTGAAACATCTTGCTTTGCATTCAAGCTACGCAGTGAATGTCCATCACTGTCAGGAGACTAGATACAGTATATAAAATGTCTGTGGATTATCATTACTTTTATTGTACAGCCGGATGGTACAGCTGTAACACACTCCGACCTTTACCTGCATCCTGGAAGCGACAGAGGTTTGAACATTGCCGAAGACGGAACACTCATGTGAACTCGATCGACAAACGCTCGTCCACAGAGTACAGTCAGAGTTGATGTCAGCCCAGAGCAGCTGATGGTGGAGGACAGACGGCATAGTCCTCAGGGGTTAGAGGTTAAATAGAGAGCTCGGGAAGGAGAAAACCCTCCAGTGGCCCTCATTTCCCTCTCAAGCACGTTGGCCAATCCTGACAGCAGACACAAGCAAGCTTGACAGCCTCTAAACAGGGCTCTGCCATCCACATGCCTGCTAATCCCTCTACACTTCATCTGGTGGGGGGGGAAGTTTCCCCGGGGACAGGCACGCTACAGCAAATTTTCACCAATGTTCTCTAAGCGTTTTACAAGCATGTCCTCAAATGACCAACCAGAGCCAGGGGCGGTTAATGTGTTTCAGTTGCTTTTTTTCCCTCCTCCCTCCACTGCCACACACAATCTTGAGTGGATTCTAGATTTTACATAGCTATTTGCAATGTACCTGCTAAACCAGTTGCCAGTAGTACTGTGATTAACTTTTCACCGAATGCTTGCCATTTGTAGGTGGTAGATTAGTGTCGCAGATCTTCAACCTGATCGGTGGATTGTTATATTTATCAACCCTATGTGTGTGTGGTAATCACTGAATGTTGCATGCAAACTAAATCCTACATACTGTATCTGTCAAATACAGACAATGATGTAACGTGCTTGATTCTGTGCATAATGTTGAGGTAGTCAAATAGATTTCCATACGAAAACATCAATGATTGCACACTGTTAAAATGAAATGTTTTGTAACACCAAAACGATGGCAACTGAGCTGCCACCAACTTGAAGGAGATGAAACCTTAACTTTGCTGGAGTACTGAAACGTAAGATACCGAGATGACTTGAAACATTACATGGTGTGTTGTAACAGGGACTGGGAGCACTAACAGAAAAGGTTGAAAACACTATTTTGGTGTTTCGAGGTCCTCTTTAGTGCAGAATTAGATACCGTCTCTTTTGGTGTTGTTCCCTCTCTAGAGCTTCTAAATGCTAATGATGTGCAGTTCGCGAATGATTCATTCTTTTTGAACAACTCTTTTACCGACTTGAGTGTCATGATTAGATTTTTGGAGTAACTTGTTCATTTTAGTCGTTTGGCCTGCTTGTGCTGGCCGCAATGAATCCTACAGCAGGATTAATACATGCTCCTCCGGCTCAGCGGCTCCAGAGACCTGCTCCGACCACCAACTGTCTGTCGTATGCACGCAGGAAATCAGATCATGAGCATAGAGAAGAAAAATACATGTTTAGAACAGATAATTGATCGCATTGTGCAAGAATGACTCAATTTAATTCATTATTGAATGTTATGATGGACACAGCTTCGTAGAACCAAAACATCCACAGCCTTTGCTCAACAAACTCAAACTCGAGAATTAATCGTTTGGGCGGCTGTAGTCCGCTATTGACTGTTTGTCTCCTTGTCTGGCTACCCTAATGCCTGGCTACCCTGCCTCCTTGCTCTGGCCAAACGCTACGCCACGCCCTCGGACATTAGTTCCTTCTCTGCAATGAAGTATGCAGCGAATGACAGAGCAGAGGAAGAATTAAGTGTGAGTCGTCAGGCTACGTATCACCCTCACGGCAGTCAAGCGATGCATTCCACCATGAGTCATTCACAATCTAGTCCAGTTGAAGCCACAATTAGACCTCATTTCAAATGTATCAAGAAATAATCGTATTTGTATGCCTAGCAATCAACAAATGTTACTTGTTTAAAGCACGTTTGCAAGTCTCAGTCACAAATGACAGCTCCAAATAGCCCACTATGGTGATCCACATGTAAATACACTCATCCAAGATGGCATAGCAGTCAGACGTCCTTTGTCCTCGTCTTGTCGTGTCCCGTGTATATATATATTTACATATTTTCTTCGTATATTTTTTTTCTTTCTAAAAACTCAACTTCAAAACACTCTCCTGCAACCCGCCTCACCAATAAAAAATTAAAAAGTATTATTCATCTCAAATCTGAAATCCACAACAGAAGCTAGCCAGAAGCTAGCCAGTTCACTGGCTAACGTTAGTATTCAGCTAACCACAGTTGGCGGTCATCAGCTATCCTTTAGCTCGAAAAGCTATCGCCAGTTTTGTACAATGCGACTCAGACCAGAGCATACCGGGCCTATTTTCTCTCCATATCGCCGTATTTCTACCTCAAGCTCTGGACATTTACACCTGGATCTTGCAGCTAGCTAGCTGCTATACGAGTGATTATTGGCTAACGTCGGTCCCGGAGCAAACATCAATTATTCCGGAGCTAGCCAGCTGAGGAGTTCCATCAGCCACTCCTGGGCTACAATCACCTATCCGGACCCGTTTTACTGCGATGTGGAGCCCCACCGGGCCTTCACGACTGGACTACCGTCGTTATCTGCCCGAGGGAGTTATCCAACTGGCACTTCCATCGCAACGTTACCTGAACGCCCATCTGCGGCCCACTAATCGTTAGCTGTCTTATCGGCTGCTATCTGAATAGGTCTATCGGACTATTTTCTTGAGCCACTATACCTATATCTATTTTGCCAATTGGATTGGTCCCCTCTACCACACGGAAGCCCACTAATCTACCGACGGAAATGCACGAGGTGGCTAAAAACAGACCTCCATCCTCTGCCAGCTTGCTACCCATGGCCCGGCTAGCTGTCTGAATCGCCGTGACCCCAACCAACCTCACTACTCACTGGACCCGTATGATCACTCGGCTAAGCATGCCTCTCCTTAATGTCAATATGCCTTGTCCATTGCTGTTCTGGTTAGTGTTTATTGGCTTATTTCACTGTAAAGCCTCTAGCCCTGCTCATTATACAGTGGGGCAAAAAAGTATTTAGTCAGCCACCAATTGTGAAAGTTCTCCCACTTAAAAAGATGAGAGAGGCCTGTAATTTTCATCATAGGTACACTTCAACTATGACAGACAAAATGAGAAGAAAAAATCCAGAAAATCACATTGTAGGATTTTTTATGAATTTATTTGCAAATTATGGTGGAAAATAAGTATTTGGTCACCTACAAACAAGCAAGATTTCTGGCTCTCACAGACCTGTAACTTCTTCTTTAAGAGGCTCCTCTGTCCTCCACTCGTTACCTGTATTAATGGCACCTGTTTGAACTTGTTATCAGTATAAAAGACACCTGTCCACAACCTCAAACAGTCACACTCCAAACTCCACTATGGCCAAGACCAAAGAGCTGTCAAAGGACACCAGAAACAAAATTGTAGACCTGCACCAGGCTGGGAAGACTGAATCTGCAATAGGTAAGCAGCTTGGTTTGAAGAAATCAACTGGGAGCAATTATTAGGAAATGGAAGACATACAAGACCACTGATAATCTCCCTCGATCTGGGGCTCCACGCAAGATCTCACCCCGTGGGGTCAAAATGATCACAAGAACGGTGAGCAAAAATCCCAGAACCACACGGGGGGACCTAGTGAATGACCTGCAGAGAGCTGGGACCAAAGTAACAAAGCCTACCATCAGTAACACACTATGCCGCCAGGGACTCCAAATCCATATTTTCTACATTGTAGAATAGTAGTGAAGACATCAAAACCTATGAAATAACGCATATGGAATCATTTAGTAACCAAAAATGTGTTCAACAAATCAAAATATATGTTATATTTGAGATTCTTCAAAGTTGCCACCCTTTGCCTTGATGACAGCTTTGCACACTTGGCATTCTCTCAAACAACTTCATGGAATGCATTTCAATTTTAAAGTCGTGATGGACTGTCGTTTCCCTTAGCTTATTTGAGCTGTTCTTGCCATAATATGGACTTTTGGTCTTTTACCAAACAGGGCTATCTTCTGTATACCACCCCTACCTTGTCACAACAACTGATTTGCTCAAAGGAAAGAAATTCCACAAATGAACTTTTAAGACATGAAGGTCAGTCAATAGGGAGAACTTTGAAAGTTTCTTCAAGTATTTTCGCAAAACCCATCAAGCACTATGATGAAACTGGCTCTCATGAGGACCGCCACAGGAAAGGAAGACCCAGAGTTACCTCTGCTGTAGAGAATAAGTTCATTAGCGTTAACTGCACATCAGATTGCAGCCCAAATAAATGTTTCATAGAGTTCAAGTAACAGACACATCTCAACATCAACTGTTCAGAGGAGACTGTGTGAATCAGGCTTTTATGCCTTGATGCAAAGAAACAAAACTAAAGGACACCAAAAAAAATAAGATACTTGCTTGGGCCAAGAAACACGAGCGATGGACATTAGACCAGTGGAAATCTGTCCTTTGGTCTGATGAGTCCAAATTTGAGATTATTGGTTCCAACCACTGTGCCTTTGTGAGACGCAGAGAACGTGAATGGATGATCTCCGCATGTGTGGTTCCCACCGTGAAGCATAGAGGAGGAGGTGTGATGGTGCGGGGGTGCTTTGCTGGTGACACTGTCTGTTATTTATTCAGAATTCAAGGCACACTTAACCAGCGTGTGTAACGGCATTCCTCCTCCGAGTAGTCCGAGTAGTGATTTGACCAAAATGCAGCGGGTTGTGAATACATAATGATTTATTAAAACAAACGACGAAACACGAAAACAAACACTAGGAAGGATTTACAAAATAACAAAAACGAATGTAGACTGACCTAAACCATGAGAACTTACGTATAACACGAAGCACGTAGGAACAGGTACAGACTAAAACAAACGTTACAGTCCCGTGTGGTGCGCATACACAGACACGGACGACAATCACCCACAAACAAACAGTGAGAACAACCTACCTTAATATGACTCTCAATCAGAGGAAACGTCAAACACCTGCCTCTAATTGAGAGCCATACCAGGCAACCCAAAACCAACATAGAAACAGAAAACATAGACTGCCCACCCAAAACTCACGCCCTGACCAATAAACACATACCAAACAACAGAAAACAGGTCAGGAACGTGACAGAACCCCCCCCTCAAGGTGCGAACTCCGGGCGCACCCCTACAACTCAAGGGGAGGGTCTGGGTGGGCATCTGTCCGCGGTGGCGGCTCCGGCGGTGTACGAGGACACCACTCCACCACTGTCTTTGTCCCCCTCCTTAGCGTCCTTTGAGTGGCGACCCTCGCCCCCGACCATGGTCCAGGAACCTTCACTAAGGCCCCTCCTACATAGAGGAGACAGCTCAGGACAGAGAGGTAGCTCAGGACAGAGAGGTAGCTCAGGACAGAGAGGTAGCTCAGGACAGAGAGGTAGCTCCGGACAGAGAGGTAGCTTAGGACAGAGGGACAACTCTGTACTAATGGCAGCTCCGGACTGGGTGGCAGCTCCGGACTGGGTGGCAGCTCCGGACTGGGTGGCAGCTCCGGACTGAGTGGCAGCTCCGGACTGGGTGGCAGCTCCGGACTGGGTGGCAGCTCCGGACTGGGTGGCAGCTCCGGACTGGAGGGCAGCTCATGACTGGAGGGCAGCTCATGACTGTAGGGCAGCTCATGACTGTAGGGCAGCTCATGACTGTAGGGCAGCTCATGACTGTAGGGCAGCTCATGACTGTAGGGCAGCTCTGGCAGCTCCTGACTGGCTGGCGGTTCTGGCTGCTTCTGACTGGCTGGCGGCTCTGGCAGCTCCTGACTGGCTGGCGGCTCTGGCAGCTCCTGACTGGCTGGCGGCTCTGGCAGCTCCTGACTGGCTGGCGGCTCTGGCAGCTCCTGACTGGCTGGCGGCTCTGGCAGCTCCTGACTGGCTGGCGGCTCTGGCAGCTCCTGACTGGCTGGCGGCTCTGGCAGCTCCTGACTGGCTGACGGCTCTAGCGACTCCTGACTGACGGACGGCTCTAGCGGCTCCTGACTGACGGACGGCTCTAATGGCTCGTGGCAGACGGGCGGCTCTAATGGCTCGTGGCAGACGGATGGCTCAGAAGGCGCTGGGCAGACGGATGGCTCAGAAGGCGCTGGGCAGACGGATGGCTCAGAAAGCGCTGGGCAGATGGATGGCTCAGAAAGCGCTGGGCAGACGGATGGCTCAAACGGTGCTGGGCAGACGAGCAGTGCAGGCGGCGTTGGGCAGACAGCCGTCTCTGACCCGCTGAGGCGCACAGTAGGCCTGGTGCGTGGTGCCGGAACTGGTGGTACCGGACTGGAGACACGCACCTCAAGGCTAGTGCGGGGAGCAGGAACAGGGCACACTGGACTCTCGATGCGCACTATAGGCCTGGTGCGTGGTACCGGCACTGGTGGTACCGGGCTGAGGTCACGCACCTCATGGCGAGTGCGGGGAGAAGGAACAGTGCGTACAGGGCTCTGAGGACGCACATGAGGCTTGGTGCGTGGTGCCGGAACTGGAGGCACTAGGCTGGAGACACGCACCACAGGGAGAGTGCGTGGAGGAGGAACAGTGCGTACAGGGCTCTGAGGACGCACATGAGGCTTGGTGCGTGGTGCAGGCACTGGTGGTACTGAGCTGGGGCGGGAAGGTGGCGCCGGATATACCGGACCGTGCAAGCGTACTGGCTCCCTTGAGCACTGAGCCTGCCCAACCTTACCTGGTTGCATGCTCCCCGTAGCCCGTCCAGTGCGGGGAGGTGGAATAACCCGCACTGGGCTGTGTTGACGAACCGGGGACACCATGCGTAAGGCTGGTGCCATGTAAGCCGGCCCGAGGAGACGTACTGGTGGCCAGATATGTAGGGCCGGCTTCATGACATTTGGCTCAATGCCCAATCTAGCCCTACCAGTGCGGGGAGGTGGAATAACCCGCACCGGGCTATGAACACATACAGGAGACACCGTGCGCTCTACTGCGTAACACGGTGTCTGCCCGTACTCCCGCTCTCCACGGTTAGCCTGGGAAGTGGGCGCAGGTCTCCTACCTGCCCTCGGCCCACTACCTCTTAGCCCCCCCCCAAGAAATGTTTGGGTAGTACTCACGGGCTTTTCGGGCTTCCGTGCTAGACGCGTCCCCTCATAACGCCGGTTCCTCTCTCCGGTTTCCTCCGCTCTCCGAGCTGCCTCCAGCTGTTCCCATGGGAGGCGATCCTTTCCAGCCAGGATCTCCTCCCATGTGTAGCAACCCTTACCGTCCAAAACATCCTCCCATGTCCATTCCTCCTTCTTGCGCTGTCGTTGCTGTCCGTTAACCCGCTGCTTGATCTGGGTTTGGTGGGTGATTCTGTAACGGCATTCCTCCTCCTCTTCATACGAAGAGGAGGAGTAGTGATTTGACCAAAATGCAGCGGGTTGTGAATACATAATGATTTATTAAAACAAACGACGAAACACGAAAACAAACACTAGGAAGGATTTACAAAATAACAAAAACGAATGTAGACTGACCTAAACCATGAGAACTTACGTATAACACGAAGCACGTAGGAACAGGTACAGACTAAAACAAACGAACGCACAAACGCTACAGTCCCGTGTGGTGCGCATACACAGACACGGACGACAATCACCCACAAACAAACAGTGAGAACAACCTACCTTAATATGACTCTCAATCAGAGGAAACGTCAAACACCTGCCTCTAATTGAGAGCCATACCAGGCAACCCAAAACCAACATAGAAACAGAAAACATAGACTGCCCACCCAAAACTCACGCCCTGACCAATAAACACATACCAAACAACAGAAAACAGGTCAGGAACGTGACAGCGTGGCTACCACAGCATTATGCAGCAATACGACATCTCATCTGGTTTGTGCTTAATGAGACTATCATTTGTTTTTTAACAGGACAATGACCCAACACACCTCCAGGCTGTGTAAGTGCTATTTGACGAAGAAAGAGAGTGATGAAGTGCTGCGTCAGTTGTCCTGGCCTCTACAATCACCCGACCTCAACCCAATTGAGATGGTTTGGGATGAGTTGGTCCGCAGAGTGAAGGAATAGCAGCCAACAACTGTTCAGCATATGTGGGACATCCTTCAAGTTGGAAAAGCATTCCATGTGAAGCTGGTTGAGAGAATGCCAAGAATGTGCAAAGCTGTCATCAAGGCAAAGGGTGGCTACTTTGAAGAATCTCAAATACATTTTGATTTGTTTAACACTTTTTTGGTTACTACTTGATTCCTTATGCGTTATTTTATAGTTTTGTCTTTACTATTACTCTACAATGTAGAAAATATTTAAAGTAGAGAAACCCCTTGAATGAGTAGGTGTGTACAAACGTTTGACTAGTACTGTATGTGTAATACGATTTTTGTATTTAGGATGTGTATGATATTTTTTCCCAACAATTAACAGGTATTACCCTCACATGTCCAATGAAGAGTGTGTTGTTTGGTATCTGTGCGACCACACAGTCTTCACACGAACATTGGCATACATCATGAGATTATACAAATTACCGTTCTTTTGTGTGGACAATGTATTAACTCATAGGCATCGCAGGTCACAGAACGATGCGTGCGATGAATGGGGCGGAACTTTTCCCTCGCCTGAGCCAATCACAGCTCTCCTGACGCGAGGCCTCACCTCTTGATGGTTCTAGAACTATAAACTGAACGTGTGAACACCGCTCCTTGTGTTCCGATGGCTACCAGCCATATGGTTGTTGTCATTTATGAACTGCAAAACCATTCAAGGACTACCCCCATTGGGAACCTTGAGATACTGGACATCTGACCTTTGTTTCCAGACAGGATAAACTGTACATGAGAGGTATCCAATGCGATTTCAACTATCTTTTCCCTATTTTTAATGTGAGCATGTATCTTACTTGTATTATTACTATCTATATTACTCCTATAATCCCTGCCTTATTTCGTTCTGAAAAATCCAGAATAACTGTTTGTTCTATTTTGGGTCCTTTAATCCCTATTCTCTGTTTTTGACTGATTCTATAGCCTATCAAATTAGTATCTACTGTCTACTGTCTCCAAGAATGCATTGCCATATCATTTTATGAACTGAATTGCTTTCAGAATGATAAATGAACCATTGTAATTTTAACTATTTATAGTTTCTTGCTGATTTATAGCAAGTGGTGCCCCGTTAATAATTTCATAGTAATAAGTGTACCCTTAGTCATAAAGACTGAACATTTTACATTTCCCACAATCCTCTAAAAACAGTCACGTGGTAAGATTGGAAATACAAGGTGATTAAAACCAAAGACTTCCAAAGAGTTATCTCTCTTTGGTTATCCTCATGAGCAATGCTATATTTTGGTAAAATGAAATTAACAAAATTTCCAATCCCTCATATATATTTTTGTAAAAAAATGTATACAGTACCAGACAAAAGTTTGGACCGTACTCATTCAAGGGTTTTCTATGTTTTTACTATTTACTACATTGTACATAGTGAACACATCAAAACTATGAAATAACACACATGGAATCATGTAGTAACAAAAAAAGTATTAAACAAATGATAATATTTTTTAGATTTTAGTTTCTTAAAAGTAGCCACCCTTTGCCTTGATGACAGCTTTTCACAATCTTGGCATTCTCTCAACCAGCTTCATGAGGAATGCTTTTCCAACAGTCTTGAAGGAGTTCCCACATATGCTGAGCAGGTCATCTGATGCAGCACTCCATCACTCTCCTTCTTCATCAAATAGCACTTACACAGCCTGTCCTGTTGAAAAACAAATGATAGTCCCACTAAGCGCAAGCCAGATAGGATGGCGTATCGCTGCATAATGCTGTGTGTAGACATGCTGGTTAAGTGTGCCTGAAATTTGAAATAAATCACAGACAGTGTCACCAGCAATGCACCATCACACCTCCATCTCCCATGCTTTATGGTGGGATCCACACATGCGGACATCATCCATTCACCTATTCTGCGTCTCACAAATACATGGCGGTTGGAACCAAAAATCTCAAATTTGGACTCATCAGACCAAAGGTTTTCACTGGTCTAATGTCCATTGCTTGTGTTTCTTGGCCCAAGCAAGTATCTTCTTATTATTGGTGTGCTTTAGTAGTGTGTCCAAACTTTTGACTGGTACTGTATATTTTGGGGCTATTTTAAACACTTTATTTAGACAGTTATGAAATGACACATATTGAGAGGAAAAACAATAGCTCTATAGCTCAATCAAAATAAAAAAATAATCAACATTTGGATGCCCAGGGGGCTTAAAAGAGAATACATTCGTAAGAAAAACAAAATATCAAAACCTCTTCAGTTCACATACGTATAACCGGTATGGAGCGGTTGGAGCGGAAAATCTATCCCCGATCTTCGGTGGGGAGAGGGGTGACGTGTCTAAGCCAGGTACGTTTACCACTAGACCATCTTACATTTATTTTTATTAAGATTATGTTGGTTGTTTATTTTGTATCGATTTCAATTAAATGTATCATCTTTCTGCCCCTCCTGTTTCTAATCTGTCGAAATAAAGCATTGAAAAAACAATTAGACCAATTAATATTCATTCTATAGCTCAATCAATATTAAGGCTACTAACCATTTCTATACCATTCATTGTATGAGAAACACAGTGTTTGTGTTTGATGCCGCCTTTTACATGCACTGAAACCCCAAAAAGTGTTTTCATAACATTATCTTATAAACACCAATATTCAGGTTAAAGAACTACTTTGCCAGAGGCATACCACTCTGCATCCCACTGCTGGCTTGCTCCTGAAGCTAAGCAGTGTTGGTCCCTTGATGGGAGACCAGATGCTGTTGGAAGTGGTGTAGGAGGGCCAGTAGGAGGCACCCTTTCCACTGGTCAAAAAAAAAAGAAAATGTCCCCAATCGTTCCCCCAGTGCAGTGATTGGGGACATTGCCCTGTGTAGGTTGCTGTTTTTTGGATGGAACGTTAAACGGGTGTCCTGACTCTCTGTGGTCGCTAAAGATCCCATGGCATTTATTGTAAGAGTAGGGGTGTTAACCCCGGTGTCCTGGCTAAATTCCCAGTCTGTCCCTCATACCATCACGGTCACCTAATCATCCCCAGCTTACAATTGGCTCGTTCATCCCCCCTCCTTTTCCCTGTAACTATTCCCCAGGTCGTTGCTGTAAATGAGAATGTGTTCTCAGTCAACTTACCTGAATAAATAAATATACATTTTTGGGAGTGTTTCAGAGTACTTTATTTCTGTTTAAAAATCCATTCTGTGTATCAGAACACTGATATCGGGTTTACATTCAAACACCCTCCTAATACCCGATCTTACACAATCATAATGTTTTGAGACTTTCTTGTTTTTACAGTGTTAATAGGAACGCCTACCTACTGGTTGGGTTTTTGGGCTGGGTTATCCCATCCAGAGTAGGGAAGCAGCACTGTAGACTGTCAGAGTGCCAGAGGGAGAATCTAAAGTTCACTGACCTTTGACCCCACGTGCTAAGGATGCAGAGCGTGTACATACCAATAACTTACTGATATTGTGGACCCCTTCTGCTGCACACATTGATTTAAATTAAGGTAATTATATGGTATATCACAGATTTTCCACTTCAGTTTTAATGATTCTGAAAACCTTTGAGCAGTTTTGAGCTAATGATGGTGGTAATTAACTCATTACCTTCAAAGGCTGGGGAAAAAACACACATAAAACTCAGCACACTCAAAGCGCTCCAGGAAATGTAAGTCTCCACGACACTTGCTCAAAATGAAGGCGATTTAGTGTCACTTGTAGTGATTCATTCAACACCGTCAGTATAAACATTGAATAGTAGGTAGTGGAATGGCACTAAAAATGGAATGACTTTCCTTCACCATTTCAAATGAATGTACCATCTTCATAACTTCTGCTTTATCTACAGTATATTAAAAGGTGATCTCTACTTGAGATCATTTCTTCCTTTCAATAGGAACCAGGTTGGACCCTATTTGTGTGTATTCATTGAAACAGACACAATATCCATCTTCAAGTGACAGTCTTCTATCGTTTAATCTGCAATCATTTTGGTGATCTAACCTCAGCCCTCAGTCTCCCTCTCGCTTCATCTTCCCTCTATCCCTTTCTGCTATCCAATGCCCTCCTCCCCTTCACGCATGCAAGATGTTTGCTTCCCTGCACCGCAGTCTCCTCTATTCTGCTTTGCTTGATTGCACTTTGGATTTCTCTTCCACTTGTGGAGTCTCACCAGGGTGTAGCTCTGTGTAGCCGGGGGAGAGTGGGAAAAATAGATTTTCAGATCCCATCCTCTCCTTAGGAAGCCAGGGCTGTATTTGCAGTGCTATACACATAATTGGCAATCCTTATTATTTGATCCCTCTCTAGCATAATGTTTACATACTGCTTTACTCATTTCATATGTATATACAATATTCTACTGTATTTTAGTCAGTGCCACTCCGATATTGCTCGTCCTAATATTTCTATATTTCTTTATTCTATTATTTTACATTTTAGACCATGTGTATTGTTGTGAATTGTTAGATATCACTGCACTGCTGGAGCTAGGAACACAAGCACTTCGCTACACCCAAAATAACATCTGCTAAATATGTGTACAGTTGAAGTTTACATACACTTAGGTTGGAGTCATTAAAATTCGCTTTTCAACCACTCCACAAATTTCTTTTAACAAACTATAGTTTTGGCAAGTCGGTTAGGACATCGACTTTGTGCATGACACAAGTCATTTTTCCAACAATTGTTTACAGACAGATTATTTCACTTGATCATAATTCCAGTGGGTCAGAGGTTTAC
Organism: Salvelinus namaycush; assembly: GCF_016432855.1. Taxonomy (NCBI): domain Eukaryota; kingdom Metazoa; phylum Chordata; class Actinopteri; order Salmoniformes; family Salmonidae; genus Salvelinus; species Salvelinus namaycush. The sequence continues at coordinate 7,183,052 of NC_052340.1, read as the reverse complement.
ATGCACTAAGTTGACTGTGCCTTTCAACAGCTTGGAACATTCCAGAAAATTAGGTTGTGGCTTTAGAAGCTTCTGATATCATTTGAGTCATTGGAGGTGTACCTGTGGATGTATTTCAAGGCCTACCTTCAAACTCAGTGCCTCTTTGCTTGACATCATGGGAAAATCAAAAGAAATCAGCCAAGACCTCAGAAAAAAACTTGTAGACCTCCACAAGTCTGGTTTATCATTGAGAGCAATTTCCAAACGCCTGAAGGTACGACGTTCATCTGTTCAAACAATAGTATGCAAGTATAAACACCATGGGACCACGCAGCCGTCATACCGCTCAGGAAGGAGACACGTTCTGTCTCCTAGAGATGAACAAACTTTGGTGCGAAAAGTGCAAATCAATCCCAGAACAACAGCAAAGGACCTTGTGAAGATCCACGAGGAAACAGGTACAAAAGTATCTATATCCATAGTAAAATGAGTCCTATATCGACATAACCTGTAAGGCCGCTCAGCAAGGATGAAGCCACTGCTCGAAAACCGCCATAAATAAGCCAGACTACGGTTTGCAACTGCACACGAGGACAAAAATTGTACTTTTATGAGAAATGTCCTCTGGTCTGATGAAACAAAAATAGAACTGGTTGGCCATAATGACCATCTTTATGTTTGGAGGAAAAAGGGGGAGGCTTGCAAGCCGAAGAACACCATCCCAACCGCGAAGCACGGGGGTGGCAGCATCATGTTGTGTGGGTGCTTTGCTGCAGGAGGGACATGTGCACTTCACAAAATAGATGGCATCATGAGGAAAAATGATGTGGATATATTGAAGCAACATCTCAAGACATCAGTCAGGAAGTTGAAGCTTGGTCGCAAATGGGTCTTCCAAATGGACAATGACCCCAAGCATACTTCCAAAGTTGTGGCAAAATGGCTTAAGGACAGCAAAGTCAAGGTATTCCATCACAAAGCCCTGACCTCAATCCTATAGAACATTTGTGGGCAGAACTGAAAAAGCATGTGCGAGCAAGGAGGCCTACAAACCTGACTCAGTTACACCAGCTCTGTCAGGAGGAATGGGCCAAAATTCACCCAACTTATTGTGGGAAGCTTGTGGAAGGCTACCCGAAATGTTTGACCCAAGTTAAACAATTTAAAGGCAATGCTACCAAATACTAATTGTGTGTATGCAAACTTCTGACCCACTGGGAATGTAATGAAATAAATAACAGCTGAAATAAATAATTCTCTCTACTATTATTCTAACATTTCACATTCTTAAAATAAAGTGTTGATCCTAACTGACCTAAGACAGGGAATTTTTTGCTAGGATTAAATGTCAGGAATTGTGAAAAACTGAGTTTCAATCTATTTGGCTAAGGTGTATGTAAACTTCATACTTCATCTGTATGTGACCAATGTGATTTGGTATTCAAATGCAATCTTTGGTGTGTTTGCTTTGTTCAAGCAGACCTTATCTAGAGCATGTCCTGCAGGTTGCTAGAGAATGGGACAGGTGGTGGCTGTACAAATCTCCGGTCCTTGGCTAGTGTGTGGCCTAGTGCAGCACTGAATGATACCTCCTCAGTTGCATAACACCCATATTCCTTCTCCGGGACAACAGAGGTCATGTTACAGATCTTTTTTATAGCTTCCAATCTATGTCTGCTCTCCTTCATAACCAATTGTCTGGAAGGACCTGATCGCTAGCAGAGGTACTGCCACAAACCATCCCTCATTGCGTCCCTTCATTCTAGCAGTCAAGTCATATCAGTTAAGGTGATCTAGGAACTAGGAATCAGGACATAGTGAAATAAGTTGAGAATGTGGACATAGCCAGGGGTTTGGTGATTATTACATGTGACTCATCATTGTACTGATGAGACCAAAGCCTCCTGTTCCTATTTATTACATACGGTGGGGAGGGAGGGCATCAGGGCCAGAACTCACCCATATGTAATAAAGACAGACTGAAAGGTATTGTCTGACTGGGATGCAGACAGAGGCGTGCTGCAGAGCCTGGATGGTAGTTAGATGAGAATGAATCTGGTGTAATTAAAGATAAGATCTCTATGATGTCTCCCAACTAACCAACTCCACTTTTGATTGCTTCAGAGAAAATTAGAGCTTTGAAGCCCGTACCGCCACCGAGAATGGTCTGGCATGCCAAGGAATGGATTTGTTTGGAGTGTTATGATGAATGCATTTGTTGTAATGGAAAATTTATTATTATTTGAACCTAGCTATTTCTCTCAGCTTGTTGTTATGTTTGACCTTATTTCTGACCTTACTATACAGTGTTGAAGTAATGGAGCTTCATCACAGAACGTAACATTAAAGTTTCACACTATAAATATTATGTGGCCATTTGTCCTATCACAATCCACAAGACAATGTATGAATGTCACATTACGAATGCTGTAGAGTAATCCTTGATGTTTTCAGAGGACTGAACACATTAACACTAGCTAGCTAACATTTAACCTGGTTGGTTAGCTACCTGCAGATTCATGCAGGGTAGTAACGTTATGAGTTGGGATTATGGTTTAGCTAGCTACTTGTCTAAACATAAGTCTCCAATATGTAAGTAACCCTTTCAATAGAATGTTCTCTGATTTCAGAGCACTCGTCTGAGAGTGCCAGAGCGCAGAATAACTGACAAACTCATGAACGCTCAACACCTGTTGAATATGGCCGGTGTCAGTAAATGTTGGTAGAAAAACGTAATTACATTTGTAGCCAGCAGCATAGTTGCAGTCACCAATGTTTTAGATAACATAAAAACAGCTTAACCAGCTCTGCTAGGGTGAGTCAAATGGTCAGAGTGAGGCTGTTCCCTCATTTGTGTCTGGAAGTAGCTTGCAAGCTAGCCAACGTTATCTAGTTAGTTTGGGTTATTGACTGCCGTTGTGAGGTCAGAACGTTCGGATCAACACTACTCCCTACCCTAATCAAATCTTTGATTGTTTAGTACATAGCCTCACATGTGAATCCTTAAAGAGCTGGGTGGGGCTAAAGCTAAAGAGGGTGTGAACGATGCAGAAGGAGTGTAGACAAAAAAGAGCTCTCCAGAGGTGTACCAAAACATTCAAGGAGTGAGGTTAAAAGTTTATTAACTTTCAAAGCAGAATTACTTTCCCATTGTTTCTCAACTGTAGTGTTTGATATACCATTTTCTAGATTTGAGTCTTTACTTTTATCCAATGTAAAAAAAAACACCCTTTCAAATGAAGCTACAAGGGACCGAATCAAGCATGTTGGTCACACATTTTACAAAACGTGGGTATTATGGAGCGGGTGCAGAGTTCAGTCTCCATGGTGACACAGACCTTTCTAATTAATCTCGACTTGTTTACAACAACCCAATTAACGAGATGGTCATTTATCAAGGGGAGGTGAACTAACTCTTTACAGACAAACATGTATGCATCTTTATGCTAGTATGGTCTATTCATTTGTACATTAATTGACTGCGCACATCACTTAAAATGCAACAACCATGGCAACAACAATCTACTTCAATGGGGTTACTGTCAATTTATTTTGTTAATTGCCTGGCATGGTATGTGCAGACAAGCTTTAAAAAAGTATTGCAGTGTATAATAATAATGGAAAATTGTCACCAAATACAATTACACACTATTCCATTTCTCCGAAGCATAATGCATATTTCTTAGTGTTTTTTTTCCCTTCAGTTTTGAAATAGACATTTTTAAGAGGTCAAGTTGTAATGCAAACTTGTTTTGTTTATATAAAAATCCCTCTCTGGTGATCTGACATTCTGTTGTTTACTCTAGCCCATCTTGTCCGAGCTGAAGAGCCTAGGAACTCACTATGTAAGTCTGTGGTAGTGGTAGATACAAGGTACTAATGACAACAAAATCGTCTGAACATGACTGCTAGACCGAGGTGTTACCGGATCCTCTCAGATGTGTCTCCAACAAGGGAGAGTGCCGGTGAGGACGATATCTTGGCTGAAAGGTGAGTCCATAAAAGGCTAATCATCTCACAGGAAAGGTCACTGTCATTTTCCTTCAGCCCATAAGTCTGAACGAGTGTCAGGGGCCAGAGATGAAAGCCTGGACTGATTACTTCATTAAAACCTTTATTGAGGGTAGGAATAATGGCACACGGACGTCTGTAATTAACTGGCCCCACGCATAACGAAGCAACAAACGAACCACGGAAGCCCTGCGTCCCTCTCTCGATCTACAGAGGATGTACTGTATATGGGAAAAGGACATGTTAAACTGATTTGGCAGTCCTCAACATTATACGGCTGTTAGGTTACTAAATGAAAGACCAAAATTAAGGATTTGATTTTGTGTTTTTGCTGTCATATTTACATTCAATGCAATATGAGACATATCCATTGGAATAACATTGATGAAATCTAAAATGTGGCATGTGTTACTGTATCAACTGTGTCCTCTGTACAAGAGAGCTTGTTGTTATGGCTATTTGGTTCCCCTTTGATCCGTGTGGACACTCTCCTGCGCTCCACCACTAATGGTGTAGCCTTTCAGGAGAGACGGGGAGATACTGTAGCTTAGTTGCAGAGCGAAGAGCAAATTATTAAGTGAATGCTACAACTGTAGATTCAGACTAATGGGGTGGTTGAGGAGAAAGGTGGCGAAAGCATGAACCACACACACAGAGACACAAACACTCATCCATTAAGACTCACCATGTGATATCAAAGCCTTTCCAACCTGCCTACACTGATTTTATTCCTCAAATTCTGGCACTGATAGTTTCTTGCAACAAAACAACAGCACAACAAAGAAACCTCCTGCAACATCATTATCTTCTCGTTGCAAAAGGTGAAGACAGGGGCAATAATGATCCTCTGTGAGCCTGCCTATGACATTATGCAATACTTTAAACAAGGGAAGATTATTCACATTCACATTTACAGGACTAAGGCAATTTCACTCTGAGCTGTGCCGGCACTATAATGTTGTTTAATGTCACTGTTGCTGAGGCGTATAATGTGATCAAGCCATCGACTCTTTTGATGTTCAGATACATAACAATAAAACAGAACTGTACTCAAGAAGCTTGACTTCATCCTGGAATTGAAATGGAATTAAAAAGCTATTTCCTTCCAGGCGAGACAATTCTCTAAATGAATCAATATCTCGGTTGCATATTTTTTGTTGTTGCCGAAGCATCACCAACTCTGATTAGGAGGAATCCTTTCAGGGAGTCGTCTTGTGTTGCCAACTCAAACAAATGGAAATAATGACTGCTAAAGGAAACTTTAGTGTTGAGTCTTGATGAAATATCCTCCTCCGCCTAAGACAGTCTGTGTCATTACTAGCTAGAGCTTTGCTTTCTTCGGGAAAATGCTCGGCACACTTTTATGCAGAAGGTTTTCAAGGAGAGGCCAGTTACTCTAACCCAACCTCTGGAGGAGCGACTGAGTGGGTGATTTTTAATTCCTCTGCTCTCCTCTCTGCTTTTAACACACTGTCCCAAGCGTGGCCGATGCACATTCTCAAGCATAATTGTAACGGAGGAGTCATATCATCAGTAAAGGACATAGCGAGCGGCTCGCCCGGACACACATCTCAATGTTGCCCTGTTACATAATGGAGAGCTCTGAAATGGAGGTCTCTAGCCTTAGACACATTACAAAGCCACTTGCACGGTTTTAGCGGGTTCACGGCAAGATCTTTACAGGCGGATTAAATATATATTTCTGCCCACTTTTCACACAGAGTTGCCGTCCGGCTCCGGCTCGCACCTGAACTGGCTGCCTCTCAAAACTGCACTAAAAGCAATCTGAACAGATTGTTTCACAGACGGGGCAAGATCAGAGAACCACTTATAGCATACAGGAGAGCTTCACTTTTTGTCTGGTGGAGTTGACAGAATTGTGAATGGGACATAAGATTAGAGTTCCTCCACCTAACTCTGTTCACCCTGAGTGTAATACTTTAGAGATTTTTATAGATTTAAATGGGATGTTGTGGCTGCGCTCCACAGACACGGGGGCTAACATGGTTCAACTAGCAGTGTTTTCGCTCACCTCTAGCTTTGTGGATTGAGAGAGGGTTGGAGGTGATGGTTGGACCGGAATAGTAGACTCTGCGTAAGGATATTATGTGCACCTACTCTCAGACTGGCCAGATAGAGGAGACAAATGTGTTTCTCTGTTCATATATCATCAAACAATAGAGGGGCGAACTATGGTATGTTTTTTTTAATTATTCCTAGATAAGTCATCAATAAAGTAAGGTACTGGGGGCCTTTATGAGAAAGTGAATACACCGAAACTTGGAGCGACAATGGAACATCCTCTATGTTTTTTTTTTGTAGTGCAAACCAGTCAGAGCCAAAAACATTGATCAAACTCTTTCTTCTGCTTTCTTTGCCCACACAGGCCTACATCGATCTTGTGTTTAAAAGGAATCTTCTGTCAAAAACAAACAAACCCAACATCCACTGGAGCCCGTAGTAATGATTTATAGTACTTCTAACATATTGCAAAAAACGAAGCATATTTGTTCACTTTCTTTATTCACTGTCTTAAAAATAGATATTCAACCTTGAATGACTATGGTAATTAAATGTTGGATTTGTGTCAGGGATCTTAGGCGCTAATGTCTTTATTTCACCTTGGTTAAAGCTTCCTCTTCTAAAAACGTCCTCTTCTATTAGCTGACGTGTTTGGCTATGCTGCTTCAACGATAGTCCGCTGTAGGAACTCAAATTAACACGCCTACATTACTTGACGGAGACACAGTGGGGCTTTTTATAATAGGGGCATGACTTTAAAACTAAATTTAGCATCCTGAAGCTTAATTATGTTTCCTGAGAAGATGTACATTTAACATTTAAGTTGTACATTTAACACATTTGTCGGTACTGCATTTTTATAGTGTTATTCGTTGACTGTTCATTGTTGATTTTTCAATGTCACTGTTCATCATGTTTTTCAGTATTCAGTGTTCTCCTCATTTTTACAATGTCTACCTCAGTAATTAGCTATACATGTTTCAGGGACTCTGTCACACACTGATCGGTTTCACCTGTCCTCGTTACTGTCTCCACCCCCTCCAGGTGTCACTTATTTTCCCCAGTGTATTCATCCCTGTGTTTCCTGTCTCTCTGTGCCAGTTTGTCTTGTATGTTTCCAAGACAACAAGCGGTTTTCCCGTTCTCCTGCTTTTTGCATTTCTCCTTTTTCTAGTCCTCCTGGTTTTGACCCTTGCCTGTTTCTGGACTTTGTACCCGCCTGCCTGACCATTCTGCCTGCCTTGACCACGAGTCTGTCTGCCACTCTGTACCTCCTGGACCCTGATCTGGATTTGACCTTTTGCCTGTCCACGACCATTCTCTTTTCTACTCCTTTGGATTAATAAACATTGTAAGACTCCAACCATCTACCTCCTGTGTCTGCATTTGGGTCTCGCCTTGTGCCTTGATAGACTCGGGTAGCCTGGGGCTCAGACGCCCATTCTATCACGACAGAGTTCAAACACACTGGTGCAGCCAGATACCCTAAGCAGAGCAGACACACATTCTCCATTCAGCGGGTGCACAGCATTCTGTTTAAATCTACTGGAACTAATAAGTAATTAAAGGACACTGACATTTTGGCTACAGGCAGTAAGACTGTGAAGGAGGTTACAATGGTTCAGCACCAAATGTAAACCAATCACACTTTTCTTAACATAGAATATCCCTGAGAAGACTTGAGTGTACTGAACTTCAGTCTACTCCCCTGATGCTCTCATTCTTCATTTCACATGAAATCAACATTAAAAATGTTATTTATAGAGATCAAATTAAGGTGAGAAAAAATAAAACAAAGTCACCTGGGAGGCTAAAACATTGGCAGAGACTGTAAAGGATTCTATGGTATAGATATACGTATGGTATATGCTATAGGTCTATGGCAGTGAGGAACTCTCAGGTGTGCCGCGAAACTTTTCCTAATCTCTATTATTTTTGGCAACACTCACTTATAAACGTGGAATGCACATGAAATGTTGACTTGGTAGCACCAGTGTCGCTCATATAATACATTGAATGGCACATGGTTACATCTGTATCACTGTTCCAAGTCTGGTGCGCTCAGGCTGTTGTTATAGTTGTGTCATTTGAGGGACACGCATCACGAGCAAAGTCATTTGTATCATTATACTTCCCCTGTGGGCGAAGTATAATATTTAATAATGTACACTTAGTATACAAAACATTATGAACACCTGCTCTTTCCATGACAGACTGACCAGGTGAAAGCTTTGACCCCTTATTGGTGTCCCTTTTTACATCCGCTGAATCAGTGTAGATGAAGGGGAGGAGACGGGTTAAAGAAGGATTTTTAAGCCTTGAGACAATTGAGACATGGATTGTGTATGTGTGCCATTCAGAGGGTGAATGGGCAAGACTAAAAATGTAAGTGCCTTTGAAAGGGGTATGGTTGTAGGTGCCATGCGCACCAGTTTGTTTCAAGAACTGTAGCGCTGCTGGATTTTTCACACTCAACAGTTTCCCGTGTGTATCAAGAATGGTCCACCACCCAAAGGACATCCAGCCAATTTGACACAACTGTGGGAAGCACTGGAGTCAACATGGGCCAGTATCCCTGTGGAACGCTTTCGACACCTTGTAGAGTCCTTGCCCCAACGAATTGAGGCTGTTCTGAGGGCAAAAGGGCAACTCAATATTAGGAAGGTGTTCCTAAAGTTTTGGTATACTCAGTGTATATACTGTAATATATAATCATAGTTAGCACAGGCAAGAGAAGTCTAATTAGGCTTAGCTGTACCAAAGCCTTTGCCATATAAACAAATGGAGCATGACTTTGTGTCCGTAGTTCGTCTTTTTGCCCAAACCGTTTGAAACTAAATAACTATTTCACCTAAGCTCAGCTCGATTCACAGGATGCTCTTAAAGGGGCACACACAAATTAATCATGAGTAAAAGGAACTATACAAATATTTCAAATAATCTATTTTAAAAAATGTCACAGAAAATTGATGATTTGCAGTAGGATCTGATGACATGTAGGTTATTAACACAAAATGTATTAATTGGGACATTTTAGGTGTGCCACACAATGCCTTATCCCATCAAGGTGTGCCACGGTTAAAATAAAAAGGATGGGAGGTATGGCTGCCATACATGAAAGCACTCATAAGACTATACAGGCTTTGGTCCGTTGCACTTTCAGATGTTGCCCATTGGCTTCATTACAATACATGTCAATGATACATATAACAAGACACTTAGGCAATAGCTGCATACCATATATCCCTCCATATTTCAGTCATTTGCAAGAAATAAATGTAGCAGCACATCTTTCACCCACCCCCACACTATCCTGCCACTGTCCTGGTCCTAGCCCAGTTTCTCTGTTACAGCACCTCTCCTGTCTATACTCCCATCCAAATACATCTGACCTGTTGAGGTCATCCAGAAGCCTGTTGTCTGGAGCTGGCAGATCTATTCTCTCCTCACATTCACCTGGGAGGCGAGCGGTCTCCCGTTCCTCCACTGCTGCCGAGTGACAGAGCTGTAATGTTGGATTTTATCCTAAAGCAAAGGTATTCAACTCTTACCCTATGAGGTACGGAGTTAAGTTTGAGGGTCCTAGAGGATACATCCCTCATACATACCCCATCTACCTCCTTGTCCCAATAAAGCTCCACTTAGCAATCATTCACCGGCTAGCGTTCCAAACATATTCAGTCCTGTGGGCACACTGACTGTATGCAGTTCGAAATAGATTAATGTGCTACTCAGTTGGATCATTACACTGTCACCTTCTGCTAAAACATTCCACTGGAGTGTTTCTTTAAGATGTTATCCTTGTTTTGTAGCAATGTATTTTGTTTGAGAATAAAATACAAATTACATTCCAACAAGTTTTTGTTGTTGTTAATGAGATAATGTTTTGTTTGTTTCGTTGGTACACAATAGATACCTGGGTTATTCAAAATTGAATTTTTTTTGTTTAATGAAACAATTAGCTGTGATAGACTGTAACAAGGCTCCACAACATATTAGTATTATAATTGTAATTATAGTCAAAATCAGTCAAAATCTTGTTCAAACAATAATACTGATCACACTATACACACAGCAATAATTGTGCATATTGAGAAGCTACTTGTTAAATCATGCAACATAAATTAGGTCTTCCATTCAGGCTGATTGTTTTGTCGGTGAAAATCATGAATACGAGTAATTCTATTACATAGTTCTGTAGGCATAATAATCACACATTGCAGCATTTCCTTCAAACCCAAAGAGCCATGGCAATATTATCTATGAGCGAGTGCTTAACAGAAACCGTCTAATACTTGCCTGCACGTTATGAATAGGAAGTGATTATACCTCAGCTGGCTTCTCCTGTGGGAACCTTCAGGGCGACAGAACACAATTCACCACAATTTACATTTATATGACGGTTTGGGCAGAGGGCACCTGGAAAGAAGCAGCATCACAACAAAATGCTGTTGTGGATGTGTTACATGTTGGCAACAGGACCAGTAGGAATGACAGGCACACTAGATGAATGCTTGACATGTGAACTTGGTAGCACTGCCATTCTGAACAGGTTCGGATTAGCAATGGCAGGTTGGAGCGGGAATGCATGACACTAGTCAATCTTCGACATAGAACCTCTTCAGATTCCACGTTCATTGCTTCCCTTAAGGATTACACTAAGTTACTGATGTTTTAAACTTCTAAGTGAATGTACCTTTTGCAATGGTGCTTTATCTGGGTGTATCCATACCCTAGTCCTGAAAGACCTGCAAGCATCCAAATAAACAATTTCATAACTATACTCCTATTTGTGAAATTGGACTATTATCTAGGCCTACCTACAATCATGGTTTTGAAAGTAATTATGTGCTTCTTGGATATACGGGAAAACGGAGTACGTCTGTGCGATATATCCTCTTGAGTACATGTGCATTTTTGTGTGAGTGTCTCCGTATGTGCTTGTGTGTATCTTAGCTCAAATGCATGTGCCTCATCATCAATGTTATTGGCCTGAGGCCCACAGAAAAAAAACAATTAAGGTGTCCAATAATAACAGTGGCCCAACTCTTCTAGGCCACATGGGATAGTGAAGGTATTTCATAAACAAACATGAGATGGTCTTTAAAGTCAAACATTGTGTAGTAAACATATTTGGAACATGGCAACAACAAACTCCTGTATCACATCCCAAGTCACGTTATAAAATAGGCCTACTCATTTTAGGGAGTCACTGGCAATTTAGTGTTTTTGCATCTTTGGTACGGCGTGTTCTCCTTAAAGCGGCAGTGCAGTCAAAAAAAGTGATTTTGGAATAATACTGTGACATTTTGAAAATGATGATGATTAGCTGTTTGGGATGGTGGAGCTTTTTTGGTGATGTCACAAGTTAATAGACCAATAACAAAAAGGAGTTTGCCCTCCTCTCTGGCAATAACAGCTAGTTTTCAGGTTACACATCACTCCAATTAGGCTCCTCCAATTAGGCCCCTCTCTCAGACCACTCCCAGACAGTCCTAGCAAAATTCATGCTTGAGAAATTACATTAAGCTAAGAAGCTATTTTTGTTAATTTTTTTACAATTTTAATTGAAAACAATAAGGCACTTCAATGTTACCCAGAAATTGAGATAAAAACGCCTGCGTTGGACCTTTTAAGATAAATCATAAGGCTGTGGTGTGATTATTTCTGGAGGTATGCTTTCAGAGTGGGTGTATCGGAGCTCATCTCATTTGCATAGAATATTAATCTTGATAAGTAACTGCAAATGAGAAACAGCTTGAGTATTCTGCCCGGCCCAAATGGCAGCACATTTTTCTGCTCTTCTCCAAGCTGTAATCGACTTAATAGAATGAGAATCTGTATAATTAATGTTGCACATTAGGTGGTAAGCTGCTAAAGCTGGGGTGAGATAGTGTGAGGAGCTGCCCAGAATAGAGACAAACTATATTTATTTACTCTCAGGCAACTAAGTCGGAAAGCACCAAATAGACCAACAAATCTTATTTTCTACAATAAGTTTCTTCATGCTCAGTTAGAGAACTAAAGGGAAAAAGTATATCTGGTCCCTGGAGACGTTGCAAGTTGAGTCACCTTCTTCAGCTGATGTGGTGAGTCGCTGAATCTCTCAGGTGCAGTGTGGGTAGAGTGAGCAGCTGGACGGGATTCACACAACCTGACTAACACCGACTCCAATATTCATCTCCCTACAGCACAGGACAAGCCTACTGTCCTGCTATTGGTTGAGCCAACAGAGTGAGTGGCTTAAAGAGAAAAGCGACTTAGTTCCCAACCAGTGAATTGTGTGGCTCTTATGGTAATTCCTTAGTTTGGTCTACGCATCTGCATTTTGACAATAAAGACTTCACGAAGAGACTATTATTTGCCCGTGATAAACCCTATCATCTCAGTCACCAATCCCTTGCATTATCCGGCGAGCAGAGTGTCTCTGTACATCTTTCAAGGACAATACCGCCTCTGCTTGGCACTACAGATATACTATACATTGGGGATCCATAGATGATTGTGTTATTCCCGTTCCTTGGTGTTGATAAGACGTTGTGTCTCTCCGCGCTGGCGCTAGAGGTGGCTCATCTGTCATAGCACTGGCCCTAATCTCATTTAGCGAGGACGAAGATCACACCCTCGCTCCTGGCAATGGACCGGGGGACTCTGTGGGCGGTTCAATGCACTGAATTAATTTAGCAATTGTTAATCCCTGACAAGCACAGACATACCTAATATGTGATTCCAAGCTGCTCCATTGTGAACGGGATTCATTAAGAGAGACTCGAACACATCATCCATGGGAAGATGCGACCGACACAGCTCAACGTATGACACTTTACTGTACTGTCATAGAACAACATTGTGGGTGGGTAAGGGTTGGCAATGAGGTGGTGGTGGGGGGGGGGGACTGGGAGGTGGACTTAGAGGGACGCTACAATGTAATTGTATCTATTTTTGTGACTTGCAAACCTGCTGTAAAATGGAGAGGAGAGGACGTCAAGTCATTATTATTCCTTGTTTGCCATTATAGTTAAGATCCAATGGTTGTTATTGGCGAGAGTGGAGATGGGCTCTGAGGGATCGGGACAGGGGAGCTGGGAGGGCTTCAGACACTTCCCTGAAGTGTGTGTGGTGCCTCCACTCATCTCACGTCAGTCTCCTGGTGGACCCACTCTCCCCAAGTAGAGCCCCACCAGTCACTATACTTTGACTTCATTCACAAGGTATTACAAACTGACCACAGTATTTAAGTGGCAGTCTTTCTCCAATGTAAGTACAATAACATAATCCACAGATTTCTGGTGCATTCGGAAAGGAGTAGGGGCTTTGTGTGTTCACTGTTTGCTCAGCCCAGATGTTCACATGTTATAGATGTAATGTATACAATAACTACACTGAACGAAATTCTAAAGGCAACATGTGAAGTGTTGGTCCCATGTTTCAATAAAAGTTCCGCGAAATGAACCATAAGCACAAAAAGCTAATTTGTTTACATCCCTGGTAGTGAGCATTTCTCCTTTGCCAAGATAATCCATCTACCTGACAGGTGTGGCATATCAAGAAGCTGATTAATATGGCTGCAAGGGGCAGTATTGAGTAGCCAGTTAAATCGTGCCCATTTCAAACGGCCTCGTACTCAATTCTTGCTCGTACAATATGCATATTATTATTACTATTGGATAGAAAACACTCTCTAGTTTCTAAAACCGTTTGAATTATTTCTCTGAGTGAAACAGAAGTCATTCTGCAGCACACTTCCTGACCAGGAAGTGGAATGTCAGAAATCGATGCTCTGTTCAACGTCATGCCTATACATGGGCGTGATACGTAAGAGTCTACATACACTTCATACACCTTCCCCTGGTTGTCAAGAGGCGGTGAGAGAAAACATTTCGTGTTTATCTTGGTCTGAGGTGGAATTAAAGCTCTTTGTTTGACGTGACCGTCCATTTCCTGTTTCTGGAGCGCGCGAAAGAGGACATTGATTTGCCTTCTGTTTTGCTCTCGTTATGGACGACTAACATCTCCGTCTTAGATTTTATTTGATACATGTGACCATATCATCGTAACGTATGTTTTTTCAATATAGTTTAATCAGATTATTGAATTATTATTATTATTATTTGCCGTGTTCCGTTCTCTGACTTTGTTGACGTTGGAGTGATCCGTGCCACTTGGCAAGTGCCCATGCTAAATGAAGAGGGATATTTGCCGTTCCAGATCAAAACAACGACTGTTCTGGACAAAGGACACCTTGTCCAACATTCTGACGGAAGATCACCAAAAGTAAGAAACATTTTATGATGCTATTTCTAATATCTGTCATGCATGTGAACTGGTCGTGGGCGCCCAAGTGTTTCTGGCTATTGTGGCTACGCTAATATAACGCTACATTTTGTTTTCGCTGTAAAACATTTAATAAATCGGAAATATTGTCTGGAATCACAAGATGCCTGTCTTTCAATTGCTGTACACTATGTATTTTTCAGAAATGTTTTATGATGAGTAATTAGGTATTTGACGTTGGTGTCTGTAAATATTATGGCTGCTTTCGGTGCAATTTCTGATTGTAGCTGAAATGTAAACTATGATTTATACCTGAAATATGCAAATTTTTCGAACAAAACATATGCTATACAATAAATATGTTATCAGACTGTCATCTGATGAAGTTGTTTCTTGGTTAGTGGCTATTTATATCTTTATTTGGTCGAATTTGTGATAGCTACTGATGGAGTAAAAAACTGATGGAGTAAGAATAGTGGTGTCTTTTGCTAACGTGGTTAGCTAATAGATTTACATATTGTGTCTTCCCTGTAAAACATTTTAAAAATCGGACATGTTGGCTTGATTCACAAGATGTGTACCTTTCATCTGGTGTCTTGGACTTGTTAATGTGTGAAAGTTAAATATTAAAAAAATATATCTTTTGAATTTCGCGCCCTGCACTTTGAGCTGGCTGTTGTCATAAGTGTACCGACGTCGGGCTTGCACGCCAAACAGGTTAAACAGCATGATCATTACACAAGTGCACCTTGTGCTGTGGACAATAAAAGACCACTGTCAAATGTGCAGTTTTGTCACACAACAATGCCAGCGGTTTGCTGACGTCAACATTGTGAACAGAGTGCTTCATGGTGGCGGTGGGGTTATGGTATGGGCAGGAATAAGCTACAGACAACGAACACAATTGCATTTTATCGATGGCAAGTTCAATACACAGAGATACTGTAACGAGATCCTGATGCCCATTGTCATGCCATTCATCCGCCGCCATCACCTTATGTTTCAAGCTGATAATGCACGGCCCCATGTTGCAAAGATTTGTCCAAAATTCCTGGAATCTGAAAATGTCCCAGTTATTCCATGGCCTGCATACTCACCAGACATGTCATCCTTTGAGCATGTTTGGGATGCTCTGGTTCGACGTGTACGACAGCGCGTTCCAGTTCCCACTAATATCCAGCAACTTCGCATAGCCATTGAAGAAGAGTGGGACAATATTCCACAGGCCACAATCAACAGCCTAATCAACTCTACTGACCTGTTTTCTGATCCACGTACCAACTTTTTTTAAAGGTATCTGTGACCAACAAATGCATCTGTATTCCCAGTCATGTGGAATCCATAGATTAGGGACTAATTTACTTATTTAAATTGACTGTATTTCAGTAAAATCTTTGAAATTGTTGCATGTTGCATTTATATTTTTGTTCAGTGTAGTATAATAAAATTATAAAACGACTACAAGATTTCACCTTCCTTACAACTGTAAAATAAATACACTACTTATGTGTTTAGTGGTAGAGAAAATGAGCATGATTTCTAAAGGTCTGTCCTGATTTAAAACGTCTGCCCCCACACACAGCTCTATCTTGGCTTCGTGAACTCGTTAGGAACTCACCTTTCATCTAATATTAGACAAAAATAGGTTTGTTTCAAATCTTTAAATCATTTTAGATTACTTTGATAAAGTTGGCTATGAATCAATCTTTTAATGTGCTAGAGTGACGAATCCACTCTGCGCAATGATGTAAAGATTGCAGGCATGTGCTTTGTCAGTGGCTGTGACAGGAGTTGATGGACTGTCATAAGACCGAATTAAATGATAGGAGGGACATCCCATTCAGGCGGGACTAGTGTCAAACGTACGTTCGTTTTCAATTTTTCCATGGAAAAACTGGCTCAATGGCATTATCAATCCCTGACCCCAGGTTTGACAATTTACCTGTCTAATATGGAGGGGTGGAACTATTTGAGGTGTGTCCTTAAATCTTAGGGATAGGCGTCCCGTTAACGGGACAGTATTAAATCATGCAGCATCCTTGTGTCACGATCGCAGATTTGAGAGAAACAACCATTGTTGCTACATATAAGTGTCTTAAATTCTTGTTAATATAACTGCACTATCCAATTTACAGTAGCTATTACTGCGAAAAAATGCCATGCTATTGTTTGAGGAGAGCTCCTAACAACAAAACACTTTTTTCACCGCGATAGGTTTGATCAATTCACCTCTGAAGGTGAAATGTGTAACGGCTGTTGGAAGGAGAGGACCAAGGTGCAGCGTGGTACGTGTCCATATTTATTAAATGAACACTGAAATAACAAAAATAACAATAACGACCGAAACAGTTCTGGCTGGTGCAGACACACAACAGGAAACAACTACCCACCAAGCACAGGTGGGAATGCGGCTACCTAAGTATGGTTCTCAATCAGAGACAACGATAGACAGCTGCCTCTGATTGAGAACCACACCAGGCCAAACACCTAGAAATACAAAACATAGAACAAAACATAGAATGCCCACCCCAACTCACGCCCTGACCAAACCAAAATAGAGACATAAAAAAGGAACTAAGGTCAGGGCGTGACAAAATGTGTACTTACATTCTGAAATCTTGCTCTGATTTATCATCCAAAGGGTCCCAGAGATAACATGAAGTGTCGTTTTGTTAGATAAAATCATTTTTTAATACTAAAGTTCAGTATAGCATGCACGATCGATTTTGCATTTCCACTAGTTCAATTTGCAAAGAAAGGAATCTGTGAAAATCTAACCATAAACGTTGTTTCAACCAGTCAAATCACGTTTGTATGTATTCCTCAGAGATCCTAGAACGTAACCAGACTTCACTATATCATTACGGGTGTAGTATATCTTATAGGACATCAAATTTGGTCAGAGAGCGACACCGCCGATGACGCGGCCGGTCTTCATTTTATCGAGTATATCTTTGTCAAATTAGCACCAATCGGGGTCAAACAAAGCTAACTAGATAGCCAATGAGCTGGGCTTTACGGGAGTAGCTTTACTGGAGAAACCCTGTATCTGTCATAAAATGTACAGTTGAAGTCAGAAGTTTACATACACCTGAGCCAAATACATTTAAACTCAGTTTTTCACAATTCCTGACATTTAATCCTAGTACAAATTCCCTGTCTTAGGTCAGTTAGGACCATCACTTTATTTAATTAAAGAATGTGAAATGTCAGAATAATAGTAGAGAGAATGATTTATTTCAGCTTTTATTTCTTTTGTCACATTCCCAGTAGGTCAGAAGTTTGCATACACTCAATTAGTATTTGGTAGCATTGCCATTAAATTGTTTAACTTTGGGTCAAACATTTCGGGTAGCCTTCCACAAGCTTCCCACAATAAGTTGGGTGAATTATGGCCCATTCTTCCTGACAGAGCTGGTGTAAATGAGTCAGGTTTGTAGGCCTCCTTCCTTGCACAGGCTTTTTCAGTTCTGCCCACACGTTTTCTATAAGATTGAGGTCAGGCTTTGTGATGGCCACTCCAATACCTTGACATTGTTGTCCTAAAGCCTGTTGCTTCAATATATCCACATAATTTTCCACCTTCATGATGCCATCTATTTTGTGATGTGCACCAGTCCCTCCTGCAGCAATGCACCCCCACAACATGATGCTGCCACACCCACGCTTCACAGTTGGGATGGTGTTCTTCGGCTTGCAAGCCTCCCCCTTTGTCCTCCAAACATAACGATGGTCATTATGACTAAACAGTTATATTTTTGTTTCATCAGACCAGAGGACATTTCTCCAAAAAGTATCTTTGTCCCCATGTGCAGTTGCAAACTGTAGTCAGGCTTTTTTATGGCGGTTTTGGAGCAGTGGCTTCTTCCTTGCTGAGTGGCCTTTCAGGTTATGTCAATATAGGACTCGTTTTACTGTGGATATAGATAATTTTGTACCTGTTTTCTCCAGCATCTTCACAGGGTCCTTTGCTGTTGTTCTGGGATTGATTTGCACTTTTCGCACCAAAGTACGTTCATCTCTAGGAGATAGAACGCGTCTCCTTCCTGAGTGGTATGATAACTGCGTGGTCCCATTGTGTTTATACTTGCGTACTATTGTTTGAACAGATGAATGTGGTACCTTCAGGCGTTTGGTAATTGCTCCCAAGGATGATCCAGACTTGTGGAGGTCTACAATTTTTTCTGAGGTATTGGCTAATTTCTTTTGATTTTCCCATGATGTCAAGCAAAGAGGCACTGAGTTTGAAGGTAGGCCTTGAACTACATCCACGGGTACACCACCAATTGACTCAAATTATGTCAATTAGCCTATCAGAATCTTCTAAAGCCATGACATAATTTTCTGGAATTTTCCAAGCTGTTTAAAGGCACAGTCAACTTAGTGAATGTAAACTTCTGACCCAATGGAATTGTGATACAGTGAAATATAAGTGAAATAATCTGTCTGTAAACAATTGTTGGAAAAATTACTTGTCATGCAGAAAGCAGTCCTAACCGACTTGCCAAAACTATAGTTTGAGAAAAATAAATTTGTGGAGTGGTTGAAAAATTAGTTTTAATGACTTCAACCTCAGTGTATTTAAACTTCCGACTTCAACTGTAGCTGCTAACCTTGTGCGACAGCATTCCTTATTCTTTTGGACAAAAATTACAAGAATATTCAGAGTTATGAAGTTGTGAAAACTGGTTGTTTTGCAAATGTTGAACTTATAATATGGCTACTAATACTGGAAAAGCTAAATCAAAGTCCAAGTATACAGATTTGACAATATTCTTGCCGAAAATGTTTATATGAATGCGAATGTCCTTCACGATTTGCCCGAATGTACCTGGGTGACTTCACAATAAATGTCATGTAGTTCGCTCATACTTCATGTTATCCATCTGACACTTTGCACATACACTGCTGCCATCTTGTGGACACCATCGAAATTACATCCAGAGTGATGGCTAGAACTTGGACCTTTCTTTTGCATTTCAAAGATGGTGGTAGAAAAAGAAAGTTGTTTTTTTTCTTTGTATTTTCTTCTACTACATTCAATTCACATTTCCACAAACTTCAGTGTTGCCTTTCAAATGGTACCAAGAATATGCATATCCTTGCTTCAGGGCCTGATTTACAGGCATAGATTTGGGAATATCATTTTAGGCCCCAAAAAAATTAAAAGGGGGCTATCCCTAAGATGTTTTAAATACATTATCCAAAGTGCTATTTTCAGGCAATATTGGTAGGAATATTTATTAACAAACAAAAGCTGGCTTTAGCAGTAATGCAGTTCATTATGGCATGAATTTTGATAGGGGAAAATGCAGTTTATGCAGCCTTGACACACACTGCCCATATGCTCATAGCCTCCTGTCCACTCAATGAAAGCTGTTTTCTTTTTGTCCTGCCCAATGCAATCAAGTAGGCTAGTCAAGACCATAGATGAAGTGCTTGGCACGTGAGACCGCTTGGAAATGAATCACGTTTGACTCCCGAGTGGCGCAGCACCGCAGTGCTTGAGGTGTCACTACAGACCCGGGGTCGATCCCAGGCTGTGTCGCAGCCGGCCGCGACTGGGAGACCCATGAGGCGGCGCATAATTGGCCCGGCGTTGTCCGCGTTAGAGGAGGGTTTGGCCGGCCATGATGTTCTTGTCCCATTGCGCTCTAGTGACTCCTTGTGGTGGGACTGGCGCATGCACAGTGACTTAGTCGCCAGTTTATGGTGTTTCCTCCGACACATTGGTGAGGCTGGCTTCTGGGTTTAAGCGAGCAGTATGTCAAGAAGCAGGGCGGCTTGGCAGGGTCATGTTTCGGAGGACGCATGGCTCTCAACCTTCACCTCTCCCGAGTCCGTACGGGAGTTGCAGCAATGGGACTGTAACTACCAATTGGATATCATGAAAAAGAGGTTAAAATATATATATATGCCTCCCGGGTGGCGCAGTGGTCTAGGGCACTGCATCGCAGTGCTAACTGCGCCACCAGAGTCTCTGGGTTCGCGCCCAGGCTCTGTCGCAGCCGGCCGCGACCGGGAGGTCCGTGGGGTGACGCACAATTGGCATAGCGTCGTCCGGGTTAGGGAGGGTTTGGCCGGTAGGGATATCCTTGTCTCATCGCGCTCCAGCGACTCCTGTGGCGGGCCGGGCGCAGTGCGCGCTAACCAAGGGGGCCAGGTACACGGTGTTTCCTCCGACACATTGGTGCGGCTGGCTTCCGGGTTGGAGGCGCGCTGTGTTAAGAAGCAGTGCGGCTTGGTTGGGTTGTGCTTCGGAGGACGCATGGCTTTCGACCTTCGTCTCTCCCGAGCCCGTACGGGAGTTGTAGCGATGAGACAAGATAGTAATTACTAGCGATTGGATACCACGAAAATTGGGGAGAAAATGGGATACAATTTATAATAAAAAAAAAATATATATATATATATATATATATATATATATATATATATATCATGTTTGAGAGGAGAAAAACAGTGAGCTGACATTCTGCTTTTATCTACGTATTGTAGGCAGGCCCACATTATTTGAGCCATGCGGCCCCCATTTGGACATGCATAGACTACATGTGTCCATGCCCATCATGAAACGAGTGATGAGACCCCCGGGGGAATACTGGTGAACCTCGTATTTAGAAGTTTAAAAGTTTTCCATTTCATATTTTCATAGGCTACCCTTAATCTAGGACTACTATAAAAAAAAAAAATTTATGGTGGCGATTTCATGATATCATTACAATTTGCATGTATTATTGATAGAAAACGGATTGCTTGTTTTTATTTTATTTTATTAAAACTAACCATTAGAATGATTCACTCTCCTGATTTTATGGCGAGAACGTCCGTGGCGTGCATCGAATGCATCTTCTGGAGATGTGTGAATGCGATGGTTCCAATATGTACAGTATATAAAATATTATATTTGGGAGCAGTATAACGGTCAGTGAACATTCTCCATTTCTCTTTATATTGGATATTTGTCCAGCTACTGTGAAACATTTTGATGTTTGTAAAACTCTCAATACTCTCCATAGTTTTTATTTTGTATTTGTATTTATTATGGATCCCCATTAGCTGCTGCCAAAGCAGCAGCTACTCTTCCTGGGGTCCAGCAAAATTAAGGCAGTTTATACAATTTTAAAAACATTACAATACATTCACAGATTTCACAACACACTGTGTGTCCCTACTCCACCACTACCGCATTAGTACAGTACTAAATACATGTGTATGTACAGTATAGTGTGTATGTTATCGTGTGTGTGTGTGTGTGTGTGTGTGTGTGTGTGGGTGTGGGTGTGTGTGTATGCATGTGTCTGTGACAATGTTTGTGTTGCTTCACCGTCCCCGCTGTTCCATAAGGTGTTTTTTAATCAGTTTTTTTTTTTTAAATCTAATTTTACTGCTTGCGTCAGTTACTTGATGTGGAATAGAGTTCAATGTTGTCATGGCTCTATGTAGTACTGTGTGCCTCCCGTAGTCTGTTCTGGACTTGGGGACTGTGAAGAGACCTCGTGGGGTATGCATGGGTGTCCGAGCTATGTGCCTGTAGTTTAGACAGACAGCTTGTGCATTCAACATGTCAATACTTCTCATTTTAATATTATATGCCCATGGAAAGCAATTATGGTAACTGTAAGTATTTAAAACAAGTTGTTGTTTAGTTTTGTTTAAAATTATAATTATTTTCTCTCTTTTTAGGCCTTTTCAATAATTAATTTAATCTTGCATATTGACAACGTTTGGCATTTCTATATTGCAATTTACAGTAGATCTAGCCCCTTCAGTGTAAATTCTATGTACTGAACAAAATATAAACTCAACATGTAACAATTTCAAAGATTATTCAGAGTTAGAACTCATATAAGGAAATCAGTCAATTGGCCCTAATCTATTGATTTCACATGACTGGGCAGGGGAGCAGCCATGGGTGAGCCAGACCCAGCCAATCAAATGAGTTTTTCCCCACAAAAGGGCTTTATTACAGACAGAAATTGTCCTCCATGCTGTTTAATCAGCGTCTTGACATGCCACACCTGTCAAGTGAATGGATTATCTTGGCAAAGGATAAACACTCTCTACCAGGGATGTAAACAAATGTTTTATTGAGACATGCTTGTGACATATTAATGTTTGAACTTGTGCGTTCAGAAGAGTTTACGTGGTTCAGTAAAATACATTCAGTAAGGGAAGCAATTATATCGGTCAAGGGATTAGCTGATGGATTTGTTAATAATTAATTTAGTTTAATCTTGATTTTATCAATTGGCCCATAAGAACACTATAGGTTGTCCCATTTCTTTCCTTTATTAAATGCTTACCTTAAATTTGATATCCATTTGGCAACAAGTTTCACATTTCCTTCAGTCATCTATGTGTCCTTCCAATAATTACATGAATCCTGGACTGCCCACACATTCACCACATTACCTTGATTACCTCACCGCCCACACATTCACCACATTACCTTGATTACCTCACCGCCCACACATTCACCACATTACCTTGATTACCTCACTGCCCACACATTCACTACATTACCTTGATTACCTCACCGCCCACACATTCACCACATTACCTTGATTACCTCACCGCCCACACATTCACCACATTACCTTGATTACCTCACCGCCCACACATTCACCACATTACCTTGATTACCTCAACGCCCACACATTCCCCACATTACCTTGATTACCTCACCTCCCACACATTCACCACATGATCTTGATTACCTCACCGCCCACACATTCACCACATTACCTTGATTACCTCACCGCCCACACATTCACCACATTACCTGACCGCCCACACATTCACCACATTACCTTGATTACCTCTCTGCCCACACATTCACCACATTATCTTGATTACCTCACCGCCCACACATTCACCACATTACCTTGATTACCTCACCGCCCACACATTCACCACATTACCTTGATTACCTCACCGCCCACAAATTCACCACATTACCTTGATTACCTCACCGCCCACACATTCACCACATTACCTTGATTACCTCACCTCCCACACATTCACCACATTACCTTGATTACCTCACCTCCCACACATTCACCACATTACCTTGATTACCACACCGCCAACACATTCACCACATTACCTTGATTACCTCTCCGCCCACACATTCACCACATTACCTTGATTACCTCACCTCCCACACATTCACCACATTACCTTGATTACCTCACTGCCAACACATTCACCACATTACCTTGATTACCTCACCGCCAACACATTCACCACATTACCTTGATTACCTCACCTCCCACACATTCACCACATTACCTTACCGCCCACACATTAACCACATTACCTTGATTACCTCACCGCCACACATTCACCACATTATCTTGATTACCTCACCGCCCACACATTCACCACATTACCTTGATTACCTCACCGCCCACACATTCACCACATTACCTTGATTACCTCACCGCCCACACATTCACCACATTACCTTGATTACCTCACCGCCCACACATTCACCACATTACCTTGATTACCTCCCTGTCAACACATTCACCACATTACCTTGATTACCTCACCGCCCACACATTCACCACATTACCTTGATTACCTCACTGTCAACACATTCACCACATTACCTTGATTACCTCACAGCCAACACATTCACCACATTACCTTGATTACCTCACCTCCCACACATTCACCACATTACCTTGATTACCTCACCTCCCACACATTCACCACATTACCTTGATTACCTCACCGCCAACACATTCACCACATTACCTTGATTACCTCTCCGCCCACACATTCACCACATTACCTTGATTACCTCACTGTCAACACATTCACCACATTACCTTGATTACCTCACCTCCCACACATTCACCACATTACCTTGATTACCTCACTGCCAACACATTCACCACATTACCTTGATTACCTCACCGCCAACACATTCACCACATTACCTTGATTACCTCACCTCCCACACATTCACCACATTACCTTACCGCCCACACATTCACCACATTACCTTGATTACCTCACCGCCACACATTCACCACATTATCTTGATTACCTCACCGCCCACACATTCACCACATTACCTTGATTACCTCACCGCCCACACATTCACCACATTACCTTGATTACCTCACCGCCCACACATTCACCACATTACCTTGATTACCTCCCTGTCAACACATTCACCACATTACCTTGATTACCTCACCGCCCACACATTCACCACATTACCTTGATTACCTCACTGTCAACACATTCACCACATTACCTTGATTACCTCACAGCCAACACATTCACCACATTACCTTGATTACCTCACCGCCCACACATTCACCACATTACCTTGATTACCTCACCGCCCACACATTCACCACATTACCTTGATTACCTCACCGCCCACACATTCACCACATTACCTTGATTACCTCACCGCCAACACATTCACCACATTACCTCACCCCCCACACATTCACCACATTACCTTGATTACCTCACCGCCCACACATTCACCACATTACCTTGATTACCTTACCGCCCACACATTCACCACATTACCTTGATTACCTTACCGCCAACACATTCACCACATTACCTTGATTACCTCACCGCCCACACATTCACCACATTATCTTGATTACCTCACTGTCAACACATTCACCACATTACCTTGATTACCTCACCGCCAACACATTCACCACATTACCTTGATTACCTCACCGCCCACACATTCACCACATTACCTTGATTACCTTACCGCCCACACATTCACCACATTACCTTGATTACCTCACCGCCCACACATTCACCACATTACCATGATTACCTCACCGCCAACACATTCACCACATGACCTTGCTTTTATCTTACATTGTCATTCCTCAAAGAAAATTGCTGTCTTACTACATGAAAGGAACATGTTAGCCCTTCTCTTTTAATCTTGTCTGTTAGATGCTTCCCATGCTCCATGTAGGCCTATAGAACCTGCATAATGCTCTTGTATTGTACAGTTACAATAGCAACCTAATCAATTCAAAACACATCTACATCATCCAACTAATGGAACCTGTCAACGAAATATCATAGCGTGAATTTATGATGATCCTTACAGCACTGTATGTCATGATATTTACCATAATGATATTCAAGATATACGGTATGGTTCAAAATTATTGACACCCTTGTTAAAGATGAGCAAATATGACTGTATAAAAGAAATAATTCAAATACTGGGCTCCAAAAAATGTGGGGTTATTATCTTCTTTTATTCTAATAAAAGGGAAAGACATTTTGTCTAGCAAGTCGTGTTTTTTTTATCAAAATGACTGACACCCCAGTTTATAAATACCCATCAATACCTCACCTTGCGAGGATAATGGCACCTGAGCCTTTTTCTCAAATGTTTTACGAGTTGAAGAACAGAAAAGGCCCCTGGTCTTTGTGGTTGAATCTGTGCTTCAAATTCACTACTCAGCTGAAGGACCTTCCCAAAAGGTCCTGCAGAAATCATAGAACCTCGGACACAGACCATTAGTAAGGAATTGATAAGGAATTATCTGTTTTTGGTCACACCACTTTTCAAAAACGTACCACTAATTTCTACACAATGAGTGTGTAGAAGGGGCCCTAGTACTAGGGATCTCTCCTTACAAGCACAATTCAATAGGCTACACGGGCTCCGATACGATGCAGGAACAAGATTTTAGTTTGAAACGATTCGGTGCTGTTCGCTTTTATTAGTGGAACGAATCGATGTGATTCGAAAACGATTCGATGCAGTAACAATTGTTGCATGAACACATTCATTTTCCATTCTAAATGATTATCTGATGCTGATGGAGCTCAAGAGCTGAGCTGGATCTGACTGAGCTTTGTGCGTGCGAATGATGTAGTGTGTGAGCTGAGCCATAGGGCAGACTGAGCATCTACCATTATCAGATTGTGTTTTTATCCCCCCCAGTTTTTATCTGAAATCCTTACCACCCACTGATCAACTTGTCATATAGCAGATTAAAATGTTTTGAGCTAGTAATGTAAATATTTATCTTCAGAAATGACCTATGACATACATAGCCAATTAATATAACCGTTTTGGATTTCGCCCCTGTCTCAAAAGCGAATGGTTTGGAACTTTACCATTCTGACCAGTGTGGCTCGCAAAAATGATTGCTGTCCTTGTTCTGAATTTACATCTTTACCCTGTTCATGTAAAAATGACCAAATGCACTGACTGTTTAAAGCAGAATTACCAAAGATATGCAATTTACATTTACTGTACCTTTTGCCGCATTTGTTGATAAAGAAATCTGAAAATACTCTGGATACATTCAGTAACATGATCAGAATATTCCTTGAAAATGTGGGGTAGGTGCGACATATATTGCGTTAGTTTTTGGCTGGATATGAAAGAGTAAAAACCCTGAAAAACTACCACACATTCCATTACACCATAGCCTAGTTATATAACATTTTCTGAAATTGTACTTGTATTTGTGCACACATTGATGTCAGACATGCACCTACCCCAATTCTCTGTTGCTGATGACTTGGATGAATGCAGGAGCAGGACAAGACACCCTCTTTTGACTGATGACTGTCATTGTCTTGTTTTGCACGCTTTGTACAAAATAATGAAATGCAGTACTACAGGATATTTCTTAACGTAGCTCTTTATTAGCTAGCTATAACTTGCATGTTCACATATCTCCAACCATGATCAAACTGACCATGACCTAACCATCTGGGTGGTCTTAACCAATCATAGCACAGTATGATACGGCGGTAAAATGCATCCAATTATAATTCAGTATGTTAACACATATGAATATTACAGTCATAAAATGTTATTTGTCACATGCGCTGAATACAACATGTGTAGACCTTACAGTGAAATGCTTACTTACAAGACCTTAATCAACAATGCAGTTTTAAGAAAATACGTTTAAAAAAGTAAGAATAACACATAATTAAAGAGCAGCAGTAAATAACAATAGTGGGGTAATGGTACAGAGTCAATGTGTCAATGTGCGGAAGCACTGGTGTCGAAGTAATTAAGGTAATATGTACATGTAGGTAGAGTTATTAAAGTGGCTATGCATAGATAATAACAGAGAATAGCATTTTTATTAGCTGTTCAGGAGTCTTATAGAAGCTATTTAGGAGCCTCTTGGACCTAGACTTGGCGCTCCGGTACCGCTTGACGTGCGGTAGCAGAAAGAACAGTCTATGACTAGGGTGGCTGGAGTCTTTGACAATTTTTAGGCCTTCCTCTGACACCGCCTGGTATAGAGGTCCTTGATTGCAGGAAGCTTGGCCCAGGTGATGTACTGGGCAGTACGCACTACCCTCTGTAGAGCCTTGCGGTCGGAGGCCTAGCAGTTGCCATAGCAGGAAGTGATGCAACCAGTCAGGATGCTCTCGATGGTGCACCTGTAAAACCTTTTGAGGATCTGAGGACCCATGCCAAATCTTTTCAGTCTCCTGAGGGAATATTTTTCACGACTGTCTTGGTGTGCTTGGCCATGTTAGTTTGTTGGTGATGTGGGCGCCAAGGAACTTGAAGCTTTCAAACCTGTTCCACTACAGCTCCGTCAATGAGAATGGGGGCATGCTCGGCCCTCCTTTTCCTGTAGTCCACAGTCATCTCCTTTGTCTTGATCACGTTGAGTGAGAGGTTGTTGTCCTTGTGTAACAATATAACTTTAGACCGTCCCCTCGCCCTGACACGGGCGCGAACCAGGAACCCTCTGCACACATCAACAACTGACACCCACGAAGCGTCGTTACCCATCGCTCCACAAAAGCCGCGGCCCTTGCAGAGCAAGGGGCAACACTACTTGTAGGTTTCAGAGCAAGTGACGTAACTGATTGAAACGCTAGTAGCGCGTACCCGCTAACTAGCTAGCCATTTCACATCTGTTACACTTGCACCACACGGTCAAGTCTCTGACCTCCTCTCTATAGGCTGTCTCATCGTTGTCAGCCAGCTTAATGATGGTGTTGGAGTCGTGTTGTGCCTCATGCAGTCATGAGTGAACAGGGAGTACAGGAGGGGACTGTGCTTCCCTTTGTGCTCTGTAATTGTTTGCAAGCCCTGCCACATCCAACGAGCGTCAGAGCCGGTGTAGTACGATTCAATCTTAGTCCTATATTGACCCTTTGCTTGATTCGTCGTAGGGCATAGCGGGATTTCTCATAAGCTTCCGGGTTAGAGTCCCGCTCCTTGAAAGTGGCAGCTCTACCCTTTAGCTCATTGCGAATGTTGTCTGTAATCCATGGCTTCTGATTGGGATATGTACGTACAGTCACTGTGGTAACAATGTCCTCGATGCACATATTGATAAAGCCAGTGACAGATGTGGTGTACTCCTCATTGCCATCAGGAAGAATCCCGAAACATATTCCAGTCTGTGCTAGAAAAACAGTCCTGCAGTTTAGCATCTGCTTCATCAGACCACTTTTTTATAGATCGAGTCACTGGTGCTTCCTGCTTTAATTTTTGCTTGTAAGCAGGAATCAGGAGGATAGAGTTATGGTCAGATTTGCCAAATGGAGGACGAAGGAGAGCTTTGTACGCATCTTTGTGTGTGGAGTAAAGGTGGTCTAGAATTGTTTTACTTCTGGTTGCACATTTAACATGCTGGTAGAAATGAGGTAAAACTGATTTAAGTTTCCCTGCATTAAAGTCCCCGGCCACTAGGAGCACCGCCTCTGGATAAACATTTTTCCTGTTTGATTATGGCGGAATACAGCTCATTGAGTGCAGTTTTAGTGACAGCCTCAGTATGTGGTGGTATGTAGACAGCTACAAAAATAACAGATAAACTCTCTAGGTAGATAGTGTGGTCTACAGCTTATCATGAGATACTCTTCCTCAGGCGAGCAAAACCTTGAGATTTCCTTAGATACTGTGCACCAGCTATTGTTTACAAATACGCTTAGGCCCCTGCCCCGTGTCTTACCATATGCTGCCGTTCTTTCCTGCCGATAGAGTGTATAACCTGCCAACTATGTGTTCTTCATGTCGTTGTTCAGCCACGACTCTGTGAATTATAAGATATTACAGTTTTAAATGTCCCGTTGGTAGGATATATGTGCTTTCAGTTGGTCCCATTTATTTTCCAGTGATTGAACGTAAGATATCAGAACAGAAGGCAAGGGCAGATTAACCACTCGTCGCCAGATCCTCACAAGGCATCCTGACATCTTTCCGCGAAACCGATGTTTCCTTTTCCAGCGAATCGCAGGGATCTGGGCATGATCGGGTGACTGTAGTATATCCCTCGTGTCCGACTCATTTGAAGAAGAACTTCTTGTCCAATTTGAGGTGAGTAATCCAAGTTCTGATATCCAGAAGCTCTTTTCGGTCATAAGAGATGGTAGCAGCAACATTATGTACAAAACAAGTTATGAACAACGTGAAAAAACAAACAAAATAGCATGGTTGGTTAAGAGTCGATAAGACAGCAGCAATCCCCTCCGGCGCATGTACGTGATAGGCCTGTCTGGTTTACATTATTCTGATGGTTATAATGCTTCTTCACAGTGTCGTAAAGTGACACATTATAGTCATAAAGTGTATTTTCTTAGTCCATGTACAGTACCTTGCAAAAGTATTCATCCCCCTTGGTGTTTCTCCTATTTTGTTGCATTACAACCTGTAATTTAAATGGATTGTTATTTGGATTTCATGTAATGGACATACACAAAATAGTCCAAATTGGTGAAGTGAAATGAGAAAAATATCTTGTTTCAAAAAAATAAATACATTTAAAATGAAAAAGTGGTGCGTGCATACGTATTTACCTCCTTTGCTATGAAGCCCCTAAATAAGATCTGGTGCAACCAATTACCTTCAGAAGTCACCTATTTAGTTAAATAAAGTCCACCTGTGTGCTAATATAAATATACACCTGTTCTGAAAGTCCCCAGAGTCTGCAAGACCACTAAGCAAGGGGCACCACCAAGCAAACAGCACCATGAAGACCAAAGAACTCTCCAAACAGGTCAGGTACATAGTTGTGGAGAAGTACAGATCAGGGTTGGGTAATAAAAAAATCTCAGAAACTTTGAACATCCCACGGAGCACAATTAAATCCATTATTAAAAAATGGAAAGAATATGGCACCACAACAAACCTGCCAAGACAGGGCCACCCACCAAAACTCCCAGACCAGGCAAAAAGGGCATTAACCAGAGAGGCAACAAAGATACCAAAGATAAAGCTCCACCGCAGAGATTGGAGTATCTGTCCATATTACCACTTTAATCCATACACTCCACAGAGCTGGGCTTTACGGAAGTGGCAAGAAAAAATACATTGCTTAAGAAAAAATAAGAAAACACGCTTGGTGTTCGCCAAAAGGCATGTGGGAGACTCCCCAAACATATGGAAGAAGGTACTCTGGTCAGATGAGACAAAAATTTAGCTTTTTGGCCATCAAGGAAAACGCTATGTCTAGCGAAAACCCAACACCTATCATCACCCCAAGAACACCATCCCCACAGTGAAGCATGGTGGTGGCAGCATCATGCTGTGGGGATGTTTTTCATCGGCAGGGACTGGGAAACTGGTCAGAATTGAAGGAATGATGGATGGCGTTAAATACAGGGAAATTCTTGAGGGAAAGCTGTTTCAGTCTTCTAGAGATATGAGACTGGGACGGAGGTTCACCTTCCAGCCAGACAATGACCGTAAGCATACTGCTAAAGCAACACTTGAGTGGTTTAAGGGGAAACATTGAAATGTATTGGAATGGCCTAGTCAAAGCCCAGACCTCAATCCAATTGAGAATCTGTGGTATGACTTAAAGATTGCTGTACACCAGCGGAACCCATCCAACTTGAAGGAGCTGAAGCAGTTTTGCCTTGAAGAATGGGCAAAAATCCCAGGGGCTAGTTGTGCCAAATGTATAGAGACATGCCCCAAGAGACTTGCAGCTGTAATTGCTGCAAAAGGTGGCTCTACAAAGTATTGATTTTGGGGGGTGGGGGGGTGAATAATAATGCACACTCAAGTTTTCTGTTTGTCTTATTTCTTGTTTGTTTCACATTAAAACATATTTTGCATCTTCAAAGTGGTAGGCATGTTGTGTAAATCAAATGATACAACACCCCAAAAAATCTATTTTAATTCCAGGTTGTAAGGCAACAATATAGGAAAAACACTTTCGCAAGCCACTGTAAAGTGGCACAGGATGGTCATAATGCTTCTTGACAGTGTCATCAAGTGTATTTTATTAGTCCAAGTAAAGTGACACAGGATGGTCATAATGCTTCTTGACAGTAGCACGTGTATTTTCTACAAGTTCTTCAAAATATGATAACGAAAACAGGGCTGTACAAAATTCATTACAACAACAACAAAGGTTTTAAGAAACAAACTTTCAAAAGAAAGGAAACTTCTTGGCAGGGAAAAACACATTTGAATAAATGTGGGTTATGACACTCTTATGTAGGTGTCATAACCAGCCATACAATAATGGAATATATTGAATATATGACCATATTTTGACAGGTTATTGCAAGTTATGTCAGCCGTTATGACATTATGATATGGTTATTGTTAAAAATAATAATAATAATAATATTTAACAAGGTAGGCCAGCTAAGAACAAGTTCTCATTTACAACTGCGACCTGGCCAAGATAAAGCAAAGCAGTGCGACACAAACAACAGAGTTACACATGGGAAAAACAAACGTACAGTCAATAACACAATTGAAAAATCTATGTACAGTGTGTGCAAATGTAGTAAGATTAGGGAGGTTAGGGAAGCAATAAATAGGCCATAGTGGCGAAATAATTACAATTTAGCAATTAAACACTGGAGTGATAGATATGCAGAAGATGAATGTGCAAGTAGAGATACTGGGGTGCAAAGGAGCAAAAAAATGAATAACAATATGGGGATGAGGTAGTTGGGTGGGCTATTTAGAGATGGGCTGTGTACAGGTACAATGATCGGTAAGCTGCTCTGACAGCTGATGCTTAAAGTTAGTGAGGGAGATATAAGACTCCAGCTTCAGTGATTTTTGCAATTTGTTCCAGTCATTGGCAGCAAAGAACTGGAAGGAAAGGCGGCCGAAGGAGGAGTTGGCTTTGGGGATGACCAGTGAAATATACCTGCTGGAGCGCGTGCTACGGGTGGGTGCTGTTATGGTGACCAGTGAGCTGAGATAAGGCGGGGCTTAACCTAGCAAAGACTTATAGATGACCTGGAGCCAGTGGGATTGGTGACGAGTATGAAGCGAGGGCCAGCCAACGAGAGCATACAGGTCGCAGTGGTGGGGTGTATATGGGGCTTTGGTGACAAAACGGATGGCGCTGTGATAGACTACATCCAATTTACTGAGTAGAGTGTTGGAGGCTATTTTATAAATGACATCGTCGAAGTCAAGGATCAGTAGGATAGTCCGTTTTACGAGGGTATGTTTGGCAGCATGAGTGTAGGATGCTTTGTTGCTAAATAGGAAGACGATTCTAGATTTAATTTTGGATTGGAGATATTTGATATGAGTCTGGAAGGAGAGTTTACAGTCTAACCAGACACTTATGTATTTGTAGATGTCCACATATTCTTAGTCAGAACCGTCCAGAGTAGTGATGCTAGACGGGGAGGCGTGTGCGGGCAGCGATCGGTTGAAGAGCATGCATTTAGTTTTACTTGCATTTAAGAGCAGTTGGAGGCAACGGAATGTGTGTTGTACTGTATGTCATTGAAGCTCGTCTGGAGGTTTGTTAACACAGTGTCCAAAGAAGGACCAGAAGTATACAGAATGGTGTCATCTGCATAGAGGTGGCTCAGAGAATCACCAGCAGCAAGAGCGACATCATTGATGTACACAGAGAAAAGAGTCATCCCGAGAATTGAACTCTGTGGCACCCCCATAGAGACTGCCAGAGGTCTGGACAACAGGCCCTCCGATTTGACACACTGAACTCTATCAGAGAAGTAGTTGGTGAACCAGGTGAGGCAGTCATTTGAGAAACCAAGGCTGTTGAGTCTGCCGATAAGAATGCGGTGTTTGACAGAGTCAAAAGCCTTGGCCAGGTCAATGAAGATGGCTGCACAGTATTGTCTTTTATCGATGGCGGTTATTATATCGTTAGGACCTTGAGCATGGCTGAGGTGCACCCATGACCCGCTCCGAAACCAGATTGCATAGCGGAGAAGGTACGGTGAGATTCGAAATGGTCAGTGATCTGTTTGTTAACTTGGCTTTCGAAAGACTTTAGAAAGGCAGGGTAGGATAGATATAGGTCTGTAACAGTTTGGATCTAGAGTGTCTCCCCCTTTGAAGAGGGGGATGACCGCGGCAGCTTTCCAATCTTTAGGGATCTCAGACAATATGAAAGAGATGTTGAACAAGCTAGCAATAAGGGTTGCAACAAATGCTGCTGATAATTTTAGAAAGAGAGGGTCCAGATTGTCTAGCCCAGCTGATTTGTAGGGGTCCAGATTTTGCAGCTCTGTCAGAACATCAGCTATCTGGATTTGGGTGAAGGAGAAATGGGGGAGGCTTGGGCAAGTTGCTGTAGGGGGTGCAGAGCTGTTGACCGGGGTAGGGGTAGCCAGGTGGAAAGCATGGCCAGCCGTAGAGAAATGCTTATTGAAATTCTCGATTATCGTAGATTTATCGGTGGTGACAGTGTTTCCTGGCCTCAGTGCAGTGGGCCGCTGGGAGGACGTGCTCTTATTCTCCATGGACTTTACAGTGTCACAGAACTTTTTGGAGTTTGTGCTACAGGATGCAAATATCTGTTTGAAAAAGCTAGCCTTTGCTTTCCTAACTGCCTGTGTATATTGGTTCCTAACTTCCCTGAAAAGTTACATATTGCGGGGGCTATTCGATGCTAATGCAGTACGCCACAGGATGTTTTTGTGCTGGTCAAGGGCAGTCAAGTCTGGAGTGAACCAAGGGCTATATCTGTTCTTAGTTCTACATTTTTTGAATGGGGCATGCTTATTTAAGATGGTGAGG
This sequence comes from Salvelinus namaycush, assembly GCF_016432855.1. Taxonomy (NCBI): domain Eukaryota; kingdom Metazoa; phylum Chordata; class Actinopteri; order Salmoniformes; family Salmonidae; genus Salvelinus; species Salvelinus namaycush. Next base: position 7,148,779 of record NC_052340.1, on the reverse strand, counting down.
AAAGCACTTTTAAAGAATAACCAGGCATCCTCTACTAACGGAATGAGGTCAATATCCTTCCTGGATACCCGGGCCAGGTCGATTAAAAGGTCTCCTCACTGAAGTGTTTTAGGGAGCGTTTGACAGTGATGAGGAGTGGTCGTTTGACCGCGGACATCGTAACAGAATAGCCTGTTGAGACCACATTGGGCGATCACGTCGGCAGTCCAGTCGTGATGGATCGGCGGGGCTCCATGTCGACAATAAAGGGTTCAGGCCAATTGGCAAAGGAGGTATTGTAGCCCTGGAATTAGCTGGTATATGGGCCAAGCTCGAGGCTAGCTCAAGGCTAGCTGGTGCTTGCTTCGGGACAGAGGCGTTAGCTAACAGTAGCCACTCGTTTGCAGCTAGCTAGCTGCGATGATCCGGTGTAATGATCCAGAGCGGCAGGAATCCGGTGATGTGGTAGAGAGAAGCAGTCTGATATGCTCTGGGTTGATATTGCGCTGTGCAGACAGGCAGGTGTTGTCCGAGCTAAGGCTGGCTGGCTGGTGACTGAGAAAAAGGTGAAGACTGCTAGCCATGGCTAACAAAGACTAGTAGCTAGTTAGCTGGCTAGCTCCTGATAGACGTTCCAGTTATAAGGAAAAAAAATAGCAGATCCGTACCACATTGGTTGCAGGAAAGTATATTTAGTTCGTAGATAGAAAGTGAGATTAAGATGTATCCAAAAAGACTGGCTATTTACGCGGGATAAGACAAAGACAGACACACACGTCCTACTGCTACGCCATCTTGGGGGATATCACCTTCATGACCGGGTTATAAGGTGTCATGACACTAGGTGTCAAGTAAAGTGTTACCATGATTGGTTTGTCGAGCTACTTTGGAGGATCTGGTGAATCCCACTAGTGAGATGTCAAAACTAATAATTGAAAGAGAACCAATAGCTTTCACTCACGATGAAAATAAATAGTGGTCATCCTCACAAGTAAAGCCAGTTCTCAATTAAAGCAATTCAGTTTGTAATTCTCTTTGCAACCTAATGCTTTATCCCAACTCTACTTGAATAGTCGAAAAAGAGACAGCTCTCTGAGAGGGCTTTCGCTTTGGCGCAATTCTCATATGAAGCCCACACATTTGATGGAGAAATGGGCTAGTGACAAAAATGTTGTGACAACAATAATAAAATAATATGGCAGTCTTCTTTTATTTCATAGTGACATTTACCATTAAACCCAACCCGATACCATTGCAAACAGTGTTTGGGACATTTACCATTGAATAACCTTAGAGACAATTGCATTGAAACCATTAGAACTGCTGTAGCTTAAAACTTCTTGGCAATAGGGGGTGCTATTTGCACTTTGTAATAAATTCGTTCTCAAATTAAACTGCCTCGTACTCAATTCTTGCTCGTACAATATGCATATTATTATTACTATTGGATAGAAAACACTCTCTAGTTTCTAAAACCGTTTGAATTATGTCTGTGAGTGAAACAGAACTGGACTTAGAGCAATTTTCCTATGAGGATTTGAAAATGCTGAAATCTGCTCGCTGTTCCCAGACCAGTTTATTAATTTGCCTGTCCTCTATTGGTTGAGATGCACTGCATACGCCTTCCCCTGGGTGTCAGCGAATAGAGGGACTTGAAATGGAGTCTCTAGGCAGTTCTGAAAGTCTATAAATTGCTTGGAAACGAGGTGTCCCCTCTTTTGACTCTTCGCTCTGACGCAGGGAGGACCTTGGCATGTCGTGCTAGAAGCTCCTGTTTTAGCTCATAGATATATCCGGCTCTGTTTTTATTCGATATAGGGGTTAAAGACATCATAATGTTGTTATTTTAAACCGAGTTATATCAGTTTATGTCAGTATATTGCGATTTTCGGGTATTTCATTTCCTGGCGTTCTAGGGGGTTGGGTATCTCTCTCTCTCATGGTACTGTTTACTGCTAATTGCAACGTGGAAGAGGACGTTCTCCAACCTAGCAACGATTCTTTTGGACAAAGGACACCTTTCCCAAGATTCTGATGAGAGTTCATCAAAAAGTAAGAACTATTTATGCTGATAATTCGTTGTTCTGTTGAAAAATGTCCAATAATAATTCCGCCATGAATTATGGGGCGGTCTCGCTTTAGCGCACGCTGTATGCTTGAAGTAACGTTCATTTAAAAAATGTAACCCAGCGATTGCATTAAGAACTAATTTGTCTTTCAATTGCTGTCCAACCTGTATTTTTTTAGTCAAGTTTATGAATAGTTTTCGATTAGAATAGGTGCCTCTCCAAGATGGTGCCGGACAGATTGCTTGAGGTTTTGGACACTATTCTCATTGTATAAGCACGATTTGTGCTGCTAAATATGCACATTTTCGAACAAACTCTATATGCATTGTGTAATATGATGTTATAGGACTGTCATCTGAAGAATTCTGAGAAGGTTAGTGAAAAAATTTATATATTTTGGTGGTTTATACGTTATCGCTATTTTTGCCTTGAATCAATGCTGTTGTGATGTATGCTATTGTGGTAAGCTAATATAACGCCATATTGTGTTTTCGCTGTAAAACACTTAGAAAATCTGAAATATTGTCTGGATTCACAAGATCTGTGTCTTTCAATTGCTGTACGCTGTGTATTTTTAAGAAATGTTTTATGATGAGTAATTAGGTAATACACGTTGCTCTCTGTAGTTATTCTAGTCGCTTTGGTGAGAGTTGTGATGGTGGCTGCAATGGTAAACTATGATTTATACCTGAAATATGCACATTTTTCTAACAAAACATATGCTATACAATAAATATGTTATCAGACTGTCATCTGATGAAGTTTTTTCTTGGTTAGTGGCTATTTATATCTTTATTTGGTCGAATTTGTGATAGCTACTGATGGAGTAAAAAACTGGTGGAGTAAAAAAAGTGGTGTCTTTTGCTAACGTGGTTAGCTAATAGATTTACATATTGTGTCTTCCCTGTAAAACATTTTAAAAATCAGAAATGATGGCTGGATTCACAAGATGTGTATCTTTCATCTGGTGTCTTGGACTTGTGATTTAATGATATTTAGATGCTAGTATTTACTTGTGACGCTATGCTAGGCTATGCTAGTAGCTTTTCTACTGATGGGGGTGCTCCCGGATCCGGGTTTGGGAGGCGTTAGAGGTTAATGGTTTTCTTGTTTACCAGGAATGGTCTAACTAATTGAGACCTTTTTTTAACTTCTTATGGCTGTGGGGCAGTATTGAGTAGCTTGGATGAAAAGGTGCCCAGAAGTGCCCAGAGTAAACTGCCTGCTCCGCAGTCCCAGTTGCTAATATATGCATATTATTAGTATATTTGGATATAAAACTCTCTGACGTTTCTAAAACTGTTTGAATGATGTCTGTGAGTATAACAGAACTCATATGGCAGGCAAGAACCTGAGACAAAATCCAACTAGGAAGTGGGAAATCTGAGGTTTGTAGTTTTTCAACTCATTGCCTATCGAATACACAGTGGGATATGGGTAATTTTGCACTTCCTAAGGCTGTCAGTCTTTAGAACCGTGTCTGATGCTTCTACTGTGAAGTGGGGCCGAATGAGAGGGGATTGAGTAAGGTCTACCATGACCTGAACATGCGCTGACCATGCGCGTTCATGTGAGAGCGAGCTCTGTTCCATCGCACTTCTGAAGACAAAGGAATTCTCCAGTTGGAACATTATTGAAGATTTATGTTAAAAACATCCTAAAGATTGATTCAATACATCGTTTGGCATGTTTCTACTGACTGTACGGAACTTTTTGATATTTCATCTGCTTTTAGTGAACGCGCTTCGTGACTTTGGATTTGTTTACCAAACGCGCTAACAAAAGTAGCTATTTGGACATAAATGATGGACATTACCGAACAAATCAAACATTTATTGTGGAACTGGGATTCCTGGGAGTGCAATCTGATGAAGATCATCAAAGGTAAGTGAATATTTCTAATGTTATTTCTGACTTCTGTTGACTGCACAATATGGCGGATATATTTTTGTCTTGATTGGGCTCTGAGCGCCGACCTCAGATTATTGCATGGTTTGCTTTTTCCGTAAAGCTTTTTTGAAATCTGACACAGTGGTTGCATTAAGGAGAAGTGGATCTAAAATTCCATGTATAACACTTGATCAACGTTTATTATGAGTATTTCTGGAAATTGATGTGGCTCTCTGCAAAATCACCGGATGTTTTTGGAACTTCTGAACATAACGCGCCAATGTATACTGAGATTTTTTTTATATAAATATGAACTTTACCGAACAAAACATACATGTATTGTGTAACATGAAGTCCTATGAGTGTCATCTGATGAAGATCATCAAAGGTTAGTGATTAATTGTATCTCTATTTCTGCTTTTTGTGACTCCTGTCTTTGGCTGGAAAAAATGGCTTAGTTTTTCTGTGATTTGGCGGTGACCTAACATAATCGTTTGTGGTGCTTTCGCTGTAAAGCCTTTTTGAAATTGGACACTGTGGTGGGATTAACAACAAGATTACCTTTAAAATGGTATAAGATACTTGTATGTTTGAGGAATTTTAATTATGAGATTTCTGTTGTTTGAATTTGGCGCCCTGCACTTTCACTGGCTGTTGTCATATCGATCCCGTTAACGGGATTGCATAAGGGAAAAAACCTCACACACAAGGGCTGTTTCCTGGACACAGATTAAGCCTATGAGAAGGACAAACTGAATTGCTTACATGGAGGACTGCTTTGAGTTGTGAGAATGACCACACCATTTATTTTCATCCTGAGCAAAAGCAATGAGCAAAGTTGCAAAGAAAATGTTGTGATCCACAAGAGACAAGAAAAAAATATTAAAGGGTGTGGCAGTAGCAGGAACAGTGGCATCTAAAGGGAACAACCAGGTACTTCCACACTCATTTATGCGGGGAAATGCAAACGACTTCAATGGCTAATGAACACATTACTAAATTCACTGAGAATACATTACATTGTATGAATAAACGACAAATAATACACAGCTTCATACTACTTGTCAAACATAGAGAACTGATACTGTATACTGGACGATGGGGTGGGGATGGTGTGGGGTTTTGGGGGTCCATGGGTGGTTATTTACCATTTATTTGGATTAATCACTCTTAAGAAGTACTATTTTATTGAATATTATACAAATTCAACCAATTTAAATGGCCAATTTGGGTTCAACCAGATAAATTTCTCAGAGTTCAAATTGTCTTTCAACAAAATAATAATGCAGGATTGCCTATCTTATCTGTTTTTAACTACAGAAATGATTTCAGAACAATCTGCGATGGTGGGTGTCGAAAGCCTCTTTCCGCTTGGTGGAACGAGTCCATTGACACATCAGAACTGTTGTATGCTTACTTTGAATGGGTTCATTCACAATCACAAGTCAAAATAACACAGTCCCAGTGTATGTAATACCACTTACTGTTTACCTCCCATTGTCATGCTTTATAGATTATAATTTGGACTACAGTAGTATACATCAACACTTCACAAGTTACTACCTTGTTTTATGTGTGTGACGCTCAGAACATTCACACACAGTATAGCTTGGGAGTTTAACACCTTTATCACCTTTATCACCGGAGACCATCGAGACACAATAACGGTCTTGTTTCTGCCCTGTGAGGTCGCCTCAAACAATTTTCCACTTCCCCCTCGTTGATGTGGCTCCTACCTCTCTCCCAGCATGGCAGGCTCCTCTTCAGAACCTTCAGTTTGTTAGTACCACTGATTAGCAGCAGGCAGGCCTGAATGGAGAACAAATAGTCAGTGATGGGCATATTATGAATGATTCCTTTCAGAATGTATCTGCAGTTATTGTCTTAAGGCGATACATGTGAACGGGTTGGTTGTATGCTCAACACATGTCTTCTTTTTCTGTCTCTATTCATAAAAGAGGGGTGTTTGTGATCCTAGTCAGGAGTGACCATTCATTTGTTCTTTTATGCCACACTGTTATCATGGTTACGGTGTGATTATATAATGTTCAAAGTTACATGTTATAAGCTAAAACCGATAAATGGTTTTAAACAGAAAAGCTATTTACTTTGAACTTTTTCTCATTTTATTCAACATTTTGTTGAATGTGTTATCCTCGTAATAGGTACTGCCGTGCATGGTAACACGTGGTTGCCCTGTTACGGTATTTTTTTGTTGCTACCCATGATCCATCAGAGACTACAGTTGATCTAATATTACACAATAAGTCAAATTAAATCAAAGCATTATAAATGACACGTAATAAAATGTATGCAGTCTGCCATATTAGGTCAAATCACATTTGTTTATAAATCCCTTTTTACATCAGCAGATGTCACAAAGTGCTTATACAGAAACCCAACCTAAAACCCCAAACAAATTAAATCAAATGTTATTTGTCACATGGGCCGAATACAACAGGTGTAGGTAGACCTTACCGTGAAATGTTTACTTACAAGCACTTAACCAACAATGCAGTTTTAATAAAAATAAGTGTTAAGTAAAAAATAGATAAGTAAAAAAAGTATAAAGATGGTGGTAAATAGACGGCTACGAAAAATATAGATAAACTCTCTTGGTAGATAGTGTGGTCTACAGCATATGAACAAATAGACACACACCGGACGTAGCTGTTCTGTCCTGCTGATACACGGAAAACCCAGCCAACGGTATATTATTTGTGTCGTCGTTCAGCCACTACTCAGTGAAACATAAGATATTACAGTTTTTAATGTCCCGTTGGTAGGAGAGTCTCGAACAGAGCTTACCCAGTTTATTCTCCAGTGATTTCACGTTGGCCAATAGAACAGATGGTTGAGGCGGGTTACACACTCGCCGACGAATTCCCACAAGGCACCCTGATATGCGCCCCCTGTATTTCCTTCTCTTCTTCATGCGAATGACAGTGATTTGGACCTTGTCCCGGGAGAAACATTATATCATTCTTGTCAGACTCATTAAAGAAAACATTTTTGTCCAGTTTGAGGTGAGTAATCACTGTTCTGATATCCAGAAGCTCCTTTTGGTCATAAGAGATGGTAGCATCAACATTATGTACAAAATAAATTAAAAACAATGTGGAAAAAAACACACAAAATAGCACAATTGATTCGGGGCCCGTAAAACGGCAGCCTTCCACCCCGACACCATTCAAACAGCAAGCAATGCAGAGGTAGAAGCACGGTGGCTAGGAAAAACTCCATAGTAAGGTAGGAACCTAGAAAGAAACCTAGAAAGGAGTGGCCAGTCCTCTTCTGGCAATGCTGGGTGGAGATTATAAGAGTACTGTACACGGCCATTATGGCCAAATAGTTTTTCAAGATGTTCAAACTTTCATAGATAACCAGCAGGGTCAAATAATAAACACAGTGGTTGTAGAGGGTGCAACAGGTCAGCACCTCAGGAGTAAATGTCAGTTGGATTTTCATAGCCGAGCATTCAGAGGTCGAGACAGCAGGTACGGTAGAGAGAGAGAGAGACTATTAACTACAACTATTGAAGACTACCAGAACCCACTGGATTCTCCAAATACATTGAATGAACTACAGGACAAAATACAAACCCTCCAACCTAAAAAGGCCTGTGGTGTTGATGGTATCCTAAATAAAATGAGAAAATATACAGGCCACAAACTCCAAATGCCTATACTTAAACTCTTTAACATGATCCTTCGCTCTGGCATCTTCCCCAATATTTGGAACCAAGGACTGATCACCCCAAATTTGACCCCAATAACTACCGTGTGATATGCGTCGACAGCAACCATCGACAAATCCTCTGCATTATCATTAACAGCAGACTGGTACATTTCCTCAGTGTAAACAATGTACTGAGCAAATATCAAATTGGCTTTTTACCAAATCACCGTAAGACAGACCATATATTCACCCTGCATACCCTAAATGACAAAGAAAGAAACCAAAACAAAGGCAAAGTCTTCTCATGCTTTGTGAATCTGCTATACATATTGATGGAAATTGGTGTTGGGAGAAAAACATACGACATTATAAAATCTATGTACACATACACACACACATTTCTTTCCACAGTGCCGTGGGGTGAGACAGGGATGCAGGCCCCACCCTCTTCAACATATATATCAATGAATTGGCGAGGGCACTAGAACAGTCTGCAGCACCCAGCATCAATCTACTTGAATCTGAAGTCAAATGTGTACTGTTTTCTGATGATCTGGTGCTTCTGTCCCCAACCAACCAAGGAGGGCCTACATCTTCTGCACAGATTCTGTCAGATCTGGGCCCTGACAGTAAATCTCATTAAGACAAAAATAATGGTGTTCCAAAAAAGGTCCAGTTGCCAGGACCACAAATACAAATTCCACCTAGACACTGTTGCCCTAGAGCACACAACAAACTATACATAAACATCGTCTCCATAGGTAACTTCCACAAAGCTGTGAACGATCCGAGAGACAAGGCAAGAAGGGCCTTCTATGCCATCAAAAGGAACATAAAATTTGACATACCAATTAGGATCTGACTAAAATACTTGAATCAGTTATAGATCCCATTGCCTTTTATGGTTGTGAGGTCTGGGGTCGGCTCACCAAACGAGAACTCACAGAATGGGATGAACACCATATTGAGAATCTGCATACAGAAAATATCCTCCATGTACAACGTAAAAAACACCAAATAATGCATGCAGAGCAGAATTAGGCCAATACCCGCTAATTATCAAAATCCAGAAAAGAGCCTTTAAATTCTACAAGCACCTAAAAGGAAGCGATTCCCAAACCTTCCATAACAAAGCCATCACCTACAGAGAGATGAACCTGGAGAAGAGTCCCCTAAGCAGGCTGGTCCTGGGGCTCTGTTCACAAACACAAACAGACCCCACAGAGCCCCAGGACAGCAACACAATTAGACGCAACCCAATCATGAGAAAACAAAAGATAATTACTTGACATATTAGAAAGAATCAACAAAAACTCTGAGGAAACTAGAATGCTATTTGGCCCTAAACAGAGAGTACACAGTGGCAGAATACCTGACCCCTGTGACTGACCTAAACTTAAGGAAAGCTTTAACTATGTACAGACTCAAGTGAGCATAGCCTTGCAATTGAGAAAGGCCGCCGTAGGCAGACCTGGCTCTCAGGAGAAGACAGGCCATGTGCACACTGCCCACTAAATGAGGTGGAAACTGAGCTGCACTTCCTAACCTCCTGACAAATGTATGACCATATTAGAGACACACATTTCCCTCATATTACACAGATCCACAAAGAATATGAAAACAAACCCAATTTTGATAAACTCCCATATCTATTGGGTGAAATACCACAGCAGCAATATTTGTGACCTGTTGCCACAAGAAAAAGTCAACCAGTGAAGAACAAACACCATTGTAAATACAAACCATATTTATGTGTATTTATTTTCTCTTTTGTACTTTAACCATTTGCACAAAACATGACATTTTAAATGTCTTTACACTTTTGGGTCTTTTTTTTCTTTTGAGTGTAATCTTGACTGTTAATTTTTTAAATTGTTTATTTCACTTTTGTTTTATTATCTATTTCACTTGCTTTGGCAATGGAAACATATGTTTTCCATGCCAATAAAGCCCTTGAATTGAATTGAATTGAGAGAGAGGATAAAAAACAGCAGATCCAGGACAAGGTAGCACATCCGGTGAACAGGTCAGAGTTCCATAGCCGCAGGCAGAACAGTTGTCACTGGAGCAGCAGCACAACAGGGTAGCATGTATGGTGAACAGGTCAGGCTTCCATAGCCACAGGGCAAAACAGCAGAAACTGGATCAGCAGCATGACCAGGTAGACTGGGGACAGCCAGGAGGCATCAGGCCAGGTAGTCCTGAGGCATGGTCCTAGGGCTCACATCCTCCTCCTCCTCCTCAGAGAGAGAGAGCGTACTTAATTTCACACAGAACACCATAAGACAGTACAATTTCACCAAATAGGACAGACTGACCTTAGCCCCCCGGCACATAGACTATTGCAGCATAGATACTGGAGGCTGAGACAGGGGGGTCGGGGGAGATTGTGGCCCCGTCTGATTCCCCTGGACAGGGCCAACTGAACATGGCAAACCAGGCAGGATATAACCCCACCCACTTTGCCATGCACAGCCCCCATACCACTAGAGGGATATCAACAGACCACCATCTTAATACCCTGATGACAAGGCAACAATAAATGAGAATGCCTATACATTGCTAGCAGGTTGCTAAGATGGAACAATTTATTTGAAAAAGTGATTTGGGAGATGGATGGATTTGGGTCATTTCTGTTCTGAACCTTGAATGTTGCCATGGTGTTTATGAAGGCAATATCAATCAACTAGGAGAGGTTGATAGATTGCGTATATATGTGTATTTGCATGCTCTGCCGTTACTGCCGTAGATATCCATTAAACGTGTACTCCTACATCATTTACCTCCACTTCACAGCAAGCACACACACGTGTAAACACACACACCAGCCAGATAACACCAGATGGACTTCAGTATTCAACGTTTCTCCAGGTCCCCAGGGCATTGGGAGATGTCTTCAGTACCAGTAACAAAAAGGGCTTAAACGACAGGCTATGGCTCTGGGGATTGCAGGTTCTACTAAGGTATATGGAATTGTTTAAAGAAGGTCATACCAAGAATCATTTAGCTATTTGATTCATAATTTCAAGACAGCTTAAATATAAGAAATATACAGTACCAGTCAAAAGTTTGGACACACCTCCTTCAAGGGTTTTTCATTATTTTTACTATTTTCTTCTGCACACTCTCGACATTCTCTCAACCAGCTTCACCTAGAATGCTTTTCCAACAGTCTTGAAGGAGTTCCCACATATGCTGAGCACTTGTTGGCTGCTTTTCCTTAACTCTGCGGTCCAACTCATCCAAAACCATCTCAATTGGGTTGAGGTTGGGTGATTGTGGAGGCCAGGTCATCTGATGCAGAACTCCATCACTCTCCTTCTTGGTCAAATAGTCCTTAAACAGCCTGGAGGTGTGTTGGGTCATTGTCCTGTTGAAATAGATCGCTGCAGAATACTGTGGTAGCCATGCTGGTTAAGTGTGCCTTGAATTCTAAATAAATCATTGACAGTGTAACCAGCAAAGCACCCCACACTATCAGCCCTCCTCCTCCATGCTTCATGGTGGGAACCACAAATGCGGAAATCATCCGTTCACCTATCTGCGTCTCACAAAGACACAGCGGTTGGAACGAAAAATCTCAAATTTGGACTCATCAGACCAAAGGACAGATTTCCACCAGTCTAATGTCCATTGCTCGTGTTTCTTGGCCCAAGCAAGTCTCTTCTTCTTATTGGTATCCTTTAGTAGTGGTTTCTTTGCAGCAATTCGACCATGAAGGCCTTATTCATGCAGTCTCCTCTAAACAGTTGATGTTGAGATCATCTGTTACTTGAACTCTGTGAAGCATTTATTTGGGCTGCAATTTCTGAGGCTCGTAACTCTAATGAACTTTTCCTTTGCAGCAGAGGTAACTTCCTTTCCTGTGGCGGTTGTCATGAGAGCCAGTTTCATCATAGCGTTTGATGGTTTTTGCGACTGTACTTGAAGAATCTTTTAAAGTTCTTGAAATGTTCCGCATTGACTGACCTTCATGTCTTCAAGTAATGATGGACTGTCGTTACTCTTTGCTTATTTGAGCTGTTCTTACCATATTCTGGACCAAATAGAACTATCTTCTGTATACCACCCCTACCTTGTCACAACACACCTGATTGGCTAAAACGCATTAAGGAAGAAATTCCACTATTGAACTTTTAACAAGGTTAATTGAAATGCATTCCAGGTGACTACCTCATGAAGCTGGTTGAGAGAATGCCAAGAGTGTGCAAAGCTGTCATCAAGGCAAAGGCTGGCTACTTAGAATAATATGAAATATAAAATATATTTAGATTTGTAAAAAACTTTTCGGGTTTTTACATGATTCCATATGTGTTATTTCGTAATTGATGTCTTCACTATTATTCAGCAATGTAGAAACAAGTACACATTAAGAAAAAACCCTGGAATGAGTAGGTGTGCCCAAACATTTGACTGGTACTGTATGTATGTATATATAAAAACATATTGGGCCTTACTGCTATTAGCCCATACAAACTCACTGAATAACAGATTCACTACATTGAACAACAGTCCCCCCCCAAAAAAAAATCTAAAGAAGTGTTCTGAAGTGTCTGTCCTGACATTTACATTTAAGTCATTTAGCAGACGCTCTTATCCAGAGCGACTTACAAATTGGTGCATTCACCTTATGATATCCAGTGGAACAACCACTTTACAATAGTGCATCTAAATCTTTTAAGGGGGGGGGGGGGGGGGGGTTAGAAGGATTACTTTATCCTATCCTAGGTATTCCTTGAAGAGGTGGGGTTTCAGGTGTCTCCGGAAGGTGGTGATTGACTCCGCTGACCTGGCGTCGTGAGGGAGTTTGTTCCACCATTGGGGTGCCAGAGCAGCGAACAGTTTTGACTGGGCTGAGCGGGAACTGTACTTCCTCAGAGGTAGGGAGGCGAGCAGGCCAGAGGTGGATGAACGCAGTGCCCTTGTTTGGGTGTAGGGCCTGATCAGAGCCTGAAGGTACGGAGGTGCCGTTCCCCTCACAGCTCCGTAGGCAAGCACCATGGTCTTGTAGCGGATGCGAGCTTCAACTGGAAGCCAGTGGAGAGAGCGGAGGAGCGGGGTGACGTGAGAGAACTTGGGAAGGTTGAACACCAGACGGGCTGCGGCGTTCTGATCATGGTCTATATCTGATCAGATCATGGTCTATATCTGAGAGATACAAGACCATGATATCTTGGTACACACACACACACACACACACACACACACACAGAAACACACACAGAGAAACACACAAGTTGATTTTGGCTCAATCGTAGGTGATTGCTTTGGTAAGAACAACATGCATAATGACGAAACCACTATTGGGGGAATTTAGACCCGAGTTAGGTGCACGTAAAGGGTTATTGGTTATTCCCTTTTTATGCATTTTTCTCTTCATGCATATTCTGACCTTGAACTTAAGCATGAGGAAACACATATATTTAAATAAACCATGCATATTTAATTGCTAATATAGTGTTTGTTCCCTTTCCTACATTCATAACATTCCATTAGATCATTTGATTTTTGCCTACCTTTGTTTCCTCTGTAAACGCTGTCAAGTCCTTCTTGTTGTTTCTTAGGGTCAAGTAATAGTGGATACTATTTAAACTGTTCAACTCTGGTGGAATTGTCAAAATGATGCATAATATTGTATACTACCCTCATAAAGTACATTTAAAAACTAAAAGTCCTACAAACATGTGCTACTGTTAGAAAGGTAGGAACTGTGGGATTCTGATAAAGGTGTCAGAAACAATCTGACTATTACAGAACCCGACATACACCAGGCCAAAAAAACATTGTCAGAATCTGTTATTTTACCTAATGGCTCGCTCTAACCATGTGCGAATTCCAATAGGAACACAGACATTGTAAAAGTGCAGGGCTTGTGCACCGTCATTTCGAAAGCTTGGGACTGTAATGTTCTATTTGCAAAAAGATTATTCTGAGTTAATTGGCTATTAAAGTTCCGAACCCTCATTGGTTTGAATGGTGTCAGCGATTTTTAGCTTGTAGTCTTTTGAATTTAGAGTACTATATTGGTAGAAAACATTGAACAGAGCACGGCTATTTCAATAACCATATTTTGACCAAAATGCAAATAGAATCTTGTACTCCCAAGCTCCCGATCTTTCATTTGACAGGAATGTGTATGAGTAGAAAGCTGACGTGTCTACCTATACTATGTTCACCACACATCCCTTATAATAATAGCGTTGAAAGGCATTCTTTTCAAATGTGTAAAAATATACCCAACCGGTTTCAAATTTGGCAAAAATTCACTTGAAGCAATTTTGGTTTTAACTGTGAGGCAAGTGTCTCCACAGACATAAAGGCCAGCATCTCTAGACGTCAAGCTGTAAACACACAGGAAGGAAATGGATACATTTATTATTTCTGTGCTTTAGACAGTGCTTGGAACTGTGCTTTAGACAGTGACAGTTCTACACAGCGGACGTTTTAACAAACAAATAACTTCACACTTCCATGTGGTGCTGAGACACTAATCAAAATGTCGACAGATAAAATTTACTCTGAAGCCCAAAACAAACAAAAAGCATATTTTTTTAACATGCGTTAACGAGTGTGTACACGCTGGAATTAGAATGCAAGGTAGTGAATGAGAGAAAACAGATGAGTTATCATAGGTCAAATTAGACTGTTTGTGCATTGTTATGTCTGAAATTGTGACATGTAAAGTTAAAGTTGTCTATTTAGTGTTGATAATAATAATACTGCCAGTGCCAATAATACGTATTTGAAAAGAATAACTTTATGCCTACATGTGTTTATTTCAATCACAGGCATTTGAGCTCCCGAGTGGCGCGTTGATGTAAGACACTGCATCTCAGTGCATGAGGCATTACTGCAGTACCTGGGTCAAATCCAGGCTGCATGACAACTGGCTGTGATTGGGAGTCCCACAGGGGGGTGCACAATTGGCCCAGCATTGTCTGAATTCTTTAAAAACTGTCTTCACTTTTGTGAGCTAACATAGCAACTGTTTAGAGCAGGCAGGCTAGAGCAGGCAGGCTCCCGTATGACATATACTGTAAGGTGAGTCAAAAGGAACACACAACAATAATTCACAAGGGCTACATAGGGAACATAACCAATACAACTTTTTTTATGGATTCTCGTGACAATTAAGTTAACTTACGCTACGCAGTGTATGTGAAATGACTCTCTCTACTCTCGTGCACCGAGTCTCTCCGTGTGATTCGGTCATTAGATGTGTTTGAGTTGGGTTATTTCAGTGGAGGTTTTAAGAATCTCTATGTGTAAAAATCTCCCAGTTTGAACTTGATTTTAGACTTTGTAGATTTGCAATGTAACGTGTTACCATGAAAGCATGAATTGAAAATGAAATGAAACATTACCCTTAAAATAAATGAAATAAGTAATGTGTTAATGTTAGCCAATACTATTTTAACACACTATATTGTAATGATAATTGCCTATTATGCAGCAGGCTGCAGGTATGGGCGTGTTTGGAGTGATGTCCAACCCACAGGTGCCATCTTAAATTAGACTGCATGCCCATTCTTTCAGGAGGGTTGGCGGGTCATTCCACGAATAGAGTACATTTTGTGTCTCATTGATATTTTCAGTAGAAAATACTGCACCAATATTGAATTTTATTAGCCTGTAATTAAAAAATAAAGGCCCCTTTAATATAGACCACGTGGAAACGTTCATAAATCAGCAGTTTGACATATCCCTCATCATGTTTTTCCAACCTAGGGGGGTATTTTAACCCACAACCCCAAAATCTCTTTTTGAGAGAGTTTTCACCATGGTCTGGTACCTGAGGTGAGTTCAACAAGGCTTCTGTTTGCGGCGACATGCTTCCAGAGTAACAATTTCAGTTGAACAATTTGAATGAATGTTCCAAAATGTTACGGTGAAACTTCAAAAAACTACTTTTTGTAAGGATTACTGTGTCTTTTTAGTGTAAATATTCAAACTGAAAAAGACTTAGCTATTCCTAAATGTAGTAGAAAGTCTACATGGCCACTTGATTATTTTTAGAGGTAGTTTAGACCCGAAACAGACAACTTATCACATATCACATATCGTTCGTTGCACATATCTTCTCAGACTGTTAACTAATGTTAGCGAACGGTCACGGCTGACACAAAACAAATGGAATATATTATCAAACGTTAGCAAGCGTTCGCAAACTATTTCCCGTGTTGAACGCACCTCTGGTGCACCTCTTAGTGTCTGGGGACTGAAGGGAGGGGGTCAACGGCACAATTGGCCGTCTAGTTTACTCATTATAGAAGTTCCACCTGACCTCCTATGAGAAGTGGCTTATAAAGACATGGTCAGTGGGAGTGTGAACTTCAATTGTAGTACCAGCATCCATTCTGAACATGCCAGCCGAAGAGGGAGAATTGAATGCGGTCAACCTTGAGCACGCTTTCAGAAATCCTGCTACCCTTTCTGCAACCTTTCTGCAACCTTTCTGCTACCCTTTCTGCAACCTTTCTGCAAACAAGCTGAAAATAGTCTTAGACCAACTATTTTGGAAGAACTTTCCAATATCACACAGGATAAACTTTGTGGTCATGATGCACATTAAAGCAATCAGACAATGAGAGACTGTAATATATCCCTACACCATTATGGTCCATCAATTTCAACTGAACCTATTAGCTTTAACATGGTGGATTTAAGTGTCAAAGTTATTGGCACCCCTAAAGATTCTTACAAAAAAACTAAACAAATCTGCATTCAAATTCAACTTTTTAAAGTTCCTCTCAGTTTAAGGAACTGTATTGTGGCCTTCAATTGCTTCCTGTTTCGTTGGGGTATAAAAATGAGGTAACACACGTAAAGTCCATTTGTCATCCATCGCCATGGGGAAAGGCAAAGAATAACAGCCATTGTTCAGGGAGGTTGATGAGGAATTTTCCCTGATAGTCAGAGGGAAACATTTACGACCTACGGTATGATTAATCTGCAGTGTCTGTGTGATTTTAATGTTTAATTAAACATGTTCCTTTCAAATTACCGTCTGGATTAACAATAACATGTTTCCAACTAACTATCTAGGTTCCATTGTATCCGTCGCTCCTATGGGATTCAATGAATGAATGGCTTATCACAGACACGTCTTGAATTAAGTAGAGGTGTGTGCTATCCATTGATATGACAGATACGTTATGTTCTGTGTGGATATATTGTGGACAGTATGAACTCCTTAATACTTTATCACCTGTGGTTTGTGTTGGTGACCTGCTTTATCACCCAAGAACATTCATCTGTGACCTCTTTGACCGTCTTCAATAAGGGTTTGGGGCCAATCACAGCACGGAAACGGCTCTGGTCAAAGTCGTCAATGATCTCCTACTAGCGAATGGAGAGGACAATGGGAATCACGTGAACAGCCCAGGCCTCGTTCAGGTCCTACCTGTCGGACAGGCATCAGTTTGTGACCCTGGGGCACTTCCAATCCTGAAGCTGTGCATCAGAAGAGAAAATAACTCATCCCGGCCATGAAAGCTGCCAGAGCGCGTGGGGACATTGCTTACATCCGCTTCGACAGGCTCATTGTCCACCCTCCGCCCCAAAACCGTAGAAAGGATTAAAGAGCCAAGCCTATGGGTTCGTAGCTTCAACCCCGCAGCAGACACACACACTTACACACACCAATTTATTAATAGACTGCTGAATGTATTTTTTTTCTTCTTGCTTTATTTGGTCTGTTTCATATTATGTCTGTCTCCGAGACGCTACCCAGGAAACGGCTGAAAGTAGCCCGTCAGATAACATTCATATATTAGCCATTTCTGACTCACTTTTATAATTCCTATAATGATGCAGCAGTAGCAATTCAAGGATATACAATCTATAGAAGAGACAGACATGTATTTATTTATTTTATTTAACTAGGCAAGTCAGTTAATAAGAACACATTCTTATTTACAATGACGGCCTACCAAAAGGCAAAAGACCTCCTGCGGGGACGGGGGCTGGGATTATTATTATTATAAATGTTTTTATAAAATATAAATATATGTCAAAACACACATCACGACAAGAGAGACCTAAGACAACAACATAGCAAGGCAGCAACACAACATGTTAGCAGCACAAAACATGGTACAAACATTATTGGGCACAGAGAACAGCACAAAGGGCAAGAAGGTAAAGACAACAATACATCCCGCAAAACAGACACAACTGTCCATGATTGAGTCTGTGAATGAAGAGATTGAGATACAACTGTCCAGTTTGAGTGTTTGTTGCAGCTCGTTCCAGTCGCTAGCTGCAACAAACTGAAAAGATGAGCGACCCAGGGATGACTGTGCTTTTTGGACCTCTAACAGAAATGCTTATGGGGGAGGTGTTGCTATATATATTTAAAGCCATATCCCTGTAATTTTTTGGAGAATATCTAATGTTAAGTGTTAATGAAGTGCTGTGGTTCATCTAAAGCCTATTATTTTGGGGTGTTGTTATAGGCCACCAAGTGCTAACAGTCAGTATCAAAATAATGTGTGTGAAATGCTTGATAGTGTACAGTATGTGATGTAAACACATAGATCTACTTTCTTGGGGACCTGAATATTGACTGGTTTTCATCAAGCTGTCCGATCAAGAGGAAGCTTCTCACTGTAATCCGGTTCAGGTTATTAATCCACCTACCGGGGTGTTTACAAACTACAGGAATAAAATAATCCACATGTATTGATCACATTTTTACTAATACTTTTAAACTTTGTTCTAAAGCTGTATGCGTAACCATTTGGATGCAGTGATCACAATATAGTGGCTATATTCATAAAATAGTGGATAAGATCATACGAAAGGTTTTGATGTGACTTATGTGGATGAGGTTAAACATATTTTTTTGATCTGATGTGATTAAGCATCCAGATGCTGCACAGACATTGCTTCTTCCAATAATTGATAAACATGCACCTGTTCAGAAACTGACTGTTAGAACTATTAAGGCTCCATGGATTGATGAGGAATTGAAAAACGGTATGGTTGAAAGAGAAAATGACGGTGAAAATGAACAATGTTTACATTGATACCAGCTGACACCAAATGGTAAATCCTTTGATATCCTTTGATATGAAAATGTGATTTCCAATGGAATCAATGTGTATGTACAGTATGTATTTATTAATTAGTATGCTTATTATGTCTTCTTACATCTGTGTGTAATTACTAATTTTGCTTATTAAGTTCTAAAAGGAGTGGCTAATAAGTCTGGCTGCACATCTGACTGGCTGACTTATTGCAAATTGAGAAATGACGTGACTAAATTCCACAAAAATAAGACACCGTATTATGAAGCCAAGATCAATGACATAAAGGATGACGTGTGGACAGAAAGACAAATTTGTGGAATTTGATGGCTTATTCATCACAAAACCATTTGATGTTGCCAATTATTTGAATTATTACTTCATTGGTAAAGTGGGCAAAATTAGGCAGGAAATGCCAACAACGAACAGTGAGTCATCATATTCATGCATTTAAAAAAACAAATGAAGTGTAAATTTGAATTATTGTTATGCTCAATAATGACAATTCTCCTGGCACTGACAACTTAGATGGAAAGCTATTGAGGATGGTAGCTGACTCTATGACCACTCTTATCTGTCATATCTTTAATCTGAGTCTAGAGGAAGGTGTTTCTCCTCAGGCCTGGAGGGAAGCCAAAGTAATTCCGCTACCCAAGAGTGATAAAGCGGCCTTTACTGGTTCTAACAGCAGACCTATCAGCTTGCTGCCAGCTCTTAGCAAACTGTTGGGAAAAATTGTGTTTGACCAAATACAATGCAGTTTATCTGTAAACAAATTGACAACAGACTTTCAGAATGCTTATAGAGAAGGGCACTCAACATGTACTGCCATGACAAAAATGATTGATGATTGGTTGAAATACATTGATCATAAGAAGATTGTCGGAGCTGTTCTGTTAGATTTCAGTGCAGCCTTTCAGTGCATACAAGCCGCTGATACGCGCACCTTTGGAACATCTACATTTAAAAAAGTCTAATAAATCAATTATTTTACACCATCACAATGAATCCATTATTTATTTTAGTCAGGTCTAAAGAAACATTATGATATGAAGAAAATGTGTTTCAGAAGAACAGAATAGGAGTTGGCCTACTGTAGGCCTACATTATCTGACTACGCTCCATGCCATAGGCTGTAGGCTTGTTCATTTAGCTGATAAGATATGCTTATAAGTCTTGTGCTATTATTTATGGTAAGAAGAATATGATGAATGAAATAGAAAGGATATTTTTCCCATTACAGAAGTGGCTATGTTGAGCGTAAAAGCGATCATTTGAAACAGGTCCTATGCTAGATTTACAGTTATTTGGCAAATTTAGTTGTGAATTATTCAAACGTTGGAATGTCTTAGAAATCAAAACATGTGTGGGCTGCATGAGGCAACTATAGGCTGTTGAAGATTTGAGAAGGTAGCAAAAAAAAGCTTGCGCTCTGTTCCTTGCCTCAGGCTGCACAGCTGTTCTCTCATCAAGTGATCATATATTATATCATATCATATATTTTCACCCGTCAGACAATTCTCAACTTAATCTCGACTTTACTAATATGTCAAATTTGTTTCGATTTAGAATGGCCCGTTATCAAATGGGCAGGAACAGGGACACGGGAAGAGATACATGTCATCTGTATGCACTCGAATAGCGAATGGAACCCACGTGCTTTCCCACCGGTCCGTTTTGTAGGCCTCCTCGGATTTATATTGGAGGAGCATGTGATGAGAAATGAATATAAGAAAACGTATTTCACTCCACCCGTCAACCACCGTTTGAGGAGCACGCTCTCGCTGCCCCGACAGGTGATATTCTGCCCAAACCCCGTATGCCATGGGCTCTCCAACCTTGTTCCTGCTGCTACCCAGTACTTAATTTGGGAAACCAAGTAAAGTCTGTTCGGAAACATTGACAGTAACATGTTTTTGCAACAAAACATATTTCACTAAACTGTCGGATGCCTGTCTGCGTGCTCGAGAAAGGAATAAAGGAGAAAGAGGAGGAGATGGAAACGCAGTCCACACTCAAAGGCGATTACTCAAATTTGTTTCATTTTGGAGTACAGACTAGACCAATTATGTACCAAAGACATCTTAAATCAGTTTTGTTTTATGATTTATGCCATGCGGTAAGCTATGTATTGTATAACGTATCATTCAGTTGTTTTTTTCAGGCTTGGGCTCAGAAACCTATGCATATGCATAAGGTCTAATATGCATCTGGTGTTTTTAATGAATCATCACCTTAGAAAGCGATGTCCATTTCATTGTGTTGGGCTTTGAAACATCATCCACAACAACCATGTTTTACACTGTTTCAACCTGCTGTTCAACTTCTCTCTTCAAATAGATCAGCAAAGTGAGGTGAGTTTTAAAAGTACTATAGGCCTACAGATTTGATGAGATATGTTTGATGTGATTTTCGAAAGCGTTTGCGTTGATGTCAGAGTGGGACAATAGAGCCTCGAATACCAGGTCATTAGGACCTGATGGTCGTTAGTAAGTTGGGTACTACCAAAGCACGTCCAGAGTGCATAAAAGGAGATTTCTGTGACTCAACGGTCATGTGGAAGATTGCTGCTGTCATGACTCATGACTGCCATTGTGGTGGTAACACAGTCACTGCAAAAGCTCTAATCATAACCTGTTGTTGAGAAAACTTATGTTTTATGGTTTTTCAACCTTTGCAAAATTGTGGATTCAGAGCTGTCTATATAATAGAACTCTGAGGTTTTTAATGGAAGTCACTCTAATGTCAAACATGTAGGGTGTGGTGTACCGCATGGCAGCTCTCTATGCCCTCTACTCTTTTCTATTTTTACCACTGATCTGTCACTGGCATTAAACAACGCCTGTACGTCTATGACTCAACCATATACGTGTCAGCAACCACAGGTAATGAAGTCACTCAAACCTTTAACAAAGAGTTGCAGTCAGTGTTGGAATGGGTGGTCAGTAATAAACTGGTCCTGAAAATATCTAAAACTAAGAGCATTGTATCTGGTACAATTCATTCCCTAAGCTCTAAACCAAGAGTTGAATCTGGTAATTTTCATACTTTTTTCATAATTGTCCCCCATGTGAATCGAACCCACAACCCTGGTGTTGGAAACACCGTCCTTTAACAACTGAGCCCCAAGGGAGACCATCTATCAGACTTTGACTTAAACGATATGACTTCAATTGTTGTTCAACATCATGGGTAAGCTCTAGGCATCGTATTTCACCTGAGAAAAAGTACATTTCCACTCTTGTGGTACTTTAAAGTAGCCTTTCGATTTTGAACTGCGTTGATAACCTTTCCGCTGTTGTTGTTGTTTCCCCAGGTATTATTGATCTTGCTGTTATTGTGGTGCCATGTGCCTTTTTTTGTAATGCACTTTGCTTTTGGTATTGTCATGTACCTTGGGTACCTTGAAAGGCACACATAAAATGTATTATTATTATTTTATTATTATTTGTATTACTATTACTTTCATTATTATTATTATCTAATCTTTGGATGCGTTGGCTGATACTGTATCCCACACTAAGAAAGGTATAACACAATATTAAAATGTATTCCACATGGGTGATTTTCATTTCAAGAGGTGTAATCCTTTTCCTCCACCTCTCTGTTGCTGTCTCTGATTTTAACAGGCACAGTCAATCCCTCCCAGGTGGTGAAGACAAAGTTAAACATCCATAAATCACAATGCTTTGGGGTCAGCATTTTTTTATTGGAGAGGAGGATGTAGTTAATGGCTTGTCATCAGTGTTATGATGAATTTGGAAATGTGGGGGATTTAAAGCGAGAGTTTGAATCCGTCTTTGGGAGACTTGTGCAACCGATTCCGCACAGCTCCGTAATTTAGAATTGCCTGTTTGTATTAATGTAATAGCTTTCTTCTTGTCTTTCTTACCCTCCCATGACCCCCCTCCCTCATCGACCTGTGTCCCCCCTGGCCTGCACGACAGCCTTTTGCCATAGCGTTTGATCCGAGAGTGACGGGCCGTGAAATTAAGAGTCACAGTAATGTAGCTGAAAGGTGCCCTGCTCTGACATGTCTAAGAGAGATGAGTGTGGGATAATTCATAACATTCCTTTGTGTCTGTCCTCTTACAATGGGTCTTTAAACAATGTTTATGGCTTTGAATGAACACAAGAGGAATATCAGAGTGCTTATAGAGAAGTGACAAAAACAGAGCAGGATTGGCACACCACCAATTTCCTCAGCCGGTCAAGCCTCAGTCAGAAACATGGTCAAGGAGTAATCTGGCATGGGTCATTGATGCAATGATTGATTGTGTTCAGTTCTAATTGTTTCGTCATATGGATAATGGAAGATATTTTTTATTTTGTAAACATTGAATAATGTTCTACACATAGAAATAGAATGACCCTCCTCCTATTCTGCTTGGTGATGCCCATGCCGTCTCTCACCCTTCTCTGCCTTGGCTGAATTTGCATGTCCCCAGCACTAACCCACACTCTGTCAGAGCTGATAAATCACCAAAAAGGTCAGCATAGGGAATCTCCCTGGGCACAGCAGTAAGTGCCCGCTGACTTTCCCTGGAATGCAAAACACTGCCAACAATACCCCAGGAAGCCTGGGAGTAACACTAAGACGGCCTTTCTCTGCCACCTAAGCTGCTGTCAGCATCACAACATTTCCCTGCAGGCCCCGAAGGAGACGACTCAGGGAATCCCATTACAAATGTAAATAAAAACAACTCGGGTCCTGATTCAGTTAACCCCTGTTGACAGATTCAAATGTTCCTCATGAACCTTCCCTGCATGACTGGTTTTACCCATCCATGGCATTATTCTAAATATTATTTGGGACAAGAGATCATTTCAGATGTGCAGTCAAAGTTGCATTGCTAGGCCTTTGTTCATTTTCTCTGCTCTTACCTCCTATTGGGAGCCAGTCTTTGTTTTAGGTGACAGCACTGACGTACTCCAACAGACACTAAATCGTAATGCAGTAATTACAGATACCTCCATTTGTTATGGGATTAGGTGTTTGCGCAGTGCATTCTCAATTAGCTGAGGTAGAGGTGTAGAAGAAGCTAAGACAAAGTGTAATCCACTATGGCTGTGTGCATCCCAGTCTCCTAACTATTTGCCTCAGTCTCTTAACTTCCACCCAGGATTATTCAAGTTCAACTCATTTAATGTGAACCACAGCATCACATACCATTGACTGGATGGGAATATTCATACAGGTAACAGAACGTTTTATAACTGACCTTGCTAAAGATTGCATTGGAGTAAAAAGAGAATAGACTACTGGATGAAGTCCAACATCACAATTTTCAGAACCTACTGAACTCTAAATAAAGTGATGTGTGTGTGTTGTCCTCTCACAGCAGAGTAAACAAGACAAAGGCCTTCAAAAGTCCAACTAGAGCATAATGCATAACTGAACAGGCTCCCAAAGCACTCAAAGGGGCACTCAACAAAGCTTCCTTATTTGGTCTTAGCATAACATAAACATTTTATGTGTACATATTTTATATGCAAATTAACTGCATTCATATGGAAATGTATGACCTGTTATCAAAGAAGATATTCAAATGTGATCCTAGTTTGCGATTATGTAGCATGCTGTTGACGATGGCACATTGACTAATTAGCATTGTTAAAGCCATAATACATACTTATGAAACCTTTGAGCATACCTTGAACCCTCCCAGTGACAGAACTCCCTCTGGTGCTCCCAAGCTCTTAGAGAAATGATTTAGCCTAATATGCCCACCCCAACCCCTATTTACCTACATTAACTTTGCTAACCAGCCTATGGTTATTCCTCAACGTGGCCCATGAAGTACAACAGTCATATTTTTTTGAATGGCTTTTGCATCTTGTGCTCGTTCACAATATATCACCAGGGAGGTAGACAACCTTAAATAATAATTTCCATGACCATATTACTGTGAAGCCCCAAGGGATTGATCTGGTACAATGTTCCTGCTTACATTTCTGAGATCTTGTCAGTTGTGCATAGTCTGTGAACAAAATTGGTATGATGCTATGTCTGGAAATGGATATGATCACTAGATTTGTTTTTCCATACTAGCTCATCCCCATAACCAATGACTGTGGTGATGCAACCTCCAGTAGTGATACCTACTGAAAGAAAAATTACATTTTAGTCAGTGCTACCCCTTTGAGGTTCCTGCATTGAACCATATGGATGACTGCGTGCCCGTGTGGCAAGCAGATATTTTTGGTATCAGATTGCTCTGGCAATTCCACAATAGAAACTTCATCAGGAGGAGGATGTTTGATATGGTTTTTACATTTGTACGGTATCACAAACCATTTGTGAAGACAAAAAATAAACATGAATGTAACTGTTTTAAGCTCCTTTTAGACCTATACATGCCTCCTGTAAGACTCCGTGAACCGGACATTGTAGTCATTTAGCAGACGCTCTTACCCAGAGCAACTTACAGTTAGTGCATTCATCTTATGATCGCTAGGTGGGACAGGCATAGAAAGTACATTTTCCTCAATATCAGAGCTAGAAGGGGGGGGGTCAAGTGCTGCTTAATTCATTTGTATTTATTTTTGGAGGGGGGGTTTGAGGTGAGGATTGTTTGAAAAGGTATGGTTTCAGATGTTTTCAGATGTTTTCAGAAGAGGGGCAGGGACTCATCTGTCCTAGCTTCAGGGGGAAGCTGGTTCCACCATTGGGGTGCCAGAACAGAGAAGAGCTTGGACTGGGCTGAGCGGGAGCTGCCCTCCTGTAGGGGTAGGAGGGCCACGAGGTGGCAGAATGGAGTACTCAGGTTGGAGTGTAGGGTTTGAGCATAGCCTTAAGGTAGGTAGGGGCAGTACCTCTTGCTGCTCCGTAATGTAGGCCCCATGGTGATGTAGTGGATGCGAGCTTCAACTGGAAGCCAGTGGAGTGTGTGGAGGAGCGGGGTGACATGAGAGAACTTGGGAAGGTTGAACACCAGGTGGGCTGCTGCATTCTGGATTATTTGCAGGGGTTTGAAGGCACAAGTGGGGAGCCCAGTCAACAGCGAGTTGCGGTAGTCCAGACAGGAGAAGACAAGTGCATGGATGAAATAGTACATACAACATCTTGGTATCATTATATTACATAGTGTGCTCTAAAATATGGAGTAGATTCTGAAGTAAGTAGTGTCACGAACCTGCTCGAAGTTCGTAGCGAAAAACAATATATTTATTAACTAAAGTAAACTAAATACAATTAGCAATGGTGTGAGTGGTTGTGTGCATAAATGTGATAATGATGGGTGTTGAAAGGTGCCAACGCAAACAAACAAGACAGCCACAAAAATATCTATCAGTGTGTCTGCATGGAGAGTCTCCTCAATGAATGGGGAAGATGTGTGTTTATCCTGGGACACACCTGGGCCCAGGTGTGTCCCATGTCGCTGACAACCCTCCCAGCTCCGCCCGCCAACATCCTAATAAAGAAAACAATCGCAAAGAGAAAGAACACAGCAGACAGTGGAAGGGTCATCACACCCCCCCCATAAAACCGGGGACCAACAAGCACCCCGGAACACCATACCAGTCACACAAACAAACTCACCCAGCCTCTGCGTCCCAAATTCACCCAGCCTCTGCATCCCAAATTGATGAGGGGGTACGTGTTCACAATTCCACTTGCTCCAGCCAACCTCGTCCTCCCCAGACCTCAGCAACATTTGCGCACAGGAAGCGAAGTGTAAGAGGAAAGAAAAGGAGACCAGAAGGGAACAGACAGGAGCGACAAAACCAAACAATGGTCAGTCACGTAGACATTCAGGAACAGGGCGCACGTCAGCAACAAGCTCCAATGAAAAGAACATCTCAGGGTCCTTCTCATTACATTTTGGCAACATAACATAGACGTTTCACTAATTTCAACCTTGGTGTTCAGCAATCTTCAACGGTTGTTGTTTAGTACATAATTCTAACAGTTCCTCTGATGGAAAGCAAATAAACTTGTCTACGTAAGACACCATAGTCAGAAGTAAATACTAAAAAAATTCTCGCTCTTCCCCTCTGCTGAGCACACCAGACCACTACAAGATAAATTATATTCACACTGGGCACCACAGAGATATATATGGAGCTTCCCCAAAACCTACAATAACTCAACCCTAGTCTTCGTGCGGATTTGCAGTGGGTAATTACGCACTGTAGCCCGCTGGCAAGGAAATAAACCACCCAGCACACTGGCAGATTGCCCCAAGCCACAGATGTGCCCCCGAGACAACTGCTCAGTCCACAGACACCACACAAAAATAACAAACAAAATAACCATGCCCAACGTATTCCAAAGTGAAACACGTCACTAAGCCTAACATGGGAAAAAGGCTATAGCTCCAGGTAGTAAGTGTCACTACCCTACCCAAATCTCCCACTGAGGTACACAGCCGATTGTACTCAGACCAATGTCCCAACAGCAAGTAGAGCAAGAGTCTCCAGCCTGGGCAGGGGCCTGGAAACTAACCAATATACTCTCTCCAACGCAGCACACAACCAACTATCCACTGCAGTGGCAAGTTTACCAAACAAACAAAGGCAACCAAAACTGGGCACCAAACATTACAACTCAAACAAACCACCTACAGAGTTTTCAAACATTAACTCTCCCAAACACAATACCTTCAAGATCCCGGACGAGCTCCGACGTTTCACGAACCGGCTCAAAGTTTGTAACTAAAAAAGGGAGACAACGAATAACAAAATATATTTATTAACTAAAGTAAACTAAATACAATTAACAATGGTGTGTGTGTGTGTGTGTGTAGTCAGTAATCAGTAGTGTTAGTGAGTGGTTGCGTGCATAAATGTGATAATGAGGGGTGTTGAAAGGTGCCACCGCAAGCAAACAAAACCTATTAGTGTGTCTGCATGGAGAGCGTCTCCTCGATGAATGGGGAAGAGGTGTATATATCCTGGGACACACCCGGGCCCAGGTGTGTCCCAAGTCGCTGACGACCTTCCCAGCTCCGCCCGCCGACATCCTAATAATGATAACAAGAGCAAAGAGAAAGAATACGGCAGACAGAGTGGGAGGGTCGTCACAGTAGTGTCTAGATTCTGAAATACCATTTTTCACGTTAATTTATTCAACATTACAAATATTACAATTATCTCAAGAGTACGATTTTCGATATTACACATATTGTTTTAAACAAAATACTCTACAAGTATATCGCATTCCAGAGAGAGTACTCTGCTACTTTTAAAGTAAATATAAATGATATGAGCACCACCAACACAGTGAATGGTAAAATGGATTTGCTGCATGTGCAATCCTAAAGGAGGGATGTGATTGGTTAATGACCTATAATGTCAATTTCTAATTATAAAATGTGTCATATTTTAAAAAGTACCAGCTCTGGAAATGTGATGTGTTTGAGGAGTATATTGTTCCAAACCTAATGTCTAAAAACAGGATCATTTTGAGATATGCATATTAATATGTTTAATGTTGGATAAATGTACGTATTTCTTTTTTCAGAATATAGTTCAACTCCTTCATTTAGCGCACACTATAAGGAGTATAATGATACCAAGATGTTGTCTGTATGAAGTACGGTTTACGGGTAATAGGTTCTTAAATGATGCAAGTATAGGTCTAAAAAGAAATTGTGATACAAATGTAAAAAGCATGTCCAACATCTTTCATCACAACGAAGTTACTATGTGAGAATTGCCAGAACGATCTGAGATACCAAAAATATTTCAGGGCCACGCTGGTATGGAATCGCCCATATGTCCATCATGCTCAAGTAGATGTTTGGCGACAATACAGTACATTGTAATTATCCATGTGTACATGGTGAATGACTTGACTTATAGATTGCAATTTGGCTTTCAAACCTTTATGCTTACTAGTTAGCTTTCTGGTGCTGAACCATAAAGTTATTTATTCTCTGTACTTTGTCCTTAAGTTTTTTCCTCCTGAACCTGTTGCTGTGATACAAGCTTGGGAAATGGAAAGGTTTCACACCTCAGGCTATGCCCCCTTATTGTGAGCTTCAAACATCACCAAGTATACAAACACTCTCTTTTAAAGGCTTTAGGACATTCTCATTTAACATGTATATTTACTTGTTTCAGAATTGTTTTAGCGTAGCTCTTGAGCAGAGCATATGGTGCTTGCCTGTTGCCAGTGTATTGTTTCATAGAGTATACCTGTTGGCAAACCAAGACATTATACTAGTTTTATTCTATAGTAATTCCTGGAACGTCTTACAGTCAATGTGGCCTTTTACTTTGGGATCATAGTTTGTTCAATTATACAAATGTACAACTGTCATTGTACATGACCAGAAGCACTGCAGCATTTACAGCTAACCAGAGAATATGAACTGTATTTTCAGGAAAAACAACACAGATGTTACTTGAAAGGGATTGTCACTTTTTTAGCATGCCTGACAAGTGTTATGGACATTGCTGTAATCAGGCGGCAAACCTTGTGCAGGATACAAAAATGCAAGCATGCTAATTTTCGATGTAGATCCTGTTGGACTTGGGCAAGTGTGATATGACTTGAGAACATTGGCATCGAGAGGAAGCAAGGCAACAAGCCTCCACAAACTTGTCCCTTTTAATGCATTTGTCTTTCTGCCTTACTGGCTCAAATCAAACAGTCATCCTCCGTGTCTCTAAACAATTGGTTGGAGCCTATGCACCCTTTCCACAAAGTTCTGCCCTCAGGACGTCTTCTCTGGATGCCTCGATAGCTGCGAAAGTGCCTATCTATAAATTGAGTAAATTGGCAAAGCTGGGAGATAAGATCAACAATGCCTTTAAATCGCTCAGTTGAAAAATCAAGAGCCTTGAGCTGAAACACAACAAGGAAAATCTACTTTGAAGCTAAAGTCTAACACCGGATGAGACTGAAAGGCTAATGCTGTGAAGACATTACACTTGTGCACAATTACATTTGGTTAACCAGATATCAACTAGCATGCTCTTTAGAGCTGAGATATTGCTATTTCCGATAATGCTGGAAAATATTATCAATTATTTGTTTTGATTCGGAGTATGACAGTGTTGTATGAGGCTTCTTTTGTGCACTGTATAACATTTCTTCAAGAGACCACTGTCAGACAGGTCCTTGTTGGTATTGGCAATTAGGAGTCCCCTTGTCTCCTAAGAAGTCCCCCTGATAGGCCAGTAGAGACAAACTGTACTCCATTTCCGGCTGGCGTTAATTAAGGCGGCGCTAGTGTCAAACGCACGCTCTTCGGCAATTTTTACTGTGTAAAGCCAGCGCTATACTATTTTCCAACCCTGGTACTTTATCTGTCTTATATCAGCTCACTTGTGCTGAGGTGGGAGGGGTGGAAATATTTGAGGTGTGTCCTTAAAAACGTGTGCCAATTTCATGCAGCACTACTAGTGATATTTAAGACTCACCAAAAGCTGGTCTTAGCAGTACCGCAATTGCGTTTGGCATTGATTTTCCCAGCAGAGGGGCACAGTAGCGTAATCAGTAGCATATAACCAATGTTTTATGAATATATCAAGAGCAGCATTTGACAGGAGTGTGAAGGTGAACAGAAAGGCACTGGAGCAACGAACCGCCCATGCTGTCTCTGTCTGGCCGGTTTCCCTCTCTCCACTGGGATTCTTTGCCTCTAACCCTATTGCAGGGGCTGAGTTACTGGTTTACTGGTGCTCTTCCATGCCGTCCCTAGGAGGGGTGCGTCACTTGAGTGGGTTGAGTCACTGACGTGATCTTCCTGTCTGGGTTGGCGCCCCTCCTTGGGTTGTGCTGTGGCGGAAATCTTTGTGGGCTATACTCGGCCTTGTCTCAGGATGATAAGTTGGTGGTTGAAGATATCCCTCTAGTCGTGTGGGGGCTGTGCTTTGGCAAAGTGGGTGGGGTTATATCCTGCCTGTTTGGCCCTGTCCGGGGGTATCATCGGATGGGGCCACAGTGTCTCCTGACCCCTTCTGTCTCAGCCTCCAGTATTTATGCTGCAGTAGTTTATGTGTTGGGGGGCTAGGGTCAGTCTGTTATATCTGGAGTATTTCTCCTGTTTTATCCGGTGTCCTGTGTGAATTTAAGTATGCTCTCTCTAATTCTCTCTTTCTTTCTTTCTCTCGGAGGACCTGAGCCCTAGGACCATGCCTCAGGACTACCTGGCCTGATGACTCCTTGCTGTCCGCAGTACACCTGGCCGTGCTGCTTCTCCAGTTTCAACTGTTCTGCCTGCGGCTATGGAACCCTGACCTGTTCACCGGACGTGCTACCTGTCCCAGACCTTTTTTTCAACTCTCTAGAGACAGCAGGAGCGGTAGAGATACTCTCAATGATCGGTTATGAAAAGACAACTGACATTTACTCCTGAGGTGCTGACCTGTTACACCCTCGACAACTACTGTGATTATTATTATTTGACCATGATGGTAATTTATGAACATTTTAACATCTTGGCCATGTTCTGTTATAATCTCCACCCGGCACAGCCAGAAGAGGACTGGCCACCCCTCATAGCCTGGTTCCTCTCTAGGTTTCTTCCTAGGTTTTGGCCTTTCTAGGGAGTTTTTCCTAGCCACCGTGATTCTACACCTGCATTGCTTGCTGTTTGGGGTTTTAGGCTGGGTTTCTGTATAGCACTTTGAAATGTTAGCTGATTTAAGAAGGGCTATATAAATACATTTGATTAGATTTTTGTCCATGCAGCTTCTGGGAAAAGTTTGGACTCATTATGCCCACTGTGCATTCGGAAAGTATACAGACCCCTTCCCTTTTCCCACATTTTGTTACGTTACAGCCTTATTCTCAAATGGATTAAATGAATGTTTTTCCTCATCAATCTACACACAATGACCCATAATTTAAAAGTGAGAAGAGAAATGTTTGCACATTTATTTAAAATAAAAACTGAAATACCTTATTTACATAACTATTCAGACCCTTTGCTTTGAGACTTGAAATTGAGCTCAGGTACACCCTGTTCCCATTGATTATCCTTCAGATGTTTCTAAACCTTAATTGGAGTCCACATGTGGTAAATTAAATTGATTGGACATGATTTGGAAAGGCATACACATTTGTACAGTGGCTTGCGAAGGTATTCACCCCCTAAATTTTTGGGTGGTTTGTATCATTTGATTTACACAATATGCCTTCCACTTTGAAGATGCAAAATATTTTTTTTGTGAAACAAACAAGAAATAAGACAAAAAAAAATGAAAACTTGAGAGTGCATGATTATTCACCCCCCCCCAACTCCAAAGTCAATACTTTGTGGAGCCACCTTTTGCAGCAATTACAGCTGCAAGGATCTTGGGGTATGTCCATATAAGCTTGGCACATCTAGCCACTGGAGTTTTTTGCCCATTCTTCAAGGCAAAACTGCTCCAGGTCCTTCAAGTTGGATGGGTACCGCTGGTGTACAGATTCTGAATCAGACTCTTACCACAGATTTTGAATTGGATTGAGGTCTGGGCTTTGACTATGCCATTCCAAGACATTTAATTGTTTCCCCTTAAACAACTCAAGTGTTGTTTTAGCAGTATGCTTACGGTCATTGTCCTGTTGGAAGGTGAACCTCCGTCCCAGTCTCAAATCTCTAGAAGACTGAAACAGGTTTCCCCCAAGAATTTCTCTGTATTTAGCACCATTCATCATTCCTTCAATTCTGGACAGTTTCCCAGTCCCTGCCGATGAAAAACATCCCCACAGCATGATGCTGCCACCACCATGCTTCACTGTGGGGATGTGGTTCTTGAGGTGATGATAGTTGTTGGGTTTGCGGCAGACAGCATTTTCCTTGATGGCCATAAAGCACATTTTTTGTCTCATCTGACCAGAGTACCTTCTTCCATATGTTTGGGGAGTCTCCCACATGCCTTTTGGCAAACACAAAACGTGTTTGCTTATTTTCTTCTTTAATTAAGCAATGGCTTTTTTCTTCTGTAAAGCCCAGCTCTGTTGAGTGTACGGCTTAAAGTGGTCCTACGGACAGATACACCAATCTCCGCTGTCGAGCTATGCAGCTCCTTCAGGGTTATCTCTGGATAATGCCCTCCTTGCCTGGTCCGTGAGTTTTGGTGAGCGGCCCTCTCTTGGCAGGTCTGTTGTGGTGCCATATTCTTTAAATTTTTTAATAATGGATTTAATGGTGCTCTGTTGGATGTTCAAAGTTTCGGATATTTTTTTATAACCCAACTCTGATCTGTACTTATCCACAACTTTGTCCCTGACCTGTTTGGAGAACCCCTTGGTCTTCATGGTGCCGCTTGCTTGGTGGTGCCCCTTGCTTAGTGGTGTTGCAGACTCTGGGGCCTTTCAGAACAGGTGTGTATATATACTGAGATCATGTGACACATCATGTGACACTTAGATTGCACAAAGGTGGACTTTATTTAACCAATTATGTGACTTCTGAAGGTAATTGGTTGCACCAGATCTTATTTAGGGGATTCATAGCAAAGGGGGTGAATACATATGAACGCACCACTTTTCCGTTTTTATGTTTTTCATTTCACTTCACCAATTTGGAATATTTTGTGTATGTCCAATAAATTTTAATTACAAGTTGTAATGCAACAAAATAGGACATACGCCAAGGGGGTGAATACTTTTGCAAGGCACTGTATTTAAGGCCCCACAGTTGACAGTGCATATCAGAACAAAAACCAAGCCATGAGGTCGAAGGAATTGTCCATAGAGCTCCAAGACAGGATTGTGTCGAAGCACAGATCTAGAGAACGGTACCAAAAAAAAATCTTCAGCATTGAAGGTCCCCATGAACACAGTGGCCTCCATCATTCTTAAATGGAAAAAGTTTGGAACAACCAATATTCTTCCTAGAGCTAGCCACCAAACTGAGCAATCGGGGGAGAAGGGCCTTGGCAAGGGAGGTGACCAAGAACTCGATGGTCACTCTGACAGGGTTCCAGAGTTTCTATGTGGAGATGGGAGAACCTTCCAGAAGGACAACCATCTCTGCAGCACTCCACCAATCAGGCCTTTATGGTAGAGTGGCCAGACGGAAGCCACTCCTCAGTAAAAGGCACATGACAGCCCACTTGGAGTTTGCCAAAAGGCACCTAAAGGACTCTCAGACCATGAGAAACAAGATGATCTGGTCTGATGAAACCAAGATTGAACTATTTGACCTGAATGCCAAGCATGTCTGGAGGAAACCTGGCACCATCCCTACGATGAAGCATGGTGGTGGTAGCATGTTTTTCAGCATCAGGGACTGGGAGACTAGTCGGGATCGAGGGAAAGATGAGCAGAGCAAAGTACAGAGAGATCATTGATGAAACCCTGCTCCAGAATGCTCAGGACCTCAGACTAGGGCAAAGGTTCACCTTCCAACAGGACAACGTCCCTAAGCACACAGCCAAGACAACGCAGCAGTGAATGTCCTTGCGTGGCCCAGCCAGAGCCCAGACTTGAACCCGATCAAACATCTCTGGAGAGATCTGAAAATAGCTGTGCAGCAGCGCTCCCCATCAACCTGGCAGAGCTTGAGATGATCTGCAGAGAAGAATGGGAGAAACTCCCCAAATACAGGTATGCCAAGCTTGTAGTATCTTACCCAAGAAGACTCAAGGCTGTAATCGCTGCCAAAAGTGAGTCAACAAAGTACTGAGTAAAGGGTCTAAATATTATGTAAATGTGATATTTCCTTTTTTTTAAATTTTAATACATTTGCGAAAATGTCTTTGTCAATATGGGGTATTGTTTGTAGATTCATGAGGGGAAAAAACGATTTAATCAATTTTAAAATAAAGCTGTAACTTAACAAAATGTGACTTTAGGAAGTCTGTTTAGGAAGATCAAGTTATTAAATTATACTACTTATTTTTTTTCCTTTCTCGTTTTGTAAAAAAATTGCATCTTTCGCTTTCATTTGTTGGACCTAACTGTCAAATTGCAGTAATTCCGATCTCTGTCCTTGGTACTGAATCAATTTGTACCCTAGAATATTTGCCTATTCGTTTGTTTACCTTTCCCGTGGCAAGTCACTAATAGGCCATATCAACGGCAATGGAAGGCTAATCTTATTATAACGTTAGGTCAATGTCTGTCACGACTTCCGCCGAAGTCGGTCCCTCTCCTTGTTTGGGCGGCATTCGGCGGTCGACGTCACCGGCCTTCTAGCCATCTCCGATCCACTTTTCATTTTCCATTTGTTTTGTCTTTGTTTTACACACCTGGTTTCAATTCCCCAATTACATGTATATTATTTAACCCTCTGTTTTCCCCATGGTTTTTGTGCGTGATTGTTTTATGTAAGTTCGGTCCGTTATTGTGGGCTCGGTATTACGACATGTTAACTTCTTATGGCTGCAGCCCGACACCCGCACACTTATGACAACAGCCAGCTCAAAGTGCAGGGCGCGAAATTCAAAAGATATTTTTTTTAAATATTTAACTTTCACACATTAACAAGTCCAATACAGCATATGAAAGGTACACATCTTGTGAATCCAGCCAACATGTCCGATTTTTAAAATGTTTTACAGGGAAGACACAATATGTAAATCTATTAGCTAACCACGTTAGCAAAAGACACCACTTTTTTTTACTCCATCAGTTTTTTACTCCATCAGTAGCTATCACAAATTCGACCAAATAAAGATATAAATAGCCACTAACCAAGAAACAACTTCATCAGATGACAGTCTGATAACATATTTATTGTATAGCATATGTTTTGTTAGAAAAATGTGCATATTTCAGGTATAAATCATAGTTTACATTGCAGCTACAGTCAGAAATTGCACCGAAAGCAGCCATAATAATTACAGGCACCAACGTCAAATACCTAATTACTCATCATAAAACATTTCTGAAAAATACATAGTGTACAGCAAATGAAAGACAGGCATCTTGTGATTCCAGCCAATATTTCCGATTTATTAAGTGTTTTACAGCGAAAAAAAAATGTAGCGTTATATTAGCTTAGCACAATAGCCAGAAACACTTGGGCGCCGGCGACTACGACAGATATATGAAATAACATCATAAAATGGGTCTTACTTTTGCTGATCTTTCATCAGAATGTTGGACAAGGTGTCCTTTGTCCAGAACAGTCGTTGTTTGGATTCAGAACGGCAACTTTCCCTCTTCATTTAGCAAGCGCGCTAGCCGGGTGGCACGACACTCTCCATGTCAACAAACGGAAGAGAACGGAACACGGCAAAACTCCCGAAAAAATTTCAATAATCTGATGAAACTATATTGAAAAAACATACTTTACGATGATATGGTGACATGTATCAAATAAAATCAAAGTCGGAGATTGTAGTCGCCTATTACGGCAGCTAAACAAAAGGCAACCCCACTGTCCAGCTCGCGCTCTTCAGAGTACCGAAAATGGGGGACACGTCATTCCAAGATGATGTGTTCCATCTCAGACCAAGATAATCACCTCATTTCTTCTCTCACAGCCTCTTGACACCCAGAGGAAGGTGTATGACGTGCATGTATACTAATAGGTCTTGTGCCCATTTATAGGCAGGAAGAAGAACAGAGCATCGATTTCAGACATTCCACTTCCTGGTCAGGAAATGTGCTGCAGAATGAGTTCTGTTTCACTCAGAGAAATAATTAAAACGGTTTTAGAAACTAGATAGTATTTTCTATCCAATAGTAATAATAATATGCATATTGTACGAGCAAGAATTGAGTACGAGGCCGTTTGAAATGGACACCTTTTATCTGGCTACTCAATACTGCCCCTTGCAGCCCAAACAGGTTAATGGATTATTTGAGTAAAGTTACTTGTGTTACTCATCTCTGCTGTCCTGCGCCTGACTCCTCTGCACAAGCTACACCCAGACCACTACAATATCCAATTTTTTGTTTTTTTGTTTTAACCTTTATTTAACTAGGCAAGTCAGTTAAGAACACATTCTTATTTACAATGACAGCCTACAACAGTGGGTTAACTGCTTTGTTCAGGGGCAGAACGACAGATTTTTACCTTGTCAGCTCTGGGATTCGATCCAGCATCCTTTTGGTTACTGGCCCAACGCTCTAACCACAAGGCTTTTTTTAACCTTTATTTAACCAGGAAGGGATAATTCAGATTTGAAATACATTTTTCAAGAGCGTCCTGGCCAGGATAGGCAGCACCAAGTCATTACACAATTACAGAGAGACAACATGAAAAACTACAAGTAATCAAGTAAAAACCATAGACTTCACCACAGGAGTATAACGAAGCTTTACCATTGCATTAGGTTTGTTTAAATAGAGCACGCTATATTTTGGTAATGAAAAGAGTAATTGCAGGTGGTGAAACGCCCCATTCACAATAGCTAGAACTTGCTTGGCATGTATTAAGGCGGCTAATCTGCCTTGGAACAGGTCCCTAAATATATGTAATCTAGCCCCTAACCAGAGATTCAGCCGGTCCTCTAACAATATCTGAATGCAGATCCTTCCAGGCATTCAATTAAAAGCAGCTGATGATTTGAAGAGTGTTGTCTGTTGGTCTCATGAGTAAACCAAAAGAAACAGAAAACAGGCCCAAGGGTTGATGGTGTTACAACTGATTAATAACACTGCAATGAGCCTCTCCAACACACCTGCCCTTCCCTGCCTGGCTGCTGACTCAATAGTAATCTAGTCTGTCTCTGCCCTAAGGCTCCTCTCATGACCGATGATCGTTATATAACAGACTCTTTCTCAGTGACCATTCTGGGTCCCTGTCTTGATTTTATTCAAGGAATCAACACAGGAAAAAAACTATTGCTGGTCTCCTAGACATTGTCTGAATTTTATGCAAGGTAAATGTGGCAAATTCTCGGAATGAAGCTCGCAAGAAGCTCGGAAGACATTAGCATAATGTTCTTTATGAAAAACTCTTTCTGGACCAAAAAAAAATGTTTTACCAAGTGCAGCACTGTATTGCTGTTGTGCACTGTAACGTTGTAAGCACCGAAATCTCTGCAACTTACACGCTTCACATTTGTACTATGCATATAATGAAGTTAGGTTTGACTGTGTTACCCTTTAACAATATCACCTGAGCTCTGTAAAGGCACAATTCCTGTGCAACATTAGCGCCACTGTTTGTCTTGCTCATAGAGTTATATACTCAGCGTAGGTATTGATGGACTGTAGGCCGTGAAGCTGGTTTGATTACCACTGCTGCAAACTTCAGCACGTTGCCATTCTGGAAAGCCAATTTCAGCGTGCTGTGGATGATTAGTATTTTACTGCAGCGAGTTCGTCATTAACTATGATCCATTCCTCAGTTCCTCTCCAGCATGGAAAACACAGGCCTTAGCTGTCACAGAAGAGATGCATCTAGATGTGTGTGTGTAATTATGTATGTGCTGCATCCATGTCCATCCCTCAGCCTATACTGCATGTAAGGGGATTTTACCTGGTACCTCATAGCAGAGGTAGGTATCAAGGTAGTTGTTAATGTCATTATATGTTGCAGCACGCACCTTGTCTTGCACTCTGCGCACATACGTTCATGAATCTAAATCAATTTCCGCTCCCCGGAATCTGTTGCATGATCAAAATAAACATAGTAATATTCATTTTGCTGCAAGTAATATTTGAAAAACAGCACTGTACTATACAGTAGCCATTCATCACTGAAGTGTAATTAGGCTATTAGCTTGGCTTAGCTTTCCTGGCTGGTACACACCCTAGAGCTCAGAGCATGCGGGGCATCGCAATGGATTATGCGTCAAACGTGGACAAAATTCACCATTAACTGGCATGAATTGGCAAATAAATGGATATATGAAAAAGCACCTATGAAAGGCTCTGATCCATGGAATGACCACATGCTCCTAACAAACCCTGTGAGTATTTCAATGATAATTTAGCCAGGAGGTAGCCATCAATCATCTATTACACTATGGATTAGCTATCACATCTGGCACAACTGATTGACACAATTATATTTCCAGTTATGTAGACACGACACACCCATTACACTGAGCAACATTTACAATCACGACCTTCTCTTGACTTGATCCAACAGCAGCTGCGCCTACATAACTGTATGATACAGTACGTTTGTGTAAGTATCACATTAGACATGCAGACATATAGCAGTGTAATGGGAATATGTACAGTCTATACAATGAATTCGATAATTATATCAATGTTTTCTTTCGTATTGAAAAGCAATCGTTGATCTCCTTTTTCCCTCATACGAAATGCATTGTCAATCACCCCACTTTGTTTAAAGTCTGTGCCTTCCTTCTGTCTGTGACATTCATTGGAGTGAAAAGTCCTTTGCGTCTTTTGGAGACGAGGACTAGGTTGAGAAAATGTTTCGAGACCAGGTTGGAAAATGTTCCACAGCCTGTTCTACTGTGTGAGTTAGTGTTAGTTAACCTTCACAATGTAACTACTACCACAAATATGTGAAACGGGTATATCGGAAGGAGACTTTCACCATGCTGATTTGGTAGCTTCAATTTCATAAACTCAGGTAACCTTTAGAGAACTGTTCTCACCCCTACAGTATCTGCACTTGAAACTAATATTTTGTGATTTCTGGTGTGCTTTACCTTATCAAGTACAGTACTCTACTACACACAACCTGGTTTGGTTCTTGGGAATGTTTCACCTTTATCTTTGTAATTCCGTTTTTCCACGTTTCACTTTATCTTCTATGTTCTCCTGGGATAATACATACTTCAGTTAGTCTACTCTTCCTTTATCTTACTCCGGTACAGAAACAATAGTAGTTTATTTTTGCCCTTGTCCTGAGTCTGTCAGGGGAAACCTTAAAACCTTGTTCCAACTTCCTGATCTCAAATCCAGTATTGACTTTTCCTCACCTCCTTATCTTCAATCAATCACTCCTTCATTGCCCTCTCTGAGATAGACATCCGCTGGCGGAATATCTCTTCCATCTCTTCGTCTTCCATTTTCAGATCTCGATTTTTCACTCTGTCTCTGTTTCTCTCCATCGGACTCATTCCCAGTTTCCCAGGGGTAGAATGAATGACCTACCTGGTGAGATATCGAAAGGTCTGCTGAGTTCAACCTCTGTGTCACTGAAGGACACCTTTAAAACAACTATTGGCTTTCCAAAGTTGTCTGATATTCTCAACATTCCCGAAGAACAACGTTGAACATGATGGTCAAGGTATTTTACTCACCACAGACAACTCCTTAAAATGTGTTTGTATAAACAAATCAGCTAGTAATTCAGGAAATTGGCATCCATTCGGAAGGATGTCGGCCTCAACAACTGTGTTTACGCTACAGTATTTTGTTGGAATCTATTTGGGTATGCTGCTTTCACTCCATACCATCCACCGACTTGGCAGAAACTCTCTGAAACTCATGCAGACTACTGTGGAAATCAATGTGGTTAAAACTAAACAAGGCTAACTCTAAATTGAGGGATTGAGAAGGGATTGATTGATTTATGGATCAATTGATTGGCATAGAACCTGATGGAGTATGCCAGAGACAATATGCCTGCTACTAGAGACAGATAGTTTAGAGTTAAGTATTTTTTTCCATAAGTCCAACTGGGACTCTAACCCATGTTCCTCTGGTTTTTCCCAAGCAGACATGTTCTCCACAAGAGTTAACTCCCTTGGGGAAGCTGGTAATGCACTTATACAGGATGTCTATATTATTAATCCCTCTTTCTGTTACTCACTCATATCTTCCCACAAGTCACATGTCCTGATAGCCTCATGCCACTTTCGACACCAATGTAGCAAATCCAGGGAAAACCAGATAGGGACTCAAGCCCAGTCAATCTGGGTCTGAGTCAAGGACACTAATCATAAACTCAAGAAAGTGAATTCCATTGGTGGATATTGGAGCACACCTATAATGGAGTGATTGTATGCTTTAGCTATAGCTTATGCTATAGCTATGCTTCAACTACACTATACGGGAACATATTTATATCTTGTGACCAACAATTTAGTCAAATTTCCTAAACAAAATAATCTGATAAATTATACGTTCCTTTTGAACTTTGGTCCTTGCTCTGACTCAGTGGGTGAAGTATTCGGCTTACTCCCCACTGACTGTGGTTCAATTTCTGAATCATCATTGTATCATTGTCTGACGCCGAGTACCTAAAAGCAGTCTTCCCTAAAATGAGATCAAAATGGAGAATAGCCGCTCTGTCACAGAGGTAGCAGAGGAGAAACGTGTCTGAGTGAGTGAGAGATGTGACCTGATCAGACCGGATTTTCAGACCTAAAGCGTGCTGCTGTCCATGTTACTTTGTGAGAAAACGGTGCTGAATTTCTATGCATGCTCGACGCTGTCCACGGTGCTGAACTGACTAGTGATACAGCGCTTCTGGACCCTGAAATCATGTTTTTTTTTACCTGTGTGGTATACTTTCTTAATCAATACTAACTTAACCCTCCTGCTCTGTTCCGGTTGAATTGGACCGATTTACAAGTTTTCTTTAATCTGATTGTCATGAAGTTCCAAGCATCTGATCACACAAAGCACATTTTGATGATTTTCATAACATT
This sequence comes from Salvelinus namaycush, assembly GCF_016432855.1. NCBI lineage: Eukaryota > Metazoa > Chordata > Actinopteri > Salmoniformes > Salmonidae > Salvelinus > Salvelinus namaycush. Next base: position 7,107,711 of record NC_052340.1, on the reverse strand, counting down.
GTGGGTGTTTTATTTAACTTTTGTACACCTGTGGTGTTCCCGGTCAAAAGGTCGTTAGAAATGAGTGGGTGAAACTACAATTAGTGTATAAAATTGAGTTCAGGCACATGCCCATTCATCAGATGGACACACTTCCTCTCCCAAACCCTCACATGCATGTGTGTTTGAGCACACACCTCACTCCCATTCTTGGCTTCCATGGCAACCCCCACGGGAACCACCCCTGTTGGTATTCTCACAAACAACCACAACATTGTTTCAATAATATATAGAACTTTTCTTGCAGCTCTGGTATATAAAAGCTTTTTTGAGGCCTTGCTCACAATTCATTCTGTGGCAGCACAATGACCAAACGATATACTGTATGTGAGGCTCTTGATCATAACTGTGATCATGACACTGATGAGGAGGAGAGAGTCCTTGTTAAACTTTGACACAAAGTAGTCTGTGATAAATAGCACAATATGTTTCATCTGAGAATTTGTTATAGTCAAAATAATCCATACATTACGCTTTTTTTAACTTAAAAAACGAGTTGTATGAGCTCAGGTCAATGAGGCCTACAGGCCATAAATAGCAAATAGAAGTTCAAAACTTGTAATGTTCACAAGAACTTAAGTTGATAAAAATATGTAACACAACATTAGGTGATAATATATGTATTATTATGGATTTATAATCAGCTATAATGGGGTGGTCATTTTGGAGCGGGAACACAGAATTAATTAACATGAAACGAACACAACAGGGAGGGTAAATATATTAGGCTATATTACATTTACAATCTACATGTGTCAGAAAGGACACACATTTCGACCACATATTTTAGCTCCTTTCTGAAACAACGCCATCATATGGCTCTTTGAAAATATAGCGGTTTGCGTGTAGAACATTTCCTCAAATTAATCCTATAATTGCGCACGTTCAAATAATCCTATAAAATCTCAAACATGTAAATTGAGCACAGTAATCCACTCCCTGCTGTGGGTTGGTTAAAGTAGACGCTTCATCAAAGCGCTCGCATCATCATCATAAATGGTGTGCTATTTTATTTGCTATTTAAGGAGTCCTCTGTTTTGTGATCAAGACTTCACTGTCAATACAACGTAATCTTTGACAGCAGTCAATACACTGTCTCTTAAAGCAAAACACCACGCTCGATGGCATGATTTGAATTTCCGATTTGTAATCCCATAAACGCAGTACCATTTTGACAATAGAAGTCGGAGGTGTAAAGAGTTTGTTGGCCGGCTGCGGCATGTAGCTGTGGAGAGAATTTGCCTGGCTATCCAGACTCTTAGCTCGGGCCAAACGGTACGCCACGCCCACGGACGTTAGTTTCTTCTCCGCGAACTACAGAGCAGCGGAATGTAGTGTGAGTCGTCAAGTTAGCACCAGACACTACCGACTGAACTTCTAGGTCTTCGCTCAAAGGATGTATACCTGACACGGATATTCTTGCCTCAACAAGGCTACTAACGATCGAAGTCGGGGCTCGGATATGATGGACTCGGCAGATTATTTTACAATCACTGCCACTATTTAGAATGTCCGTTGTGTTCTGCAGAAAACATTGGGAAACAGGGCTCTTCCGTCTGGGTCGGCTCATTTGAAGCTAAAAAGTAAGAAATGTCAGACTTGGAAATCGCACGCACAGATGCTACTCATTTGTGTGATAATATATGTGGGAACTAATTGCAACGCAACTGCCCTCCGCGGTGAAAGTGAGTGTTCTTTGCGCACCAAATCCAGAAATATTGGCTGATTGTGCTGCTTCTTCACTCTGTTACTGGGGAAGCAGACCGGCGGCAAATCGATGCATTTATTGTTAAAATCTACTCGGGCCATTTACCTCGTGGCATAGCCTACTGGAGATTGACATATAACGGAGAGGCAACATCAGTCTCAGGAATAGAGGTAACCATCTATCATCATGATTTCATTGTTTTCTCATATGCAAGATTTTCAATTCGGACAAAACATAGTAAGAAAAAAGTGATCATTGTTTCTACAGAGGTACGAGTATTGTCACATTGAGCTGTTACGTTATAGTGGAGTTCCGTGTGTAATTGCATTTTTCATGGTAGGCTATTATGAGGTGTGGATCAGGTGTGGTTTGTTTGACTTGGTGGGGGTCTACAACAGAATGCTGCGTAATGGTCTATGGATAGGCAATTGCACCATTCGTTAGGAGAAAGGTGACTACTCTAGTCTCGTTTGATTGTCTCACGACATAAACAACCACAGGAAATGTAGATATGGTCATTATCAAGTTTGTTCCCCCATCCAGATATTTACCACTAACATTCTTTCATCCGATCATCATCCTTTTCTGTCTTGATTTGTGACAAGTACTGCATGCACTCTTACAGCACACCAAACTGCTTGGCGACTTTGGGAAATATGCTTCTTACGTTCCGTTAGAGCCATTGCATTTTCTAAATCGATTCGATTGTGTGTCAAGTACACTCTGGCCAATGGAGATGGTAGCCTACAATGTGAAGAAAGTGTTAATTATGAAGAATGCATCGGAAATTATTTTAAAACAACGTTGACTGAACGGATCCGAGCCTACGTGTGTATTTGTGTTGATCCATTTAAAAAAGACAGAAAAAGGGGCGAGACCGTGTCTGAAAAAAAATCGATCTCCAATCACGTTGCAATTCCACAAGGCTATACGGCATTTATGTTGGGACACTCATGTTCCCCACAACGTCAAGTCCATTGCACCCTGGGAGGAGGAAGTTTAAGACATGCCTCTGCGTATGAGTAATGTGATGAGTAATGTGATGAGCAGTAACACAATTTCGTCTGGTTTACCCTTTTTTATCTTGTATTGCACCGTGGTGGACCTATGTTTCTTCAATAATTCAAAATGACTTTTAATCATTCGCCTCCCTTGGCATTACATAACACAGGGCCACTTCTAATGAATATGTTCCACCTGAGCTACTTGGCTGTTAGCCTAATGCACATCGTTGAGCTTGTGCAATTCGGCTTTTGGCCGCCGCCCGAGGTCTCTCCTCTTCATTGCCCACTCATGGCAGTGCATTTTTTTCTCCACTGATGCAGCACCTAGCTGTATGTCCTGTCTACCGTAAATCCAGCGAGGAGTGTTCTGAATGTCAAGCTGCAGTGCCTGATAATGTCTTATTTTGTACTGCAGGTAGGGGGCCACGGAGCACCAGATGCAGCTTGCAGCTCCCTCCTCACATGAGCTGAAGTCAGTTATGCTTCACATGACAATGTTCTTATATCTGTGGGAACAAAGTTAATATGCTACTAAACAATCCAGGTCAGATAACACATGCATGTTTGCCTGGTTAGATACATGTAACTGCCAAAATAATGGAAACACTTGAGTAAATGAAGGATACAAAGTATGATGAAAGCAGGTGGTTCCACAGAGGTGTACGGCCCTGCTACACCACAACCATCGGGCATCCGGCATTGCCATCAGGAATTGAGGGAATGCTTCCTTTGAAATCAAAGCTGCTGTACTGCCCATGTTGCGCTCGCGTTGCAGCGTCCAAGCTCAAGAATGGCCAAGGTTCAATTCTCGATGGCTGACGCGCCAGTTCATTCTATCATTCCTTAAAGAAATAAGGAGAAATAAAGTTGATTATTGTATGGCCTCGAGTATACACCACTGGTTATTTTACTAAGATTTATGAAGTCAAGCTACATTGACTATGTTCACAATGTAAACAAAATCAACTTGTGTAATTAGAAGATAATTTAGTACAACCATTAGCAACAATTGAATTAATACTTGCGAAAAACTGGACAAAAGCTATTGCACTTATACATAATGGAACAGTACAGTAGGGGAAATAGAATATAGACGCTCTTTGCTTCTGCTCCTCTTCTCTCTCAATAACAACGCATTCTGTGTAGCAGGTAGAACGTCACATTGTCCTGACGCTGATGGCAAAGCAACGCAATGCGTATAGTGGAGCTGAGGTGTTAGGGGCATGCATAAACATGCAGGGCAGGCCATTATTTCAGCGACCATGGCTATACCCCCATAGGATGACAAGGCCCACATCCACAGGGTACGTGTGGTCACTGAATGGTTTGATGAGCATGAAAACGATGTAAACCATATACGGTCATCTGAGTCACCAGATCTCAACCCAGTTGAACACTTATTGAAGTTCTCAAGTTTCAAGTTTTATTAGTCATATGTACTGCATGGTATACACTGTCCAATGAAATGCTGACTTGCAGGTTACTTCTCAATGCAACAACAATAAGAAATAAGGAAAGATAAGAAAACATATTAGCATAAGTATAATACAGGAAGCCACAATTTGCAGTCCAAAATGTACATGTGTTTTGGGGAAGAGGGTTTCGGGGCGCAAGTTTTTAGCAATCATTATAAGTCTGGTAGCAGCAGTTGTATGTGTAGCATTAGTGATGGAGGAAAACAATTGATTCAGTAAAATATCGGGATATTATTTTGGACGAATATCGTATTGTTTTGACAATATCGCAATATTATTGTTCCGCTCGTTGTCTGTACCTTCACTGAACCACAGCTTGTTCTCCATCTTCTTTTTAAATAAGGAGCCAGTATGTTTTCAGCACTTTTATTTCCAGGACTGATCAAAACTCGTTATGTCGTGGCTCTCTCTTGTCCTTCTGCGGCAGACATATGGTGAGAAATATGTTTTTAACATGGAATCGCAGTAAAATTACGGTATCGGAACAGTGAAAATTGCAATACATATCGTATCGACACCTAAGTATCGTGATAATCGTATTGTAAGGTCCCTGGCAATTCCCAGCTCTATGTCACATCAATATATATATATATATACATGCACACACTACCGTTCAAAAGTTTGGGGTCACTTAGACATATCCTTTTTTTTTTAAAGAAAAGCACATTTTTGCCCATTAAAATAACATCAAATTGATCAGAAATACAGTGTAAACATTGTTCATGTTGTAAATGACTATTGTAGCTCGAAACGGCTGATTTTTTGATGGAATATCTACAGAGGTCCATTATCAGCAACCATCACTCAAATCAAATTTTATTTGTCACATACACATGTATAGCAGATGTTAATGCGAGTGTAGCGAAATGCTTGTGCTTCTAGTTCCGACAATGCAGTAATAACCAACGAATAATCTAACCTAACAATTTCACAACAACTACCTTATACACACACGTGTAAAGGGATGAAGAATATGTACATAAAAATATATGAATGGTACAGAACGGCATAGGCAAGGTGCAGTAGAGAGTACAGTATATACATATGTATAGAGTACAGTATATACATATGATATGAGTAATGTAGCGTATGTAAACATATAAAAGTGGCATTGTTTAAAGTGGCTAGTGATACATGTATTACATAAAGATGGCAAGATGCAGTAGATGGTATAGAGTACAGTATATACATATGAGATGAGTAATGTAGGGTATGTAAACATTATATTAAGTGGCATTGTTTAAAGTGGCTAGTGAAACATTTTTACATACATTTTTCCATTATTAAAGTGGCTGGAGTTGAGTCAGTATGTTGGCAGCAGCCACTCAATGTTAGTGGTGGCTGTTTAACAGTCTGATGGCCTTGAGATAGAAGCTGTTTTTCAGTCTCTCGGTCCCTGCTTTGATGCACCTGTACTGACCTCGCCTTCTGGAAGGTAGCGGGGTGAACAGGCAGTGGCTCGGGTGGTTGTTGTCCTTGATGAACTTCATGGCCTTCCTGTGACATCGGGTGGTGTAGGTGTCCTGGAGGGCAGGTAGTTTGCCCCCGGTGATGCGTTGTGCAGACCTCACTACCCTCTGGAGAGACTTACGGTTGTGGGCGGAGCAGTTGCCGTACCAGGCGGTGATACAGCCCGACAGGATGCTCTCGATTGTGCATCTGTAAAAGTTTGTGAGTGCTTTTGGTGACAAGCCGAATTTCTTCAGCCTCCTGAGGTTGAAGAGGCGCTGCTGTGCCTTCTTCACCACGCTGTCTGTGTGGGTGGACCAATTCAGTTTGTCTGTGATGTGTATGCCGAGGAACTTAACTTACTACCCTCTCCACTACTGTCCCATTGATATGGATAGGGGGGTGCTCCCTCTGCTGTTTCCTGAAGTCCACTATCATCTCCTTTGTTTTGTTGACATTGAGTGTGAGGTTATTTTCCTAACACCACACTCCGAGGGCCCTCACCTCCTCCCTGTAGGCCGTCTCGTCGTTGTTGGTAATCAAGCCTATCACTGTAGTGTCGTCTGCAAACTTGATGATTGAGTTGGAGGCGTAGTAGTGGGTGAACAGGGAGTACAGGAAAGAGCTCAGAACGCACCCTTGTGGGGCCCCAGTATTGAGGATCAGCGGGGTGGAGATGTTGTTACCTACCCTCACCACCTGGGGGCGGCCCGTCAGGAAGTCCAGTACCCAGTTGCACAGGGCGGGGTTGAGACCCGGGGTCTCGAGCTTGATGACGAGTTTGGAGGGTACTATGGTGTTAAATGCTGAGCTGTAGTCGATGAACAGCATTCTCACATAGGTATTCCTCTTGTCCAGATTGGTTAGGGCAGTGTGCAGTGTGATTGCGTCGTCTGTGGACCTATTGGGGCGGTAAGCAAATTGGAGTGGGTCTAGGGTGTCAGGTAGGGTGAAGGTGATATGGTCCTTGACTAGTCTCTCAAAGCACTTCATGATGACGGAAGTGAGTGCTACTCGTTTATCTCAGTTACCTTAGCTTTCTTGGGACAGGAACAATGGTGGCCCTCTTGAAGCATGCGGGAACAGAAGACTGGAATAAGGATTGATTGAATATGTCTGTAAACACATGAGCCAGCTGGTCTGCGCATGCTCTGAGGACGCGGCTGGGGATGCCGTCTGGGCCTGCAGCCTTGCGAGGGTTAACACGTTTAAATGTTTTACTCACGTTGGCTGCAGTGAAAGAGAGTCCGCAGGTTTGGTAGCGGGCCGTGTCAGTGGCACTGTATTGTTCTCAAAGCGAGCGAAGAAGTTTTTTAGTCTGTCTGGGAGTAAGACATCCTGGTCCGCGACGGGGCTGGTTTTCTTTTTGTAATCCGTGATTGACTGTAGACTCCTGTGTTCCAATGGCACATAGTGTTAGCTAATCCAAGTTTATCATTTTAAAAGGCTAATTGATCATTAGAAAACCCTTTTGCAATTATGTTAGTACAGCTGAAAACTGTTTTGCTGATTTAAAGAAGCAATAAAACTAGCTTTCTTTAGACTAGTTGAGTATCTGGAGCATCAGCATTTGTGGGTTCGATTACAGGCTCAAAATGGCCAGAAACAATTAACTTTCTTCTGAAACTCATCAGTCTATTTTTGTTCTGAGAAATTAAGGCTATTCCATGCGAGAAATTGCCAAGAAACTGAAGATCTCGTACAACGCTGTGTACTACTCCCTTAGCAGAACAGCTCAAACTGACTCTAACCAAAATAGAAAGAGGAGTGGGAGGCCCCGGTGCACAACTGAGTAGGAGGACAAGTACATTAGAGTGTCTAATTTGAGAAACAGATGCCTCACAAGTCCTCAACTGGCAGCTTCATTAAATAGTACCAGCAAAACACCAATCTCAACGTCAACATTGAAGAGGCGACTCCGGGATGCTGGCCTTCTAGGCAGAGTTCCTCTGTCCAGTGTCTGTGTTCTTTTGCCCATCTTAATCTTTTCTTTTTATTGGCCAGTCTGAGACATGGCTTTTTCTTTGCAACAGCATCCTGGGGGTTGCCTCTTCATTATTGACGTTGAGACCGGTGTTTTGTGGGTACTATTTAATGAAGCTGCCAGTTTTTCCACATTTTGTTACGTTACAGCATTATTCTAAAATTGATTACATTTCATTTTTCCTCCTCAATCTACACACAATACCCCATAATGACAAAGTGAAAACAGGTTTTTGGACATTTTTGCAAATGTATAAAAAACAAAAAACAAATACCTTAAGTATTCAGACCCTTTGTCTCGAAATTGAGCTCAGGTGCGCCCTTGAGATGTTTCTACAACTTGATTGGAGTCCACCTGCGGTAGATTTAATTGATTGGACATGATTTGGAAAGGCACACACCTGTCTATATAAGGTCCCACAGTTGACAGTGCATGTCAGAGCAAAAACCAAGCCATGAGGTTGAAGGAATTGTCCATAGAGTTCCGAGACATGATTGTGTCGAGGCACAGATCTGGGGAAGGGTACCAAAACATTTCTGCAGCATTGAAGGTCCCCAGGAACACATTGGCTTCCATCATTCTTAAATGGAAGAAGTTTGGAACCACCAATATTCTTCCTAGAGCTGGCCACCCGGCCAATCTGAGAAATCGGGGGAGAAGGTCAAGGTCTGCCATGAGAGGTGACTGTGTAGTTCCCCTAAGGAAAAGCACCTTTAGTAAATCCGCTTTTTCTGTGAGCGCTTCCCATGTCTGGAATACACTGCCATCAGACACACATAACTGCACCACATATCACACTTTCACAAAATGCTTGAAGACATGGCTAAAGGTCAATCAGATTTGTGAACATGGTCCTTAGCTGTGTGTTGCCGCTTTCGATGTCTGTTGTCTGTAACTTGTGAGGTGTGGAAACACTTTGTTGCTTTTATGAATTTTGTCTTGCTGCTTTTTGTTCTATGTTGCTACGTCTTGCTTGGCCTATGTTGCTATGTCTGTATGCTATGTCTTGTTCTATGTTGCTATTGTCTATATTGTAATTGTTTTTAATAACCTGCCCAGGGACTGCGGTTGAAAATTAGCCGGCTGGCTAAAACCGGCACTTTTACTGAAACGTTGATTAATGTGCACTGTCCCTGTAAAAATAAACTCAAACTCAAACTCAAGGGCCCTGGTCAGGGAGGTGACCAAGAACTTGATGGTCACTCTGACAGAGCTCCAGAGTTCCTTTGTGGAGATGGGGGTACCATCTCTGCAGCACTCCACCAATCAGGCCTTTATGGTAGATTGGCCAGACGGAAGCCACTCCTCAGTAAAAGGCACATAACAGCCCACTTTGAGTTTGCCAAAAGGCACCTAAAGACTCTCAGACCATGTGAAACAAGATTCTCTGGTCTGATGAAAACAAGATTGAACTCTTTGGCCTGAATGCCAAGCATCACGTCTGGAGGAAACCTGGCATCATCCCTATGGTGAAGCATGGTGGTGGCAGCATCATGCTGTTGAGATGTTTATCAGTGGCAGGGGCTGGAAGACTAGTCAGGATCGAGGGAAAGATGAACGGAGCAGAGAGATCCTTGATGAAAACCTGCTCCAGAGCACTCAGGACCTCGACCCTAAGCACACAGCAAAAACAACGCAGGAGTGGCTTCGGGACAAGTCTCTGAATGTCCTTGAACACTTCAGTTTTATATATGTAATAGATTTGCAAACATTTCTAAAAAAATGTTTTTGGTTTGTCATTATGTGTATTGTGTGTAGATTGATGATGAAAAAAACGATTTAATAAATTTCAGAATAAGGCTGTAACGTAACAAAATTTGGTAAAAATCAAGGGTTCTGAATACTTTCCGAATGCACTGTGTGTGTGTATGTGTGATATATATATATAGACACACAGTTGAAGTCGGAAGTTTACATACACCTTAGCCAAATACATTTAACCTCCGCTTTTCACAATTCCTGACATTTAATCCTAGTAAAAATTCCCTGTCTTAGGTCAGTTAGGATCGCCACTTCATTTTAAGAATGTGAAATGTCAGAATAATAGTAGAGAATAATTTATTTCAGCTTTTATTTCTTTCATCACATTCCCAGTGGGTCAGAAGTTTACATACACTCAATTAGTATTTGGTAGCATTGTCTTTTAAATTGTTTAACTTCGGTCAAATGTTTCAGGTGGCCTTCCACAAGCTTCCCACAATAAGTCGGGTGAATTTTGGCCCATTCCTCCTAACAGAGCTGGTGTAACTGAGTCAGATTTGTAGGCCTTGATCACACACGCTTTTTCAGTTCTGCCCACAAATTTTCTATGGGATTGAGGTCAGGGCTTTGTGATGGAATACCTTGACTTTGCTGTCCTTAAGCCATTTTGCCACAACTTTGGAAGTATGCTTGGGGTCATTGTCCATTTGGAAGACCCATTTGCGACCAAGCTTTAAAATCCTGACTGATGTCTTGAGACGTTGCTTCAATATATCCACATAATTTTCCTACCTCATGATGGCATCTATTTTGTGAAGTGCACCAGTCCCTCCTGCAGCAAAGGACCCCCACAACATGATGCTGCCACCCCCGTGCTTCACGGTTGGGATGTTGTTCTTCGGCTTGCAAGCGACCCCCTTTTTCCTCCAAACATAACAATGGTTTTTATGGCCAAACACTTCTATTTTTGTTTCGTCAGACCAGAGGACATTTCTCATAAAAGTACGATCTTTGTCCCCATGTGCAGTTGCAAACCGTAGTCTGGCTTTTTTATGGCGGTTTTGGAACAGTGGCTTCTTCCTTGCTGAGCGGCCTTTCAGGTTATGTCGATATAGGACTTGTTTTACTGTGGATATAGATACTTTTGTACCTGTTTCCTCTAGCATCTTCACAAGGTCCTTTGCTATTGTTCTGGGATTGATTTGCACTTTTCGCACCAAAGTACGTTCATCTCTAGGAGACAGAACGTGTCTCGGAACAGCTGCGTGGTCCCATGGTGTTTATACTTGCATACTATTGTTTGTACAGATGAACGTGGTACCTTCAGGCGTTTGGAAATTGCTCCCAAGGATGAACCAGACTTGTGGAGATCTACAAGTTTTTTTCTGAGGTCTTGGCTGATTTCTTTTGATTTTCCCATGATGTCAAGCAAAGAGGCACTGAGTTTGAAGGTAGGCCTTGACATACTTCCACAGGTACACCTTCAATTAACTCAAATTATGTCAATTAGCCAATCAGAAGCTTCTAAAGCCATGACATCATTTTCTGGAATTTTCCAAGCTGTTTAAAGGCACAGTCAACTTTGTGAATGTAAACTTCTGACCCACTGGAATTGTGATACAGTGAAATAATCTGTCTGTAAACAATTGTTGGAAAAATTACTTGTGTCATTCACAAAGTAGATGTCCTAACCGACTTGCCAAAACTATAGTTTGTTTACAAGAAATCTGTGGAGTGTTTGAAAAACAAGTTTTAATGACTCCAACCTAAGTGTATGTAAACTTCCGACTTCAACTGTATATATATATATTGTGTGTGCAGAGAGTCAGTGAAGGTGGTCACTCCAGTTCAAGTGTTCAGCAGTCTGATGGCTTGTAGATTGAAACTGTCTCTGATCCTGTTGATATCAGACCTCATGCTCCGATACCGTCTGCCCGATGGTGAGGGAATGAACAGCTCACGGCTAGTGTGTGTGGGGTCCTTGATGATGCTGCAGGCCTTCCTCAGGCACCGTTTCGAGTAGATGTCCTGGATGGGTGGGAGCACGGTCCCAGTGGTAATTCTGGAGCGGCGCCTGAGACTGTGTTTTACACCACTATCAACAAAACACCAAATGATGGAATTTCTCGTGGGAGAAGGTTGTCACATTCCTCCAATAGAGTTCCAGACACTTGTACACTCTATGCCAACGTGAAGCTGTTCTGGCTGATGGTGGCTCGACGCCCTTTTATGACACTTTATGTTGGTGTTTTCTTTATTTTGGCAGTAACCTGTTGCCCCCTGCATTCTTGTATTGATCCACTCCCTGTGTGTGTTAATGGTTAGGCTGATTTTGGCTCTGTGTTGTTCAACAGCTGCCACGGATCTGTGTGCATGTCTGGACTGTTATCTCCCTCCTTTTATCATTCTGCTGTGTGCCCGGAGGTGACAAATAACACTTGACATGGGAATCTTGAGATACGCTGTCCTCAAATTAACAAAGAGTGTAGGCGCTCCCGGGGTACTGTATCTCTCGAGATCTATTAGTGCTGTCTGGCGTCCTTTGTCCCGCAATGATGGATGGATAGCCGATGATGGATGCCAGATTCTCTCTCCTTCTCCCCCCCCCTCCATCCCTTCTCCCACCCTCTAACCTTCTGTCTCAACGACAGGCGACAGGCAGGGACACATGAAATGACAGTGCCCTCCGCCCATGTAGTTTCCATGTTGCTGGTGAGGACATCATAGCGCCAGCCTGTGGCTGTCAGTGCCAGCATCACTCTATAGTACGGCACATGGCTGCCCCATCTGCTCCTGGGTTCACCATTTAAATGTGAGAATAGGCCTAGTGGAGCATCCTGGCCTTGGAAGGGTTTGTATGGATTTTCCTGAAATCAGTTGGATTTTCCAGAAAAATGATTTACAGCTAAAATGTGTTTTCTACTCGGAGACCGTAAAACATGTACCGCAAATCATGGCAAGTCAAAAAGGAACTGTTGGAGTTAGTTCCTGAAATCTCCCAAAATGAACGTGTCTCAAATGAACACAGTTGAACAACATTTCACTATGATCGCAGATCAACTTAATGATGAGAGGTGCATGCATATTCCATGATGCATTTTTGAAATGAATGGTAAAGTACGATATCGCTTCTGTGTTAAAAAAAATGAGCTCTGTCGTCATTAGTAATCGCCTGTCGGAGGGTCTCATTAACGTTTTGGGAAATAATGGTCAGAGTTGTTCTCGGTCGAGCACAGCCTATAGGCTACTAGTTACAATGTCCACTGAGGTGCTAGATTTCAGCAGTTTTGGACCAATCACCTGATCTGTTGATAATGCAGGTGTTGGTTCCTGCTAAGTAAGCACTTATTAAACAGGTGTTCTTCCATCCAGTCCTTAAGTCCATGAATCATTTCAAGTCTAGCTCAAGGCCTGGGCTTATCAATCAGGATGGCATGTTAGCGAACACTTCAGCGGGGTAATTAAGTCTCTTCACCCCCAAGGATCCCGGTGTCAGGAAAACCCAATAATGCTCCAAGATAGAGAGTAAAAAAACGACCGAACTTCAGCAATAGCTGTATGCTAATGTGAAAACTTGGTAAAGTTGATGTTATCCTCAAAATGTGCAAGGTGTTTTCATCACACGTAAAAATGTGTTGAGATGGATGTGTCAGACACGTATTAATACCTTTTTCTTGGGTTCCTGTTTTTGTACCTTGATGTAGCTGGCGTCTTTGACAAGGCTTCCTGCCAGCTACGCCAGGAAACCTGGCCTTCATTAGCTGCTCTCACGCTGATCGTTTCACAATGGCTACGCGCTTACTTGCATCAACAGTCAATAATGTGTTGTTGATTCTATCCCTGCATCAGTTAAATGAGTCTTTTGGACAAGGCTTTTCCAACTGTGTGTTATGGTTGGGCCTTCTCCAAAAGAAGAGGGCACAGCACCAAATGTGTATCTTTGATGACGTTTTTTGATGCATTTCTCCCTGGGATTGAGGCAGATAGTTCTGCACTGGAATAGGCTGGTCGTCAGCATGGTGCTGTATGATGACGACAGGATGTGCTGAATCCCCGATGAGCATAGGGAGCGTGATTTACAGGAAGTGTGTTTTATGCATGTATAATTATGTTCGACAAAGACTAACATCACAGCCAGCTACCAGATCCCTTATTTAATGACACCGCTTTCCCTGCTCATCATGTATGTCAGCTCCACAGTGCTCATAACCCCACTCCCATCACTAGTGCCACCCCTTAACCCCTCAACCCCCACCCCTCCACTCCATCCAGTACTTAACACCACTAAGTGTAGCTCTCCACAAGCGTAGCTCTATTGCATCACAATGGTCCTTTTTGCGCTATGGATCCGCAATTAGCCCAGCATGTCGTTTACCAATTGATCCTTATCAAACCCAAATAGGCTGCTGTGGAAGTATATTTGACCAAGCCCCCCCCCCCCCCTTGTTACCACCCACTGTGATGGAACAGATTTGTAGACCAGGCTTATGACTAAAGTGGGGGTCCATCGCTCCCCCATCTTCACGCCAGAAGCCATTCTTCAAGATGGAACCTTGGGCTCTATGGCTATTGTTGGACCTGGGGATGCCTTCTGCATCTCATGTTGGTTGTTACTGTGGCTGTGCAAGAATAGAGGGAAACCGTGGCCTCTGACAATGTATCATTTTCAAATTTCCCCCCAATTTTTCTATTAGCAAATTCGTATTCCATATATTGTACAACTATTATTATCTCACTAATTACGCCAGTTGTCTATTTGACCTTTCTTATTCGTTTGGATGACATCAAAGCGAGAGGATGACACATCGATGGCACCTCACCGTTTAAAATGTAAGATTGTAATTGCAATATTTTGCTTGCCAGGTTTAGGAAGGATCTAATTTGAATTCCTAATTACTAGGTAGGCAAACGAGAGTCTTTCAGTTCCTTTGTGTTTGCCATTTTACACTAAGGTAGAGGTTAAGTATGGGAGTAATGGGTTAGGGTTAGTGTTAGGGTCACCCTAACCTTATCTTATCTAACTAGGTTGGCTACAGAAGATGCAATATCATTCGCTGATGGATTATGGGGATTTAAAAAGTCCCACGGCCTGTTATTACACAAGTCAACCTTAAATTCCTACGCCCCATTTATTTTATCTCAACAGTTGGCCTTCCTTTGACTTCATATTCTGGCCTGTATTCTGTGCTCTATATTCTCGCCCCACCACCTGTCTCTCTCTCTCTCTCTCTTTGCTGTAACCACTGCCACAGACTGAACTAATCCCTTTCCGAATCCCCTCCGGGGAACAGATCTGGCTCTGTGGGGCTGTTCCTCCTCCTCCCGGCTGCCGCATTCAGAGGTGACTCAATCCCGCTGCATCCTGCCTAGTGAGCGGCCAGAATCTCAATCAGCCTGCTTCTGACCTCTGCTGCCAGGCAGCTGGATTGGTGCCACTCACTGCCTGATTAGATGGGGGTATTAATGGATAGCTACTGCACTGTGTCGGGCTGGGACAGACCTCACTGCCAGGTCAGCTCCTGTGCTGTACACGTCCAAAGTCACATTTTTCTGTCTGGACCTTTATATTAGTCCTAGTGGGCGCAGCACTTGGCCAGCAAATCAACCATGACACACAGCAAACATTGTGAATATCAGTGTTCTCCCACTCCCCCTCCCAGCCTAGTGCAGCCTGTCGGGTGGATGATATAAATAACAATGTTCTCTGTAACCATCTGCATCCTCTCCTATCAGACGGGGGGGATCAGACGGTGGGATCTATACAGACCTATCCCGCTCAGTGTCACCAGGCCATGATGCCACATCTGGGCCTGTGTACATCCATCCATCCATCCACATTAGCATTAGTGCTGCCAAGGTTAGTGTGCCGGTCGAGAGGATTCCTGAGCTAAGACTTTACTGACATACATCAGGTTGGGATAAAGGCCGGAAAAGGCAGACGGGGGTGTGCCGGGTTTATGATCAGAATTATGCAGGGAGAATCACATCCCCGAACTCATTCACCTCAAAGATCCTCGAGTAGATTGGTCCAGATCTAAATATAAAACATATAAATAACCCAAAAGGCAGAGGATCTATTTATGACAAGAGGATGAGGGATGGGCAGATACAGGGAGAGAGGGAGGAATAAAGTAAAAATGTGAGACAGAGGTTGAGAGAGAGTTATAGAGGCCAGAGAGAGAGCGTTATAGAGGCCAGAGAGAGAGAGAGAGTTATAGAGGCCAGAGAGAGAGAGAGTTATAGAGACCAGAGAGAGAGAGAGATATAGTTATAGAGGCCAGAGAGAGAGTTATAGAGGCCAGAGAGAGAGAGCGTTATAAGGGCCAGAGAGAGAGAGCGTTATAAGGGCCAGAGAGAGAGCGTTATAAGGCCCAGAAAGAGAGAGTGTTACAGAGGCCAGAGAGAGATATAGAATTAGTGTTAGAGAGAGAGATTTAGAGAGATATATAGAGTTAGAGAGAGAGATTTAGAGAGATATATAGAGTTAGAGAGAGAGATTTAGAGAGATATATAGAGTTAGAGAGAGAGATTTAGAGAGATATAGAGTTAGAGAGATATATAGAGTTAGAGAGAGAGATTTAGAGAGATATATAGAGTTAGAGAGAGATATAGAGTTACAATTAGAGATATAGAGTTACAATTAGAGAGAGATATAGAGTTAGAGAGAGAGATTTTTAGAGAGATATATAGAGTTAGAGAGAGAGATTTAGAGATATATATAGAGTTAGAGAGAGAGATTTAGAGAGATATATGGAGTTAGAGAGAGATATAGAGTTACAATTAGAGATATAGAGTTACAATTAGAGAGAGATATAGAGTTAGAGAGAGAGATTTAGAGAGATATATAGAGTTAGAGAGAGATATAGAGTTACAATTAGAGCTATAGAGTTACAATTAGAGAGAGATATAGAGTTAGAGAGAGAGATTTAGAGAGATATATAGAGTTACAATTAGAGATATAGAGTTAGTTGGAGATATAGAGTTACAATTAGAGAGAGATATAGAGTTAGAGAGAGAGAGATATAGTTACAATTAGAGAGAGAGAGAGAGATTTAGAGAGAGCTATATAGTTACAATTAGAGAGAGAGAAGGAGATATAGCGTTAGAGCGATATAGAGTTAGAGAGAGAGAGAGATTTAGAGAGAGATATAGAGTTACAATTTGAGAGAGAGAGAGTGAGATATAGAGTTAGTTGGAGATAGATATATAGAGTTAGAGAGTGATATAGAGTTACAATTAGAGAGAGAGAGATATAGAGTGAGAGAGATATAGAGTGAGAGAGAGATATAGAGTTACAATTAGAGAGAGAGAGAGGGAGATATAGAGTTTGAGCGATATAGAGTTAGAGAGAGATATAGAGTTACAATTTGAGAGAGAGAGAGTGAGATATAGTGTTAGTTGGAGATAGAGATATAGAGTTAGAGAGTGATATAGAGTTACAATTAGAGAGAGAGAGATATAGAGTGAGAGAGAGATATAGAGTTAGAGAGAGATATAGAGTTACAATTAGAGAGAGAGAGGGAGATATAGAGTTTGAGCGATATAGAGTTAGAGAGAGATATAGAGTTAGAGAGCGATATAGAG
The DNA here is from genome assembly GCF_016432855.1 of Salvelinus namaycush. Lineage (NCBI taxonomy): Eukaryota > Metazoa > Chordata > Actinopteri > Salmoniformes > Salmonidae > Salvelinus > Salvelinus namaycush. The sequence goes on along the minus strand of NC_052340.1, from coordinate 7,090,767 downwards.
TTATAATTAGAGAGAGATATAGAGTTAGAGAGAGATATAGAGTTACAATTAGAGAGAGATATAGAGTTAGAGAGAGAGTTAGAGTTAGAGAGAGATATTTAGAGTTAGAGAGAGAAATATAGAGTTATAGTTAGAGAGATATAGAGTAAGAGAGAGAGAGATAGAGTTAGAGAGAGATATAGAGTTAGAGATTGAGAGAGGTATAGAGTTAGTTAGAGAGAGAGGCCAGGGAGAGAGTTATAAATGCCAGAGAGAGAGTTATAGATGCCAGAGAGAGAGAAAGTTGGAGAGTTATAAAGGCCAGAGAGAGAGAGTGAGTTAGAGAGAGAGAGTTATATATGCCAGAGATAGTTAGAGAGTTACAGAGGCCCGAGAGAGAGAGAGTTACTGAGGCACAAGAGAGAGAGTGAGTTAGAGGGAGAGAGAGGCCAGAGAGAGAGAGATTTAGTTAGTTAGAGGGAGTTAGAGGAGGAGAGAGGCCAGAGAGAGAGATAGAGGACAGATAGAAATAGTTAGAGGCCAGAGAGAGAGTGGGTTATAGAGGTCAGAGATAGAGTGGGTTATAGAGGCCAGAGAGAGAGTGGGTTATAGATGCCAGAGAGAGAGGGAGAGAGTTATATAGGCCAGAGAGAGAGAGAGTTGTAGAGGACACAGAGAGAGAGATAGAGGACAGATAGAAAGAGTTGGAGGTCAGAGAGATAGTTGGTTATAGAGGCCAGAGAGAGACTTATAGAGAGTTAGAGGCCAGAGAGAGAGAGTTACAGAGGCCCGAGAGAGAGAGAGTTACAGAGGCCCGAGAGAGAGAGTTACAGAGGCCCGGGAGAGAGGGAGTTAATTATGGAGGCCAGAGAGAGAGTTTTAGAGAACAGTGATAGAGAGAGAATTTGTAGAGGCCAGAGAGAGAGTTAGAGGCCAGATAGAGGGTGGGTTATGGAGGCCAGAGAGCGAGAGAGTTATAGAGGACAGGGATAGAGAGATAGAGGCCAGAGAGAGAAGGAGAAAGAGAGCGAGTTAGTTATGGAGGCCAGAGAGAGCGATAGTTATAGAGGACAGAGATAGTGAGTTAAAGAGGCCAGAGAGAGAGAGAGTTATGGAGACCCGAGCGAGAGTGGGTTATAGAGGCCACAGAGAGAGAGTGGGTTATAGAGGCCACAGAGAAGGTGGGTTATAGAGCCCAGAGAGAGAGATGGGGTAGGGGAGGGGACTGTTGCCAGCTGCTCCTCTATCATATCCTTTCTGGCCTTGTCACTTGATAACTTGTTAAATTATTTAATACACGACTAAGAAGGAGAGCTGCTGCTGTGGAAACGTCCCCTCAACTCAAATCAAAGTGTATTGGTCACATACACATGGTTAGCAGTTGGTGTTGCGAGTGTAGCGAAATGCTTGTGCTTCTAGTTCCGACAGTGCAGCAATATCTAACAAGTAATATCTATCAATTCCACAACAAATACCTAATACGCACAAATCTAAGTAAAGTAATGGAATAAGAATAAATACATACAGTGGCAAGAAAAGTTTGTGAACCCTTTGGAAATACCTGGATTTCTGCATAAATTGGTCATAAAATTTGGTCTGATCTTCATCTAGGTCACAACAATAGACAAACACAGTCTGCTTAAACTAATAACACACATACAATTATACTTTATCATGTCTTTATTGAACACCCCGTGTAAACATTCACAGTGCAGGGTGGGAAAAGTATGTGAACCCTTGGATTTAATAACTGGTTGACCGTTCTTTGGCAGCAATAACCTCAACCAAATGTTTTCTGTAGTTGGGAATCAGATCTGCACAACGGTCAGGAGGAATTTTGGACCATTCCTCTTTATAAAACTGTTTCAGTTAAGCAATTTTCTTGGGATGTCTGGTGTGAACTGCTCTCTTGAGGTCATGCCACAGCATCTCAATCGGGTTGAGGTCAGGACTCTGACTGGGCCACTACAGAAGGCCTAATTTCTTCTGTTGAAGCCATTCTATTGTTGATTTAATTCTGTGTTTTGGGTCGTTGTCCTGTTGCATCACCTCACTTCTGTTGAGCTTCAATTGGTGGACAGATAGCCTAACATTCTCCTCCAAAATGTCTTGATAAACTTGGGAATTAATTCTTCCGTTGATGATAACAAGCTGTCCAGGCCCTGAGGCAGCAAAGCAGCTACAAACCATGATGCTCCCTCCACCATACTTTACAGAGATTTCTGTAAGTCTTTAGCTGACACTCTAGGACTCTTCTTAACCTCGTTGAGCATTCTGCGCTGTGCTCTTGGGCCACTCATTTACATTACATTTAAGTCATTTAGCAGACGCTCTTATCCAGAGCGACTTACAAGTTGGTGCATTCACCTTATGATATCCAGTGGAACAACCACTTTACAATAGTGCATCTAACTCTTTTAAGGGGGGGGGGGGGGGGTTAGAAGGATTACTTTATCCTATCCTAGGTATTCCTTAAAGAGGTGGTGTTTCAGGTGTTTCCGGAAGGTGGTGATTGACTCCGCTGACCTGGCGTCGTGGGGGAGTTTGTTCCACCATTGGGGTGCCAGAGCAGCGAACAGTTTTGACTGGGCTGAGCGGGAGCTGTACTTCCTCAGAGGTAGGGAGGCGAGCAGGCCAGAGGTGGATGAACGCAGTGCCCTTGTTTGGGTGTAGGGCCTGATCAGAGCCTGAAGGTACGGAGGTGCCGTTCCCCTCACAGCTCCGTAGGCAAGCACCATGGTCTTGTAGCGGATGCGAGCTTCAACTGGAAGCCAGTGGAGAGAGCGGAGGAGCGGGGTGACGTGAGAGAACTTGGGAAGGTTGAACACCAGACGGGCTGCGGCGTTCTGGATGAGTTGTAGGGGTTTAATGGCACAGGCAGGGAGCCCAGCCAACAGCGAGTTGCAGTAGTCCAGACGGGAGATGACAAGTGCCTGGATTAGGACCTGCGCCGCTTCCTGTGTGAGGCAGGGTCGTACTCTGCGAATGTTGTAGAGCATGAACCTACAGGAACGGGTCACCGCCTTGATGTTAGTTGAGAACGACAGCGTGTTGTCCAGGATCACGCCAAGGTTCTTAGCACTCTGGGAGGAGGACACAATGGAGTTGTCAACCGTGATGGCGAGATCATGGAACGGGCAGTCCTTACCCGGGAGGAAGAGCAGCTCCGTCTTGCCGAGGTTCAGCTTGAGGTGGTGATCCGTCATCCACACTGATATGTCTGCCAGACATGCAGAGATGCGATTCGCCACCTGGTTATCAGAAGGGGGAAAGGAGAAGATTAATTGTGTGTTGTCTGCATAGCAATGATAGGAGAGACCATGTGAGGATATGACAGAGCCAAGTGACTTGGTGTATAGCGAGAGTAGGGAGAGTAGAGGGAGGGAGAGTAGAGTTACCGTGGACTGAAGAACATCAAGGCTTTTAGAGATACTTTTGTAACCTTTTCCAGCTTTATGCAAGTCAACAATTCTTAATGTTAGGTCTTCTGAGATCTCTTTTGTCCGAGGCATGGTTCACATCAGGCAATGCATCTTGTGAATAGCAAACTCTAATTTTGTGAGTGTTTTTTACAGGGCAAGGCAGCTCTAACCAACATCTCCAATCTCGTCTCAGTGATTGGACTCCAGGTTAGCTGACTCCTGACTCCAATTAGCTTAGCCTAGGGGTTCACATACTTTTTCCAACCTAAAATGTGAATGTTTAAATGATGTATTCAACATGGACAAGACAAATATAATAATTTTTGTGTTTTTAGTTTAAGCACACTATGTGTCTCTATTGTTGTGACTTAGATGACGATAAGATCAAATTTGATGACAAATTTATGCAGAAATCCAGGTAATTCCAAAGGCTTCACATACTTTTTCTTGCCACTATAATATAGGGATGAGCAATGACAGAGCGGCATAGGCTAAGATATAATAGATAGTATAGAATACAGTATATACATATGAGATGAGTAATGCAAGATATGTAAACGTTATTAAAGTGACATTATTAAAGTGACTAGTGTTCTATTTATTAAGGTGACCAATGATTTCAAGTCTGTATGTTGGCAGCAGCCTCTCTGTGTTAGTGACGGCTGTTTAACAGTCGGGTGGCCTTGAGATAGAAGCTGTTTTTCAGTCTCTCGGCCCCAGCTTTGATGCACCTGTACTGACCTCGCCTTCTGGATGGTAGCGGGGTGAACAGGCAGTGCCTCGGGTGGTTGTTGTCGGCCTTCCTGTGACATCAGCACCACCCTCATCGGCACCACCCTCTGGAGAACACTGCGGTTTTGGGTGGTTTTGAGGGTTTTAGGTGACAAGCTAAATTTATTCAGCCTCCTGAGGTTGAAGAGGCACTTTTGCACCTTCTTCACCACACTGTCTGTGTGGGTGGACCATTTCAGTTTGTCAGTGATGTGTATGCCGAGGAACTTAAAACGTTCCACCTTCTCCACTGTGGTCCCGTCGATGTGGATAGGGGGGTGCGCCCTCTGCTGTTTCCTGGAGTCCACGATCATCTCCTTGTTTTGTTGACGTTGAGTGAGAGGCTATTTCCCTGACACCACACTCCGAGGGCCCTCACCTCCTCCCTGTAGGCTGTTTCGTTGTTGTTGGTAATCAGGCCTACTACTGTTGTGTCGTCTGCAAACGTGATGATTAAGTTGGAGGCGTGCGTGGCCACGCAGTCATGGGTGAACAGGGAGTACAGGAGGGGTCTGAGCACTCACCCTTGTGGGGCCCCTGTGTTGAGGATCAGCATAGTGGAAGTGTTGTTTCCTGCCTTCACCACCTGGGGGCGGCCCGTCAGGAAGTCTAGAACCCAGTTGCACAGGGCGGGATGAGACCCAGGTCCTCAAGCTTCATGATGAGCTTGGAGGGTACTATGCTGTTGAATGCTGAGCTATAGTCAATGAGCAGCAAACAGCCTACCCGACCACTCGGAAGCCTCCGCATGGTCCTAAAGCACACGACGCCCTGTTTTGTCTCACATTCCAATGATAAAACTGCGGGGGGACAAACTCAGCTGACTCCCGGCCCCAGTGAAAGTTGCACACGTGGTACTGTCTGTATCCCGCTTAACCCCTTCCCCCACAGTGCAACGCTCCAGGACGCTCCACTCTCTCTTTGTTCTACCCCCGGCTTTACATCCAAACAGCTGCTACATAAACAAAGCGCCTGTGATTGACAGAGTATTTATGGAACAAGATGCTGCTTGCTGAGAGGCTCTTATCATGACAGTCTTTTAACCCGGGCCCCAGTGCGAAATTACACATGCTGTGTTAGCACACAAGCTGCACACTCTTACAACAGGTTAAACAATTACACAACCTGCTCCTCAAACAGCAGAGTGCATTAGAGCGGCATTGTCTAAGTTGCCTGTTTTCTGTCTGTTTATGCAGATCTTTGTGAGGAGGTGGATGCTGCGCTGGCATATTTCCCTGAGTCAGCGGTTCAATGTTCTCCATAGTATCTCTGCCACATCATCACATTGCCCAAGCGTCCTGCATATGATCCCTGCAACAGCTGTGTGGCTTGGCATGTGTGTGTGGGCACAGGGTGGGTAGACGCTAGCCAGAGGTCAACCTGAGTGCTGCACACATTGAGGACAACTGTTGTGAATTATTTCGTGCTGATCCATTATACAGTAGCTGACGTGGAGTGTGGTGATTCTACTGGGTGCTGTAAATTGCAGGTCTGTAATTAGGTCCCTCATGGGCCTTGACTGTCAGGCAGCAGAGGGGATTACTTGCTTGGGGCCACTGTGTCTAGCTAGTTGGGGAAATTCTTTGTCAGCATCTTTTCGTAATTCAAGTCAGTTGAAATCAATAGCACTTTCTTGTTTTTTTTTCTTACAATTTGGTAAATAGAGTAAAGATCCAGTCCAGAGCCCTGAGTTGAGTTAGGATAGGTTAGGTTAGGCCGAGTTACGCCAGGGCAACGGAGGTACGGAGGTTAGTAGTGTTCTTGAAGGCTTCAGGGAGAGTCGTGAGATCATGCTGATCCAGAGTATGAGCATAACGTAGTTGAACTATATGTAAAGTACTGTATATATGGTGCGTTTCTATCCATAATTGTACCATTAGACATTCAGAGTACATTACAGTCAATCAGAGATAGTGTCTGCTAGCCAAGCATAATTCTAGGTTTCCCCCGACAAGCAAAGGTGTGAAGTTTGGAGACACCCAGTTGTGAAAAAAGTTGTCATTTCTCATACTTGAATAAAAGTCAAAGTGAAAGTCACCCAAGTAAAATACTGAGAGTCTAAAAGTATTTGTTTTTAAATATGCTTAAGTATCAAAAGTAAATGTAGTTGCTAAAATATACCTAAGTATCAAAAGTAAAAGTACAAATAATTAAACATTCCTTATATTAAGCAAACTAGATGGCACAAATGCTTTTTTAAATTTTTTATTTTACGGATAGCCAGGGTCACACTCCAACACTCAGGCGTCATTTAAAAACAAAGCATTTGTGTTTAGTGAGTCCCCCTGATCAGAGGCAGTAGGGATGACCAGGGATGTTCTCGTGATAAGTGTGTGATTTGAACCATTTTCTGTCCTGTTAAGCATTCAAAATGTAACGAGTACTTTTGGGTGTCAGGGAAAATGTATGAAGTAAAAAATGACATCATTGTCTTTAGGAATATAGTGAAGTAAAAGTAAAAGTTGTCAAAAATATATAAATAGTAAAGTACAGATACCCCAAAAAACTACTTAAGTAGTACTTTCAGGTATTTTTTACTTAAGTACTTTACACCACTGGAGAGACCAACTCCAGGACACATCACTTCTCTATAGTGCCCGAGGCAGGCATTGGCATTTACAGCTCCCATTGAGTTAAGGTACTGTCAAAGTGACAAAGATCTGTTGGCAGATATTGCTCCGCACATCGATATGGGTAATGGGGGCGCATGGTTAAACATGCTAATTTTCATACGACTTTCATGGCCAGCCTGAATGGAGAAGCCATATTCCTTCTCCTCTTGACGTGTGACCGTATGTAACATTTCATACTAGTTATCTTATTTATGTGCTCGTGAATGCTCGTGTTCTTGTTATTGCAGTGTGAGATGTGTTTAAAATAACATTAGCATTTAACAGACTGAAAGCAAAGAAATATCCTTTCTCAGACATATAAGCCCTATTTTTGTAAGGCAAAATGGAATGTTCCTATTACACAAGGACCGTATTTCACACGTTCAGTTTTCATTATTGTTCCCTCGGCTCAAATTAGCTATGATAATGTTGATGCTTCATTTAAATAGGTTCACCAAGTGCACTCTATCAGGTCTCATAGAGTGGAGGCTGGAATGGAACACATGGAATGGCATCAAACACACGGAATGACATCAAACACACGGAAACCATGTGTGTGATGTATTTGATGCCATTCCACTAATTCCGCTCCAGCCGTTACCACGAGCCCGTTTCCCCCAATTAAGGTGCCACCAACCTCCTGTGGATTCATACCGTTTGAATCTCAAACCTTCACATCTCCACTGCAAAAGGTTCCCGCAAACTGTGGGTGGTTGTCTGTCGAGGGTAATATATGTTAATGAGAACGTGTTGCATATTTAATAAGGTCCTTGTTTTATTTATAGGGCCCTTAGATATGCATTGTTCCTGAGCAATAGGAGTTCACTTCCCTACTTGTTCTTCCTAACCCATTTTTTTGTCAACTAAAAAAGTATAAACACTTTAAATAGTAGGTGCTATCTAGAACCTGAAAGGGTTCTTCAGCTGTCCCCATTGGATAACCATTTGAATAACCCTTCATGTTTCTAAGTGTAACCTTTCCACGGACAGGTCTACATCAAATCAAATTAAACGTTATTTGTCACATGCTCCGAATACAACAAGTGTAGACTTTACCGTGAAACGCTTACTTACAAGCCCTTAACCAACCAGTTCAAGAAGAAGAAAATATTTACCAAGTGGAACCCAAAAAGGGGTTTACCTGGAACCAAAAAGGGTTCTACCTGGAACCTAAAAGGGTTCTCCTTTGGGGAAAGCCGAAGAACCCCTATGGAACCCTTTTTTCTTAGAGTGTATAGTTTGTTTACTAAGACCTAAAGTAGTTTAACCAACAACATCCACTCCACTCCACTCTCGCTGGCTAAACTCGACTTAGACACGGGTCTAATGCTGTTAACACCATGGATATCAAGGATCCCCTATGTTGGCATCACTTCCCTTCTGAAATGGCTCTCACAAACAAACTGAAATGGTCAACTGAAATGCGTCATAAATAGGGTCACCTGACCATATAGCCAATGCAGTCAAAGACCAAAGCCATTTCCTGTACTGCACTCCCATTACATGTGACCTGTAGATCACATTGCATCACGCCTCACGTCATGCCCAACCCACATATACTTGTTCTTCTCTTCATTTCATCTGACGTCTACTGTTTCACGGCCGTAAGTGGCTGGGCTGTCACTGGATCTGCCTGAGCCTTTTCACCTTTTGAACTCTACCCTAAGTGCATGATAACATAAGGTCTATAAAATGCGTTTGTGAGTGTGATCCAATGGGTCCTAACGGCTGTTATGTAAGAGTGTGTGTGTGTGTGTGTGTGTACATGACAGGCTCGCACCTTGATGTATTCTGTTGCCTGGCTCCCAGTTCTACTCTCAGAGGGGCTTGGCACTAACTCAACTGACCTGAGTGTGTGTGTAGCGGTCACGTGACAGTTTCTGGTTCTGCTGCTAGACTAGCAGAGATGTGATTCGTTCAGAGACATCTGTCTGCTCTGCTCCCCAGTGGGAGAGAGGGAGAGGCCGTGGTGAGCGATGAGAAGAGATGAGAAATGTACACTGTGATTTATTTCTGTTTGGGGATATCTCACAGGTTGTATTATTCTGTTTAATGCCCTGCCCTTTTATTTTCACAGAAGTGAAGCTTGAGACAGGGTTGTTGGAATGTATGTGCTCATGGGTAGATGAAGAGGCGGTGTTGAGACCCTGCACTGAGTTGTCAGATGACTGTTTGATCGTTGTCTCCAATGCAGTGGCCTAGAAAGGCTTTACTACCGTTAAATGTATAATTTAATGAGTTTGAGCATAACTAAGGTTATGATTAGTGGTAGTAATTCCCATACCTAAAATACAATAACTACTAATGCATGTAGATACATTGAGTGTACAAAACATTATGAAAACATGCTCTTTCCATGACATAGACGGACCAGGTGAATCTAGGTGGAAGCTATGATCCCTTATTGATCTCACTTGTTATATTCAGTCTAGAGGAAAGGGAGGAAACAGGTTAAAGAAGGACTTTTTAAGCCTTGAGACAATTGAGACATGGATTGTATATGGGTGCAACTGAATATTAGGAAGGTGTTCTTAATGTTTTGTACACTCAGTGTATCTGCAAATATGAAATATGCAAACATGCATAAGAAGCGGTTTAATTCAGTGTGTGCTTTGGGATTATACTTTTGAAACTATTAGTCAGTTTCGCATATGGTTCTATTTTATACTTATTTTACTATTCTTAATATAAATCAAGGTTCTTTTTTGCAGTGGATATTTTCACGTTATTTGCTAATTAACCCATGATACTAATGAATGACATCAACGAGAGGTCAATTATAAATGATGGAGCCTTCTCATTTGTTTTGTTTTCAGACGTAATTATGTTATGGTCAGACATTCATTATCTGGCTCAATATCACTGTTGAGGGACTGGGAGAAGGTATTAAGGCAGAGACAGCACAATGTTGTTATCCCTGTAAACTCTGAAGAATACACAAATGGGCTCATCGTGTGATATGATATTCAGAGAAGGTTATTGCTGTTGCATCTGAAATTGCATCTGCCGCATCTGAAATTGCTCATAAACAATAGACATAAAACAACGTATCTTGTATCGTGAGCTATTTTCCCTTTAATAGAATAAGTGTTTGTCTTTGAAACCAACCAGTGGGTTGAGAAAGGTTCTTATCCACATCAATGGGTTTATTGAAGGACTAGTGAATACTACATAATTCATTGTCACATTATTACAGTGTTTCTATTAGAAGGAGAGCACAGTTGGATTTTGGAAAATGTGTCGCCTCCCTCAATTACATTGACTTTGTAAGATCCATTTCGTCTGACAAGTAAGTCATCTATTTCTTTTAGAGGAAGGGTAGTTCACATATATTTGAAGTGTGTATCTGAACACATACTTGATCAATAATTGATCGAAGTTGCCATATTTCCCCAGGCCTCCTTTAAGACTCAATAACGGTTCAGGTGCTACAAAGAAAATGTTTTTTTTTTACATATATGAAGCTCTACTGCTTGCTCTGTAATATGAGTGGTATTTTGATTTCATTTTTTTTATATTAATTTATGAATATTGAACATTGTAAATATGAAAATATCTATTTTTTTAAATGATTTGGGAAAAATGTCAATATATTGTTGAACATGATATACTCTATGGGCATATATAAGTTCCAGAGGGGGATCCTGATACTTTTAGGGTTATGATTGAATTTGTAAGCATCACCAACAGAGTGAATGTGAAAATGGATTCACAATGGTCTCCCTCTGCTGGTGATATGCAGGATTGGTTACATTGCCACCTATGCCAATTTCTCTGTACAAAATGTGGTATAACTTTAAAACTAGCAGCGATCGCACTCTGGAACTTTGAGAGGCCTGTAGAGTATATTATATCTAACAATATATTTAAAAAAAATGCCAAATATACAGTACTAATCAAAAGTTTGAACACACCTACTCATTAAAGGGTTTTTCTTATTTTTTACTATTTTCTGCATTGCAGAATAATAGTGAAGACATCACAACTATGAAATAAGACATATGGAATCATGTAGAAACCCAAAAAGTGTTTCAAACAAATCAAAATATACTTTATATTCTTCAAAGTAGCCACTATTTGCCTTGATGTCAGTTTTGCACACGCTTGGCATTCTCTCAACCAGCTTCATGAGGTAGTCAACTGAAATGCTTTTCCAACAGTGTTGCAGGAGTTCCCACATATGCTGATCACTTGTTGGCTGCTTTTCCTTCACTCTGCGGTCCAACTCATCCCAAACCATCTCAATTCAGTCATCTGATGATGAGGCAGGGTGATTGTGGAGGCCAGGTCATCTGATGCAGCACTCCATCACTCTCCTTCTTGGTCAAATAGCCCTTACACAGCCTGGAGGTGTGTTGGGTCATTGTCCTGTTGAAAAACAAATGATAGTCCCTCTAGGCGCAAACCAGATGGCATGGCGTATCGCTGCAGAATACTGTGGTAGCCATGCTGGTTAAGTGTGCCTTGAATTCTAAACTAATCACTGATAGTGTCACCAGCGATGCACCATCACACCTCGTCCTCCATACTTCACGGTGGGAACCACACATGCGGAGATCATCCGTTCACCTACTCTGCGTCTCACAAAGACACGGCAGTTGGATCCAAAAATCCTAAATATGGACTCATTTGACCAAAAGACAAATTTCCACCGGTCTAATGTCCATTTCTTGTATTTCTTGGCCCAAGCAAATCTCTTCTTAATATTGGTGTCCTTTAGTATTGGTTTCTTTGCAGCAATTCAACCATGAAGGCCTGATTCACGCAGTCTCCTCTGAACAGTTGATGTTGAGATGTGTCTGTTACTTGAACTCTGTGAAGCATTTATTTGGGCTGCTATCTGAGGTGCAGTTAATTACCGATTTCTGAGGCAAGTAACTCTAATGAACTTATCCTCTGCATCAGAGGTAACTCAGGGTCTTCCTTTCCTGTGGCGGTCCTCATGAGAGCCAGTTTTATCATAGAGCTTAATGGTTTTTGCAGTTGCAAACCGTAGTCTAGCTTTTTTATGGCTGTTTTGGAGCAGTGGCTTCTTCCTTGCTGAGCGGCCTTTCCAGTATGTCGATATAGGACTTGTTTTACTGTGGATATAGATACTTTTGTACCTGTTTCCTCCAGCACCTTCACAAGGTCCTTAGCTGTTGTCCTGGGATTGATTTGCACTTTTCGCACCAAAGTACGTTCATCTCTAGGAGGCAGAACGCTTCTCCTTCCTGAGCTGTATGACGGCTGCGTGGTCCCATGGTGTTTATACTTGCGTACTATTGTTTGTACAGATGAACGTGGTACCTTCTAGCGTTTTGATTTTTTTTCCCAAGGATGAATCAGACTTGTGGAGGTCTACAATATTTTTTCTGAGGTATTTGCTGATTCATTTTTATTTTCCCATGATGTCAAGCAAAGATGCAGTGAGTTTGAAGGTAGGCCTTGAAATACATCCACAGGTACACCTCCAATTGACTCAAATGATGTCAATTAGCCTATCAGAAGCTTCTAAAGCCATTACATAATTTTATGGAATTTTCCAAGCTGTTTAAAGGCACAGTCAACTTAGTGTCTGTAAACTTCTGACCCACTGGATTTGTGATACAGTGAATTATAAGTGAAATACTCTGTCTGTAAACAATTGTTCGAAAAATGACTTGTGTCATGCACAAAGTAGATGTCCTAACCGACTTGCCAAAACTATAGTTTGTTATCAAGAAATTTGTGGAGTGGTTGAAAAGCGAGTTTTAATGACTCCAACCTAAGTGTATGTAAACTTCCGACTTCAACTGTATATATATATTTTATTGTTATTATTATAATTTTTTCCAATATTCTTGTTGATTTTTTTCAATATTAATCAATTAACCTTTTCAGGTGTGAGTTCCAAATATCTCTAACGGGCTCCCCAGTGTGAGTTTTTTTTATGCGCGTGATGTCAGAATTCACCCACTGTTCCAAAATGTGATTGTTAAGCATCAGGACAGTTACCCATGCTGCCCTGAAACCAAGGCATGCTCCCTGTTCATTATCTATAGGCTATGTTTCAACTTGTCAATTTCTAATTATTTTTTAACAAGTTTGATTTTCTAACAACAATTTGAATTGAGTTGTGTTTTGCCTCCTCATTAATTCACATAGACATTTCACTTTTGCGGACAATTTATGTTTGAGTCTTTACTGAGCTGGACAAACTTCTCTCTTCAACAGGAGCCCAAGCACCTCCCCATTGTTTCCCCAGATCAAGTATCAGACATTTGTGCATCCCGAGTCAGAACAGGCCTTGCTCAAACTTTTCCCCCTGGCATATTTTCCGGCTGGCACCCGCATTGCCTTCATTATTTTTTTCCTTAAAAATAATAACTTTGGACATGTGTGCGTTCCTATCAAAGTTAGTGCTTTGTTTTCTGTATATTGTTTTGTCATTTCTACTTTAGCATACTGTATGTATGTATGTATGAAGCGTAATGTATGTACTGTTTTATTCATATATTTTCAAGTACTGGTGACAAATCATCATGTATTGCAATTCTTGTAATGGACACATACAATATTTTTTTGATGGTTGTACCGATTTTGATGAGCTAATGCTAAGCTATTTACCAGCAGCGTGTGGCGCCTTGTTTGTTGACATCAAACAATGCATTCTGGTTGTCATGTAAGCTTATGTCAGACCAAAGGTGTTATAACAAAACAAGTTGAAGGGATAGTTCACTCGACTGACTTATGGTGCTTTCAAGACAACTGGCAACTCGGAAGAATATGAGGTAAAATCATGACGTCAGTTATCTTCAGGTCGGAAAGTCGTAGCTCTAGAAAGAGGCCCGAGTTCCCGAGTTGGAAATCAGTTGGATGACCATTCAAAAAAAAAAATCCCAGTTGGTGCTATTTTTTTTTACAAGTTCCTAGTTGTCTTGAACACGGTATCAGATTGTAAGTATGGTACCTCAGGGTTGCCAGCTCAGACCACCTTTCCAGCGGTTTTATTTTCATTTAGCTTTTAAACTTCTCCTGTGTTTGCCTTATTTGTTGTTAAGTTCCCCATCATACTAATATTTCCTGCATCAGATCCCCCCACATTATCTTCTCCCATTTCTACCCCCCATGGACTTGAGAACTCACCCCAAATTAAATGACCCACCCCCTCTAAAATTGGTTTCTTCCATATCTGGCAACCCTGTTTAACTTTCAAACTATGGTTAGGCGAGCCAGTAGGCTTGTATTTCGGGTGATGTGATAACATTTTATTTGCTTTGTGATTTGTCAAAACCGTAAACGACTTGTCAAGTGATGTGCTCTGGTTCTTGTATATACTGTAACAATTACTTTGAACATTTGTAATATGCTGAAAAGTGTCCAAACTAAGTTAATATTTTTCAGGCAATGGGCGCAGCCATCTTTTACTTTTTTATTTGCATCTTATAATGAATGGCATTCTGGGATTGGGGAGTTTTCGCTTGTCAAACATAAACAAACATGGCTGCCATCATAAGCAATTTAGCTGCTATTAGCTTAGCTGACTCGCATCTCTTTTCTAAAACAATATTACATTTTTCCCTTGTGCTCACCAGAGATGTAGTACATTGTAAACAAGTCTAGCTGTTAGGTCTCTAACTTATGTTTTGGTTTTTGTCAGAGTAACCTGTTATTTAGACTGGTTAATGGAATGAGCTGTGGATGTGTTCCGTGTGATGCTTGGATGATGAAATTCGCATGTATCTTTTAAAATGAAAGGTGAAATTGAGGAATAAAGTTGTGAAGACCTTTATTACCCATCAGTACAAAACATTGTTTCAAGGCTTTTCAGACAACAATGCTGTTTAGATGTGTTTGTTGTATCATACGTTCTGTTTCTACTGTTCCAATCACATATTTGCGATGGCAAGCTGCAGGGACCATTCAACAATGATCACAAATATGTGATTGTACACGTCAAAGGGTTAATGTACTCTTTTTTTTTTACAAAATACTACTCATATTACAGAGCAAGCGGCTAAACTTCATACTAAACAAATGTTTGCTTTGTAGCACCTACAGAAACATTATGGAGTCTTAAATGAGGCCTGAGTAAGGCCAAGATGTCATAAAAAAGCACACTTTAATTCATTATTTCTCAATTCTACTTTTAGATGCAAATGTCAAACGTATGTAAACAATCCTTCCTCCAAAGGACTATTCTATGGATTATATTTCGTGAAAATCGTGGTCTTTTTTTGTTCTGGTTTCGTGATGAATCACTCACATATAAAGCTTAATCTGTCTGATTCAACCCTTTTATGTGGACATTTAAAGGGGGACTCTGTAAAAGGGGAGCTTTGTAACTTCTGTAACCTCTACTAATTTATTCCAGATGCATGTCTAGTAATGGACGCTGACACTAAAGTTTGATGTGCCAATCTACGTGTCCTTTAAAAATATATATATATATATATTGATGCACTTGATGTGGATTTAGGGTTTAGGCTGTACTTATGATTCTGAGAAACAGAATAAGCTCTGGCTATCTCTAGTTCTGTGATGGTATGACAAATTCACATGAAAAGGACAACTCTGGTATCATCTAGATGCTGAGGTTGACAGACAGGTCCGAAGCCTGTGGCAGTGTTCCGGTGAAATTATGTAAGATGTTTCTTTTACTAGGGCTGACCCCATTTTGTTGACTAGTCGATTGTTTGGTCGATAGGCTGTTGGTCGATGTATGGCCCCCGAGACACCTGTAGGATTGTTTTATGAGAGTTATTTTCTGTTTCACTGTTGGTTTGTTAAAATAATGTGGAATCAGTTATTTGGAATGGTAATAGTTATTGAGTGTTTACCTGGCAACCAACTTGCTGTTTTGTGATTGGTTGAAAGTTTAAAAAAAGGAGAGAACAGGAAGTAACTGAGTTCATGCATGGCTGTATCTGTGTGCAGCTGATGATTAAATCTACAAAATAGTAACCGGTCTCCATCCAGTTTATGTTCGCGTAGAGAGTCATCCATCCACCACTGAAATAACCCTCAAACTACACACCTGTCTGATTCACACCCGGAGGCCGCAATGGATGAATACACTTTTTGTCAGGGATAGCCCTATCCTATTTTTTACTGTATATATATATACATATATATTTTCCTGTTTGAGTTATATTTCAGCAACACAGATCCACACCAAATATGGATGTTCATGACACATCAAGAATGACGTAAGACTCCTGAGCACAGCTCCAGTACATATATCCTCAATGTGTCCTCTTCATTGATCTGTTGACTGTGACGGTGTTATTTCTTATTGTAAGCAGGCATGTGCACAGATAGGGCTCAACCAGTGCCTGAGCACCTGCCATTCTGCCCTTTTGTCCCATATGACAAAGTGCCCACACAGCTTGGTATTTTTAGAATTTTATGATTTACTTTAGAATTTTATTTAGAGTCTCTTTTAATATACAGTACCTGTCAAAAGTTGGGACACACCCACTCATTCAAGGGCTTTTATTTATTTTTTGTATTTTCTACATTGCATAATAATAGTGAAGACATCTCAACTATCAAATAACAGATATGGAATCATGTAGTAACCAAAAAAGTGACAGTGTTGAAAACTCTTGGCATTCTCTCAATCAGCTTCATGAGGAATGCTTTTCCAACAGTCTTGAAGGAGTTGTCTCATGTGCTGAGCACTTTTGGCTGCTTTCCCTTCACTCTGCGATCCAACTCATCCCAAAGCCATCTCAATTGGGTTGGAGTTGGGTGATTGTGAAGGCCAGGTCATCTGATGCAGAACTCCATCACTCTCCTTGGTCAAATAACTCTCACACAGCCTGGAGGTGTGTTTTGGGTCATTGTCCCACTAAGTGCAAACCAGATGGGATGGCGTATCGCTGCAGAATGCTGTGGTAGCATTGCTGGTTAAGTGTGCTTGAATTCTAAACTAATCACTGACAGTGTCACCAGCAAAGCACCCCAACACCATCACCTCCTCCTCCATGCTTCACAGTGGGAACCACACATGCGGAGATCATCCGCTCACCTACTCTGCGTCTTTTGTTGGAACAAAAGTCTCAAATTTGGACTCATCAGACCAAAGGACAGATTTCCACTGGTTTAATGTCCTTTGCTCTTGTTTCTTGGCCCAAGCAAGTCTCTTCATATTATTGGTGTCCTTTAGTAGTGGTTTCTTTGCAGCAATTCGACCATGAATGCCTAATTCACGCAGTCTCCTATGAATAGTTAACGTTGAGATTTGTCTGTTCCATGAACTCTGTGAAGCTTGGAGTTTGCCAAAAGACACTTAAAGACTCTCAGACCATGTGAAACAAGATTATCTGGTCTGATGAAACCAAGATTGAACTCTTTGGCCATCTGGAGGAAACCTGGCACCATCCCTACGGTGAAGCATGGTGGTGGCAGCATCATGCTGTGGGTATGTTTTTCAGCGGCAGGGACTGGGAGACTAGTCGGGATCAAGGGAAAGATGAACGGAGCAAAGTACAGAGAGACCTTTGATGAAAACCTGCTCCAGTGCACGCAGGACCTCAATTGGGGAGAAGATTCACCTTCCAACAGGGACATGACCCTCAGCACACAGCCAAGACAACGCAGGAGTGGCTTCGTGACGTCTCTGAATTTCCTTGAGTAGTCCAGCAAGAGCCTGGACTTGAACCTGATCAAACATCTCTGGAGAGACCTGAAAATAGCTGTGCCGTGACTCTCACCATCCAACCTGACAGAGCTTGATAGGACATACAGAGAAGAATGGGTTAAACTCTCCAAATACAGGTGTGCTAAACTTGTAGCGTCATACCCAAGAAGACTCGAGGCTGTAATCACTGCCAAAGGTGCTTCAACAAAGTACTGAGTAAAGGGTGTGAATACTTATGTAAATGTGATATTTCATTATTTATTTTGATACTTTTGCCAAAATTTCAAAAAAACTGTTTTTGCTTTGTCATTATGTGGTATTGTGTGTAGATTGGTGATGGGAAAAAAACGATTCAATACATTTTAGAATAAGGCTATAACGTAACAAAAGTGGAAAAATTCAAGGGGTCTGAATACTTTCCGAATGCCCTGTATGAGTGCCAAATACATTATTTACATGTTTAAAATACTGTGGAGGAATGGTATGAACCATGAATGTTTGTTTTTAGCCTATCCCAGTGTGTTTGTTTAGTTGTTATGCTAAACATGTCCTCCGTGTTGTTGAATAATAATGCTAGCATGCTAGCTGAACTTTCCTAAATTTCCCTCCAAAATGTACACGGAGACATACACATGTCCATATCTATGAGTCTATATCTATGAGGTTTCTTTGCAGCAATTTGACCATGAATGCCTAATTCACACAGTCTCCTATGAATAGTTAAAGTTGAGATTTGTCTGTTCCATGACCTGTGTGAAGCATTTATTTGGGCTGCAACTTCTGAGACTGGTAACTCCAATGAACTTATCCTCTGCAGCGGAGGTAACTTTTGGTCTTCCTTTCCTGTGGCTGTCCTCATGAGAGTCAGTTTCATCATAGCACTTGATGGTTTTTGCGACTGCACTTGAAGAAACGTTCAAAGTTCTTGAAATTGTCCTGATTGACTGACCTTCATGTCTTGACGTAATGATGGACAGTCATTTCCCTTTTGACCTTCATGTCTTGACGTAATGATGGACAGTGGTTTCTCTTTGCTTATTTGAGCTCTTCTTGACATGATATGGATTTGGTCTTTTACCAAATAGGGCTATCTTCTGTTTACCACCCCTACCTTGTCACAACTCAACTGATTGGCTCAAACACAATAAAAAAATTCAGAGCAATCCGAGCAAGGGTAACATTCCAGAGAGACATCAGAGATTGTAACGTTCTCTGCTTCACGGAAACATGGCTCACTCAAGAGACGCTAACGGAGTCGGTGCAGCCAGCTGGTTTCTTCACGCATCGCGCCGACAGAAACATACATCTTTCTGGTAAGAAGAGGGGCGGGGGTGTATGCCTTATGATTAACGAGACGTGGTGTGATCATA
The DNA here is from genome assembly GCF_016432855.1 of Salvelinus namaycush. Lineage (NCBI taxonomy): Eukaryota > Metazoa > Chordata > Actinopteri > Salmoniformes > Salmonidae > Salvelinus > Salvelinus namaycush. The sequence continues at coordinate 7,072,007 of NC_052340.1, read as the reverse complement.
ACAACATACAGTCATTCTGTTCACCTGATCTAGAATTCCTCACAATCAAATGTCGACCGCATTATCTACCAAGGGAATTCTCTTCGATTATAATCACAGCCGTATATATTCCCCCCCAAGCAGACACATCGATGGCCCTGAACGAACTTTATCTGACTCTTTGTAAACTGGAAACCACACACCCTGAGGCTGCATTCATCGTAGCTGGGGAATTTAACAAGGCTAATCTGAAAACAAAACTCCCTAAATTCTATCAGCATATCGATTGTGCTACCAGGGCTGGTAAAACCTTGGATCATTGTTATACTAACTTCCACGACGCATATAAGGCCCTCCCCCGCCCTCCTTTCGGAAAAGCTGACCACGACTCCATTTTGTTGCTTCCAGCCTATAAACAGAAACTAAAACAACAAGCTCCCTCGCTCAGGTCTGTTCAACGCTGGTCCGACCAATCTGATTCCACGCTTCAAGACTGCTTCGATCACGCGGATTGGAATATGTTCCGCATTGCATCCAACAACAATATTGACGAATACGCTGATTCGGTGAGCGAGTTCATTAGAAAGTGCATTGACGATGTTGTACCCACAGCAACGATTAAAACATTCCCAAACCAGACACCGTGGATTGACGGCAGCATTCGCGTGAAACTGAAAGCGCGAACCACTGCTTTTAACCAGGGCAAGGTGACCGGAAACATGACCGAATACAAACAGTGTAGCTACTCTCGCCGCAAGGCAATCAAACAAGCTAAGTCCCAGTATAGAGACAAAGTAGAGTCGCAATTCAACAGCTCAGACACAAGAGGTATGTGGCAGGGTCTACAGTCAATCACGGATTACAAAAAGAAAACCAGCCCCGTCGCGGACCAGGATGTCTTGCTCCCAGACAGGCTAAATAACTTTTTTGCTCGCTTTGAGGACAATACAGTGCCACTGACACGGCCCGCTACCAAAACCTGCGGGCTCTCCTTCACTGCAGCCGAGGTGAGTAAAACATTTAAACGTGTTAACCCTCGCAAGGCTGCAGGCCCAGACGGCATTCCCAGCCGCGTCCTCAGAGCATGCGCAGACCAGCTGGCTGGTGTGTTTACGGACATATTCAATCAATCCTTATCCCAGTCTGCTGTTCCCACATGCTTCAAGAGGGCCACCATCGTTCCTGTTCCCAAGAAAGCTAAGGTAACTGAGCTAAACGACTACCGCCCCGTAGCACTCACTTCCGTCATCATGAAGTGCTTTGAGAGACTAGTCAAGGACCATATCACCTCCACCCTACCGGACACCCTAGACCCACTCCAATTTGCTTACCGACCCAATAGGTCCACAGACGACGCAATCGCAACCACACTGCACACTGCCCTAACCCATCTGGACAAGAGGAATACCTATGTGAGAATGCTGTTCATCGACTACAGCTCAGCATTTAACACCATAGTACCCTCCAAACTCGTCATCAAGCTCGAGACCCTGGGTCTCGACCCCGCCCTGTGCAACTGGGTCCTGGACTTCCTGACGGGCCGCCCCCAGGTGGTGAGGGTAGGTAACAACATCTCCACCCCGCTGATCCTCAACACTGGGGCCCCACAAGGGTGCGTTCTGAGCCCTCTCCTGTACTCCCTGTTCACCCATGACTGCGTGGCCATGCACGCCTCCAACTCAATCATCAAGTTTGCGGACGACACTACAGTGGTAGGCTTGATTACCAACAACGACGAGACGGCCTACAGGGAGGAGGTGAGGGCCCTCGGAGTGTGGTGTCAGGAAAATAACCTCACACTCAACGTCAACAAAACAAAGGAGATGATTGTGGACTTCAGGAAACAGCAGAGGGAGCACCCCCCTATCCACATCGATGGGACAGTAGTGGAGAAGGTGGAAAGTTTTAAGTTCCTCGGTGTACACATCACGGACAAACTGAATTGGTCCACCCACACAGACAGCGTTGTGAAGAAGGCGCAGCAGCGCCTCTTCAACCTCAGGAGGCTGAAGAAATTCGGCTTGTCACCAAAAGCACTCACAAACTTCTACAGATGCACAATCGAGAGCATCCTGTCGGGCTGTATCACCGCCTGGTACGGCAACTGCTCCGCCCACAACCGTAAGGCTCTCCAGAGGGTAGTGAGGTCTGCACAACGCATCACCGGGGGCAAACTACCTGCCCTCCAGGACACCTACACCACCCGATGTCACAGGAAGGCCATAAAGATCATCAAGGACAACAACCACCCAAGCCACTGCCTGTTCACCCCGCTATCATCCAGAAGGCGAGGTCAGTACAGGTGCATCAAAGCAGGGACCGAGAGACTGAAAAACAGCTTCTATCTCAAGGCCATCAGACTGTTAAACAGCCACCACTAACATTTAGTGCCAACATACTGACTCAACTCCAGTCACTTTAATAATGGGAATTGATGGAAATTATGTAAAAATGTACCACTAGCCACTTTAAACAATGACACTTAATATAATGTTTACATACCCTACATTACTCATCTCATATGTATATGTATATACTGTACTCTATATCATCTACTGCATCTTGCCATCTTTATATAATACATGTATCACTGGCCACTTTAAACTATGCCACTTTATGTTTACATAACCTACATTACTCATCTCATATGTATATACTGTACTCTATACCATCTACTGCATCTTGCCTATGCCGTTCTGTACCATCACTCATTCATATATCTTTATGTACATATTCTTTATCCCTTTACACTTGTGTGTATAAGGTAGTAGTTGTGGAATTGTTAGGTTAGATTACTTGTTGGTTATTACTGCATTGTCGGAACTAGAAGCACAAGCATTTCGCTACACTCGCATTAACATCTGCTAACCATGTGTATGTGACAAATAAAATTTGATTTGATTTGATTTGAAATAAATTCCACAAATTAACTTTTAACAAGGCACACCTGTTAATTGAAATGCATTCCAGGTGACTTCCTCATGAAGCTGGTTGAGAGAATGCCAAGAGTGGACAAAGCTGTCATCAAGGCAAAGGGTGGCTACTTTGAAGAATCTCAAATATAAAATTTATTTAAAAAAACACTTTTTTGGTTACTATGTTATTTCATAGTTTTGATGTCTTTGCTATTATTCAGCAATGTAGAAAAGAGTAAAAAATTAAGAAAAACCCTTGAATGAGTAGGTGTGTCCGAACTTTTGACTGGTACTGTATATATTTAAGTCCTAGCCTGTATTGCCCTACAGTTGGTTCTGTGATGTGGACTAACATTCGGCCTGAGGCCGAGCAGAGCCAAGCAGTCTCTTTCTATTAGTGACAGGAACCTAGCTCTGCACATTGACACTACTTCTCTGGTGACTTCATCACACTTCTGTACTGTACTAAAACAGCGTAAAACTGGTCTCGACACTGCTCTCTTTTCAGCTTTTTCTCTCGAATTAATGGGCATCACCCAGTGACAGGTGAAAGAGACTAAGAAAAGCATCAAACGAAAATCGTTCATCAACAACGTCTACACACTGCAAACAAAGTGTTTGACGTATTTGTTTTCTAGGTTATTTTCACACGGCAAACTTTGCAGAGTTCTTACGTTTCTCGCTGTCACAGCGTGCCAACTGCCTCAGTCACTGTGTGATTTCAAAGGGTCCCGGGCGTTGGTGGTTGGGTGGGGGATGGGTGGAGAATGCTTCCACAGGCTGATCAAAGGGGAGGTGTGTCGTGGCGGGGCGTCTGTTAGGAACCTGATCTGTTCCTGGATCATAGGGCCAGGAACGGGCTCTGCCTCCCCAGGAGCCACACATGTGATGGGAGCTAGCGGCTTACATTGCCGTGACAGCAGCGGCTGACTTGAGGCTCCCAGGGAAGGGGGTCCGTGTTTTTTCTCATACCCCCTCCGCAGCCTGACAATCTTTGCATTTTAGTGGTTTACTACTCCGAGAAGCTGCCTGGGAAAGTGGATAACTGTCACTCGCTTTCATGCTGCTTTGCAAAGCATCATGGGCGCACGTGCCTTGGTCCAGATAACGTGTTGACAGTGTTTGTGTGTTAATATTGTATGTGGCTTTACCTTTAGCCTATCTTCTCATTTTATCTAGCTCAACCAAGAAAAACAAAAAACTGTAGACTGTCCTCGTTCCTTCCGTCTCCAGCCGAGTGAAATTTGATTGAAGATTCAGATGCTTTTCATCTGTCTAGTTCTTCTCCTTACTACTTCCAGCCTAAACCACTCACGGTTATCTACCATTGGCCCCTTTTTAGAGTAGCACGGTTGGAGGAGAGGAGAGCCTACAATAGCAGTAGATATAGAAGCTATTCTCTGGGAATATTACCATTATGAGGCTTTCCAAGATGCTTTATTGCTAAAGCGTGTATGAAGACGGCCTAGCTGTGTAAAAACGACAGGCAGTGCTGAGCCGAGGCGATGTCGAGACGAGATGCCCGGTTCGATTTTTCACCAATACACAATTACACCGAAAAGAAAAACATTTGTGGCCTTGGAAATGTGTGACCCGAGCATCATGGCGCGAACGTAACCGAATCCTCTGTTGGGCATGTCACAATGTAGCCAATAAGTAGAGGAGCGATTGTTGATGTAAGAAATGAAAAAGTGTGTTCTGAGGACCAATGTCTCTCTGACTGACAGTCTGACGACAGAGTCCTTAGGTACAGCTGGAAATGAAAGGCCCACATCCCTTTTGAAAGGAGAGATACTGGGATGTATTGCGTGCCTAAACTCACTCATTACACCCGGCAGCCCTTTGAGGCATGGCAGAGAGAGGTTGCAACACAGTACGAATGCAGTGTGTGATACGAAATGCTAAGGAGAGGAGCGACAATGAAATGACATGACTTCATCCCCTAGTGGGCCTATGAAGCAGGACATGGAAGAAGGGCATTCTGGTGTCTTCCTGTATCATTATTGCCATCAGGAGAACCTACAAGAGCTTGAACTTGAAGGCAATTTTTTTTTTATGAACCACTGATAGTGTAGCAGTCGGTGGGTGGAGAAGATTGCTCAGAATGGCTGAGATGGTATGGCAAGCACATTCTCCAATTCAAACAAACTCAAAGGCTGCATCTAACATTTCTGACTCTTTGTACTGTCATGCTTATGTGTCACGCCCTGACCATAGAGACCCCTCGGGGTTCAGCTCATTCTCGCGCCTCGCTCGAGTTGTAGACACTGCCGGTGCCTACTTTACCTCAGATGCCAACGTGCGTCAGTGAATTATAAAACGTTTCATTGCAGCCAAGGACCCATCACTAACATTAGAGCCATTAAAAGGAAAGAAATTTGATAGTTGTCTTTTAAAATGCAGCGGTACATGACTTGTAAAAAAAGAATGCAAAAGTTTAATCAAATACCAACCGGAGAGCAGGACAAGCGGCCTGAAGCAGCATAGCTGGTCTACTACCAACAACAATACCAGTCAAGACCAATTGTTTGTGTATTTAACTGCCATCTGAGGTGAAGAGTAGGGTGGCAGATACAGTGCATTCGGAAAGTATTCAGACCCCTTGACTTTTTCCACATTGTGTAACGTTATTCTAAAATCTATTAAATTAATTGTTTTCCTCATCAATCTACACACAATACCCCATAATGACAAAGTGAAATAAGATTTTTAGATTTTTTTGCAAATTGATTAAAAAAAATATTTATAAGCATTCAGACTCTTCGATGCTATGAGACTCGAAATTGAGCTCAAGTGCATCCTGTTTACATTGATCATCCTTGAGATGTTTCTACAACTTGATTGGAGTCCACCTGTGGTAAATTCAATTGATTGGACATGATTTGGAAAGGGACACACCTGTCTATATAAGGTCCCACAGTTGACAATGCATGTCAGATCAAAATCAAAGCCATGAGGTCAAAGGAATTGTCCATAGAGCTCCGAGACAGGATTGTGTCGAGGCACAGATCTGGGGAAGGGTACCAAACTGAGCAATCGGGGGAGAAGGGCCTTGGTCAGGGAGGTGACCAAGAACCCGATGGTCACTCTGACAGAGCTCTAGAATTCCTCTGTGGAGATGGGAGAACCTTCCAGAAGGACAAACATATCTGCATCACTCCACCAATCAGGCCTTTATAGTAGAGTGGACAGATGGAAAGCAATCATCAGTAAAAGGCACATTACATTCCGCTTGGAGTTTGCCAAAAGACACTTAATGACTCTCAGACCATGTGAAACAAGATTATCTGGTCTGATGAAACCAAGATTGAACTCTTTGGCCATCTGGAGGAAACCTGGCACCATCCCTACGGTGAAGCATGGTGGTGGCAGCATCATGCTGTGGGGATGTTTTTCAGCGGCAGGGACTGAGAGACTAGTCAGGATCGAGGGAAAGATGAACGGAGCAAAGTACAGAGAGACCTTTGATGAAAACCTGCTCCAGTGCGCGCAGGACCTCAATTGGGGAGAAGATTCACCTTCCAACAGGGACATGACCCTCAGCACACAGCCAAGACAACGCAGGAGTGGCTTCGTGACAAGTCTCTGAATTTCCTTGAGTGGTCCAGCCAGAGCCCGGACTTGAACCCGATCGAACATCTCTGGAGAGACCTGAAAATAGCTGTGCCGTGACTCTCACCATCCAACCTGACAGAGCTTGATAGGACATACAGAGAAGAATGGGTTAAACTCTCCAAATACAGGTGTGCTAAACTTGTAGCGTCATACCCAAGAAGACTCGAGGCTGTAATCACTGCCACAGGTGCTTCAACAAAGTACTGAGTAAAGGGTCTGAATACTTATGTAAATGTGATATTTCATTATTTATTTTGATACTTTTGCCAAAATTTCAAAAAACCTGTTTTTGCTTTGTCATTATGTGGTATTGTGTGTAGATTGGTGATGGGAAAAAAAACGATTCAATACATTTTAGAATAAGGCTATAACGTAACAAAAGTGGAAAAATTCAAGGGGTCTGAATACTTTCCGAATGCCCTGTATGAGTGCCAAATACATTATTTACATGTTTAAAATACTGTGGAGGAATGGTATGAACCATGAATGTTTGTTTTTAGCCTATCCCAGTGTGTTTGTTTAGTTGTTATGCTAAACATGTCCTCCGTGTTGTTGAATAATAACTATATGCATCGATTGGACATATTTGGCATAAGTTAGGTCATTAGGGATAGTGCAAGATTTTGTCAATGATGCCCTTTTTCTACTTATCCAGAGTCAGATGAACTCACATATACCCTTTTTATTTCTCAGTTCGGAGGAAGTTGCTAACTAGCATTAGCGCAATGACTAGAAGCCTATAGGATCAGCTAGCATGCTAGCTCATCTCGGAGGCTTCTAGTCATTGAGCTATTCACCAACAGTGCTATAACCCATGAACGTTCCTAAATTTCCCTCCAAAATGTACACGGAGACATACACAATTACACATGTCCATATCTATGAGTTTAAGTAGGTAGTAGGTCATTGACAAAATCTCCTAATGTGTGTTGCCTGTGTGTGCAGGCCATTTGTCTCATGAGCTCTGACCAGCAGGCAAACGGAGCAGTTGCTGTGGCTTCTCACGCGCATAGCGGATGACAGGCAGATGAGTGGCTTATGGAGGACGTTATTTCTGATATCTGCGTGTAAAAATGAGTACAGGATGGGACTGCAGGTAGCTTAGCATTGGGTCAGTGACCGAAAGGTCGCTGGTTCGAATCCCCAAGCCAACTAGGTGAAAAGTCATCTGTTGATGTGCCCTTGAGCAAGGCACCTAACCCTAATTTCTTATGTATAATGAACAAAAATATAAACGCAACATGCAACAATTTCAACTATTTTACTGAGTTACAGTTAATATAAGGAAATTCAGTCAATTGAAATCCATTCATTAGGCCCTAATCTATGGATTTCACATGACTGGGCAGGGGCTCAGCTATGGGTGGGCCTGGGAGGGCATAGGCCCACCCACTTGGGAGCCAGGCCCACCCACTGGGGAGCCAATCTTAGTCAATCATAATGAGTTTTTCCCCACAAAAGGGCTTCATTACAGACAGAAATACTCCTCAGTTTCATCTGGGTCTTGTCTCAGACAATCCCACAGGTAAAGTAGCTGGAAGTGGAGGTCCTGGGCTGGCGTGGTTACACGTGGTCTACGGTTGGACGTACTGCCAAATTTTCTAAAATTACGTTGGAAGTGGCTTATGGCAGAGAAATTTACATAAAATTCTCTGGCAACAGCTCTGGTGGACATTCCTGCAGTCAGCATGCCAATTGCACGCTCCCTCAAAACTTGAGACATCTATGGTGTTGTGTTGTGTGACAAAACTGCACATTTTAGAGAGGCCATTTATTACACCCAGCACAAGGTGCACCTGTGTAATGATCATGCTGTTTAATCCGCTTCTTGATATGCCACACCTGTACGGTGGATGGATTATCTTGGCAAAGGAGAAAATCTCACCAACAGGGATGTAATCAAATTTGTGCACAAAATATGAGTAAAATAAGCTTTTTGTGTGTATGGAACATTTCTGGGATCTTTTATTTCAGCTCATGAAACATTGGACCATCACTTTACTAGTTGCATTTATATTTTTGTTCAGTGTAAGTCATTCTGGATAAGAATGTCTGCTAAATGACTAAAATGCAAAATGACTGGAGTGATTTTTATAGGGACAGGAAAGTTCCAGGGTTATAGCACTGTTGGTGATCAGGACAGTACGGGAAAACATTTCACAGTACAAAATGGGACACAAATTTATTTTCACTTAGAAAAAAGGATTCTAAATGAGTTGTTCGCTTGTCCCCATAGGAGAAGTCTTTTTGGTTCCATTTAGAACTATTTTGGCATCAATGTAGAACCCTCTGTGTAAAGGGTTCTGCATGGAACTAAAAGGGGTTCTACCTGGAACCAAAAAGGTCAATCAACGGTTATCTTATGGGGGCAGCCGAAGAACCCTTTTCGGTTTAAGATAGCACCCTTTTTTTCTAATAGTGTAGTGTGAACTATATCCACCTGTACTGATGGCAATCAGCTCAGAGGGGTTTTGTATGTTTGCAGTGTGTAGCTACTATTAGCCTCATTTGTCAAATAATGATGTTGTTTGCCGAGATAACATGTCTTCCATACTGCCTCACCAGCCTATAGCTGTCCCTTCGTGGCAATGAGTTAATCCATGTCAACATCATCTCTGTACATCCTTCCAACACCAAACACACACGCCTGCACACATGCACACACATTCCCATGCTATTATATACACACATACACACATGCACGTACAGTGTATGCACACATACACACTGACACTGATTGTACAAAACGTTAAGAACATTCTGTCTATGACATAGATTGACAAGGTGAATCCATATGGCTGTCACCTGTTAAATCCACTTCAGTTGTGTAGATGAAGGGGAGGAGACGGGTTAAAGAAGGATTTTGAAGCCTTGCGACAATTGAGACATGGATTGTACTATATAGGTGCAACTCAAAATTAGGAAAGTGGTCTTTGTGTTTTTTACACTCAGTGTATATGCAAATATGAAATATGCAAACATTCATAAGAAATTGTTTAATTCACGATGTGCTTTGGGATTATACTTTTGAAGCAAATAGTCAGTTTCACATATGGTTCTATTCTTATAAATCAAGGTTATTTTTGGCAGTGGATTTTGTATGTGTGCCATACAAAGGTTGAATGGGCAAGACAAAATATTTAAGTGCCTTTGATCGGAGTATGGTAATAGGTGCCAGGCGCACCGGTTTGAGTGTGTCAAGAACTGCACCGCTCCTGTGTTTTTCACGCTCAACAGTTTACCGTGGGTATCAAGAATGGTCCACCACTCAAGGAACACCCAGCTAGCTTGACAAAACAGTGGGATTGGAGTCAACATGGGCCAGCATTGGAGTCAACATGGGCCAGCATTGGAGTCAACATGGGCCAGCATTGGAGTCAACATGGGCCAGCATTGGAGTCAACATGGGCCAGCATCGCTGTGGATTGCTTGTAGAGTCTATACCCTGACGAATTGTGGATGTTTTGAGGAAAAGGGGGTTAGTAGGAAGGTTTTCCTAATGTTTTGTACACTCAGTGTATTTACGGAAGCAGACTTGCAGAGAAGACCTGCCATCAACACAACACAAGTGAATTGTTTATCTGCTCATGCTAACACCCCAGTTGTATCAAGGTGGTTGTTACTCCCTCAGTACCACAGAGACAAGCAACAATAGCTAGCTAGAGGCTATAACTTGTTGTCGAAGGCTCGAAGTATGTCTCACATGTTGAAGCGTTCCTGTTGGATACAGCATCAAACCTAACAGGTAGAAGGGTGGAATACATAGCCCAGTACGGTCTTATTTTCACTATCTACCCTATTTTTCTATTACCCATTTCTCTCTCTTCCAACCATTCACACCTCTGTAGCAGAGCATGCCTAGTAGGACGAGAGGAGACGGCTGTTAGGAGGCAAGGGGGATTGAGGAGGGACAGAGGTGGAACAAGATCACTGCTATTGTCTCGAAACATTGTATAATGTTCAAGGCCTTTGTCGCCTACCGGCCCTTTGTGTACGTCTATCTGTCATGCGTCCCTTTCATCCTTGCGTCTCCTCCTCTCCCTCCCCTCTTTATCCCCCTTCTCCCCATTGTGTCTCAGAGCCAGAATACCATTAACCTTTCACTAATAGTGCTCCTCCAGAACCTGGAACACATTTCCACAACACTCGGTTGTCGGGCGGCGGGGTGAACCTTGGGACCCCGCTAAAGCATTCAGTGCACAGCACAAGCCTCTTTGTTGAAACTGCAGCACCCTGTTCCTCCTGTGGGAGAGCACGCCGTGGCAAATGTAGCGAGTGGAACATGCACGTGTGTGGACACAGAGCGTTGAAGTCTTATTTTCAGGGCTTTTGTTGCTCATGATGCACATGTACACTACGTGTGTGTGTGTGTGTGTGTGTGTGTGTGTGTGTGTGTGTGTGTGTGTGTGTGTGTGTGTGTGTGTGTGTGTGTGTGTGTGCGTGTGTGTGTGTGTGTGTGTGTGTGTGTGTGTGTGGAGTGAGATGATCATCTTTTAAATCAGAATACATGCAATATCTAATGAGCAGGGAATTTGCATGAAGCTGGCAAAAAAGAAGAATACATCACCACAGCGGGCTTTAGTATCACCAACATGTTTCTGATGAGATATTTATTTTTCTAGGAGAAAGATAAACACATTATACCAAGGGTTTGATTTGAATCTTACATTTTGCCTGTCAGTTTAGATAGCATCACGGATGGGTTTTCATGACAGCTAGACACAGAAACCTCTGGATTGCATCCCTTTTGTAGGAGGTGGGGTGCCTCACCTTTCCCCTTTCTTCTGAGTCCGACACAAAGAAACAAAAGCCAGGGATCCAATTAATAAATCATAGAGGACAAGAGATTGCTAGTAATGTTGTTTTGCCGTGTCTTGCCGTGGTTGCTCTCTGCATCACCACACCTTTGGTAGCAATCAAACACTTCAAATGTGATTGATCACACCTTCTCCCACAAGCCCAGAGCTGGAGCCGGAAATATCAAAGAGAAGGAGCTCTCTGCTTCACACCACATGGCCTCCTCCTTTCTTTGTTCAAGGGCATCTGTTGGACATGTCGTTTTCAAGTATCTTGTGTAAATTTAGAGCAAAAACAAAGGTGATTAAACATGCAACACTTATTTGGGGAGAATTCTATTGGAAAGTAAATGTTACAAAATGAAAACCGAAGGGAGATATTTATTCCAGCTTAACCTGCACTCAGGTTTTCAACTCCCTTATAATGGTGATTATCAGCCTATTATACCCACCTAGGGAAATGCTAGAGTAGTATTTCACCATGGTCGCTTTTTGATAGTTAAAAGGTACATTTTAATATGTTTTTTTAAATGTAAACGCTCTACGGTTTGGAGTGCAGAATCTAGCTTCAAAGAAGAAGACCTTCCATCTTCCAGAGGTGTAAAATAATAACACTGCAGCTCCTCCTAGATTACCTGTCACCTCACTGATCAGTCCCAGCGATCAGATTGGCTGGAAGAAGAGCAGGTGAGAACTCTCATTTCCACGAGGCTCCTGTGGCTGATGGATGAGAGGGGGGGGAGTAGGTAAGAGCTCCCAAACACAGTGTATGTGTTAACAGGAGTGCACTGCTTCAGAGATGGGAGAGACAGCCTATTAATGTCTCCTATAGCAAACATCCTTCACAAGAGGGTATCCCTTAAACAGTAAGCTTGCACTGAATCATATCAAACTAGCAGCTCAGTTCCTACGAAAGGCAGACGATGGACGACTGATCAAGATTCCATATGACGCGCATCGACGTACGCGCTCCGTTTTTGATCATGCGTACATGTCAAGAAGTGGTGCTCAAGGAGAGTTTAAAGCGGCCCGGCCGATATCGAGTGTGAAGTGTTATTTCTCTTCAGAGGTCACATCAAAGCAACCATCTTTTAGCCTTTGGCAGGGGACGGGACGGGAGGGACGGGGACGGGGGGACGGGGACGGGGGGGGCGGGTGAGGTGCATCAGGAGGTGTACCAGGGGAAACTGAGGAAAGGAATTGGGGTAGGGTTGCCTAAACATCAGACTGTTACCACGGTTACCCCATGGATATCATTCTGGAAAAAATGTGTAATAGCCTCTACAAGGGCTGAATGTTGAATAAAATATTTCCACTTACTTTACCGGCCGTACATGCTGTTGGTAATTTTGGCGGTAGGAGGTGGCGATAGGGTATCCACAGGAAAGTTTTGTTTACCCAACTTTGTGGCTCCGGTAGGTTCTGTCAATTTGTATTTTCAATCTGTTGAAGCATTGCACGTGATGCACAATATGTCAACAATAACCGAATTGAACCAGATGTAGTTGACCGAATCCCATTTCCTCGCAATCAGCTGGAGCTGTTTGCCTTTCGGTTAGGCTCGGCCATATTGTGCAAGTGTTTGTCACGTGCGAATTGCATCAGTATTGGTCAGGGAAAGGAAAAACGGAAATACAAAACGGTATACAGACCGGCCTCTGAAGGTTGAGTTGATAACACTACTCTGTGGATATTTTGTCTCACATTCTTACCTGCAAAAGGACCGACCACATGGACAACCGGCAAAGTATCATTTTATTCAGCATTCTGCCTTGTTGAGGTTGTGAGAGCAAACTTTCCTGATCCAAATGCTTATTTTTTGCCCAATGTAGAATTCTATGCATTTCAATGTCGGGTCTTCTGGCTAGAGGATCAAGGTGTGGATTGTACTTTTATGAAGGGAATGCTCGGTAGGTGAAGGTGGTGTAGGGCGCAACGGTGAGAGAGAGAGAGAGAGAGGATTTTTGTGGTGTGATGTGAAGGGGAGAGCGCTCGTCAGTGTATGGTGTGTGAAGGTGAGACTGAACTGGTGACTTAACTTGGAATGCATAATGTGAGGGCTGCTATAAGCCAGGAGGAGGGTGGATTGGGTGAGGGAGAGGCATCTGAGAAATACTGTGAAGCTATAGGGCAGGGGTGACATGTACGAAGAGGAGTGAGGGGGGTTGCATTGCATGTGTGAGGTGAGGGAGAGGAGCTTGGGCAAGGATATGTGCTGCATTGCAGTGAAGACACGCATGAAGGAAGACAAACACACACACACAGAGACAGAGACACACACATAGGCAGAGGAGAGGCTCACTCTCTGACTAATGATTCTCAAATCACATGTGAATCCAGCCCATTTGAAAGGAGCTCCTCTCCCCTTCCCCCATCCCTCTCTCTCTCTCTCTCTCAATTCAATAAAATATATATTTAAGGGCTTTTTGGGCATGGGAAACATTAACATGTTAACATTGCCAAAGCAAGTGAAGTAGATAATAAGCAAAAGTGAAATAAACTATAAACATTTGCAGTAAACATTACACTCACTAAAGTTCCAAAGTAATAAAGACATTTCAAATGTCATATGTGCAAATAGTTAAAGTACAAAGGGGAAAATAAATATGGGCTGTATTTACAATGGTGTTTGTTCTTCACTGGTTGCCCTTTTCTTGTGGGAACAGCTCACAAATCTTGCTGCTGTGATGGCACACTGTGGTATTTCACCCAGTAGATATGGGAGTTTATCAAAATGGGTTTGTTTTCGAATTCATTCTGGGTCTGTGTAATCTGATGGAAATATGTGTCTCTAAAATGGTCTCTCTCTCTCTATCTGTCACGTTCCTGACCTGTTTTCTGTTGTTTGGTATGTGTTTAATTGGTCAGGGCGTGAGTTTGGGTGGGTAGTCTATGTTATGTGTTTTCTATGTTGGGTTAATGGGTTGCCTGGTATGGCTCTCAATTAGAGGCAGGTGTTTGGCGTTTCCTCTGATTGAGAGTCATATTAAGGTAGGTTGTTTCACATTGTTTGTTGTGGGTGGTTGTCTTCCGTGTCAGTACATGTTACCACACGGGACTGTTTCGGTTTGTCTGTTCCTGTTCGTGTGTCCTTCGTCTATATGTAAGTTCGTAAGTTTAGGTCTGTTTAGTTCGTTTTGTTATTTTGTTTTCTAAAGTGTTATTTCGTGTTTCGTCGTTTGTCTAATAAATCATTATGTCCACATACCTCGCTGCGTGTTGGTCGAATCCCTACTCCTCCTCTTCGGATGAGGAGGAAGAGGAAAGCCGTTACAGAACCACCCACCAAACCCAGATCAAGCAGCGGGTTAACGGACAGCAACGACAGCAGCAGTGGGTCAAGGAGGATTGGACATGGGAAGAGATTCTGGACGGAGAAGGACCCTGGGCAGAGCCAGAGGAGTGTCGCCGTCCCAAGGCGGAGCTGGAGGCATCTAAAGCGGAGAGGCGACGATATGAGGAGGCAGCACGGAAGCAAGGCTGGAAGCCCGCAAGTACAACCCAAAAATTTCTTGGGGGGGGGCTAAAGGGTAGTGTGGCGAAGTCAGGTAGGAGACCTGCGCCAACTTCCCGGGCTTACCGTGGAGAGCGAGAGTACGGGCAGACACCGTGTTACGCAGTAGAGCGCATGGTGTCTCCTGTACGTGTTCATAGCCCGGTGCGGGTTATTCCACCTCCCCGCACTAGCCGGGCTAGAGTGAGCATTGAGCCAAGTGCCATGAAGCCGGCTCAACATATCTGGCCTCCAGTACGTCTCCTCGGGCCGGTGTACATGGCACCAGCCTTACGCATGGTGTCCCCGGTTCGCCAACACAGCCCAGTGCGGGTTATTCCACCTCCCCGCACTGGACGGGCTACGGGGAGCATACAACCAGGTAAGGTTGGGCAGGCTCAGTGCTCAAAGGAGCCAGTACGCCTGCACGGTCCGGTATATCCGGCGCCACCTTCCCGCCCCAGCTCAGTACCACCAGTGCCTACACCACGCACCAGGCTTCCAGTGCGTCTCCAGAGCCCTGTTCCTCCTCCACGCACTCTCCCTGTGGTGCGTGTCTCAAGCTCAGTGCCTCCAGTTTCGGCACCACGCATCAAGCCTCCTGTGCGTCTCCAGAGCCCTGTACGCACTGTTCCTTCTCCCCGCACTCGCCCTGAGGTGCGTGCCGTCAGCCCGGTACCTCCAGTTCCGGTACCACGCACCAGGCCTATAGTGCGCATCGAGAGTCCAGTGTGCCCTGTTCCTGCTCCCCGCACTAGCCTTGAGGTGCGTGTCTCCAGTCCGGTACCACCAGTTCCGGCACCACGCACCAGGCCTACTGTGCGCCTCAGCAGGTCAGAGTCGGCTGTCTGCCCAACGCCGCCTGCACTGCTCGTCTGCCCAGCACCGTCTGAGCCATCTGTCTGCCCAGCATCGTCTGAGCCATCCGTCTGTCCAGCGCCTTCTGAGCCATCCGTCTGCCACGAGCCATTAGAGCCGCCCGTCTGTCCCGAGCCATTAGAGCCGTCCGTCAGTCAGGAGCCGCTAGAGCCGTCCGTCAGTCAGGAGCTGCCAGAGCCGCCAGCCAGTCAGGAGCTGCCAGAGCCGCCAGCCAGTCAGGAGCTGCCAGAGCCGCCAGCCAGTCAGGAGCTGCCAGAGCCGCCAGCCAGTCAGGAGCTGCCAGAACCGCCAGACAGTCATGAGCTGCCCTACAGTCATGAGCTGCCCTACAGTCATGAGCTGCCCTACAGTCATGACCTGCCCTACAGTCATGAGCTGCCCTCCAGTCATGAGCTGCCCTCCAGTCATGAGCTGCCCTTCAGTCATGAGCTGCCCTCCAGTCATGAGCTGCCCTCCAGTCATGAGCTGCCCTTCAGTCATGAGCTGCCCTTCAGTCATGAGCTGCCCTCCAGTTATGAGCTGCCCTCCAGTTATGAGCTGCCCTCCAGTCATGAGCTGCCCTACAGTCATGAGCTGCCCTACAGTCATGAGCTGCCCTACAGTCATGAGCTGCCCTACAGTCATGAGCTGCCACTCAGTCATGAGCTGCCACTCAGTCCGGAGCTGCCACTCAGTCCGGAGCTGCCACTCAGTCCGGAGCTGCCACTCAGTCCGGAGCTGCCACCCAGTCCGGAGCTGCCACCCAGTCCGGAGCTGCCACTCAGTCCGGAGCTGCCATTAGTACAGAGTTGTCCCTCTGTCCTAAGCTACCTCTCTGTCCGGAGCTACCTCTCTGTCCGGAGCTACCTCTCTGTCCTGAGCTACCTCTCTGTCCTGAGCTACCTCTCTGTCCTGAGCTGTCTCCTCTATGTAGGAGGGGCCTTAGTGAAGGTTCCTGGACCATGGTCGGGGGCGAGGGTCGCCACTCAAAGGACGCGAAGGAGAGGGACAAAGACAGTGGTGGAGTGGTGTCCTCGTCCACCGCCGGAGCCGCCACCGCGGACAGATGCCCACCCAGACCCTCCCCTTGAGTTGTAGGGGTGCGCCCGGAGTTCGCACCTTGAGGGGGGGGGTTCTGTCACGTTCCTGACCTGTTTTCTGTTGTTTGGTATGTGTTTAATTGGTCAGGGCGTGAGTTTGGGTGGGTAGTCTATGTTATGTGTTTTCTATGTTGGGTTAATGGGTTGCCTGGTATGGCTCTCAATTAGAGGCAGGTGTTTGGCGTTTCCTCTGATTGAGAGTCATATTAAGGTAGGTTGTTTCACATTGTTTGTTGTGGGTGGTTGTCTTCCGTGTCAGTACATGTTACCACACGGGACTGTTTCGGTTTGTCTGTTCCTGTTCGTGTGTCCTTCGTCTATATGTAAGTTCGTAAGTTTAGGTCTGTTTAGTTCGTTTTGTTATTTTGTTTTCTAAAGTGTTATTTCGTGTTTCGTCGTTTGTCTAATAAATCATTATGTCCACATACCTCGCTGCGTGTTGGTCGAATCCCTACTCCTCCTCTTCGGATGAGGAGGAAGAGGAAAGCCGTTACACTATCTCTCACTTATGCTCAGCTCCTCTATCATTGTGCCATAGAGGCATGCTGTGCAAACTGGTCTAGATGAGCATTTATGACATCTCCCAAAAGAGATTGCCACTTTAGTGATTTTGAATAATTGATCCATTGGTGATTACCATAATCACATATCAGTGACATTGATATTGACATTGCTTGATATCAATAGACGGGACCGGAGTACAAGAGGATAAGATCAGACTGATTAACTATTGACATATCCACTAATAGATTACGGATCAGTCATTTGCTGTACAGACCTGATGGTATTGCAGGGGCCAATTTACGATATACAAATGAAGTGTTTGGAAGACATTGTGAAGCAGGAAATTGAAGTGCTTGGAAGACATGTGGAGCAGCGGATTAGGTAAGCATATTGAAATTTCTAGTTGGACTTCAGTCAGTAGACAGACCCAAGTCTGCCTCGCCTGCCACAAATGTCATGTCTGCCAAACTGTTGACAAGTGGTCCAAGGATTAGCTCAGGAAGCTGAAGTCTCTGAGCAGCAAATCGATTAGAGGAGAAAACAGAAACAAAGTGTTTTTTATTTTTATCCATTTGTCCTCCACTCAGGGGGAAGACAAACTGTCTGGAAGTAGCCTATTGCATCAATTGACCGTGGAGATTTTTACTTCATGCCAGTCAAAATACTCAAAGTAAATGCTCCTCTTTACAACGCACAGTTGGGCCTTGGAAGTATACATATAATACACCCAGGTGTGAGTCATGTCATAGATCCACAACTCATAGTCATGACCACAGGTGTCACTGTGTCAGTTGCCACAGGCTATGTGCCAGATACATGTGCCTGAGCGATTGATTGCATCATTACATGTCATGGATGGATTGGCCCAGGCAAACCCATTGTGCATAGTTTGTTATTGATCATATTGCAGTAAAGGAGTTGCTGGATCATAGCAGGTACCTAATGCTAGCTAGTGAGTCAGGCAGAGGATAATTGCTAATCAATGACCTAAATTAAAACATCTGTGCCTGCAGCCATTTGTGTCTTTAAAGGGAAAATGGTTAAGCTAATAGCTCAGGAGGATCACACTGCAGCTCTTTTTAAAAATGGCTGACAGGGTAAAGCTGCAGTCAGAAACCAATCATGTACAGTCAATTCACATAGGGATGGATGGTATGGGGATGGGGTGGTGAGTCAGATGACTCAAAAGATACATGGCGGCCAATGAGCAATGAGGGATGCAGCGTGCCTAATGAACTCCTGTATTCCCGTCGGAATTGCTCCGTCATCGATGTCTATTGATTCATGTGGTGTAGACTCCCAGCAGGGTTTATGTCTGCAGTGCAGCAATGCCCCAAGGGCTGCATTAAGGAAGCTGGTGTGAAGGGAAATGAGGCAGATGTTTGTTTATTTTTTAATTTTTTTAATGTATGAAACAGTCCATTGAGGCTGGAGTGCTGCTGTTCTGGTTTCAGGCATGAATAACAGAACATGGAGTCGTTTTACAGTAACTTGAAGAGTCTGTCTTTCCATGTTTTTTTTTTCTTCTTCAATAATCTGGTGGAAATTCGATCATTGGTGAAAGACGATGTTGCCTTCAACATGCGGAAGGGTTGCGAGCCTGAGTGCACAAGACATGACTGTAATAATCTTGTTAGTTACGTAAATTATTGTGCTAATCATCTATCACAGTAGACCAATGTTTACTTATATGATGTACCGTATACTGTGGGGTCCGAAATTATTGACACCCTTGATAAAGATGAGCAGAAATTACTGTATGAAATAAATAATTCAAATACTGAGCTATATTGGATGATCCTAAAAAAATGGGGAAATTATATTATTTTACACTAATACATTTGCTCAGAGAAAAATATGTATTTATTTCTTCTCAAAAAGGTAGGGGTCAAAATTATTGACACCCCTGTTTACAATACCCATCAATACTTCACGATGTGAGGATTACGGCCCTGAGCCTTGTTCTAAAGTGTTTTATGAGTTGAGGAACCCATTGGGAGGGATCGTAGCCATTACTTCAATACAGAATACTTCAATACAGAATACTTCAATACTTCAATACAGAGAGATGGAGATTTTTTTTTATGCCATTTCTTTGTGGATTTTGATTTGTGCTTGGGGTTATTGTCTTGCTGGAAGCAACCAGGTTTTTGACTAAATCCTGGTACTGGGTGAATTTCATAATGCCGTTGACCTTAACAAGGGCCTCAGGAAGTGATCAGGAAAAAGCAAAAGCCCCATAACATCAAAGATCCGCCACCATATTTTACATTGGTGTGCGTGGTCAAACAGCTCTATTTTCATGTCATCTGACCAAAGCACCGGGTCCAGTCCAAGTCCCAATGCCTTTTCGCAAAATCTAGGTGTTTACATTT
Source organism: Salvelinus namaycush (assembly GCF_016432855.1). NCBI lineage: Eukaryota > Metazoa > Chordata > Actinopteri > Salmoniformes > Salmonidae > Salvelinus > Salvelinus namaycush. The sequence goes on along the minus strand of NC_052340.1, from coordinate 7,052,372 downwards.
CTTGAATAACATGAAAATAGAGCTCTTTGGCCAGGCACACCAGTGGGAGAATGCATGAGCAGAAAATAACCCCTTGCCTACTGTAAAAAATGGTGGTGGACCGTTGATATTATGGGGCTATTCTTATGCTATGGGTCTACATCTACAAAAATGTATAAGCATGCAGGTGTCATCTCCAAATGTCAGTTAGAGGAAAGATGTGTTTGCAAAGTTCCACTATCATGCAAATGAAGTGGTAAAAGGCAGATACCATATTATATCAGCAGAGGCCGGTCCCGTAGAGGCACCACTCATCCTGGAAGCATACGTTCTTCTGCTTAAGCATTCTCTCCCTCCTTCCCTCTCCGCTTTTACTGTAGCTCGTTTGGAAGTGAGTAGCAGAGTTGCAGACTGTCACAGGGATGGGTAGTCTCCATTGGGAGCGATCACTCGGGTGGAACACTTTCTCACTACATCTGATTTATCTCTATATTCACCCTCCACCCTCCCCCCCTCCCAACCTCTCCTTGTACTTCTTCACCTCCCAGAAGAAAAAGAGGAGTAAAAAAAAAAACGTTATTAGTTCTGTGGCAGGAAGCTAACGGGAAGAATACATAATGCAGCAAGCCTGGAGTTTGCCAGAGAGCATAACAAGGCGAGACGGCCAGGGCTGCAGTCAGACTAATGACATTTTAAACTAGCTGGCTGTTGAGAGAGATAGAGAGAGAAAGAGAGAGCCTGGCTGCTGCTGACAGATGAAACCTTAACTTGGCCCATCAGACGCTCTGCATGGGCCTCAGAGCACCTACTGTTAGCGATGGGGATCAGCACCGTGGCTTTGGGGGGGGTCAAGATTTAAGCTTTTGACCAAGCTGTATATGAAATTATACATTTTGCAAGGAATAACTATTTCTTCACAGTGAAAGGTTTGAAAAACTACAGGAGGATAATGTCTATGCTCAGAGGTTTTAGTTTTGCCCCCCACACAGTTGCATGTACTGTGTACTGTATGTCTTCCCGAGGAAGCTTGGCCATGAGTTGAAGGTTGAACACACCAGCTAAGATCTAGCACACGACTCACACAGCCTCAACCCCCAAGCCATCCTAGCTGATATGTGAATCCGTCCCTCCAGAATAGTAGAATGCTTTAGTCCTTTCAAAGTGAATGCAGCCCAGCTGTCTGTGATGTGCAGCCTGCAGTCATAATCAAAGTCCAGGGGGCGATTTCTGGTTGTGGATTGTTTCCACCACCGTCGGGTCCCTTGTAGAAACAGGTGGTTCTCTCTCTGTCTGCTTCACTAATCCCACTGAGAGGAATAGTCTGTCACCCCAGTCATTTTCACACACAATATTGACTTTTCTGTCTTTGGAACATTTCCTTTGTCCCTGACAGCGAGCAATTCTGTGATATATATATTTCTTTTTTTTTTGTGGGGGGGGTAGATCAGCTTTAATATTGTAGATAGATTGTGGTTTCCATCAATGTAATTGTCTGCATAATTTCCAATCCCCCATATAATTTTTTGTAAATAAATAAAATGAATATATATTTGAGTTAGTATATTTTCCCCTAACCCTACCCATCCCTCCCCTAATTGGAGTAAACTAATGGACAACAACTCTTAGGCTTCTACTTCCAGCTTATACAAACGATTTACATTTCATGTACACACTATATTTTACAATAGTTATCTTTTGTTTGTTTTTAGTCCCATCCTTCAGCTCCACTCAACCCCTCCCATCTATCTCTGAACACCATCCAGTTTTGATTTCTATTTGCCATATATTTTTATGTGGCGTTTCACAAAAGTTCTGAACCTTTCTATTCTCGTAAATTTTACATATTGTAAATAAAAAATAAACACTTTTGCTAAGAGTATTATTATATTATTGATCGATTGACTATGACTTTTTTTTATTAGACAGAAGTGCTATTTGCAGTTCTTCAGCCAATCCTGAACCTCCTGCAATAAAAAAAGCTACATATGGACAGTAATAAAATACATGATCGAATGATTGTCTCTTCGCAGCAAAATCTACAGAGCTGGGATGGTTGTATCCCCCATATATATAGCATTCAATTGTTTGCAAGAATATTGTAAAATCATTTAATTTGAAAAACTATACGTTTTAAATCCAGCCTTGTTTTGTGTATCAGTTCACAAACCATGTGCCATGGAATCGGTACATCTAAAATCTGTTCCCAACTATTTTGCAATCTAAACTTAGCAAAAAAAGAAAACATCCTCTCACTGTCAACTGCATTTATTTTCAGCAAACTTAACATGTGTAAATATTTGTATGAACATAACAAGATTCAACAACTGAGACATAAACTGAACAAGTTCCACAGACATGTGACTAACAGAAATGGAATAATGTGTCCCTGAACAAAGGGGGGGTGTCAAAATCAAAAGTAACAGTCAGTATCTGGTGTGGTTACCAGCTGCATTAAGTACTGCAGTGCATCTCCTCCTCAAGGACTGCACCAGATTTGACAGTTCTTGCTGTGAGATGTTACCCCACGCTTCCACCAAGGCACCTGCAAGTTCCCGGACATTTCTGGGGGAAATGGCCCTAGCCTTCACCCTCCGATCCAACGGTCCCAGACATGCTCAATGGGATTGAGATCCGGGCTCTTCGCTGGCCATGGCAGAACACTGACATTCCTGTCTTGCAGGAAATCACGCAAAGAATGAGGAGTATGGCTGGTGGCATTGTCATGCTGGAGGGTCATGTCAGGATGAGCCTGCAGGAAGGGTACCACATGAGGGAGGAGGATATCTTCCCTGTAACGCACAGAGTTGAGATTGCCTGCAATGACAACAAGCTCAGTCCGATGATGCTGTGACACACCGCCCCAGACCATGACGGACCCTCCACCTCCAAATCGATCCCGCTCCAGAGTACAGCCTTCGGTGTAACGCTCATTCCTTCGACGATAAACGCAAATCCGACCATCACCCCTGGTGAGACAAAACCGTGACTCATCAGTAAAGAGCACTTTTTGCCAGTCTTGTCTGATCCAGCGACGGTGGGTTTGTGCCCATAGGCGACGTTGTTGCCGGTGATGTCTGGTGAGGACCTGCCTTACAACAGGCCTACAAGCCCTGTCCAGCCTCTCTCAGCCTATTGCGGACAGTCTGAGCACTGATGGAGGGATTGTGCGTTCCTGGTGTAACTCGGGCAGTTGTTGTTGCCATCCTGTACCTGTCTCGCAGGTGTGATGTTCGGATGTACCGATCCTGTGCAGGTGTTGTTAGTCCTCATGCCTCCTTGCAGCATGCCTAAGGCACTTTCACGCAGATGATCAGGGACCCTGAGCATCTTTCTTTTGGTGTTTTTCAGAGTGTGTAGAAAGTCCTCTTTAGTGTCCTGAAATTTCATAACTGTGACCTTAATTGCCTACCGTCTGTAAGCTGTTAGTGTCTTAACGACCGTTCCACAGGTGCATGTTCATTACTTGTTTATGGTTCATTGAACAAGCATGGGAGACAGTGTTTAAACCCTTTATAATGAAGATCTGTGAAGTTATTTGGATTTTTACGAATTATTTTTGAAAGACAGGGTCCTGAAAAAGGGACATTTCTTTTTTTGCTTAGTTTATATGGCACAGCTGTCATTTTTTGGGGTCCACAAATGAAACTGGTATACTTTTTTATTTGTCCCAATTTTCTTAGTCCTATTTTGGTCTTTAATGCAGGGCCGACAGATAAATTCCTTACTTTCTCCACCCTTCCACTTACCTCTTCCATTTTTGGTAATGCTGCAATTAATTGGTTGTAATTTTGAGGAAAGCAGACATTTTCCACCAGTCCTATTTATGATTTATTTTATTTCCCCAAAATATTTTTTTGATCAATTAGTATATTTGAGTTTAACCATAATATTTGTTGGTGGATTAAACTGAAATTCAAACCCAATTTCTTTAGCTTGTTTTGAAAATAGTGATATTTTGGAGATCATTTCATTTTCAAATAACCAAAAGTGAGAGGTTGTAATCTGAATAAAGGGGAAAAGGCCATTCTTGAACATGGGGTGAGACATTTTTACTAATCTGCTAGAGAACCAGTTCGGATTTAAGTGTAACTTTTGTATGACTGAAGTCTTTAGTGAGAGGTCTAATGCTTTAATATTTAATCGTTTTTGCCCTCCAAAATTATATTCATTATATAAATAGGCCTGTTTAATTTTGTGTGAATCATCCGTGTACAATGACACATCTCTTTGTTTGTTTTTAAGCCCTGGATTTCTTGGCACTTGATATTATTGTTGGATAGTGGACAACCTTGTTTTACTCCTCTTGACAGATTAAAGCTTTCTGAGAAGTAGCCATTATTTACTATTTTACACCTATGGTTATTGTACACAACTTAACCCATTGTATAAGAGATTCTCCAAAATTGAAATATGAAATATATTCATATATAAATACCAGCAGTACTTTATCAAAGTCAGCAATGAATACCAGGCTTGGTTTCCCAGATCTGTCATAGTGTTATATTGTTTCCGGTTCTTGTAATTACCTCCAATGTTTTGTCAATGTAAAAAACCTGTCTGGTTAGGATGAATAACATCCAAAAATACCCTTTTAATTCTAAGTTCTTTGCATCACAACACTGAAGTGTAAGGGGCCTCCAATTTTTTTAGTGGACTGGATCTTTATATTTACCACTTGGTTCCTGTTTCAGTATTAATTAAATCTGACCTTCTTGTTGAGTATCTGGTCATCTACAATTTTTATCGGAATGGTTAAAACATGCTAATAACGGTCCTCTGAGTACATCAATAAAGTTTTGGTATACCTCAAATGGTATGCCATCCAGCCCTGGAGTTATCCCAGACTTAAAGGCTTTAATTGCATCAAGAAGTTCCTCCTCTGTAATTTGGCCTTCACATGAGTCTTTCTATACAGCTGTTAATTTGACTTTATTAATAGTGGAAAACAAATCCTTACAATTAACTTTGGTTAATGGAGATGGAGGAGACTGAAATGAAAAGATATGCTTAAAGTACTTTGCTTCCTCTTTCAAAATATTGTTTCATTGGTGACTCATTCATTTGTAACAAGTTTCAGTAAATTCTTTTTTGGTAGCATTGAATATTTAAAAAAACATGTGGCGCATTTTTCCCCATATTCCATCCAGTTCGCATTATTTTTTATAATTTATTACACTGAGCAAAGCTTGTTGTTTTCTAGACATCAGTGTAAAATTGCCACTGTCACTTGTGGGCAACAAGAGCAGACAACCAGCGCAGACCTCATGCAACTATACACATTTTTGCATCTTTAAAAATGGCTATATTTTCCACCTCTTAAACGTATTCCTGGGCAGTCTGCTAAATTTTGCTGGGCCAACAGTGCCATTGGGCGTATTGTTGTGATCTATTAAAATAGTGGTTGTATGTGGGGGTCGTAAGCAGATCATTATTTTTGCTTGATTGCAGGTAGGTGGGGTTAAAGACCCCCCTGTAACTGCTTCCCATTTACTGTTGGATGAGATGTCATAGTTTTCATGGGTTATTGACATAGCTTGTGGGTATAAAAAGGGCCTAAATTGTGTGTGATCCCTTAGACATTTTCTTAGGTGGGGGTGTTCATGTCAGCTAGGTCACCTGAACTCGCCTGAAATGTCATCCCCAAGGAGGTGGAGTATAGCTGTGTGTGTATAAAGTAATTGGCCATCTTGCAGCGATACTGGATGTAGACATTTTAGCGGTTGGCATGTTGATAAAGGGCTTTTAAGATGTGACATGGTTGGAGGGCTTTGGAAGACTGTGCAATGTTGAACGGCATGTCCTGTAATGGAGGTTTCAGAGAATGTAAATAACATGTGCTCTAATGCCTGTTTTTATGTCTGTTCCAACACCGCAGCCCATTAGTGTGTCTACTCACGTTGCCGGTCTATAATGATAGGGGGCCTCACCAGGGTTCCCTCTCCTCTGCCCGTCAAAGTCCCTATTAGTGGAGCTGATTCTGACGTACGTGAGGCAGAGGACACAGCGCCAGGAGTTAGAGACGTAGGGGTGTTCGTCAAGCAACCACTCCGTTACATCACGATGGCCGATCAGGCGGAGAGGATAGCCGGGCGTCACAAAATAACGAAATGGATAAATGAACGAGTACAGATGCAGCCGGAGGGGAGGGGTGGCTGAGGCGAGGGATGGAGCGGTGGAGGGAGGGCCAGGACGTCTCAAGGTCAAGCTGTTTGCTGAAGTGAGAGACGGGGACCCAGGAGGAGGGTGAGGGAGGAGAGTGAGAGAGACAAATAGATATAGAGAGATGGGGGATATGGTAAAAGCAGGAACAACATCGTTGTGTTGTGCCAACATTTAGATGAAGGGGTTTCAATCCCAATCAGCCTGAGGATCCGGGCTAGCTTAACTCTTCCACCCTGGTGCACTCAGTCTTGGAGGGAGAGAGTGAGGCTAAGTGGCTGGCATCCAGCGGCCACAGAGCTCCCAAAAGGTCATGAGGATTTGCTCTTAAATATAGCCCAGGCTGGAGGACCTTGTGCCGAGCCTGATCGAATTAAGTCAATTTAGGGGAACAATATCACAACACGATGGCAAAGCACCTCCACAATTTCAGGGCAGAGGAAGTCAATGAAGAAAAAATAGTCCTACTTTCAAGTGCCCGAAAAATACATCAGATAAAGGGTTTCAAGAAGTAAAAGGAAGCTAGAATGGTTTACAATCTCTGGGCTGTATTGTACAGATCGACTGAGGTCCATGTGTCTGGTAAAAGTAGAACCTTAGTTAAAGCAGGGCTACTCAAATAGTATTTGAGATGATCCAGATGGATATTGTCATTTATCAGTGTATTAACGGGGGTGTTAATACACACACACACACACACACACACACACACACACACACACACACACACACACACACACACACACACACACACACACACACACACACACACACACACAAACCTGTCCATGACACGACTGTTCAACTGTTCACACACCTCTTGTTTTTAAATTTATTTTAAATGTATTATTATTTATTTATTTAACACCTCTTGTTGGCAGAGAGACAGTGTTGCAGTTTTAATGCTTATTTCCTGCAATTCTACACATTTTGCCATGTCTTTTGTGTGCTCTAATGATGTCTGAATGACTCAAACATTACAACAATATCAACTGGGGGCCCCCTCGGAAGTCTAGGCCACTTGACGCGTAATCTTGCCATCATAACTACAAGGTTTAGATAGCTGGATAGCCTAACTTAACGACTTAGCTAAATCTATTTAGCTGACATGGGCTAGTTGATTTTGAAATTGGACCTTGTTCATTCTACTATTACAACCACTGGAGGTTGGTGACACCTTATTTGGGAAGGATGGGCTCGTGGCAATGGCTGGAGCGGATTGAGTGGAATGGTATCAAATACATCATACACATGGTGTGATGCCATTCCATTCAGCAGCCTCCACTGATTACAACTTAGGCTAGTCTCAACAGTAAGTTGAAAAAAAATGATGGGAACGGAGACCGTCTATTTACTATGGCAGCCTTAAAGAAATCTGGAGTTAAAGAGGGACTGCCTTTAAAAAGCAACAACTCCCTTACATAACGGCCGATGTGGCATCGATATTACTCAGAAACAGTTATTGTAGTGGCATAATTGACTGCAAAGTGAGTCTGGTCTAAAACGGAGTTTGGAAAGTCCCTGCGTCACACCGGGTAAAATAAGGTTGGGTTTTGATTTGACGATGTCCATTTGCCCACTAACATGGGGTGAACAGCTGCAGTGATTGCTCTCGATCCAATCGCATAGACAGTCAAATCAAATTTTATTGGTCACATACACATGGTTAGCAGATGTTAATAAGAGTGTGGCGAAATGCTTGTGCTTCTAGTTCTGACTATTCAGTAGTATCTAACAAGTAATATAACAAATTCACAACAACTACCGTATACGCACAAATGCACACAAATGTAAAGGGATGAATAGAATATGTACATGTAAATATATGGATGAGCGATGGCCGTGCGGCATTGGCAAGATGCAGTAGATGGTATAGAATACAGTACATACATATGAGATGAGTAATGTATGATATGTAAACATGATTAAAGTGGCGTTATTTAAGGTGACTAGCGATACCTTTATTAAGTCCATTTATTAAAGTGGCCAGAGATTTGAGTCTGTATGTTGGCAGCAGCCTCTCTATGTTAGCGATGGCTGTTTAACAGTCTGATGGCCTTGAGATAGAAGCTGTTTTTCAGTCTCTCGGTCCCAGCTTTGTCGCCTTCTGGATGATAGCGGGGTGAACAGGCAGTGGCTCGGATGGTTGTTGTCCTAGTTGATCTTTTTGGCCTTCCTGTGACATCGGGAGCTGTAGGTATCTAGGAGGGCAGGTCATCTGTCCCCAGTGAGACAGACCTGCCCAGCAGCTCCAAATGTTTCCATAGAACCAACCTCACACATTTTTTTACATGAGAAACACTGCACTAAACACCTTAGTTAGATATCACATTTAGCAACTAAAACATCCTCGACCAACACGTCAACGTTTCTTAGAGATTTCTTGAGTTATCTTATCATTCTGGGGATTTTGAGGAAATGAAAGAGCCTTCTGCATCCACAGTGTCTCATGGGGGACAAACATCATTAACCAAATCCAGAATCGGTCAGGAAACATACCTCAAAGACTGAAATCTTGTTTTTATAATGAGGAACAGAAAAACATGTGCCAATTGAGGTGTTCAGTGGTTCTTTCAGGCTGGTTTATGCTTGGTCTAACAACATGTCCGTAGACAATTAGAATGTGACAAGTGTCGCTGGTCAAAACAACATTTAATTTATACTCTGGTGGAATGTCTGTAGACCGTCCTGCGACTGTTGGTTTTCCATGTCTCAAATGGAAAAGTCTGACCCTGTAGCAGCGTCCGTTGTCATGGTTACACGCAACGAGACAGTGCATACCCATACAGAATGATAGAGGCCTCTAGTGACCAGAAGGCCGTTTTAGCATTGGCAGTGCCATTGAAGGATGGTAGCCTAAATGCTTGTATTTTTAGCTCCAACAGTGCAGTAATACCTACCAATAATAATAAGAAGTTATTAAGGATGAGCCATGACCAGAATACAGTATACTGTACCTATAAAGTGGGTAAAACAGCATGTAAACATTATTAAAGTGACCAGTGTTCAATGACTCTATGTACATAGGGCAGCAGGGTAGAGTACCGGCTAGAACAGAGACTTTCGGGGCAGGGTACTGGGCGGAGACTGGCTAGTGGTGACTGTTTGATTGATAGCCTGGAGACAGAAGCTGTTTCTCAGTCTTTCGCTCCTAGCTTTGATGCACCTCTACTGTCTTCGTCTTCTAGATGGTAGCGCTGTGAACAGGCCGTGGCTCGGGTGGTTGAGGTACTTGATGATCTCCTTGTCCTTCCTGTGACACCTGGTGCTGTAGATGTCCTGGAGGGCAGGCAGTGTGCCACTAGTATTGTGTTGGGCTGACCGCACCACCCTCTGGAGAGCCCTGCGGTTGCTGACGGTGCAATTACCGTACCAGGTGGTGAAACAGCCCGGCAGGATGCTCTCAATGGTGCATCTGTAGATGTTTGTGAGGGTCTTAGGGGCCAAACCAAATTTCTTCAATATGTGCTGTTGCGACTCCTTCACCACACTGTCTGTGTGAAGAGACCATTTCAGGTCATTGTCTATCATTATAATTCTGCTAAATATGTGTATGCGACCAATAACATTTTATTTGATTTGATTATCTGTCATTATCAGGTAATTACCATTACCTTGTAAATAATGACCGTGTTCTGATTTATCTTACTGTAATAATGAACACAAATTAGCTAAAGTTAAGATGTTGTCAGCTATGCTAGCTAACATTAGGAGATTCCCTAAAAACACGCCACTTCGATACAGCTACGATTGGAAGTATTTTTTTTTTGCCGTTTAGGAGAACTTAGTTTAAGGTTAGGAAAAAGGTTAGGGTTAGCGAAAACGCTTTCCTAACCTGCTTCGAAAAGCCACTTCCGGTCGTAGCTGCATCGAAGAGGCAGGTTTTTGGGGAGTGCTACCTAGCTAGAAACTAACCAAAACACTGTTTAGAAAGTTTGCTACACAGCTTGCTACATTGACATATACCAAATTACATATTAAACGGATGTGTTTATTGGTGTTAAGTACAGCATGTTATTTGGACCACCATGCCGTTGATGTCATACAGCCTGTCATTTTGTGTTTATACTTTTACATAACGACAATGACACGTTTGATGTCGGAAGGCAATAGAATGTTCACGATGTCACTGCAAGGACTGTCTACAGCCGAGATGGGAACGGCGTAACATGAACACGCTGGTGTTTAGAAGATTACATCTGTCTCTGCCAGACATTCTGGATTGACTGCAGTAAGACCCAGAGCCCTCGGCGCTATCTAGCAGAAGAACAGAGAACAGGCACGTCTCTTTCTTTTCTCTTTCACTGCACCTCCTGTGCTCACATTTGCCGTTTCTTCTTTTATCTTTGCCACAACCGTCAAACTAGCAACCAGCAAATATTGAGCCTTTCACTCAAACCGCACCATTCTTGATCCACACCAACATGTATTATTATTATACCTGCTGTGGAGTTTTAATGAAATGGGGTTTAGATACATGGGTCTGGTGTGGGGCTAGAGCATGAGATGAGAAAAGGAGAAAAAGCATGCAGACAGTCCAGACAGGCACGCAGGCAGACAGACGGGGGGGTTATATATAAACTAAATCGTTAGCGATGCAGTCAGAGTGAGAGGAGAGGCGAGCTGGGCCTTGCTACAGCCGCTGTAGAGACAGACAGGGGATAGGCTGAGGAGAGAGACGGTCAACTGCATCATCTGCAAACAGGCCCGTACCCCAGAGGTGTCAGAAACACATCCACACCAACATTTGGCAAATGACAGCCACAAGGAGGGAGGACATTAACTTGAAATAATCAGACCAATAATAGACGCCAATAAGCCTAACGCTATGCCACAGGACGCTTGAATTTTGGGGAATGAGAGTGTGTCAAGACCCGTTTGCATATTCGTAATAAGGAGCAAATGGGATGCCTTTGCTAAAACATAGTTGAATTGTCCCTCTCCTTGCAAAGCAGATTATTATCTGTTGGCAGTAATGCGGAGAAATGTTCCCTTGGGATTTCGCTAGGCTCACATCTGCCGGTCAGTTATCAGTAGTCTTGCATCTGTCGCCTTGGTACCAAAGCTGGGGGGGGAAAACAGAGAGAAAAGATAAGAGCGGACCATTTACATCGCATGCGTTCACAGACTTTTTAGCGTGACTTATTGTAATGTATTGTGGTGAGCGCTAACCCATCACTTTCACACGAAGTGCCTCACTCCTTAGGTTGGTTTTGCCATAGATGCGACAGGGGTGTGTGACTTGGAACGCCGCTGTAATACGAGTGACTGGATTCACATCACGCTGAGGCCGTCGCTCTCCACCCTGCAGATCGCGAGAGTGGGCTCCAATTATAAAGCGTTCGTTCCGCTCAATGCAAAGTGACATCTCTGCATCTATCCACCCACAGTGCTTCACAATGCTTCACCCACTGTTCTGGAATAAGCCACTGGACTGGCTAGAGCCCTCTCCAATCTCCGGACCCGTCTAGGGAGCCTTGGTGCACTCAGAATCACAAGTGTCTCACTGACTGCCATATTAGAACCGACGTGGTTTATCTTTGATGTATTTAAGTGTGTACTTGGCATGGACACTGGAATTACTTTTCAGTAGTATTTATGTGGCGGACTGATTCCTTTGTATGTTAAGATCTAAATGTGTAATCCTCTCCTCATGAACAGCTGTGCGAGGTCAGATAGTCTGGGTTAATATCAGCACTCTCAAAGGGTTCTTTTCTCGCCAGCGCTGAATGTCCCTATGGACAGATTGATTAATCATGGTCAGTGAGATGGATTGGGAGATGCGCACACGTATGTACTTTGTACACATACCCAGTCATGCACTCACACATCAGTTTTCACACACCAACACACACTTTTTTTGAACCCATCTTAATGCATTCTCTATTTATTCAGGGTTCTTGTGCCTAAGTGGATATTTCAGACTGTCTCGCAGACACAACATGCGCGTTTACCCGACACGATCCACACACGCTCCTCATCCACATACAGCAGCTGCCAGTGTTTCCTGTCTGATGTTTGTGTCGTGGAAAATGAACATCTTTTTTCGTCTGATCAAAGTAACCCGCCGGCGTTGTTTTTCTGCTGGTTGACAGGCCTGTTGAGCTGACGGTTACATCTGATCACTCAGCTCCCCCATATTGTTTTGTTGTTGTATTTATTTAACCTGTTATTTAACTAGGCAAGACATGACGGTGTGCTCATCTGGGTCAGGTGAACGGTCACAGATTCCTGTGTGTAACGTGTCCCAGAGTTGGGCCAGGTCTGTTCAAACATATAGAGCATGTGGGTACAGAGCGCACACGCCACAGACAAAGGGCCAGCCTGGGTATTTCAGTTCAGGTGACTCATTGAGCTGTTTTCAACTCCAACTTTCAGCTCAGTACATGGAGGATCAAAAATACAGGAAATGGTAGATCAGGGTGAGCTACCCCTTTACACATGGCTATACTGATGCTACACTATACCATATGTAGTGTCTTCTCCCTTCCTCTCCTAATTTGAATGTATTTCTGTAAATGACGGCAATGCTTTTTCGTTGCAACCACCAAGCCTCTCGTTAGATCATGAAACCAATGGGAACATATGGGGTTTTTGTTATGCAGACGCTAATGAGTGGTTGTCTAATTACGTTCGTATTGCTGAGAGAGGAGAGAAGACAGATAGATGGAAGGTGGGAAAGAGCGAAGGAGTGGAAGACGGGAATATATTTGTAGGTAAATACCACGAATGAAATAAAAACACAATTATTTCCCGTCTGGTTTGAAAGCAGGTCAACAATGTGCATAACCCCAGAGATAACCATCAGTCTCTTTGTTTGGGTTGTGTGTGAGAGCGACTTTGTTGTTTTCCTCTCCCTTTGTTTGTAAGGACTTGACAGTGCATCCGTGTGTTATTATGCACAGTTTTTCCTCTGCTACTCTGGGGCATATTTCCAACAGCATGTGCAAAAAGTTCTAAGCAGGAGTGGGAGGCGGCGAGTTGGGCTGATTTGGAGTCGCTGCAGAGTTTAACTCGGCTCTCCCTCTGAGAGGTCAGCCGTGAAGGGACAGTTTTAGAGGGGAATAGATCTGTCTTGTACTCTCAGATTAATTTATTTTTATTTTTTATTGTTGCTGTAAATAGAATAGAATAAAGATAGAATATTATAGTTAAGTTGAGCAACGCATATATAAGTTGATAGAATACATCTTGGATCGAATCCAGTCTGGAATAGAGTAGAATCAATTGTAGAATGTGTTTCGTCGTACCACATAACTGTTCTCTGATTTTGATTTCATTGTTGGTAGATTGTTCTACAACCTACCCTATGTTAGTGCATCCCACATTTTTTTCTTAAAACATATCAAGCATGTACACTGAGTGTACAAAACATTACACCTGCTCTTTCCGTGACAGACTGACCGGGTAAATCCATGTGAAAGCTATGATACCTTATTGATGTCACTTGTTAAATCCACTTCAAATCAGTGTAGATGAAGGGGAGGAGACAGGTTAAAGAAGGATTTTTAAGCTTTGAGACAATTGAGACATGGATTGTGTATGTGTGCCATTCAGAGAGTGAATGGGCAAGACAAAACATTGAAGTGCCTTTGAACAGGGTATGGTAGTAGGTGCCCGGCACACCGGTTTGTGTCCTGAACTGCAACGCTGCTGGGTTTTTCACGCTCAACAGTTTCCCTTGTGTATCAAGAATGGTCCACCACCCAAAGGACATCCAGACAACTTGACACAACTGTGGGACTGTGGGACTATGGAGTCAACATGGGCCAGAATCCCAACTCAATATTGGGAAGGTGTTCTTAATGTTTTGTACAGTCAGTGTATATCATGTTGTGTCTCTCTCTCTCTCTCTCTCTCTCATCCACAGGTCAATGGACATCCTCCACAAGGGACCCATTTGTTTCCTTTAGTGCCCAGTACAGACACCCAGATGCTGCTTAGGTAGTCAACCTTACCGCCCGCTCACCGGCACCCTGACCACATAGCTGCCCATGTCTGCCCTCCTCTGCTAGGCCAACACAGCCCACAGTCTTCATGAGGATCACGACCCTGCCAGACCACACCAGATAGAGGTATGTATATCAGTGCGGTGTGCCTCGATACATCTCGTATTGAACAGCACTGCCAATCCTGGGATGTTACGCAGTGTGCATAATGGACAGACTTTCCATTGAATATTCTAATGAGGCAGCAGTGGCTTGATGGTGGACAGCTGTCTTGGACTTGGTCTTGATTTCAGAGGCATGAAGGGGGAATGTTGACATATCCAAGACGAGAGACAGCTCCCTCACAATTTCCAATCTGCTGGCCATCTGGCCCATGAGTCCAAATCCAAACCCTAAACCACCAGTTGGGTTTGTGGGATCTCATTTCCAAGAACTGAATTGATAGAATTTAAAGGAAGCATTTCCCATTCCTATTCGTCTTAGCTGAGGTTTAAGGGCCCTGTTTAACTTTTCACAACCGGTTGCCATGGCAGCACCTGTTACAACGTCCCTCTGGGAGAGCTGCCCTTATTGTGTGGAGGTTTAAGGTCAAAGGTCAGTGTCACAGCCTTTATCAAATACAGGGACCTGCTGTAGCCTGTCCCCTGAGGCAGCTGCCCCTGTCTGGCCTGGGGTCACAAGTCAACTGTACCTTAACACAAAGTGACAGGTCCCTTAACGGGGTAGAAACTACCGCAACACTGTACATAATTAAAATCTGCTTGTCCATTAGCACAAACTCAACTACTACTTGTGAAGTTGAAAATAATACTGTAGCTGTGCCTATGTCCACCCAGGGTTTTCTTGTGTGCCAGCCCATGCAGTCTTAATTTATTCAGGCACTTTCGATGTTGCTTTAAAAGCCAGTAACATTGATGTGCACCCTACATTTAGCGGTGAATTGATCACTGAACTAGCTGTAACAAAAAAAGAGAAATGGAGATAATGCTTGAAGATAACACAGCATGCAGTCTGAGTGAGACATTTTGTAATTTGCCTGGATAGGTCTTGCAGTATTTCTCAGCTATTCTGAGACCTTGACATTTCTGTAGAAACACGTAACGGACCCTAAAGTGCCCTTTTTCTATTTGCATGTTGTTAAGGTTTTTTATTTAAGGAAAACACTGAGGTAGAAATGCCAACAGGTCATTTTGGGGTAGGTGGTTGTGTTAAATGTGCATAAATTGGTATTTCTGCATCTTTGAGTTGATGGAGAAAAACAGAGAAGAATTCCCTTGGAAGGATTTGTACACTCTGGAGCCATCTTGAATATTGACTTTGATATTGACATTACAGAGGGGTGGCTAGTTGGATGGCTGGGTGGGTTTAGGGTGGATGGATACATGGGTGGGTGCATATGTGGATTGGTAGAATGTTGGATTGGTTGATGGATAGTTGGTAGGGTAGGAGATGAAGAGCAGATCAGAGAGGGTAGGATAGCAGGATAGGAGGAGGACAGGAGGATGATCAGAAGAAGAGGGAGAAGTGGAGGAGAGGAGAGGAGGAAGAGAAGGAGTGAGGAGATGAGGAGGAATGACTTTGATAGCAGCACAAATATCAAACCTAAGCAGGGATGGGCTTGATTAAAACCCTGGATGGCATAGCTGTAGATAAATCAACAGTCCATTAGGAAGTGCTGCCCAACCTTCACCATGGAAACTCGTATATACAAATATAATATTTTTGTTAAAGTAATTGTCATGTTTTTTTTTTTACTTTTAAAAAAACTATGTGAAACCTGTTAAGGAAATCCTTTATTTTGTAGAGGTTACATTCTCAGAAGATACTTTTCATAAAATGTATAGATGACTCATATAAATCACATACGGTATTTTGTCTTAAATATGTCATACCATATCTTTGTTGGCATCATTTAATTTATTCAATTGTGTATGACATAGAAGGCATATAAGTCAACGCATATACAAATACACCACTGACATATAAGGCAACACGTACAAAATCTTACCAGATTCTTATTAGATTGTTGTACAAATAATCTTCTTCTGCCATATACGATTATTTCATTCTCATGATTCTTTTCCATATGTTGGAGACTACGATGGATGGATATGGGAGCTGAGGCAAAGGTGAAAGAGGAGGAGAGAGATATGAAGGGATGTAGATGAGGGACAGGTATAGATGGGTTCGGTGGGGGCAGTGAGAGACGAGGATGAGTCGAGGCAGATATATCCAGGGAGGGAGTGTGTCTTCTGCTGGGGTAATTCACTGGGAGTTGCTGTGAAATGGAACAAGTCTGCTGAGGCTGCTAGAGATTATTCAAACCCTTTTTCCCGGGGAGATGTGACAGAAGAGAGTGGCTCTGAAATCAGACTCAATCAAACTGTACTGGGTCCCATCACAGACTGCAGAGTTCCTTTTCCCTTGGGCACCCTTGCAGCACAACTATAATCAGATGAAACATAGGCAAAAACCGAAGGACATTTTCGACTGCGGGACAGGGGAGAATTCATATATTCATCTATGCATTTTGTAGTTTTAGTAATACTAGGCAAACAGTATTACGGTATGGCCATGGAATACTTGATTTCAGCTAGTTTTACATAGGAAAGGTTGATGAAGCATACTCGAGTTGATTTTATAATGCTCTGAGGCTGAAGGACTGGCTCTTCTTCACATGATGGAGGAATAAGAAGTAGGCAAACTGACAGAAATGCTACTTTTTTTATCCCAGCATCACACATGGATAAAATACCCCGTTGTGAAGTTTGCTTGATTTCCGTGTATGGTAGTTCTAATACCTTCGATGGTTTAGAGCATGGGTCAGGCAACAGCAGAGTTGTGTGTTTCATTCCCACATGGGCCACATACTGTATATTGCATATGTCTTACTGTTGACAGCTTTGGATAAAAGTCTGTTAAATGACCATATTTTGGGGAGAGCATAGCATCATATACCACCTTATTCAGTGTTATTTGAAAAAAAAACGTTACTTTATGGAAGCTACGTTATTTTATCTGGGTGAACCACACAGTAATGCAGTGCTGTGACAGTCCGATAAAGACTTCACAGACTTGTCTATGACGGAACTGTGAGATTTGAGGAACGATCTGACAATTCAAAACCATTGAATATGTCTCACTACCTTTCATCCAAAGTAATAGCGGCAGTAGTGTAACAGATGAAACGGCACACGGATTTAAATATGAACCTATTCAGCAGTCTGAAAAGTATGCCAGTTATGCAAAATCGGTCTGATTGTGATATGCAAATATAACCATGTCTGATTCAATGTAAAACAAAAACAATATTCTATATACTTCACATTCTACGTTTCCACTATTTTCCTCTAATTTGTCAACTATGTACCTGATGCTGGCAAATTGAGACAGAGGTGAAGAGCGCAAAGTACGATGCCAAGAGGGGGTAAAGAAACTGAATATTCAAATGAAATAAAGAGCATGATGGTCCCACTTCCTACACTATAAGCAGTGTATATCTTTAAACAGTTTGTCTTATCTCTTCAAATAGAGGAGCCCTAGAGGAACAGCTGCATGCAGTGATCCTGAATGGAGCTCAGTTAGCACTGCTGACTACCAAGTAGGGCCCCCGCCTAGCCTCTTTCAGCTAAAAGGGGCTTTCAAAGGGAACCTGGCTTGCCAGTGTCACCACGTAAAGTCCACAGCCAACAGAGTATTTTCTTGGTGCTTTGATTTCACGTTCATTTAAGGCTTGCCATGACTCTGCAGGAAATGTACGCGCCCATAAATGATGATCAGTTATGTTAGATTAGTGTTGTGGCATGCGTCACGGTTGTAGTATGCTGCAGAGCTATTGCGGGAGAATCATTCAATCCCAGTGTTATGTATTAGCGGTAGTATCCCCATTACATGCTATTCTCTGTGCGGCTTAGATCTCAGTAGCTTGTCACGGCCAGTGTGGAGATGTGTGTCGAGGGGTCCGTCGACTTTGAGGTATAATGCTGATTGTAGGGTTTCGCAGCAAAATAGTTGATCTCTAAGGCTCTAGTCAAAGCAGGTTTTTTGGAAGGCTTACTGGGTTTATGGTACAGTAGGTTATACTAAACCCTGAGGTTATTTTCCTTGCAATAATCACATAATGTTGTACTGTAACTTAACCGCTGGAACACATTGAATATGGCTCCAAAATACCCTCTAGGAAATTCTTCTCAGTATCTAGCATCAAACAAACCCCAGTTACTGTAATGTGCAGCGGGTGCGTTACCCATTTTATTTGACAAGCACAGATGGTGAGGCATTTTTTGCCCCGTTTCCCCATTAATACTGCGTAGTTGATGTCACGCAGCGGAGTTAATGATTTTAAAGGATACTTCGGGATTTTAGCAATGAGGCCCTTCATTTACTTCTCCAGAGTCAGATGAACTCATTGGGTGCCATTTTTATGTCTGTATCCAGTATGAAGGAAGCTGGAGGTAGTCTTGCGAGCCAATGCTAACTAGCGTTAGCGCAATGACTGGAACTCTGTGGGTAACTACTAGCATACTGTAAATGTACTATATAGGATATACTGCTATGTTGCCCCTCAGTGTTTGTGTGTCTCTTGAAATGACTC
Organism: Salvelinus namaycush; assembly: GCF_016432855.1. Lineage (NCBI taxonomy): Eukaryota > Metazoa > Chordata > Actinopteri > Salmoniformes > Salmonidae > Salvelinus > Salvelinus namaycush. The sequence goes on along the minus strand of NC_052340.1, from coordinate 7,033,691 downwards.
AGTGGCTTAGACAGTGTGTCAAATGATTGATTCTCTTGCGGTCTCCCTCCTTCTGAGCACCGCCGCAGTCCTTCTCAGTCCTACACAGACCCAAGCACAAACAACACAAGGCTCCAAATATACAATTTACGGGTTTTTGAAACCCAATCTCCCTCTCCTAGACCCCTAGTCTGCCTGTTCATCTGCGGTTGCTATGAGACCGAACACCTCGGAGCACACTCTGAGGGTCACCCTGACCAATAGCAGAGATGCACGGCACAGCATCTTGCTGAAGCACTTTGTTTTCTCTCTTTCCAGTCCATCCCTTCATCTGAGGAGGAGAGTGGTGGTGGTGTGTAATGGGATGTGAGAGAGATAGGCCTTTGGTCCGTGGGCTAATGGATAAGCTCCAGACCAGAGCAGTGTTCTGAACAAACACACGAACCAGAATCGTCTACTTATCCCGAAAAATATTTGTGGAACTCTGTTTGAATATCGGCGTCATACCATCAAGTAGGGGGGAAAAAACACCACTGTGATATTTTTCGCTCTTTTACGTACCACAGAAAACAATGGCATGAGCGCATCTCTGTCAAAACATGTCCGCCAGACGCACAGGATGTGGTGCCACATTGCTACGATGAACGAACATTTCATGCGACGTGATTAGATATCGCGCACCGATACGATTGTCCTGGCAGTGAAGTTCTTGCTCTAAAGGCAAATGGGCAAGCTGAGACCACAAACATCTGCGCGCGCCACATCTTCTCTGTCAGTTTATGTGGTAGGCCCTTCTGAGAAGGAGAAATACTCTCCCTTTACATATGTTCCCGTGGTCGTCCTCTGTGAGGTCATTGGTGTACTACTGACATCGCGTTCTACCAGGCTCTTTTCGTCTTGCCTCATGTTTCAATGTATACTGTAGAAACTTGGTCGTTTTACATGATTAAAAAACGAACGATGCTCATGTTTTAATGACTTAGCATTTGCACACGCTTGTAGCCTGTCTTGTACCAGCAAGACCAGAATACATTAGTGCTCCTGTACAACTCTTCCGCATTAAAACACACTGACAGTAAGCAGAAGCGCGATTCCTTGAATCACTGTTTGTCTCGGAGTGGAGGAAACGGCAGCCGTCAAGTGTCGCCCTAGCTGTGTTTACTCCATGCGTAGTGAACCGCTCTGGGTCTTGCTCCTATTCTCTTCTCCCTCAGCCTGATCCCAAGAGGGCGGGGCAGCAGTTCTCATCGACTGGGCCCTGCAGACCGTTCCACTCCGCAGCCCGACAACCTAATCCATCTCCATTGTGGGGAGGCACGGGGGTCAGAGAATTCTGTCGGAGCAGAGCAGAGTGGAGGCTCATCCCGTAAATAAGCTCTGGGGTGTCAACTGTCTCCAGTCTCCCCACCTAGATTCACCAGAGAGCTGACGGTTAGCTGCTTGGCATTTTAAGCCCTGTACCTTGGGAGATTTCTGCCCACATAATGATGTTTCCCCGCTACGGCTGACGGGGCTGTGGCTTTGGTACATATGATATGAGAGGAGTTGGAAATCAGGCCCTCATTCTTAGAGCAGATTGTTGACCTTTAGATGATGGTGTTGTCTTACAACAGCTTAGCCTGAGAGAGAGATGATTAACAGAGGGAAATTTAACAGCGGCCATGTTGTTTTGCCATTTACCCGCATCTCCCCTTATCAAGTTGAAAGCAACCTGACCCACCATTGTTTCAACAACGGAGCAACACATCTGTGTTTACTGTTAGTCTTTATTTTTATTCACTGCATTTCTTTGTTCCTTCCCGGCAAAACCCGCAATTTACCGTTGCTAATAGCTGTTGACGTGTTGTTAAAAGGACGGGATTGCTACAGGATAAGCACTTGACGGAAGCTAAGTTGGCTTTTGTGTTGGCTGGCAGTACAGTTAATTCCTTTTTAATTATGGAGAACCAGGAGGTAAACGTTTTCCAGAGCAGCCATCCTATTTGATCCACTTACGCTGTGTAGGCTATTACGGTATGTATGGTAGCTCAAATGTCTCACACGGTGATTTGACCTTGAGAGTAACTGCATCAGTGTCTACTGCACCTCTATTCACAAGATCAAATGCGTCCTATAAAATTGAATGTATGTAAAATAAAAATAAAAAGATTAAGAGTTTCAATGTGGTTTCCATCTCTTTACATTTGTTTGGTATTCACCATAGCATTAGCCCTGTAATCCAAGGTGCAGCTGTGAAATGGGTCGGTGAAATGAGATGCATACGGGCAGCTGCTATGTTCCTGTTGATGCTGTATGGTGGATGGCCACTCGGTCACACGCGAGAAGCTATTCAATAGCATCATACATCTCCATTCCAATTCCATTCAATGGTTTTATTAAATTCACAAAGAACATAAGGCCTTTTTTAATGGCCGATGACAAATCCCATGCATGTCCTGGTGCGTTGAGTTGTAAAGCTGAGAACTGCAACCGCAGAAATGCCGTCTTAAATACAGATAGAGTGTGTGTGTGTTTAGGGTACTTTGCCATGAACAAGGAATTACCACGATAAATACATTAAAGTGCCATTTTATGGATATGCATCATACGACGAGAGAAATGAGAACATCTCGGCCATCGGCAGTTCACAGCACTTCAAATCTGTCTTGCTACCTCATTTCAGGAAGACCTTTCCCACGTGTAATAGGACTACCAATCTTTTTTTTCAGAGTGTGTGTGGGTTACGCATGTGCTCATGCTGTGTGTTGTGTTGTGCATTGCTGTTTGTGTATTTGCGCGTGTATTCGTAAGAATGAGTTCGTAAGTGTGTGGGTGGATGACTGCGTGCTTTTGCTACAACTGTATATGCATTCCCAGTTGGCGTCTCCTATACAGATATATTCGTGTTTTCACTCATGTTGGAGATGGAGGGAGCTATCTAAAGAAAAAACGGGCTTTTAGAAAATCCACTGTGGTAAATCCTTAAACTGTGATATGGCAGCCAACTAACTTTGTCCAGGGATTGCATGTTGAGTTAAATGATTTGCTAAGCTATAATTACACACACCTATTCTTTGCCCTTATCTCTTCATTGGACATATTAGCATACCATGTGTATGATTCCCGGAAATAAGAAACAAGCCGTTAATAAAATTGTCTCGCTTGAAACGTCACCTTCGCCTTATGCTTCAATGTGTGCTACACATTTCATTCAGGGTATTGCCCACTCATTGAAATGTATTCACATACGTTTACTGGCTTTGATCATCTGAATGCAGGGCGAACACTGCTGTTTTGCATTCCGATCATGGCTGATAGAGATATTTCATCTCAGTTTGACCACTGTGATAGCTAAACGTAGATATACATCTTGATTCACCTAGTAAATTCCCCGCTTGGAGTACCACATCCTCACATGTCCTGACCAGTGCCTCTCTTCTTTGCCTTGCAGTTTCCCCAGAACGCCCGAGGGAGGATGGACCGGCTCATCTTCTCCCTGTTGGTGCTGGCCGTCTCCACCAGGGGGCAGCTGTGCCCCAAGCGCTGCATGTGCCAGAACCTGTCCCCCTCGCTGGCCATCCTCTGTGCCAAGACGGGCCTACTCTTCGTGCCCACCGTCATCGACCGGCGCACCGTGGAGCTGCGTCTCACTGAGAACTTTATCACAGCCATAAGGAGGCGGGACTTTGCCAACATGACTAGTTTGATCCATCTGACGTTGTCCCGCAACACCATAAGCCAGATCATGCCTTACACCTTCGAGGACCTCAAGCGGCTGCGAGCGCTGCACCTGGACAGCAACCGGCTAAGTGTGATCAGGGATGACCACTTTCGGGGGCTCACCAACCTTAGGCACCTGATCTTGGCCAACAACCAGCTGCACGAAATCTCTCCCCACGCCTTTGACGACTTCACAGGAACCCTGGAAGACCTGGACCTGTCCTACAACAACCTGGTGGACATCCCCTGGGAGACGATAGGTCGTCTAACCAACGTCAACACCCTTAACATGGACCATAACCTTATAGAGCACGTGCCCCAAGGAATCTTCACCAACCTGCACAAGCTGGCGCGTCTAGACATGACTTCCAACAAGCTGAAGAAGATCCCACCGGATCCACTTTTTCTGCGCATCCCCGTCTACGCTAAAGCCAAAGGATCTCCTCAGTCGTCATTGGTGATGAGTTTTGGTGGGAACCCGCTCCACTGTAACTGTGAGCTGCTGTGGCTGAGGAGGCTGACCAGAGAAGATGACCTGGAGACTTGTGCCTCTCCTCCAGACCTCACAGCCAAGTACTTCTGGACCATCCCCGAGGAGGAGTTCATCTGTGACCCTCCGGTCATGACCAGGAAGTCTGCCAAGACCTTCACCATGGAGGGCCAGCCAACCAGTCTGAAGTGCAAGGCCAACGGAGACCCGGACCCAGAGATTCACTGGATTTCCCCTGAGGGCCGTCTGATCTCCAACACATCAAGGACTGTCACCTTCAGCAATGGCAGCCTGGACATCAACATCACCTCCATGAAGGACTCTGGAACCTTCACCTGCATTGCCTCCAACGCGGCGGGGGAGTCCACGGGCCAGGTGGAGCTGGTGGTCAACCTCCTCCCCCACCTGGCCAACAGCACCAACCGGCTACGGGAGCCCGACCCTGGTCCTTCAGACATCCTCACCTCGGCCAAGTCCACCTCAACCACGGGCAACGACACACGGAGGAACCAGGAGGGAAGGGTGCTGATGGCGGAGCTGACAGCTAGCTCCGTGCTGATCAAATGGCCATATCAAAACCACGTCCCTGGGATCAGGATGTACCAGGTCCAGTACAACAGTTCCCTGGATGACACGCTCATCTACAGGTGAGAAGGGATAGGGATCTGAACGGGGGCGATGGGGAAATAGCTTGAGTCTCTGGGTAAGAATGAGTTAAAAAACGTTCAAATGTGTTTTTGTGTTAAGGAGTTACTCAAGGTTTTTTGATGAAATTACATTTTGACTCACGGATGTACAATTACAAGATGTCTATCAGCTAAACAGGAGCAATCATAAGAACACCAGAAACATTTCATGTTGTATACATGTATGTAATTATAATGTGTTAATAATTAGGTTGGTACTTACTAATCGTTATTTGCAAGAGATAAAAAGGTAACATTTTTCATTTGCTTTGAGAAGTCATGTTTCCTCTCTTCTCTCCTTATTTATTATTTCGCTCCTTCGTCCTTGTTCCAAGGTTTATTTAGATTTATTTTTAGTTTTGATGCTTCCCTCATTGCATATGCCAGGTCCAACATCAACTTATATCAATTATTTAGAGTTTGTAGCGCTCTGATAGATGCTGATGGACCGATCGGTAATTCGTTAATTATTTTGGTCATCAAAAGTGTTGGTTTTCATTCAAGTCTTACAGGGCCTGCAGGGACTGGCCCAGGGCTCCTCACGTCGTCTTACAGGGCCTGGCCCAGGGCTCCTCACGTCGTCTTACAGGGCCTGGCCCAGGGCTCCTCACGTCGTCTTACAGGGCCTGGCCCAGGGCTCCTCACGTCGTCTTACAGGGCCTGGCCCAGGGCTCCTCACGTCGTCTTACAGGGCCTGGCCCAGGGCTCCTCACGTCGTCTTACAGAGCCTGGCCCAGGGCTCCTCACGTCGTCTTACAGGGCCTGGCCCAGGCCTGTATGCAGGCGGCTTGTTTAGTTTGTCTGCTCTGATCAATGGCAGCTGTCACTAAGGGAGCATATTGATTTGGGATCTCATTTAGGGTATCCACGTCGAGATTCTGGAGGCAAATCTTAGTGACTGAACATAGGCGGTTCTGTCCCACTGTGGAAAAAGCACAGCCACAGTGAGAGAAAGAGGGAACTTCACTTTCTTTGGTGTTTTCAATCTTTGTTTCAGGGGAAACGTATTCCCCAAGCGGTTTCTGTTACCAAGGGATGATTTTGAATGCCGAACATGTAGAAAAACATTGTACACAGAGAGACACAGTTTGGATTGTGGCTGGTTTTAGAGCAGGTACACAGTCTATAGACTGATGTGTCTGTGCTCTGATAAACGCTCTCTCTCAGCAGATATTGTGGGGAGCCTAAACTAATGAACACGGCAGCCAATTAACTGACTGGGACAGGAGAGATGTTACTATAGGTGAATTTATCTAGGACTAAGTACTTAAACATTGCTCCCTGTTCCTCATTGACTAGTTGTCTGATTTTATCTACTTGGTCTGGGAAAGCAGTGAGCATACACAGATGCTTGCAGACACACAAACACATGCACGCTCGCACACATACACATATGCACACACAAAGTTATGTAAACATAGCATATTATGTATCTTGCACTTGTCTACACACCCACTGAAGGGTATGAGCAGATAGTACACTCAAAGACATTCAATACACTAATACAAACACACACCCACACAAACAAAGCAAGTACAGTACATTTCTCAAACGGCTCATCATAACAAACATCTTTCTTTGTTTTTGGACGAATCTGAGGTTTTGCTCGACTCTTGGGCAGCAACGCTTGCTTAAACTCTGCCTCTTGTCTTCCATATTGATTTGGAAGAAGAGAAGAATGTGCATAAAGGACACGTTTCGGAGACGAAGAGCTCAAGTGAACAACAACACCCTGAAGCTGTAATTTCTAGACAATTTTCGAAAGCTGTGCAGAGGAATGGCGTAACAGCCACTGCCAGGTCCCAGTACGCGACACGCTGCAGCCCAAAGATTACTAAGAGCGAATCAGTATAATGCCCACAGGAACTGGGTCGACCGGACGAACGGTCTGTCCTGCCAGCTCGCTACGCATTAGGGCTATTGAAATGTCTGTCGGTACCCTTCTGCTGATTTGGCCCATTGCAAATGAGCTTCTATGTTCTCTATGGTCTGGTCCAGCTCCTACTCAAAATGTGTTCTTGATCATTTTAGGCATTTCTGTACAACAATAACATAAAAAAAAACAGGTTGCATCCAAATGTTTCTAGCAAATGATCATTTTGGCCCGATTAGGGCCCTGATAGTCCTTTCCTTCCAGACCACCGATCTAAAATTACTTGACAGATGTATTTGATACAGTGTAAATCAAATCAAACTTTATTTGTCCCATGCGCCAAATACAACAAGTGTAGACTTTACCGTGAAACGCTTACATACAAGCCCTTAACCAACAGTGCAGTTCAAGGAAGAGTTAAGAAAATGTTTACCAAATAAACTAAAGTAAAAAGTGTCAAATAAAAATAACGGGGCTAAATACAGGGGTTACCGGTACCGAGTCAACGTGCGGGGGTACAGGTTAGTTAAGGTAACTTGTACATGTAGGTAGGGATGAAGTGACTGCATAAATAATAAACCGTGAGTAGCAGCAGTGTAAAAAACTGTTGGGGGGGGTGGGGGGGTGGGTGTCAATGTAAATAATCCGGTGTCCATTTGATTAATACCCTCCTTTCACATGTCAATGGCCAAAAATAAAATGAGACTATTAAAGGAAGGCGTTTGACAGTATTGGAACACGGCCCCCACCATTCCTCTAATGTAGGAAAGTGATTGACAGTTTATATCAGACGGAGGAAGCTTGAAGCACACGGGACCGGCTGTGAGGTCCTTAGGGCCCGCTTTATATTTGCTGGCGCAGTCACTCGGGCGGTGCCCATCGATGGCATTGATGGTGTCTCCATGCGGGACGTCACCAGGAATCAATTGGACCCAGCTGGACATTGGCAGTAGTCACTCCTCCTCAATTCCCCTTAACGCCTCTACTTTACAGGACTATTGGACTCGCCGACTCCTCCGAGCTCCTCTCAGTCCCTCTCTGTGGTGGGGCCCCCGGTGAATAAAGGCCCCACCACAATAGAATGGCACCGTCGCACATGCACACTCCTTTCATGCTCTACTTTTTAAATCACCTCTGCTTGAGGTTCTATTAGGGACAGGTGGAAGAGCACTGTAGGGGGAGACGGTGAAAGAAAGAAAGGAAGAAGTGAAGAGATAGAGATTGAGGGAGCCGATATTTTGTCACTGTGATATCATGATTATCAACTAAACTATATTAATAATCACACTTGCGTGTGAGTAGACTCGTGTCAGGGGAATGAAGGAAGACATGTAAACCATTGGCGGTTTTAATACTTTGTGACGACTAAGGAGCTCGCCAATCCACTCACTTGACGGACTTGGTTCCGTTTATACCGGAGTGATTATTAGTATACATGCAACATGCATCACCTGTTTATTTGGGGCCTTTGTTGGCCCTCTGAGCTGACATTTTCCTGGTTGCGACAAAGCCGTCCCACTGGACACACGCTGGTTGAATCATCGTTGTTTCCACGTCATTTCAATGAAAACGACACTGAACCGACGTGGAATAGACGTTGAGTGGACGTCTCGGCCCAGTGGGATCATTTGTTATGCGACATTTGACATTTGCCCACTTGAAGTGTACCTGCGATGTCTCTCAGACAGTCCTTATAAGGACTATATTTAGTCGAAACAAATAAAAACACTAAACCATAGGGATTCTTCTCAACAAAGGCTTGGCAAATTAGGATGCGTGGCGTGAAACGGAGCCTGGCATAAGTGAATTCCCCGAATTATGGTTTTGAAAAGACGCTGTTGCCAACACCCTATTTTCGAACGTGACAGGTAATTTCCTTTTGGTGTTGTACTTGAAGGCCCCCTGCAAAGAGGCCACAATGACATGTTCACAGCATTGCCTTGTGAGGAATCAAAATAGAATCAAACCGAAGAGCATTACATTGCTGCACACAGCTTCTCCTGAGCAATGGGTTATACCATCAACGTGGCTGTCTCACCGTGCATGATGGTGCAGCATAGCACCTGTACAGAGATGGATAGATTAAGGTTAAATAGTTCCCTCGGTTTTGGCGCCGGCCTACCTTGTTCTTTTGCTAACGACTCTTTACATTTACGCTCCTCAGTGTTATGTTTCATTGGAACTAACCTCCAAACTGGCATGGGCTTCAAAGCTTAAAGGATGACTCATCAGGTTCACATAGTATGTAAGATTGGCTCTCGCATGGAGATCTCGAATAGAGATCCAAGAAAGAGAATGATGTTGCCTGCCTTTTGATAGCATATTTCAACAAAGAACGGCAACATAACAATTTTTTTCTGTTATCAGATGCCAATAACTGTAACATGAACTGTTGTGTGATGTAGATGAAAAACACGCCTTGTATAAATCGACTCTCGAAGATTGAGTCAAAACACAAAAATCTATTTAAAAGTAAAGGGACCATATGTCCATATCAGTCGATTGAACTGATAAAATGAAACAAACAAAGGCTATGAAATCTCTATTAGATAATAGTTGTTGGTTTTAAGGCCTGCCAATACAAATGAAACCAGGTGCTGTGTTGAGCATGTTGATGTGGGACAGATGGTTATCCCAACCTGTTCTTCCTCGTCCGCCTACCAACCTCAACGCTTTATTCAAGGTTATGCGCCATGATGGCATTTTTAAATTATTTACAGCCTGAAAAAGAAGTTGGGGATTCTGATAGGCTGCCATCACGTGTGATATCTCAATTGGCTGCGTACATAGTGCTGAAGCTTTCAGCTAGTGTTTGTGATATCACACATAATATGCTCATCTGCACGTAACCATGTGCACTCCACTTATACTCATGTGCAAGCCAAGTCAGAGACGCAGACATACAAGTGTGCATACTCTCTCTCTCTCTCACATGTGCATACATACACAAACACACTGCTCTACAAACTACCATACAACGTCTGACTCTAAATCTATAAGATTAGCCTTTAAAAAAAAAAGGTGTTCCTTCTTCCTCTGTGTTGCTCACATTTTCTATGACTGGCCTCTTAGAATCCGGTGATGTTCCCCTTTTTCCAGGTTTATCCATCTTAGTGTATGCTCCTCACGTATGCCTCTGTTGGAAAGGGCAACAAGGGGCCGATTGGCTTTATCCCCTACCAGAAGACCCAGACATGAACCAATCTGGGTGTCTCATCTCCGCCCCCAAAAAACTAAACTCCCTAAATGTATACAGGCCTGGTTCTCTGCATGCTACTATGGCTGCATAGCAATTACGTGACTATCATGTTGCTGGGAAATAAATAATAGATAACTCTCTGAAAAGAGATAACAGGTTTATGACTAGACTGCAGAGGCCCAAGTGTTTTAGCTCAACACGAAATGAGCTGGAAATATGGACCGATTCCTTTGACTTCTAATGTGGGTGATAGAGGATATTTTAAATTTGAAGCAAGACCTTTATCTCACGTGATACTATGAGAACCAAGGCCATGCATGGAGATGAGGAAGTACAGTATGTCATTAGGCTCCAAGTAATAGTTCTGGAAGCTGCACTTCCTCAAAGGTGATTGGCAGACGGTTAATGTGTGAACTAGGAGATAGCATGGAGAAGAGACTTTCCCCTCCAAACCCTAACGTGTAGCAGAAAATAGCTTAGATATATAGTCTTCCCCTCCAAGTCAGTAACTCCCCCTTCGTAAATGATTGATGGGATGATTAGCATGACTCTCCTTGCCGGAAAGCTGCAGGGTGCGTACTATGTGGTAAAATGACCCATAACCCTGAAACCACACACTGGTATCAATTATATCCTGAACTTAAGTTTAAAAAAAGGAATGTTGGGTCATGGTTAGGGTTACAAAAGCAGGGCATGTTACTGGAAACTTTCGAGGTTTACCAGTAAACTACCAGAATGTTGGTATCTTTCATGGATTCTAGGTAATCTGTCACAAGATATCTAGGTACTTCAGAATATCACATGAAATATTTTAAGATGATTTTCAAAGAAAAAATAGGACAAAGCTGTAAAACATTATCCTAAATACAAACCATCAACTTAATTAATACCTGTTGGGGTTTAATATGAGAGTTGCAGCATTAAATAGCCTTTATATGATAATTTTTTTACTATGCCAATATGTATTTGTTGTCAATGTTTTGGCGTCAAACTGTGAAAAAAATTCAATAGTTGGACGAGTTACAGAAGGAATTGAAAATAATGCCATTGTTGATTCGATCCTTTGTGCATTATTTAGGCTATTTGCAAGTATAAATTACCGAACAATAGATTCCCATAGATTCTGTTAATTACCAAAATCACTGAAGATTCTGGTAACTTTGGTAAATGACTGGTATCTTTGTAACCCCAGTCATGGTATGTTTTATCAATCAATGGGGGAATGTGTAAGCAGTGCGTTTCTCCCTAATTCTTCTACTGAGCCTGAGTCTTGCCTGTAGTTAGTTCACTTACGACTCATGCCTTCCTTATTTAATTTGTTTGTAATTCTCTACTAATATGTGTGTACACACACACATGGCATTACGCACTTACTTAACCATTAGGCTATTGTCCCTTAATTAAATGATTCACTTAGTATTAACTAATTGGATTACACCCCCTAACATTAACTGGGCATTCACACAAGTAGCAAATACCTGCTTCAAAGACTGCCAATTGTACTCAAGCCATGAAAAATAATGAATGAATTCAAGGGCGACAGTTCAAAGAAGCCACTTGGCTCTGGCTAGTTACATGGGCGTGAGTGAGGCCCTTTTGTACTGCACAGTCACCGCAGCACTTTTCCCTTTCTCCTCCTCTGGTCCAAATCCAGCCGAGCTCAGCGAAAGGCCCTGTCACCTCCCCAGGCCCATAATCATGTGCTAATCCTCGGCATCTTGCTCAGAGTTTTCATCATCCTCCCCATGCCCTAGATCAATTTTTAATCGTGGGCGTTGACACGCCACCTCCTCCATCCCTGAGAGTGTGTAGATTAATTAAGCAGACAGACACGCGACAGCCGTAGCGATAACGAGGGAGGGAGGCGCTGGCCCCAGTTAGTGATTTTAATGGCCGCCGACAACGGGTCACTCCTGTTGTAAAGGAGTTAATGCAGCGGAATGTGAGAGAGACGCTGTTGAGTTACCTATTGGTGGATATCATAACGGAGGTCTACGTCATTGGATGAGGAGGATGGGTCGAGGTGTATTGATGCACTGGAAATGATGGGCAAAAGGCCATGCCTTTTTCATTACCCTTTGGTAATATGAACGCTCACCCTGTTTCGGCGTCTTCATGAACGTCCTTCATCTGAGTGCAAATTCACACACACGTACACACGTGCACACACGCACGCACGCACACACAGTCACATGCACTCCCTTTCTCACAAGCGCACACACAGACACAAGCCATCCAATTATCCTCCATGGGATTTTAAAACTATTTACATTGTATCATAGATCAATACTATTACGTTTTGGATGCTGTTGTCGTGCATCAAATAGATATTCTAATTTGTTTGGAAAAACTCTGCAGGACTCATTTTACTATTTCGACCAAACTAAGCATTACATTAACTTGGTTAGCAGGAACGTTATAAGAAGTATGCACCTGCTCTTTCAAGTTCAAATCCATCACAGAAACTGTTTGATGCAAACACAAATTTCATAGGAAGCCTGCACTGTGAAGTTTATACAAAACAAATGAACTTTGTCCACTAGTCTTCTCCCAGAAAATGTCTCACAATGATTTTAGGGAGTTTTCCAAGCAGATTTCAGTCGTGAAATACTCAATTTAACTAAGCCAATGTAAAATCATGCTTGTGAGAGGACCGCTGATAGTAGATCCATTCTTATATGCTCTTGGGGTGTTTCTTCTCAAAGTCTGTAGCTAAGCCCCTTAGTGATTGTCGATGACTGGGATTTCTCTGCAAGGCATTAAGGTGTTCTGAGCCCCACACTCCCTCCACCCTCTTCAGCTCAAAGCCACTTCTTGTAATCGGGCAGATTTCAGGAAGCCACTTGCAGTGCCATATTTATCCCCCAATTCATCAAATCTATCGATTCGCAACTCGTCCATAGAGAGATGTGTAGTGTCGTTGTGTTTTATGTGTCTGTGCAGCTCCTACTGTAGCTCTGCCGTTGTACTGCTCTGCCGTTGTACAGTTACGTCTCATCGTCTGGAAACAACGAGAGATAAATGGTCTCCATCTTGGGGCTCTGCTAACAGGTATGGGCAGTTTGAGATGGCTGGAAGGATTTGGTTTTGGGACACTAGGTTTTGTCTGGTGAACATGCACATCATAAGACTGAGTGGTGGCGGGAGTGTGTACCATGGGTTGAGGGCAGCCTAGCAGGGAGTCTCTCTGCCATGTGTAAACTGATGGGCCACTTATATAGCCTAAGCCAGATGGCCATCAGTGTAAGTGGGCTGAACTAGCCCTGTGTGCCACCTGAGGACCCAACAGAGGGAAGCAGATGCTCCGGACGATTGTGTGTGTGCGTCTGGGTGTGAGTGGATGTGTGTGGCACACACAAAAAAATACCTTCTGTGACTCTCTCTCTCTCTCACATTCACACACACACACACACCCACATCAAACATTGGGGAAGAGTAGAAATGTAGTAACTGCAAGTGCTACTGGACCCAGTGTGACTCAGGTGCTGCAAAGACCATGTCCTGACTTCAACCAAGGGTAGTCACATGGCCACTGTCATGTTTCCAGTTAGACGTTTCTGTGGCTTCTCGCCAACTACTGGTCAGATATTTGCCTTTTATTGACTCACATCACGTGACAAGGTCCGAGGCCTTTTGGAGGGAGTGTGATGTTTTTCTCTCCGGAGCAGGGCGCCTCTCAAAGGAAGGATCAGTGGGGTAGCGTAGAGCGTAGAGGCGGATCAAATGAAATAGAATATTCCTAGTGTTTGTAACGCCCGCCGTTTGGTGAGACGTAGACCCGATGGCAATGGCGAGACTGACGATACCCTGCCTGTCTTGTTGAGCTTCGACACAGAGTTTCTACCTGATACGGTCAGGTTGGGTTATATTTGTTATTCTGTGAGGGCCTATGTTCCGAACCCCCTACGGTGCTTTAGGTGCCAAGGATTCTGACATGTTGCAGCAGTGCGTAGACTGATCCGAAGACGTGAGAAATGTGGAGGAGGGCATAGTCAGAGGGAGTGTACAGTTGGGATGGAGAAAGCACTGTGTGTCAACTGTGGGGGTGCCCATGCAGCTGGGGATCCAAATCGCCCTGTGAGAGAGAGACAGGTTGAGATTGCCAGAGTTCGAGTGGGGCAGAACATGTCCTATGCTGAGGCAATGAAGAGAGTAGAGAATGTCCCGAGGGTGAGTGAGTCGACTGGGGAGCCTCCCAGTGAGTAGGCCTGAAGAGAGAGATCCAGAGAGGATGAGTTTTAGTAAGGTTGGATTTGTTGCGTTTATAGCCATGGTGAACAATTGCACTGCACTGACGGAGCTGAAATCAGAGAACATAGATGTGGTAGTTGCAGCTGCAGAGAAATATTTGGGTGTGAGAGATTTCAGTGCAGGAAATTCTACAGGAAGTTTCATGTCATTTAGAAGATGCCATCCTTTATCCTACAGTTGCATTGTCTGTAAGAAATTGTTACATACGAGGTTCTTCCAGCTGCATCCATGTTAACACGTTGTTGTTTCATAACCAGATGTGTTATGTTGTTACATTTTGTGAAATTCTATGGTAGCTAGCTAGTGGGATGTAAGCCCTTGGTCGTGACTCTCAGTTCCATTACGTTACACATACAGTTGAAGTCGGGAAGTTTACATACACCTTAGCCAAATACATTTAAACTCAGTTTAACTGAGTTGAGCGGCCTTTTAGGTGATGCCGATATATGACTCGTTTTACTGTGGATATAGATACTTTTGTACCCGTTTCCTCCAGCATCTTCACAAGATCCTTTTGCTGTTGTTCTGGGATTGATTTGCACCTTTCGCACCAAAGTACGTTCATCTCTAGGAGGCAGAACACTTCCCCATCCTGAGCGGTATGATGGCTACGTGGTCCCATGGTGTTTATACTTGCGTACTATTGTTTGTACAGATGAACGTGGTACCTTCAGACGTTTGGAAATTGCTCCCAAGGATGAACCAGACTTGTGGAGGTATACAATTTTTTTCTGAGGTCTTGGCTGATTTCTTTTGATTTTCCCATGATATCAAGCAAAGAGGCACTGAGTTTGAAGGTAGGCCTTGAAATACATCCACAGGTACACCTCCAATGACTCAAATGATGTCAATTAGCCTATCAGAAGCTTCTAAAGCCATGACATAATTTTCTGGAATTTTCCAAGCTGTTTAAAGGCACAGTCAACTTAGTGTATGTAAACTTCTGACCCACTGGAATTGTGATACAGTGAAATAATCTGTCTGTAAACAATTGTTGGGAAAATTACTTGTGTCATGCACAAAGTAGATGTCCTAGCCGACTTGCCAAAACTGTAGTTTGTTAACAAGAAATTTGTGGAGTGATTGAAAAACGAGTTTTAATGACTCCAACCTAAGTGTATGTAAACTTCCGACTTCAACTGTAAGTCATTTGTTTTGTGAAGATCCTTGGCGCTGGGTCAGAACATTAACATGCATCGCTTGCTGTATGGTTTTGGAGATATACCTTCTCTTTCATATCAGCCAGAAATAATGTTAAAAAAACTAAAAGGTTAAATGAAGACACACCTTTTATATGGTTAATGTTCCCACTCGGCAATATCTCCATGTTGCAGCGCGAGTTTAAGGACGAGAGACAGAAGACAGAGGGACCACCTGTGCTAATTTGCTATCTAGCATGCTCCGAACACCTGTGTGCAACTGAAGAAGGCCATCAGAAACGTGTTGTCACTGAAAAATACAGTCGGCTGCAACCGTGATAAAACCGGTTAAAACGGTGTACAGTAAGTGTATATATTTGTGAAATTATTTGAAGTTTCCAGAACCGTATCAAAATTGAGAATCAATTCACGTTTAGATTGAGTATTTGGCTGTTTTGGCAACCAGAGCCAGTCTACCTCTAAAAATAACATAAGATCCTTGGACCTTAAGGAGAAGTGGTAGGCTCCTTAAGAGTACATCTTGGGCTAAGTGGAATGGTGCTTCCTCTGTTTCCTCTGTTGGACTCCTTATAATGTATTGTATTATGGCTCTTTCTTTTGTATCGCGACTTTGGAGTTTGTATGATGTATTGCTCTGTATTTACACGTGAAGTTCTCCATTCTCACTCATATTTAATTCAGTATTTCTTGTTTCTTCTAGTTTCACCCTGTGTCATTAAGGTGGACAACGAAGATCAAGATATTGACTCCTGTATTATGAAAAATCATTTAGCTGTCATATCATACTATTAATGAAGAGGGCAGAACGGACACGAGTTCTGCCCGTAGAACTTACTGCACACCATGCAAACTGTTCAAGATGAAAGGTAGACAATGTCCAAATTGGGGGGGCTCCTGGCACATTTCTTTCGCATGGTTTGGTAATGTCCAGAGGTTTTACGTTTCTGGGGCTGTTTCACCCTGTCTCTCTGATATAATGTGTAGAAGTGTACCATGTTCGCCGTCTATTTTATTGTTAAATGGCGACACTACTTTAGACCTATCGGTCAGACAGCGACGTATTTGGCTGGCTGGATTAACAGCAGCCAAGAAGATGATAGCCTCACGTTGGCAGGCTCCGCGTTCTTTAAACAGACCGCAGTGGGTGCCATCATTCATTTACATTATAAACATGTAAATATCTGTAGCACGAATGCATTGGCCCGGGTGAGAGAAACAGATCTGCTCTTTCATCAGCATATGACTGTGAAAAGACTGCTATTGTGATCCGCTAATGTAACTTTGGGTTGGGGAAGTCCTGTGGGACGGGAACTGTATGTTTTCGTCGATCTTGTCACTTGCTTCTTTGTCCATGTGTTCCTGTTTTGTGTACCTTACTAAAAACAATAAAAACATTCAATCACAAAAAGAACAGACACGTTAGTAGTGTATGCAATGATAACTGCATATAAAGCGGGTCCATGGAGATCAGTAGCACTGTACGTTGTGATGTGAGTTACATATTAAGAGATTGTTTTAATGGCGTTGTTCATCACATAATTCAGGGTCTGAAGTGTTTACACAGCCTAATGGCATGTAAATAAAGTTTCCTCACTAACTCGCGAAGCGAGGATAGCCAAATGCATTGTCAGCAGGGTCTCTCGCATGCGTTACGGCACACACAGACTTTAATTGCATAAATGCGCCCTCTTAGCATGACCGCCTACAGCGATTGTAGAAAGGAAAGATACATTACTTTTATTCCCTCTGTTATTGTTAATCTCTCATCCCGCCGGTATGTACTGTATTCACCATTTTATCAGCTACCGCACACTTAGCACTAACACATGTCCTCCTCTTCCAGTGGAATAAAAGCCGGAGATAAGTGTTTTCCTTTTACGCTACCTGCCGGGTGCATATATATTATACAATATCGAGGGCACACAGATAACAATGGATCTGATAAACTTTATTCAGTGAGTTTTCATATGGTGGTAACGGTCATGATGACTGTGATGCAGGTGATGGTTCGGCTGTTGATGGTTTGCCTGTTGATGGTTCGGCTGTTGATGGTGACAACCAGAAGCATGAAACAGATGACGGGCTTGAAAGTAATGACTGACGTCAGTGATGACATTGTTGGCTTCTATAATGGCCATGACAATTACCGGAACCTATCCCAAAGCGTTACCAGCCAGCTCTGACTCGCTCTGACTTGCTCAGAGTCTGGCAAACTATCCTGCGATTCTCCCCTCCGTATCGGTAACATGTCTGTCCGTGGCAGGTGACGCCTCTCCGTCCTCTGCACCATTCCACATTAGTGGGGGGGGGGGAGCAGAGTTAACTCTTATCAGCGTGGGCTGAGCCCGCAGGGCCACGGCAATCTCAGGCCACAGATGATTCACGTGGAGGGAGGGGAGGAGTGACACTGGCAGATGGGCAGCAACACACATCCAACCACACATCTCACCCAGATCCCCCAATCTTAAAATTGGCACAAGCACCACCCTTGCCTCTGCCAAAGTCCCCTACTGAAACCAATGTACGCTTTTGTCTTTCACTTTGTGTGCCATTGTCATCGCAATCCAATCCGTGTAGCCCTTTCTCATGGTCTACTGTGCCATTCTGCTCTATGGCTGTGGGTTCCATGTGTTTGTCACAGAGGGGGCTTCTTTAATTCCCTCAAATTAGTCTGGCTGCCCCTGTGAAGATACGAGGCTAGCGCCATCGAGTTGACGCCACACTGTTTACCTGAAGCTAGAAGGATCTCACATCCTCCACAGGGGGATTTGTTATCGCTTCCTCTTCCATAAAGACAAGGAATTAGCCCATCCCTACACCGCGGCGGTGGAACGCAGCGGTGCGCTGGGAATATGAATAACTCCTAATGTTGGAGCACTGATACGCCATCAAAACTCTATTCATCCTACCTGTGATTCTCACCCAGTTCATTTTAGCGAGACTGACAGTTGTCGGCTCTATAGACTGACGGTCGGGCTTTTATTTTTTTGTGAGTGACGGCGACTGACAGTCTCTCATCTGGGGATAAAATGCTGAATGACAGAGATGCTGCTGGGTAAATGGAATCGTCTCGCTGTTAATTTCGGTTTGACTGTGGGATCTCAAGGCTGTTGCGGTGGTTTCACGGGTCTCTGATGTTTATCATTGGCTGGCTGGTTGGTTGCATTGCAGCGTCGTGACAATGGTTGAGTTCGTATTGTGTGCCCCGGGTAGGGAGAGTTTGCTCATTTTGGACCATTCCATTGGTCCTTAAGTGAAATCTTCACCCACCCGACGCACCGAGCCATGCAAAACGAACTCCGCCACTGATTCATCAAAGGCTACATGGGGAATGGGCATTCCATTGGATCACTATACAGTATCTCTGGTGCTTTTATCTTCTGGTACACACTAAAGGAATTTATAGTAGATACTTAATCTGCACTGGGAATAGGACACATGATGATTATGAGGGTAGCACAGATGCCACATAAAAATCCGGTAATACTAATAGCTATTTACTGCAGTATGCCGATTTGAGAGTGTGTGTTTAAGACGTACGCGGTATCTGTGTGTTTTACAGATTAGGTGAATGCTGGATTCATAGAGAGTCTGCTGGAGGGTCATGGATGAGATCTAGTTAGAAATGATAGGAGATGTGGATAGAAAAGGTAGCATGCTGAATAGCCGGTAGGGAGAATTACAAAATAGCTGTTTAGGCTCATATACAATAACATAGCATTCGCACACCTACCATCTGCATGGCCAGAGGACTCTGACACCCCAATCTGAGCCAGATCTTCAGAACCAAGTTGCAGGGCAAAAGTCATCATACAGCCATTTTGTGTTGAGGGTGTAGGGAAATTAATTATTCAGACAAGTACATTTTCTAACCATTCATATTTATTCCTCTTTACCTGAAGTGCATGGTGTCGAGCTTGAAGAGCCCTGTTGTTGACCCCTGTTGAGTATTGCTCATCATGTGATGCAGATCTGAAGCGCTCACTCTGATTAGCATGGTGGGGAAACCTAGCATGGTTTCCAGTGCTTCCTCTCCACAAGGTAGAGGGCGCCGAGGTTAGACCATGAATAAATGATTAAATAATTGCTGTCTGTTTTGAGAGGCTGGTCATGCCTGTCCTGTTCTCCCCTTGCTGGAGTTCTCTCTGCTTGGTTCAGGCGCTGGCTCAGGCAGGCAGGCTTTAGGCGTGTTCTGTATTGGCTAATCTTTCGTGGACAGATTCACACGTGAACAGCGAGAACCCGTCAAGACTCATGTAGAATTACAGTATGTGATTACGAGCAGCAGTAGTTCCTGGTTTGGGGTTTTCTTCATTGATTATTTGGATGAATCCTGATTAGGCGATGGCGGTGCTTAAACTAGGGCGGTGATTTCAAGCCCTGTGCGCAGTAGTTAGAGGGGAAACACTAAAGACGGACCATTCGTCCTACATTTATGTTTTCATGAAATGCCATGTTTCACATTAGCCCCCCCCCCCCCCCCCAAACAATAATATGTAGTGCAGATATGTATCAATATGATATGTCACTTTTTTATTTGACGTTGGGAAATCGGAGATAACATCGATGCTGCTGTGCCAGTGAACAGCTCTGGAACACTGAGCCATTGACTGCACCAGGTGGCTGTATAATGAGTGGGTTGCTTTTTGACAATAAGACACCGGACTGTCTACATCCATAACGTTTTGAACCTAGAAGAAGACTGAGAGACAGGAGTAGGCAAGAAGGAGTCGAAGGGATTGACAAGAAGAATGTTGAGTTGTCCTGAAAAGCATGGTAAGCTAACGTTAAGGCGTGAGTGTCAAGCCAGCTACAGTAGCTAGCTAGCTTGTTGGTTATCTAGTTAGCTAGCTAACTTGTTGCGTTCTACAGCCAGAGTCTTTCAGTTTTACACATAGCTAGGTGCAGTAGATGATAAACCAAACTGCAATTATTATAAGCTATTATTATCTAGCTACCTATGGTAGCTGTATCTGTAAGACGTAAAGCAAGAATCGTGGCATGTGTCAAAAGCAATGCATGTTGACAAGCTAATTTCTTCCAACCATCTTTGAGGCAGTTTGGCTGCAAAATTGGGTCTCAACAATCACAGGCATCTAAGTTGACTAACTACAGTAAAATAAGGAGGAGCATGATGTTGTGATGGAATAAATTGAGGTAGCAATTGTTAGTAAGATGGACCTTGTGCCATAATGTGATTGGATGGCATGTCATATTTTTTTTTTAAATGAGCTCTATTGTTGTCATTTACAGACATGAATCATGAAATAGGCAAACTAATACATGAACCCTAAATGCAGGTACCATTTTCTTTTGTTAATCTCTTCAGGTTTGTCATCTGATTTCTTTGAGCCTGGTGGAGATAGATGCCACCATTCTACACGGCAGGACATTTATCTGCATCCAGGTTGAGGTTCGCTACCAGCAGGAACATGGAACACTCTTGTCAGTAAGTCATAATATAGTTTTTCTTTCAATTGCATTATACTATTACGAGTATCAAGAGCACTAATACTCCACTCATATAAGTGGAGAAGCCCTGTACACCTGTATAATCCTGGAGTAACTCCCTGTCAGAAAGACTGTGATTAGAGGGTTTAGGCAGAACGCTCTGGGCCAGTGGGAGGTCAGTGGTGAGAACTGTATTTCAAGCACACTCACTACCTCTATCTGTCTCTCTCCAGGTACCATAGAGACAGAATGGTCCAAGGACCTCCAGAGCCTACTGACCAACTACCTGAGATCTCTCCAAAGCACATAGAAGTAAGCTCCGCTCGTAATAGTACACTGTACTCACTCTGTAAATCTCCTTTACTATGGCAGTCTGCCTGTGTGATAGCATAGCATATTGTCCAGGACCACTGGTTGGATTGGATTTAATGTACTCACTCAAACTCATGCTCTCTCCTCCCTGTAAAAGTCTCCCAGACTTTTATAAAAAACTAACATGTGTCCAACCCCCTGTCCCCAGGTGACTCTTCTGGGCTGTGAAACTCTAGAGCAGCACATCAACAAACCTGCCACCCTGTTGTCAGCTATCCACAAACAGTTCCCTGATGAAGGATGCAACTAAGTAACTAACCATTTTAATGGCCTAATTTTGGGGATGACCAAATGCAATAAAGTTTTTGTATAAACAACTCATTTTCATTTTTCAATTGATAGATTACAAACAATAACTTTTTCATAGCATGTTTGTCATATATGGTCTTTATTAAATTGTTTTACTTCTGTGGTAAAAGCAAAGAGCTTATGATTCAAAAGATAGAATACATGTTTATTTATGTATATCAGACACATCACACAGGCATGTCAACTAAAATATACTTTATATCCCAGTCAAGGTCAAATCAACTAAATCAGTGCTCTTGCCCATAGTTCTTCACATAAATGTGAGTGGTTACATACAATACATGGTGACAGATTGGCTGTGAGAGAGAGACTGTTGCTGTGCACCCAGCTTATTTTCTAGAAGCCTAGCTACAGACCACTTAGCTAGGCTAAGGTGAACTCAACTCAGACTGATGGTGGGAATTAACATAAGTTATACAGTGTGAAGTTGGAAGTTTACATACACTTAGGTTGGAGTCATTAAAACTCGGTTTTTCAACCACTCCACAAATTTCTTGTTAAACTATAGTTTTGGCAAGTCGGTTAGGACATCTACTTGGTGCATGACACAAGCAATTTTTCTAACAATTGTTTACAGACAGATTGTTTCACTTATAATTCCCTGTATCACAATTCCAGTGGGTCAGAAGTTTACATACACTAAGTTGACTGTGCCTTTAAACAGCTTGGGAAATTCCAGACAATGATGTCATGGCTTTAGAAGCTTCTAAAAGGCTAATTGACATCATTTGAGTCATTGGAGGTGTACCTGTGGATGTATTTCAAGGCCTACCTTCAAACTCAGTGCCTCTGCTTGACATCATGGGAAAATCAAAAGAAATCAGCGAAGACCTCAGAAAAAAATTGTGGACCTCCACAAGTCTGGTTCATCCTTGGGAGAAATTTCCAAACACCTGAAGGTACCACGTTCATCTGTACAAACAATAGTACGCAAGTATAAACACCATGGGACCATGCAGCCGTCATACCGCTCAGGAAGGAGACTCGTTCTGTCTCCTAGAGATGAACGTACTTTGGTGCGGAAAGTGCAAATCAATCCCAGAACAACAGCAAAGGACCTTGTGAAGATGCTGGAGGAAACAGGTACAAAAGTATCTATATCCACAGTAAAACGATTCCTATATCAACATAACCTGAAAGGCCGCTCAGCAACGAAGAAGCCGCTGCTCCAAAAAAGCCAGACTACGGTTTGCAACTGCACATGGGGACAAAGATCGTACTGTTTGGAGAAATGTCCTCTGGTCTGATGAAATAAAAATAGAACTGTTTGACCATCGTTATGTTTGGAGGAAAAAGGGGGAGGCTTGCAAGCCGAAGAACACCATCCCAACCGTGAAGCACGGGGGTGGCAGCATCATGTTGTAGGGGTGCTTTGCTGCAGGAGGGACTGGTGCACTTCACAAAATAGATGGCATCATGAGGAAAATGATGTGGATATATTGAAGCAACATCTCAAGACATCAGTCAGGAAGTTAAAGCTTGGTCGCAAATGGGTCTTCCAAATGGACAATGACCCCAAGCATACTTCCAAAGTTGTGGCAAAATGGCTTAAGGACAGCAAAGTCAAGGTATTCCATCACAAAGCCCTGACCTCAATCCCATAGAAAATTTGTGGGCAGAACTGAAAAAGCGTGTGGGAGCAAGGAGGCCTACAAATCTGACTCAGTTACACCAGCTCTGTCAGGAGGAATGGGCCAAAATTTACCCAACTTATTGTCGGAAGCTTGTGGAAGGCTACCTGAAACGTTTGACCCAAGTTAAACAATTTAAAGGCAATGCTACCAAATACTAATTGAGTGTATGTAAACTTCTGACACACTGGGAATCTGATGAAAGAAATAAAAGCTGAAATAAGTAATTCTCTCTGCTATTATTCTGACATTTCACATTCTTGAAATTAACTGGTGATCCTAACTGGCCTAAAACAGGGAATTTTTTCTGGGAATAAATGTCAGGAATTGTGAAACTGAGTTTAAATATATTTGGCTAAGGTGTATGTAAACTTCCGACTTCAACTGTATATATTAGTATATTTGAGCGTAATCATAATATTTGTCATAACAAATATTATGATTACGCTCAAATATACTAATTGATAAAAATCAATTTTTTGAAACAATATTTATAATCTTTGTTTAATGATATCATAAATAGGACTGGTGGAGTTGTCACACTTGCTGTTAACAGAAATGTATGGAAATGTCTGCTCTGCTCAAAATTACAACCAACTAATTGCAGAATTACCACAAATGGAAGAGGCAAATGGAAGGGTGACAAAGTAAGGAATTTGTCTGTCGGCCCTGCATTAAAGACCACAATTGTGATAAATAAAAAAGTATACCAGTTCCATTTAAGGACAAAAAATTGACCGCTGTGCCATATCGATCGCAAAATAGTTGGGAAGAAATTTCGATTTCCCTATTCCATGTCACATGGTTTATGAACTGATACACAAAACAGTGCCGTATTCAAACTTAGAGTTTTTCAATTTAAATTATTATACAAATTTCTTGTAAGCAATAGAATGTTATATACAGTTTATGGGGGATACAACAATCCCAGCTCTGCAGCTTTTCCTGAGAAGAGACAGAATCATTTAGATCACTTGTTTTGGTACTGTCCGTATGTAGCTTGTTCACAGGTACAGAAATGGCTAAAGAATTGCAAAATTTACCTGGAGCTAACGCTAGCACTGCCGGGTGATTTAAAAAGTCATAGTCAATCAATTAATAACACAATAATACTCTCAGCAAAAAAATATATATTTAATTTACAATATGTAGAATCTGTCAGAATAGGAAGGTTCAGAACTTTTGTGAAACATCACAGCACAGTTGAAAAATATGCCAAACTAGATATAAAAACTGGATAGTGTTCAGAAATAGATGGGATGGGTTGAGTGGAGCTGAAGGATGGGACTAAAAACAAGCAAAAGATACGAATGTAAACTATAATGTGTCCTTAAATGTATATATAGTATGTATAAGATGGAAGTAGAAGCTTAAGAGTTGTTGTCCATTAGTTTACTCCAATTAGGGGAGGGATGGTAGGGTTAGGGGAAAATAATAAAGGAAAATATAAAGTACCATTCAAAAGTTTGGACACATCTACTCTTTCAATGTTTTTTCGTAATTTTTTTACTATTTTCTACATTGTAGAATAATAGTGAAGACATCAAAACTATGAAATAACACACATGGAATCATGTATTAACCCAAAAAGTGTTAAACAAATCAAAACATATTTTATATTTGAGATTCTTCAATGTAGCCACCCTTTGCTTTGACGACAGCTTTGCACACTCTTGGCATTCTCTCAACCAGCTTCATGAGGTAGTCACCAGGAATGCTTTTCCAACAGTCTTGAAGGAGTTCCCACATATGCTGAGCACTTGTTGGCTGCTTCTCCTTAACTCTGCGGTCCAACTCATCCCAAACCATCTCAATTGGGTTGAGGTTGGGTGATTGTGGAAGCCAGGTCATCTGATGCAGAACTCCATCGCTCTCCTTGGTCAAATAGCCCTTACACAGCATGGAGATGTTTTTGGGTCATTGTACTGTTGAAAAATAAATAATAGTCCCACTAAGCACAACGCAGATGGGATGGCATGTTGCTGCAGAATGCTGTGGTAGCCATACTGGCCAAGTGGGCCTTGAATTCTAAATTAATCACTGACATTGTCACCAGCAAAGCACCCCAGCACCATCACACCTCCTCCTCCATGCTTCACGGTGGGAACCACACATGCGGAGATCATCCGTTCACCTACTCTGTGTCTCACAAAAGACAGCTGTTGGAACCAAAAATCTCAAATTTGGACTCATCAGACCGAAGGACAGATTTCCACCAGTCTAATGTCCATTTCTCGTGTTTTGTGGCCCAAGCAAGTGTCTTCTTATTGGTTTCCTTTAGTAGTGGTTTCTTTGCAGCAATTCGACCATGAATGCCTGATTCATACGGTGTCCTCTGAGCAGTTGATGTTGAGATGTGTTTATTACTTGAATTCTGTGAAGCATTTATTTGGGCTGCAATTTCTGAGGCTGATAGCTGCAGCAGAGGTAACTCTGGGTCTTCCTTTCCTGTGGCGGTTCTCATGAGAACCAGTTTCCTCATAGCACTTGAGGGTTTTTGCGACTGCACTTGAATAAACATTTACATTTCTTGAAATTTTCCCGGATTGACTGACCTTCATGTCTTCACGTAATGATGGACTGTCATTTCTCTTTGCTTATTTGAGCTGTTCTTACCATAATATGGACATGGTCTTTTACCAAACCGGGCTGTCTTCTGTATACCACCACTAACTTGTCATAACACAACTGATTGGCTCAAACACATCCACAAATTAACTTTTAACAAGGCACACCTGTTAATTTAAATGCATTCCAGGTGACTACCTCATGAAGCTGGTTGAGAGAATGAAAAGAGTGTGCAAAGCTGTCATCAAGGCAAAGGGTAGCTACATACAAGAATCTTGTAACGGCTTTCCTCCTCCTCTTCATCCGAAGAGGAGGAGCAGGGATTGAACCAAAATGCAGCTTTGCAATTCGACATAATATTTATTTACAAAACGGAAAACACGACAACACTTTAATAAACTACAAAACAATAAACGACGTAGACAGACCTGAACGACGAACTTACATTAAACACGAAGAACGCATGAACAGGCAAACTGACTACATAAAACGAACAAACAAACAAAACCGAAAACAGTCCCGTGTGGCGCAACACACTTACACAGACACAGGAGACAACCACCCACAAACAAACAGTGTGAAAACACCTACCTTAATATGACTCTCAATCAGAGGAAATGAAAACCACCTGCCTCTAATTGAGAGCCATATCAGGTCACCCTTTAAACCAACATAGAAACAGAAAACATAGACTGCCCACCCAAACTCACGTCCTGACCAACTAACACATACAAAACTAACAGAAAACAGGTCAGGAACGTGACATAACCCCCCCCTCAAGGTGCGAACTCCGGGCGCACCAGCACAAAGTCTAGGGGAGGGTCTGGGTGGGCATCTGACCACGGTGGTGGCTCAGGCTCTGGGCGAGGTCCCCACCCCACCATAGTCAATCCCAGCTTACTTCTCCCCCTCAGAATGACCACCCTCCTATTCCACCCACCTAATATAAGAGGCAACACCAAAATAAGGGACAGCTCCGGGACAAGGTAGCTCAGGACAGAGAGGTAGGTCAGGATAGAGAGGTAGCTCAAGATAGAGAGGTAGCTCAGGATAGAGAGGTAGCTCAGGATAGAGGGGCAACTCCGGACTGAAGGGCAGCTCCGGACAGAGAGACAGCTCTGGACTGAGTGGCAGTTCTGGATACATGGCAGCTCTGGACGCTCATGACTAGCTGACGGCTCTGGACGCTCATGGCTGGCTGACGGCTCTGGACGCTCATGGCTGGCTGACGGCTCTGGACGCTCATGGCTGGCTGACGGCTCTGGACGCTCATGGCTGGCTGACGGCTCTGGACGCTCATGGCTCGCTGACGGCTCTGGACGCTCATGGCTCGCTGACGGCTCTGGCAGATCCTGTCTGGTTGGCGGCTCTGGCAGATCCTGTCTGGTTGGCGGCTCTGGCAGATCCTGTCTGGTTGGCGGCTCTGGCAGATCCTGTCTGGTTGGCGGCTCTGGCAGATCCTGTCTGGTTGGCGGCTCTGGCAGATCCTGTCTGGTTGGCGGCTCTGGCAGATCCTGACTGACGAATGGCTCTAGCGGCTCCTGACTGACTAACGGCTCTGACGGCTCGGGACAGACGGGCGGCTCTAATGGCTCGGGACAGACGGATGGCTCAGACGGCGCTGGGGAGACGGATGGCTCAGACGGCGCTGGGGAGACGGATGGCTCAGACGGCGCTGGGGAGACGGATGGCTCAGATGGCGCTGAGGAGACGGATGGCTCAGACGGCGCTGGGGAGACGGATGGCTCAGATGGCGCTGAGGAGACGGATGGCTCAGATGGCGCTGCGGAGACGGATGGCTCAGACTGATCCTGTCTGGCGGAAGGCTTTGGCTGCTCCTGTCTGGCGGAAGGCTCTAGCGGCTCCTGTCTGGCGGAAGGCTCTAGCGGCTCCTGTCTGGCGGAAGGCTCTGTAGGCTCATGGCAGACGGGCGGCTTTGCAGGCTCATGGCAGACGGGCGGCTTTGAAGGCTCAATACAGACGGGCAGTTCATGCGGCGCTTGGCAGACGGACAGTTCAGGCGCCGTTGGGCAGACGGCAGACTCTGGCCGGCTGAGACGCACTGTAGGCCTGGTGCGTGGTGCCGGAACTGGAGGCACCGGACTGGAGACACGCACTTCAAGCCTAGTGCGGGGAGCAGGGACAGGGCACACTGGACTCTCAAAGCGTACTATTTGCCTGGTGCGTGGTACCGGCACTGGTGGCACCGGGCTGAGGGCACGCACATCAGGACGAGTACGGGGAGAAGGAACAGTGCGTACAGGGCTCTGGAGACGCACAGCAGGCTTAGTGCGTGGTGCCGGAACTGGAGGCACTGGGCTGGAGACACGCACCATAGGAAGAGTGCGTGGAGGAGGAACAGGGCTCTGAAAACGCACTGGAAGCCTGGTGCGTGGTGTAGGCACTGGTGGTACTGGGCTGGGGCGGGGAGGTAGCGCCGGAAATACCGGACCGTGCAAGCGTACTGGCTCCCTTGAGCATTGAGCCTGCCCAACCTTACCTGGTTGAATGCTCCCCGTCGCCCGACCAGTGCGGGGAGGTGGAATAACCCGCACCGGGCTATGTAGGCGAACCGGGGACACCATGCGTAAGGCTGGTGCCATGTAAGCCGGCCCGAGGAGACGCACTGGAGACCAGACGCGTTGAGCCGGCATCATGGCACCTGTCTCAATGCCCAATCTAGCCCTACCAGTGCGGGGAGGTGGAATAACCCGCACCGGGCTATGCACACGTACAGGAGACACCGTGCGCTCTACTGCGTAACACGGCGTCTGCCCGTACTCCCGCTCTCCACGGTTAGCCTGGGAAGTGGGCGCAGGTCTCCTACCTGCCCTTGGCCCACTACCTCTTAGCCCCCCCCCCAAGAACTTTTGGGGTTTCTTCTCGGGCTTCCTTGCTAGCCGCGTACCTTCATATCTCCGGTCTTGAGCTTGATTCTCCGGCTTCCAGCCACGTCTCCTTGCTGCCTCCTCATATCGCCGCCTCTCTGCTTTCGCTGCCTCCAGCTCAGCTTTGGGACGGCGATATTCTCCCGGCTGTGCCCATGGACCTTTTCCATCCAGCTCGTCCTCCCAAGTCCAGTAGTCCTGTGTATTCCACTGCTCGAACATATGCTGCTTGGTTCTAATTTGGTGGGTGGTTCTGTAACGGCTTTCCTCCTCCTCTTCATCCGAAGAGGAGGAGCAGGGATTGAACCAAAATGCAGCTTTGCGATTCGACATAATATTTATTTACAAAACGGAAAACACGACAACACTTTAATAAACTACAAAACAATAAACGACGTAGACAGACCTGGACGACGAACTTACATTAAACACGAAGAACGCATGAACAGGCAAACTGACTACATAAAACGAACGAACAAACAAAACCGAAAACAGTCCCGTGTGGCGCAACATACACTTACACAGACACAGGAGACAACCACCCACAAACAAACAGTGTAAAAACACCTACCTTAATATGACTCTCAATCAGAGGAAATGAAAACCACCTGCCTCTAATTGAGAGCCATATCAGGTCACCCTTTAAACCAACATAGAAACAGAAAACATAGACTGCCCACCCAAACTCACGTCCTGACCAACTAACACATACAAAACTAACAGAAAACAGGTCAGGAACGTGACAAATCTCAAATATATAATAATTTAATTTTGATTTTTTAATTTTGATGTATTTAACACTTTTTTGGTTACTACGTCATTCCATATATCTTATTTAATAGTTTTGTCTTTACTATTATTCTACAATGTAGAAAATAGTAAACATATAGGGAAAACCCTGCAATGAGTAGGTGTGTCCAAACGTTTGACTGTTACTGTATATATATATATTTTTGTAAAAAAAAAAAATATATATATATATGGGGGATTGGAAGTGATGCAGACAGTTACATTGATTAAGGTCACAATCTATCTGCAATATTAAAGCTGAACTACCCCCTAAATAAAATTGTTAGCCAGCTTTCCGTCCAGCAGTTTCAATCTAGCAAACTAGTTAATGCCATTTTCTCAACTTCATCAATCAAATGGATAGTTAGCTAATAGATTTTTTCAGCAGCCTTATACAGCTGGCCAGTTGATAGTAATGTAGGATGAATGATACAGCCGGCTAGCCGCGAGTTCATCTGAAATGTATACTTACCGGTACGCACTTCGTCCACTGCCAGTCCTATCAACCGCTTACTGAACATGCTTGTTTGTAGAAATTTTCTCCATACATCGCTTGGTGTATTTTTCCAGTTGGCAAGCATGCGAAATCGTCCCCTTTGCTAGTCAAACATTTAAGCACAACTGTTGCAGTGCCTTAAATGACGGGATAGAATGGACACTGCTAAAATTGAAATAGCTGTGTTGAAAACATCCTCACTCACTTCTTCCATGTTTACTGCTTCGCGTGTGTCCACCCGGATCGTAAACACGGTTGAAATTAGCGTAAGGGAGGGGGTTGGCCGAGAGTTTCCTTTTGCGAGGGAGAAGACTTCCCTTTCTTCCTTCACACAACAGAAATCACAATTTCACAACACATTCCTCCCAAAAGTTGAAACTCTTAAGGATCCGCCCCTTTTTTACATTTTGCCTAAAATGACATACCCAAATATAACTGCCTGTAACTCAGACATTGAAGCAAGGATATGCATATTCTTGATACCATTTGAAAGGAAACACTTTGAAGTTTGTGGAAATGTGAAATGAATGTAGAAGAATATAACACATTAGATCTGGTAAAAGATAATACAAAGAAAAAACCAACCGTTTGTTTGTATGTATTTTTTTATACCATCGTATTTGAAATGCAAGAGAAAGACCAAATGTATTATTCCAGCCCAGGCACAATTTAGATTTTGGCAACTAGATGGCAGCAGTGTATGTGCAACGTTTTAGACTGATCCAACGAACCATTACATTTCTGTTCAAAATGTTGTATCAAGACTGCCCAAATGTGCTTTTTCAAGTTCATAACTGTGCCCTCTCCTCAAACAATAGAATGGTATTCTTTCACTGTAATAGCTACTGTAAATTGGACAGTGCAGTTAGATTAACAATAATTTAAGCTTTCTGACAATATCAGATATGTATCAGTATATCAGTACTTCCTGGGAAATGTTCTTGTTACTTACAACCTCATGCTAATCGCATAAGCCTACGTTAGCTTAACCGTCCTGTGGGGGACCCACCGATCCTGATTAAACGGGAAGTGACAACTTTCCCCTGCCTGATCCTCACCGCAGTGGAGGCAATCCAACATCGATAATGCATCAGACCCCTGCTTACAGGTGAATGGGGAGCTTGGCAGGCAGTAGTGGGCACTGCCCTCTCTGCAGATTTTATATCCATGACCTGCTTCCTCACCAAACACAGGCCCTTTTTTGTCCTACACACCACATTGTGGGCAGGATTCGGTCTGTGCTAAGGATCAGGAGGGGAGAGGCCTAGTTCAGAAGTGAAATGGGTAGAGGCTATGCCACCCACAGACTGATTGTCCCTGGCTGTGCTCTTCATCCTGGGACCCAGGGGCAGTGTTTCACTGATGCTGTGAGGAGAATGAATAATGGGGCGTGGCACAGAGTCTCTGTGAAAACCAGGCCTGTCGGCACAATACAGTCCCCTTTCATGCTGTTAGAGAAGCTGGCAGGCAACTATGTGTGTGAGCGTGTGTGTGTTCATGGATGCGTGCGTGCACCTGTGCGTTTTTATGTATGTGCCGGGTATGTACGTACCCTTGAGAGCAGCGGCACCAACAGTATTTCATGCTTCCCTCTTTTATCAAACAACTTCTATTTAAATCATTGACTCAACTGTATCAAATGGATGTTTGTAACTCAGTGGAAATGCAGCCTGATGCGTTGAGATTTAAGAATATATTTGTGTTTATGTGTTAGTGTTCCTAATCTGTCCCCAAACAGTGCTTCTCAGTGACCCCAGGCTGGCTAAGAAAATACCAGGGAAAAATAAGTTCAGCCCCATGAATCCAACATTTTTATCCTCAAACTGAAACTTTGCCTAACTCAACACTATTTGAGAAGTGTATTTTTTATTGTGACTCTTTAATTGAATTCACCTCTGGCTTGTCTATTATCCCAACCTGGTATGAGTAATCCTGTCAAGCTCACTTATTTAACAAAGAGCATTAAATATTTCCCATCTGAATTTCATTCTGGGGCCGCCTGACGTACCTGATATGAATGGGACAACACAAGCGAGTCAGAGAAATGAAATTGACTGTCACTTATCCTCAACCTTGCTTTTGGAAAAGCCCATTTGGGGAATTATAAAAATAAAAAAAACTGGTTGCACAGCCTTGAGAGAGAGAGTGTGTGTGCGCAATGATTCAAAGTTCCATGCACCACTCACCCCCCCACCCCCTTCCCCCTCAGTCAATAGGGGCTCATTAGAAATCTAGTCGGTTGTGCCTGAGACTAGAGCTAGCTCTGATAATTGTATAAATAAATATGTGAGGCATACACACCTCACTAGTGATACGCCTTAAATCCCCGCTACTTCCCCGATACACCATCATCCACATAGCAAATCCCCCACGCATTAATAATGTTTAGGTCAGTGTTTCTCCGCCAGACTGCAGGCCAATCATTCAGGAAATTATACAGTGCATCCGTACAGATGGGATTATGTGGGAAGGACATTTTGTGTTCCTACTTGTTCCTCTTGAGAAAACAGAGATTTTAGTAAGAGCTACTACCAATATTATGACATTTTAAGCAACAGTGTATGTTACTGATAGAAAGAAAGCCATCTGTAGCACACATGAATTATCACCCATCTAAAGTCCAGACAAAGTACAATATATAGATATAATTTCATTACCTCCTGTCTATGGAATCAAGACTTCTCTTACTACGGGTCGATGTTTGATACTATATGTTGTTGAGAGGATGCATGTGTGGTGCATTTGAAATCAGTTTATTAGGAAATCGTTTTTGAACACCTACTAAATAAACAGAAGTATCAATATTAGTGATCCAAGTATGCATTTTGAGATCAACAAGCTGATTGTCGTAGTTATTTACCAAAAAGCAGCGTTTCATTTGCGTTCCATTTCAAGCTCCACTCATCTCATCAGGCTCTTCATTTAGAGGTTTCAATCAGTCTCGTGAAGAATGAAAAAAAGAAAAAAACAACTAGCAGTTTCATTTCTCTGCCCTAAATTTCCAACAAAGAGAATCATTTCCTCCCCTATTCACAATTGGCACCCGGCTTCATTGCGGAGTAATTTAATTTGGGGTATCTGCCGCGTGGGTGTTTCATGAATCAGGAATCGGTCTCCCTGCATCGCTCCAATACCCCTTTTCTATTGATTTTTGTAGCTGTTTTGTTATGTTGTCCTCTCCCCCAACACATAAAGTGTCTCATGTCTGATAGCCTATTCCAGAGTCGCCACGTCCGTGATAAGTCCTGTAATAAACCAAAGCATAGAAAAAACAGATAAAGGTCCTCTGCACAGCCCAGATCAAGGCGACTTTGTTCAGCATTGTGCTATAATGAATCTCCGTAAAGGCAGTCTGGATGTCATCCCTATACAGAGAGAGAAAGAGACAGACTCTGGGCTTCCAGTCAAATTAACAGACAAAGGTGAGGCAAATGAGAGGACTTCAAAAGCACCTTTAAAGTGGTTAGACAGAGAGAACCTCCCTCTCCCCTGCCACGCTTTAATAGGATCCAGGATTGAGATCCGCCAGCTACTCTCTTCTGCACGGTCATCTTCTTTTTTCCCTACAGACCATAAAATGAACTATTAAAGGAGAGCGAGGAAGAGAAAGAGAGACAGACAGAGACACAGAGGGAGAGAGTGAGACAGAGAGACCGAGATGGAGAGAGAGAGAGAGATAGTGAGAGAAAAAAAGTCTCTGCAGACTCGTGGACTAATTTTCCATGAACCTAGTTGGATTAGGATAATGCTTCCTCTAACAGGTGCTCTCTTTTTAGTAGTCAATAGGTTGGAGGAGTTACCCAAGCCAAACGGCCACCTCAGGGGATCCACAATTAATAAACACTGTCTTTCACCTTTTAACAGGAATACACTCAACCAATTCCCTGCCAACGTAAGTGCGATATTGAGAACGTTGACCAAGATAAATGGAAGAATGCTAAGGGAGCTGAACCCTATTTATACCCTTCTATTGTTCAATCCCCATTGAGAGGATGTGATGTATTGTCATGGCAACCCATAAGGCCTTTGTATTACATGTGAACGAGGAAATCCCTCGGACCCAGACGTCTGATTTCATTATAGCCAATCTGTAAGAGCATTAGCTACAATGACTCTTTAAAAAAAAGGGGGGTCAAGACCAAGGCTAAGGTTACGGTTGTTTGATTGTCTTAATGGAGAATGTGGATTTGAACCTTTCATAACCTTGCGATTGGCATGTCACTTCTCTAGCTGGTACTGGATTGGAAAAGACTCTAGAAAAAGATGCAAAGATAATCGGGGTGAAAAAAGATTAGGAAAGGGTTGCAGTGGCAGTAATAACATTTCTGGCCGGATGCCGGGGTTACGATTATTGTTATTTCCCCCCCCCCCCCCCCCCCCGTGTAATTCATTTTGTCAATTCACATCAATTCATTCATTTTCTTGTATGCACTAGATTATTCGGAAGTTGGTGCAAACAACTCCCGAGAATATTTCCTATTTAATTACTGTGTCAATATGTCATGTTTGCATAACAGATTTCTCCGCTAATAGAAAATGTATTTGACCAATGAAAATGTCATTCCCATTATTATATTTACAATTTATTCTGTCCTTAGTGTAAATGTTAAACTTTCCAACCAGAAAAGTTTGAATATTTCTTGGTTTATAATGAATAGCGGTGCTAATGATCCCAAGCGCCTTGTGATTTAACACTGTACTGAGCCATGCACATTCTCAGTCACTGTGTCCCGGGGGAGGACATTCCGCGACGGACAGCTCAGTACACTTGAGTCAATTGAGGGTGAGGTCCTAGCCTAAATCATCCATTCTCTCAACACTGTCAACAATATATTCTCTTATGTCTTCAAAATAATTGTGAACATTAAATTATTGTAATTTCTTTTGCCAAGTCCAGGAGAGTTTTCTTAATTTATATGAAGTGTTCTACTGTGTTCTACCTCAAGCAAGGCGGCTTAATGAGATGACACTGGGCGTTGTTTACAAAACTCAGCTTTTTGAACTGTTGATGTGAATGTAAATGTCAAGACTTGTTAGCCAGTTAATGATACACACATAATGAAAATGGGAGATTTGGAAGAGTTTGGGAGTTATGCAAAATGGGGACTGACATTAAATCACAGCTCAAGATGTCGCCGGCATCACATTGTGTACAGATTATCCACTGCTCACTTATACTGTCAGAAATCACACACATGACCACACACTGTCACAGTGCCTTTCAACGGTCTACACTACTGTACAGTGTTTGCCAAGTTTGTAGTTTCTGTCACAACAGTCTGCATATTGTTGTCATTGCAAAGGTCTGATTCACCAGACTATTATGACAGGGAACGGTGTCGGCCAATGACTGCATCATTGTATTTTCTCTTTGTTCATTTTTTTTTCTGACCCTGCTGTACAGCTGCAGGAATGGGACACGAAAATGGACACGGTCTAGAAAAGTGGAGCATTCCTGAAAAATTTGCTGACAAATTGAGTCCAATCATAACAAATCCTTTCAGTTTGGTGCTGAAAGGGGTGATTTTTAAGAATGAAAAGATATGGTACCAAAAGGGAATTGCTTGTGTTGAAGGAACATAGAGTATCTCCTGATGTTGATAGGCTCTACAGTGCTTCTGAAGCCTACATGCACCATATTATCTGGTAGTATTGGCACCTCATGGGCACATACTTTACTCCTTGGATGGACATTGATCTCAATATGGTCTTTCTCTACAAACTCATTGGACCAGGGTTAGATGATTGACTGTGGATGTAACTCACAAGCTCTCTGCAGAGTCAAAGCTTCAGAGAATCCACAACGGACCCTTACACTGATTACTTTCATCCATAATATATTCCATGTTATTCATTTCTGGTAAATCCATTGTTATGAACCTTTAATATTGATTTTGAGGTTCGTCATTTTGACGGTCCCACTAGTAAGCCCAATAGGCTGTAACAGTTCGATCGCACCTCAAAACAAGGGGTGTACCATAACGCTATTATAATACTGTCGAAAAATGTCTTAAGATAAAAAAGTATATCTTAGCGGTCTATTTGAACTATCCATATCCATTCACATAGCCCTATAGACAAGTCTAGTATTTACACTACCTTTCTTTACCCAGAATTAATAATCTTTTCCAAATATTTCCCATCTACAGATTATTAGTTCCTGTATATACCATGTTCATCATCAATCCTAAAACATGTTTCTCTCTCTAATCAATAGAATGATCCCGTCCACCAGTCAGGACTTCCTGGTTCGTGACCTGGTGTCAGGGCGTGAGTACGACCTGTGTGTCCTGGCGGTGTACGACGACGGCATCACCTCGTTGACGGCCACGCGGCAGGTGGGCTGCGTCCAGTTCATCACAGAGACCGAGTACAGCCAGTGCCAGGCCCTCCACAGCCAGTTCCTGGGCGGCACCATGATCATCATTATTGGTGGCATCATCGTGGCCTCCGTGCTCGTCTTCATCATCATCCTCATGATCCGCTACAAGGTCTACAGCCACCAGGGCATGGACACAGGCAAGGTGGGCACCCTGGCAAACATCCGTGCCCAGACCAACGGAGGACAGGCTGGGGGACAGGTGTCCCACTCTGGGTCTAAAGTTACAGAGAGTCAGGAGGAGCAGCAGGGTCATGCCTTTGCTGGGGTGGGAGTGGGACCAGGGACAGGGGGAGGAGGGGGTGTGAGTGGAGTGGCATCGCCTAATGCCACCCTAAAGAACTCTAACACCATGGTGCTGGTGGTTGACTGTGAAAAGGCGGTGCAGATATCAGACATGACTGCTGAGGACCTGCTGTCGCCAAGTAAGAGGCGTCACTCCAGGACTGCCTTTGAGATGAAGAGGAGAGCCTCCCTCACACCCAAAGAGGCCACCATCGTCGATGTGGGGGAAAGTAAGTACTTGAGAGAGTGAGATAGATACAGATAGAGGGACAGATAAAAATGGTTGTGAATGAGGTGAATGAGAGAGTGACCCAATTTTTCATCATTTTCAATGTGGTATCTCGATGGCATGTCTGAAACAACTGGCTTGTAATTCATTTGTATTCCTTCTGTGACCTACAGTAGGTATCGGCAGCTAGAGCCCTGCCACTGAACATGAGCCCATAGCATAACCCGACCCAGCACACCTCATTGCATCACATAAAATGCCAGTTCAGAGACATGTAATTTCTAAGGACAGGGCCATTCAACTGATTCAATGGGCCACAGCCAGATATATTTTAAAGAGCCTCTCCAGAGTGAGAAGCTTGGATATATTGTTCCAATTGGATAATTGCACTTTCTGAATGAATGGCCATGGATTTCCAGAGCCTTGGCCTTGTAAATCACTAAATCAATATGGTGAATTAAATCAGGGTCAGGGAGAGACAAGGCCCTCTCTTTCAATTCCGTCAATCACCCACGTCAGCTACAACATTGATTTTAGTGGAAAGTAAGGGACATAATGAACCAAAATGATCCATTTAGGCCGGGGATAATTTTTCCAATGAAAACGATTGAATTTGGCTGCCCTTGAACCTGACCAAAACCTTTGCAGTGGGCAACCACTTTCTCAAAGTCATTGCTGTGTAATGCACACTTTGCACTGCAACGCACATATATTCATTCTGAAAAGGTGCTGCAGTGAACAATCACTCTATACACTTACATTCTGTAATCATTCTGTCAAATCACAATTTACTTCCACCAGTAGAATCATATCGGACACACAACCAGTAAGTGCAAGGCTACCATGTGATCTGAGTCACTTTGCCCGGATTCCATATCAGATCTGTGCCAAAAACCTGTGGAGCTGCCCTGTGTGTAACAAAATGGTGCCAATTTGGTACAGTTGACACCGGGCCATGAATCACATTCCCGCAGCCACGTCCGCAGGCTCCCTGCTGTGTCCCTGAGACGAGGGGTGATGAACGCACCGCACCGTGTCCAGCCTGGCTGTCACTAACTCTACCCGCCACATCCCTCACCTCTATTTGTCTCTCCCACCAGACACGCCAGCGCCCGTGGCCGCCGACGACGACAAGAGGGCTCACCGAGACTGGAGTGACTTTAAAATTTGATGACTCCTTCTGCTTCTCAGCCATCAACCTCCAAGAGTAATGGTTCCCTTCTTTCCCTATTCCTCTCCATTCATCTACTTGAGAGAAGAATATGAGAGAGGGGGGGGGGGGGCTTTAGTGTAAGAGATGAATAGATTCAAACTGAGATGGAGAGATGGCCGTGTCGGAGAGAAAATGTCACTTAGTCAGAGCTAACGTATTGCTAGCCACGTTACTGCCAGAGACCTCCCTCAGGAGTCTGTTCCTACACATATGGCATATTCAGCGAGACTAATTGCAGAGCCCACCCCCTTAACACTCAGTGTTGCCCCTTTGAAAGCAGCAGACATCCAAACAACCTAATGCAGAAACATGACTTACAATTACTTACATTTTCCTCCTTACACCAATACACTATAGCAGCAATACAAAACAGATCATAGCACAGTAGCAATTACAAACAAACACATCATCTGATCCACCTTCCAGTAAATATCATCATTATAAATCCAATTACCATTCAAACTATTGCACATATCTCAAGATCCGTTGTGATTGATGTCATGCGTTCAACTCAATCACTGATTAGATTGTACATACAGTATCATGCATTCAACTCAATCAGTAACCATTGGTCATGTTTTTGTTTTTCAGAATATTCCCAGGATTCCAGGAATCAAGGAGATTGGATTATAAATCAGGAACATTTTTAGGACTCCTGCCAGACATCTTCCTTGCGTCCTCCATTGTTCACACTGTATTTACGGACCCCCCCATGAAAACACCCCAAGATGGATGTAATAAGGACTCAATTCACCATCATAATCTATGGGATTGGAGCTAGACGAGCCAACGGCCTCGCCAGTGGTTTTTGAAACGTATTGCCTTGTATCCCTCTGTGGCTCAGACTGTCTGTGTATCCGCTGTTCCTGGCCCTGTACTTGGACCAGGACTTGCCAATACCTGGACCTGTTCCTGGACCTGCTCATAATGTACCTTACTTTACCTGACTGTCTTCAGACTCAGGATGGGGACCCAGCCAAAGGTGAGTGTACACAGGATTATGTACACAAGGTCAGAAAACCGCCTTACTCATTATTTAACCAAGTTGACCATATATTTCAAGCATGCATGCCACAGATATCTCTAATTTAGGGCTGTGTGTGAGAGTGTGTTCTGCGTTGCTTTTAAACAACCATGTTAGAGGCCCTGGACAGGCCCAATCTGATTAGTTTGTGACTACAAACAGGAGAGGGAGGGTGTTGGAGGGTAAACTTGGGTTACTCTCCCATCTCCTCCTTGTCCACTCTACTGGTTCCTCTGGCTTAACTAATAACATGGCTAAACGGATGGGAGATAATTATGGGCAGACAGGCAATTGAGGAGTCAAATTTGGTAAGTGATCAGCTCAATTAGGACCTGAAAACATTGATGGAGGAACACAGCGGGAGAGGACCCCAGCCGCAACTCAGGGGTGCGATTTACTAGATCTGTCTGGATTAGGCTACTTTCTCTCTTAACTCTCTACTATTCCACTCACTCCAAAGACTGTTGTCCCCAATTAGATGTTTTTTATTTTATTTGTTAGGAGCCCCATTAGCCAACGACACTGGCGACAGCTAGTCTTTCTGGGGTCCGATACATAACGAAAATGACAATACAGACATAAGACTTTACAATTGACATACATTTAAAAACAGTAACATGTAGTGTGTGTGTGTGTCCATCTATCAGTTACAGATACATGTCAGTACATACACACAACAAGTAGGTCACATGGGGGAAGAGGCGGTGTGCCCTGAGGTGTTGCTTTATTTGTTTTTTTAAATCAAGTTTGCTGTTCACTTGCACTATAAGATAGAAGGGAGGTTCATGCACTCATGGCTCTATAATACTGCATGTTTCCTTTAATTTCTGGACCTAGGGACTGTGAAAAGACCCCTGGTGGCATGTCTGGTGGGGTAAGTGTGTGTGTCAGTGCTGTGTGAAAGTTGACTATGCAATAAATTTGGAATTTCCAACACATTGTTTCTTATAAAAACAAGTGACGCAGTCAATCTTTCCTCAACTCTTAGCCAAGAGAGACTAGCGTGCATAGTATTAATATTAGCCCTCTGATTACAATGACGAGCAAGACGTGCCACACTGTTCTGGGCCAGCTGCAGCTTAACTAGGACTTTCTTTGCAGCACTTGACCATATGACAATAATCAAGATAAGCTAAAACTAGGGCCTGCAGGACTTGCTTTGTGTGGTGTCAAGAAAGCAGAGCATTTCTTTATTACGGACAGACCTCTCCACATCTTTACAACCATTGAATCTATATGTTTTGTGTCCATGACGGTTTACAATCTAAGGTAACACCAACTAATTTAGTCTCCTCAACATGTTCAACAGCCACACCATTCATTACCAGATTCAGCTGAGGTCTAGAATTTAGGGAATGATTTGTACCAAATACAATGCTTCTCGTTTTAGAGATGTTCAGGACCAGTTTATTACTGGCCACCCATTCCAAAACAGACTGCAACTCTTTGTTAAGGGTTTCAGTGACATAATTAGCTGTGGGTGCTGATGCGTATATGGTTCAATCATCAGCATACATGGACACACATGCTTTGTTTAATGCCAGTGGCAGGTCATTGGAAAAATAGAAAAGAGTAGAGGGCCTAGAGAGCTGCCCTGCGGTACACCACACTTTACATGTTTGACATTAGAGAAGCTTCCATTAAAGAAAAACCTATGAGTTCTACTTACTAGATAGCTCTGAATGCACAATATGGCAGAGGTTGAAAAGCCATAACACATACATTTTATCAACAACCGGTTATGGTCAATAATATCAAAGGCTGCACTGAAATCTAACAGTACAGCTCCCTCAATCTTCTTATCAATTTCTTTCAACCAATCATCATTCATTTGTGTCTGTGCAGTACATGTTGAGTGCCCTTCTCTATAAGCATGCTGAAAGTCATTTGTTAATGTGTTTACAGAGAAATAGCATTGTATTTCGTCTAACGCCATTTTTTCCAGCAGTTTGCTAAGAGCTGGCAGCAGGCGGATAGGTCTGCTGTTAGAACCAGTAAAAGCCACTTTACCACTCTTGGGTAGTGGAATGAGGGTGGCTTCTTTCTAGGCCTGCGGACAAAGACTTTCCACTAGGCTGAGATTAAATATATGACAGATAGGAATGGCTATAGAGTCAGCTACCATCCTCAGTAGCTTTCCATTTAAGTTGTCAATGCCAGGAGGCACCTCTCCCACACAAACTTTACAAAATTCTAACTGCACTGCTTTTCTATCATTATTTGTTTTTGTATGAAGTAGTTTACATACACTTAGGTTGGAGTCATTAAAACTCGTTTTTCAACCACTCCACAAATTTCTTGTTAACAAACTATAGTTTTGGCAAGTCGGTTAGGACATCTACTTTGTGCATGACACATGTCATTTTCCCAACAATTGTTTACAGACAGATTATTACACTTATAATTCACTGTATCACAATTCCAGTGGTTCAGAAGTTTACATACACTAAGTTGACTGTGCCTTTAAATTACCGCAGCTTTAAATTAAAATTGGGGAATCATTGGTTTATTTAGATGTTTCTTTCTATGCTTTCTAGTATTCACGAAGGACTTTGGCAACTGTAGAACATTAAATTACAGTGAACTATCCGTTTGAGCACCGTTCCATTGATTCCCCTCCAGTTCATGGTCTTTGAAAGATCATGGAAGATTATGTGTGCCGTGATCCTCCACACACTCTCTTTCACATCACAGCCACCTTTCAATCGCAAATAGTCCATCTGTAACCGCACAGACAACAGAAAAGTGACCATAACATATGGATATTGTATGTCAATATTAAGTAATTCACCTAATTTTAATAGCCTATTGGCTTGCTGAAAAACTAGTAACTATTTTTTTTTTTTACAATATCAAAAACACAAACACTATCTTAGTTTTGGATAACTAAGGCTCCATACAGATCTGGACATTGTTTGTCTTCTGCTAATAATACCACAAACCTTTAAAGCATAATTATAATGGCTGACTAGGTCAGAAGACGGAAATGCAAAAAAGAGACCAATGTCGCTAAACCTTACAGATAAAAAAAAACAACAAAAAAAACACCTCCAACCAAGGCCAAAACAACAAGCAACACTGGGGACACTTCAATCGCTGTGAGGAGGCATGAAAATATTCAAAAGGTAGCTCAAGATATAAGTATTTAAAAAAATAAAAAAAATAAAAAAATCATAAACAGTGCAGAATACAACTGTTACCTTTTCAAGTATGTATTAATATTAATATTGAAGAATAAAATTATTTAGCTTTAATTTGTCACGGTTATGTGATTATATGATCTCTCTACCAGCACTAAACAGTTAACATAAGACCTGTTGGGCCTCAATTCAAGCAAAAAAAAGCTACATTCTAACAGTAATAAATATTCTATACTGTATATTTGGTTGCGTTTAGGAAGCTTTAGGTAACCTTAGAATATAAATATTATTGACATTACTGTGGGCTGTATGTTGAGTAATGGAGAGGAGCAGGTCCTACTGTCAGAAGGAGGGTCAAAAGAGGAATGGCATACGCCATGCCCTACTAAAACTGTTATATTTGAAACTAAGATTTAACAACAGTACAGAGTACACAGTAACGTCAGCTACATGCTAATGTTTGCCAAGCTAACACACATTAATAAGCTTGGTAACACTAGCCAAGCACACACATATATCTAACGTTCCATAACACTGTTACAAGACAGCTACAAACATAAAACGTTTATCAAATAGAGTTAGCTATAGTTACAGTACTCACCCTTTAATAGCTAGTGTCCTCATTAGTGGCCCCTTGATAGCTAACTCACACAACCTAAAGGAAAAATTGGAACTAGCTAGTGAGT
Source organism: Salvelinus namaycush (assembly GCF_016432855.1). Lineage (NCBI taxonomy): Eukaryota > Metazoa > Chordata > Actinopteri > Salmoniformes > Salmonidae > Salvelinus > Salvelinus namaycush. The sequence goes on along the minus strand of NC_052340.1, from coordinate 6,990,894 downwards.
AACAGTAGCTAGCTACTAACGTTAGCTAGTACACCCGCTCATTTTACCTGAGCAGCTAAGGACATGTTAACTTAGATAGCAAGCTAGCGATCACAAAGAACAAGCTCCTCGATTTAGCTCACAAATATTAGTTAAATAACCGGACACCAAATAATTTCAGTTGACAGCCTACTTTAACCGGATACCAAATAATTTCAGTTGACAGCCTACTTGCCAGGTTACCTTGCCTACACTACATTTTCACGGCCCAATTGCAGTTTCATAAGGAACATATATTATAAACAGCTAGCTAAGCTATATAAAAGGTCAGGTTGGGAAAAAATAGCTAACTTACCGATTTCATGACGTTAGCTATCTAGCTAACTAGCTAGCTATTGGATGCAACCGATCCAACAACAGTGTTATTGACGCATGTAACTAGCTAGCAATTCTGCAAGTTGGTAACTGATCTTGGGTCTCCTCTCGAAATAGCAGGGGTCTTGTAGTTGAATTGGTTGTTTATATCATATGACTAGGGGCTGGCGCCAAGAGTTGGAGGTATTCACTTTCAGGTGTCACTTTGAATAATCTAACAGAGTAAAACATTTGGAACACCCCAAAAAAAGAAACATGGTTTTCAAAAGTGAAAGTTCTTTGCCTTAAAGATAGTTAAACCCTATTTGATGTATTTTTATTATTACTTATATTAAAGCCATGCTTAAGGTTATGAATGGAACCTGTATGGCTATATCAAGAACCCTTTCCTTAGGTTCTAAAGAACCATTAAACCAGTAAATAGGTTAAACTTTATATAGCACCACAATTGGGGGTTAATTTCAATCCATTGTCAAGGCAAGTATGGAAAGTATGTTTATTGTCATATGAAGAACTAGAGTAATACCTTACAATGAAATGCTTACTCCCATGTAGGCCAACAGTACAAAATATACTATTACACAATCTAAAAGATTAATAACAATGGATCAAAGGGTACAGAGAATGTGCAAACAGGCAGTTAAAATAAATGAAATATAACAGTGAAATTGATATGTACATATCATAGGGATAAAATGTTGAGTGCATATTTAATTAAAACAAATATATGTTGGCATTATATCGCAAGCCACAATCGCCCCAAATTTGCCCTGCCATAATGAATACGGACTCGTTTGCCGTATTTGGCCCACATAGGACTGGTTGCTGCCGAGTCAAAGCCAGCAGTGCCAAACAGTTGCCGCAAGTGGCCCGGAATCGTCTGCTATCTGGGTTGAAAGAGCAATTATGGTTAAGTGCTTTGCTCAAGGGCACTTAGACAAATTTTTCACCTAGTCAGCTTGGGGATTTGATCCAGCAACCTTTTGGTTACTGGCCCAAGACTCTTAACCACTAGGCTACCTGCTGCTACCTGCTGCCCTATTTTATGTGCTAACATGAAATGTTTTGTTTATTTAAGTCAATTAATACGTTTCTTGGACGGCATGCATGTGGGTGGTAATTTCCCGGGAGGCCTATGAGATCATACTTAATTATTCTCACATCAATGAAATGTTTGTGCTTTCTAGAGATTTATCCAATGACCTTGTCATGGCTTAGGTCTATGTTATCGTAGATCACTGCAGTGGTGATAGTATACCATAGTACAGCCAAACACAGATCAATCCCATGAACATTTGATCCCACAACTCATTGCAGGTGATTTCTCACCCTCGCCCAGCTTGTGTTCAGACAGTGCTTGGGTGACGGCCATTCTACAATTTGTACGACAAGGTGATTACAAGGTGATCTGGCCCTATCGTGTGATAGAGAGGAGGGATATTACAGTGAAAGGGCCTCTGCTATTACATTTCGGCTTTCTGAAACAAAGCAATGGAGGTATGCATAATTGATACTTGCAGCTATTTCTCGCCTCAGACGTAAACCTTGCCATCAATTCCCCTGCGAACTCTTTCTTTTACCTGCTAACATCTGAGAGCACAGAAGCGTGTCGAGAAGGGAGGGGAAATGAAGAGGAGAGTGCCATGTGAACATGCTCTGGAGCATCACTTTATGTCTTAACGAATAGTTTCACCCTACTCCCACTTTGATGTCTTTAGCCTTTTGATAGTTGAGAGTAAACTGACCATTAATATATTTTATCAGCAAACTAATTGTGTGTCTGTCTGATTAATAAAATGTCGGTGGCGGGTGGACAGGTGCTTTAGTTTGTATTTTTCGTTGGATAGTAATGTGGAGAGGGGTTGAGGTGTAGTGATGTGTGAAATCAGGGGACTCCATTGTTCTAAGCCCTCACCATTCCCGGAGAGGACAGGGACAAATGGAAAGGCTCAGCCGGCTGTCAGTACCTAGGCCCGGGCCATGAAATCACTATTGATAAGACATATCTCACCATCAAGCATGAGTTTGAGAAATGAGACAGGTTTAAGGTTAGACTCGAAAGAGATGAGATGAAGCCAAGATAGATGTGTGTGTGTGTCTATCGGAGAGGACAGGGACAAATGGAAAGGCTCAGCCGGCTGTCAGTACCTAGGCCCGGGCCATGAAATCACTATTGATAAGACATATCTCACCATCAAGCATGAGTTTGAGAAATGAGACAGGTTTAAGGTTAGACTCGAAAGAGATGAGATGAAGCCAAGATAGATGTGTGTGTGTGTCTATTTCGTTCATCTAAAACTGAGTTCAAACAGCCTGGTATCGTCAGCTTTCTGTCTCACAAAATAACATGAGAATTGAAGACAGAACCACTTTAAAAGGAGCGTAATTCTGCTGCTGGTGTAATTTCCTAATTAGTGGTTTTGTCTTTTCATCGCCCTTGCTTTGATTAGCAATCTGTAGGATACGTGTGCGGGGCGTATGTGTTTTCATACATACGTGTGTGTGTGCATGTCTGTATGTGTGTGCATGCCTGTGTGTGTGTGTGTTTGTTGTGAGAACAGAACACCATGCCTCTCATATTTACACAAGATTCCACCCTCAGGATAATTATGGTGCTCCTACAATACAACCACACAAACAAAAAGCAGATGATGCTTTATGCATCACAACCTCTGCCAAATGTAATTAATTACTACTGTACCAAGGGGACGGCAAATGTCAGGAGAGGACTTTATTTAGCACATTTTGCATCTTTTTTTATTGTCATGGCTGTGTGTTTGCTTTAATCAGGGACGTGGTTTCTGCTTTCTGTGTGTGTGAAGCATTGGGCCTCGGAGGCACGCTGCAGCTCAACTTTAAACTTGGCACTAATTCCCAACAGTTGCAAAGACATGGATTCTGTTTCTTTTTGTCATAACAGCCGGTCTGCGCCCAGAAAATTATATTTATATACCGAGTGGCAATACCATTCTTGTCTCTTCGTGTTTGTCTTGAGCAAGAACAGAATCAAGTTGGGGGCTGCCATTTTTTGGCTGCATGTGTTATGATCCTTATTGCTCAGGAGACCCCCCCCCCCCCCCCCCCCCAAAAAAAAAAACTGCACAAAAACAACAAAATGGATTGACTTTAGATTGCTATCAACACTTTGCTAAAATAGGCCTGGGAGAAATCAATTATGACGTGTTGTATGGCTTGATGGCAACCATCCTCCCACACTTAGCATTAAGTTGTGTCAAGTCTCCTGCCTCATTTCTCTGGCAATTAAAGTATCGTTATGTGGCTAATCGTTGCTTCATGCTGATGACGCAGTCATAAGCCTGTTACCCAATGTATCAGCAGCAGCATAGCGCCTGATGATCACAGGTCTCTGGCATCAATAAACAGGTTGTTTAGAGTGAGATCACAGAGGTCTCCCCACTACTAAAGGTCAAGAACAGCAGGCTAAATGGTCTGTGCTGAACTGTCTGAAATCTCAGCTATGGCGTCACTATGCAAACATTATGCAAACAAGCTCTGTTATTATTTGGGAGACAGAATGACGTTCGACTCAGATATCATGGGGCAGAACCGAGGCGGCAGGGGCCATTAGGTTGTAGGCTCTGTTTTCATTTCGTCACTTTATCATGTTCTTCTGATCAGGGCAAATGCAGAGGAGGCTACTGAACTTCACAATACCACAGTGATGGTTTTATTGAAGAGATTTTGCCAGTTTTGGTGATTAAAAGACACCTAAAACCAAGGGCAAAATACTGTTGATGTTATCACTCGCCCTCTAGCCAGACAATGTGAAACAGCAACAATATCAACATCCCATGTAAAAAGGTGAGATGATGAAAGGTGGTGTGGAGAATAAATTACTGTCTGCCCCCTGAACAGTGTCTAGGTCGGCAGGCATTGGATGGCATTCGGAGAGAGATTTGTGTGGCAGACACACTGAGGTGATTCATTTCAGATGATCACTGGATGATTGCCCCAGGGGGCGGATTGCAATCCATAATACAGCCGGTCCCAATTTATATCTCCTGCTCAGGCCACAATTAATTGCATAATCAATAGGTACTGATGATAAGCAAGATGTGATGATGGGAATCAAAATTAGGGTAGTGTAAATATCATGACACAAGGCGAGACCCAGATGCTTACACAAGAGGCAGATGGTTGGAGTCTTACAATATTTATTAATCCAATAGGGGAAGGCAAGAGGATGGTCGTGGACAGGCATAAGGGTCAAAACCAGTTCAGAGTCCAAAAGGTACCGAAGGGCAGGCAGAATCAAGGTCAAGGCAGGCAGGATGATCAGGCAGGCGGGAAAGTAGTCCAGAGTCAGGCAGGGGTCAAAACCGGGAAGACTATCAAAAGGAGAACAGCAAAAGGAGTACGGGAAAAACACGCTGGTTGACTTGACTAACATACAAGACGAACTGGCACAGAGAGACAGGAAACACAGGGATAAATACACTGGGGGCTAATAAGCGACACCTGGAGGGCATGGAGACAATCACAGGAACAGGTGAAACAGATCAGGGCGTGACAGTAAAAGAGTCTGACTATGTGTATCGGACTGACCCCTCCATGGAATACACTTATTGCCCTTGGAACATTGTCAAATTTCTCGGAATATTTCTAGAGTAGCGGATGCAATGTTGGTCCGGTCCTCATTCAGGTCCAATATCCTTTCTCCTGGATGGTGATAGAAGATCACAGAAATAGCTCAATGGTGCACGCTCAGCCCAAGGAAACAGGCTTTGTTTGTAAATGGATGTAAACGAAGCTATTTCGTATACACTCACTGGAAATAGTGTGTGATGCAACACCATGAATGGTTTAGAACAAGTGGCAGGTCTAATGGAAAGCAAGCTACGGTATGATGCTATAATCTAGTGTACAAATAGGTCTCCCTTACTCAGTTTGAAACTTACACGTTTAAAGTGGGTAAGGAAATACAGAAAGATATTTCTGCACTTTTGCAGAATCCAAGCGCATCGTAATATGTGGTTGTGCTTCAAGAGAGACTCTCCTGCTGTGCCAATGAGAGAGTAGTAGAGAAGGCAGGTTCTGCTTTGGGGAGACGCTAGCTGACTTTATCAATGCTCCCACGCTGGGAGGGAGAGGCAGAGAACACCCATGGTCAATAAGGTCCTGAAGCGGAACTTAAAGCCATACATTTTTTTCACAGGATAAAGCCTGCTATAGACTAGGCCACAACATGTATTGAATGGTCATCAGAAAATAAGAATTCAAGTCACTTGTTACAGTACACTTTGTTATTGAAAAGCAAATGGTTTGTTTGAATGCGTTAGGGGTGAAGATGTAATGGCCCCCTATGCTTCGAATGGACAATCTACTTCTGCCTCGTGAAGTCAGCATTAATTGACTGAAAACACTTTCATGCAGTGATGGTTTTTTGTCATGCTTGTACATTCAGCCAACTGAGAAGCTCAAATAAGTACCCTCTCAACTCCCTCCACTTTATAGGCCTCAGTCCACTCAGTGCATTCAGCATCAAACATGTTAGCCTGATATACAAGGGAACAGCATTTCCAAAATGGCGTCCATAATTGTAGCTCTTGCTCTCGCATTTGTCCAGCCTCTTCTCTCCAATACAAACCACCTGCAGTGCCAGCTAGTCAGCTACTTCCAGGTGCCATACACAGTGATACGCCACCAGAGAGCCTATATATAGAGGGTAGTGCATACGGTCCAGAACATCAACGGGGCCAAGCTTCCTGCCACCCAGGATCTCTATACCAGGCAGTGTCAGAGGAAGGCCCTAACAATTGTCAAAGACTCCAGCCACCATAGTCATAGACTGTTCTCTCTGCTACCGCACGGCAAGCGGTACCGGAACCCCGAGTCTAGTTCCATGAGGCTTCTAAACAGGTTCTACCCCCAAGCCAAAAGACTCCTGAACAGCTAATCAAATGGCTACCCAGACGCATTTTTTTATTTTTTTTTATTAAAACTGCATTGTTGGTTAATGGCTTGTAAGTAAGCATTTCACTGTAAGGTCTACACATGTTGTATTCGGCGCACGTGACAAATTCAATTTGATTTGATTCATACAGCAGCATTTTTCAAAGTGCCTTGTTCAATATGTAGATGTAAGCAAAAGTGTTCATTTAAAATGTCTGCCAGGCTTGTTTTCAGCTCACCACCTGCCATGCACCCAGAGCCATGCTATGTCCAGCCCGATGGGAGGCTTAGTCAGGCTACTATAAGGGCTCGGCTGTCTGAGCTGACCGGCTTAACTCCTATCACTGTTCTGTGGACAGTGCGTGAGACATTGAGGATGAGTCTAAGGCCGAGGAGTCCCAAATGTAATCTTGCGCTATACTGGGAACGCATCTGGTCACTTCAATGGCTGTTTAATGGCACTGGGTTGTTGTTTTATAACCCTGTTTTGTTTCATGCCCACCACGGTTTGGCCAGTGCTGTGAGGGAGGCTGCAAGTCATGGCTGCCAGTCATTTTACATTTGTATCAAACAGCAGTAGAACACAACACTGCATGGATCCATCCGAGTGCATTGTCCAAGCACGGTGGCCGTATGGCCGCCAGTGTTTGTGAAGCTTCCTGTGTTTGTATTAAACTGATGTCTTTATGGAAATGTTATGGGTGTTCTCTGTTTCATTATATATATAACCTTAGTATGCCAGGGATTCAATGAATCTAACACTGGTCAAGGAGAACCAGTATCATCACTATACTTCAGGGGCTAAATTGTTGGCTGATCTTTATGAAGCCTTTTCAATTATCAACCTGGATTAAGTGGGCTTGTATGTCTGGTCAACCGTAACTGATGTTAGGCCAGAGGAGAACATATTCCTCACTGATTTCGCTGTCTCTCTCCTCTCTCTGCAGGTATGTGCTGTGTTTCGTCCATCCAAACTCCGAGAACTCCAACCAACAGGGACGAAGCAAACTGAACCGCATGTCTGTGCATCACCACCACCTCTTCGTCACAATGGTCTTCATCACCCTCTCCTCCTGTGTTGCGTTTTTTTTCACCTTTGAGCTGAACCCAGTGAGAACTGAATCAAACAGACAGACTTAAAGACAAAACGCTCACCGCTGGGGACTCACCTTCTGTGTTCTCCGTCACTTTTTATTTGGCTTTATCTTTTGTATCTGTACATAACGCAATTCCAAATCTTATAGTTTTGTACATGTAATTTTTCTGGTGTGTGAAATTTTTCTAATAAAATAAAAAAAGTGGATTAATTCCCTAGAGACTAACAGGCCTGTTTGTGGCTGATCATTTACCTTCCGTTACACCTTCTTCTCTCCTGTTTTATTCTCTCCATCCCCTCCTCATATATTCTCCCTATACAAACCTATTACACCCACACCCTATCCCCACCTCGGCTTTTTCTGCCTCATGGCACCATGTAGCCAATAACCTGTGTTACCCGATGGTTGTATCACAATGGCAGCCAATCCAAATTACTTTAGAGGGAAAAAGGGATCCCAGAGGTAAAAATAAATTAGGTTTGAATCGTCCGAGAGCGTCAAGTCCAGCCCTCTATATATATTACCCCACCAATCCTACAGCCTTCTCCTAATGGAGGTATTCATCATTAGTATCGGGGTTAGCCTCTCTCCCACCACCTAATAGGCTTTATTTCTGAAAACTCAATTCCATGGACTTCTTTTTATGTTCTTCCCCCTGACCCTCAAAGCCGACATGAATTCAAACACTGCAATTTGCACAGATTCTCTGGTGGTGCTTTTCACCGTCTGTTGCCTGTGAATCTGATCCAAGTCAGGCATTGAACCAACAGAATGCTTCGTGTGAATGGAATATCTTGTTTAAAATGCTAGACCCTGGTGTTTATGGCTGTTTACAGCAATCCTAAAGGCTTGCTGAGAGATGTGTGCCGTGAGAGTAATGACTGTCTGCCATTGTGCTAAATCAGCGTAATGCTGTTATTACATACGTCATAAAATTGAGAAATTATCAGTATTTCCTCTTGACAGGAGATCGAACGATCTCACTGTCATCAATACAGGGGAACATCGAGGTGCAGAAATAGGTGATTGCCAAGCGGGAAATGAATGCTAACCTCAGTCACTTTGAGAGTTAACTTCTAGTTCCTCCCAAACCCGGATCCGGGAGCACCCCCACCAGTAAAAAAGCTGACTAGCATAGCCTAGCATAGCGTCACAAGTAAATACTAGCATCTAAATATCATTAAATCACAAGTCCAAGACACCAGATGAAAGATACACTTCTTGTGAATCCAGCCACCATTTCTGATTTTTAAAATGTTTTACAGGGAAGACACAATATGTAAATCTATTAGCTAACCACGTTAGCAAAAGACACAATTTTTCTTACTCCACCATATTTTCACTCCATCAGTAGCTATCACCAATTCGACCAAATAAAGATATAAATAGCCACTAACCAAGAAAAAACTTCATCAGATGACAGTCTGATAACATATTTATTGTATAGCATAGGTTTTGTTAGAAAAATGTGCATATTTCAGGTATAAATCATAGTTTACAATTGCAGCCCCCATCACAACTCTCACTAAAATGACTAGAATAACTACAGAGACCATCGTGTATTAGCTAATTACTCATCATAAAACATTTCTTAAAAATACACAGCGTACAGCAATTGAAAGACACAGATCTTGTGAATCAAGACAATATTTCAGATTTTCTAAGTGTTTTACAGCGAAAACACAATATATCGTTATATTAGCTTACCACAATAGCAAACCAGACAACAGCATTGATTCCAGCCAAACATAGCGATAACGTATTCACCACCAAAATAAATTAATTTTTCACTAACCTTCTCAGAATTCTTCAGATGACAGTCCTGTAACATCATATTACACAATCCATATAGGTTTTGTTCGAAAATGTGCATATTTAGCAGCACAAATCGTGGTTATACAATGTGATCAGTGGCAACAGGTCATGCATTCTGGCCGGCGCCATCTTGGAAAGGCACCTAATCTAATCAATAAATAATCGTAAACTTGACTAAAAAATACAGGTTGGACATCAAATGAAAGATGCATTAGTTATTAATGCAACCGCTGAGTTAGATTTTTAAAATTAACGTTACTAGACATACAGTGTGCGTTACAGCCAGACTAGTGCCGCAATAATGGCGGACAAATCCGTTTACATTTTTCCACATAAATACGGAATAACATCATAAATAGCTCTTACTTTTGGACGAGCTTCCATCAGAATCTTGTGCAAGTGGTCCTTTGTCCAAAAGAATCGTTGCTTGGTTGTAAAACGTCGTCTTCAACTTCGGAATTAGCAGCTAAGAATAGCTATGTGGCCACAACATGCCCAAATCCTCAAAACGCAATACTAAGGAAATTCCGAAAATAGCAATATACTCGCATAAACTGATATAACTCGGTTTAAAATAACTTCGTTATGATGTTTCTAACACCTATATCGAATTAAATTACAGACGGATATATCTAAGGTCGATAACTGAGCGTTTCAAAATGCCATCCTGAGGTCCTGCTTTGCGCAATGACGAACGTCGAAAAGAGAGCTCCCCTCGTTCCTTGGCCTTTTATAAACTCTGAGAACTACGTAGAAACTCCATTCCACTTCTCATTGGTTACTGACATCCAGGGGAAGGCGGGTGCAGTTCATGTCGACCCATAGGATACATACAGAGCTTTAAACTGATCTGAGAACAGAGCCTCATTTTCAGACCTTCGCAGTTCCTGTCATGGATTTCGCTGCAGAAAGAGTTCTGGTTCACCCACAGACATAATTCAAACGGTTTTAGAAACTAGAGATTGTTTTCTATCCAATAGTAATAATAATATGCATATTGTACGAGCAAGAATTGAGTACGAGGCAGTTTAATTTGGAGACCAATTTTTCCAAGATCGAAATAGCACCCCCCATAGGCTCAAGAGGTTTTAAAGTACGTTCGATATGCAGTGCCAGTCAAAAGTTTGGAATCAAAAGTTTGGACACAGTTTGTTTTTGCTATTTTCTACATTGTAGAATACATTGTGAAGACATCAAAACTATGAAATGACATATATGGAATCATGTAGTAACCAAAAAAGTGTTAACCTTTTCATGCGTGAGTTCCGAATGTCTCTAACGGTCGCCCCAGCGTGAGTTTTTTTATGCACGTGATGTTAGAACGTTCTCTCCATTCCAGAATGTGATTGTTACGCAGCAGTACATTTAATCCGCGCTGCCCTCAAACCATTATTTATAGGCTGTTTTCAACTTGTCAATTTCAAATGATTTTCGAACAAGTTTTTATTTTCTAAGAACAGTTTCAATTGAGGTGTGTTCCGCCTCCTCATTCATTCACATAAAAGTAGTCCTTTTTACTTTTGCGGACAATTAATTTTTTTGACATTTATACTGTACCAAGTTCCCCAAGCACTTCCCAATTGTTTGTGCAGTTCAAGTCTGCAGACATTTGTGCATCTGCCGTCCTGCACACATGTGTTCACACTTTTCATCTGTTGCCTGCATCGCAGTCATTGTTGTTTTCGTTACCAATAATAACTTTGGAAATGTGTGCGTTTCTATCAAAGTAAGTGCCTTATTACGTTATAATAGTTTCTGTATGTTGTGTTATGGCGTTTCTACTGCAGCTCACTATATGTATGGAGCATAATATATTTGTGTATATTCCTTATAACCCCGGACACGCGAGGTAACGTTAGTCATTTCCTAACCTTTATGGTGTTATATTCAATCGTGCTTATGTAGCTAGCTACATTCTTCTATTAGCTCTGGAAAACAATGCTAATTGCGTCAGAGAAGTATTAGCTTGTGTTGTATTTTGAAGCTACCCTGGCCTTATGACTCCCAAGTGGCGCAGCGGTCTACGTTTCTATCAAAGTAAGTGCCTTATTACGTTAATAGTTTCTATATGTGATTTGTAACTGAATGTCCAATTACAAAAAATACCTTGTTCAGTAATCATCTCACCTGTTACTTGGCGGTGAACTATGTGGCCGTTGAGGGCAGCAGTGTCAATCAGATGGAAAAATATCTTCTTATAACACTTGGTCGTTTTCCGAGTTTATACCACAAAGCTGTTTATCATGTCCGCCTAATCCACTGCCCCCATTTTGAGGTTATAATCAAGCACACGGTCTGGTTTGATTTTTCTCTCTCCCGTCAGGTGGTCCACCTTCCCTGTGGCCGACATGGTTGCTGTATGGACAGTGGAGAGGACATAGACGTCTCGTTTGTCATGCCACTTTACTGCCAGCTGTTGACCGTTCTCCTTGAACTCCACCTCCTCTCTCTGCATCTTCCTGCATCCGAATACCGGCATCCCCTTCCTGGTCGACCTGACTGTGCCACAGGCCCCTGTGCTGTTGGAGAGCAGATGCTGGAAGAATGCAGATCTGCTGTAACAATTGTCCACATACAAAGTGTGTCCCTTGCTGAGATGAAGAGCCAGTATGGTCATCACCACGGACCCGGACACGCCAAGCCCCTCGTAATGTTGGATGTCAGTGGTGGACCCTGTGTAAACTATAATTTCCTGGACAATTCCTGTCTTCACGTCACACACGACAAAGAACTTGACCCCGAACCTGTGCCTTTTGGAGGGAATATATTGACGGAACGTCAGGGACTCATCAATGCATAGGTCCTTGTATGGCGCAAAGACCCGACCAAATGCTGATGTAACGGGTCATTTAGGATGGTAGTAGCATTGTTGATGAAATAGAACTAGGAACTAGGAAGTGGTCTTGGGAAAAGAGGGTGGCTAAGAAGAGAGTTGCAAACATAGGATCTGTGCTCCAGTATTCTCTTAGGGAGTTCTTCTTTACTATCCCCATGAGAAGGACTGTCACCAGGAAGGTATACATTTCACTAATTGTGGTTGTCACCCATTTAGCGAGTTTCCCACCCACTCCTGGCTCTCTCTTCTCTTGTAGCTCCAAGGCATGGCGATTGGTCTCCTCTACTATGTCTCCCACCAGCTCCTCTGTCAGAAACAACTTGAAGCACTCTGCCTCAGATGGAAATGGCAAGGGGCGTTGCACTCCAGACTTGGACTCATCAAAGCAAACAGCAGGGCCAGGAGGGGTGAAATGGCTGGCGGCCTTCCAGCTACCACAGAACTCCAGTACTTCATCCACTGTCGGTCTGCCTTTATCACCACCATTATCTTCAAGAGGTCCTGGGACTTCGTTAGTGGACAAGGAGTCCTCAGATTCTGGCTTTTCAATGGCTACAAGGTTGGGTGGCAGCTCCTCACTGTCAGAATCTGATTCCTGACTTTCATACCCAGACTCATTGTCAGAATTTTTTTCATCTCCAGAATTTCCACATTTGTGAGTTGTCTCCTTCTGAAAGACATTACTAATGCTACAGCTTAGCTCACTAGCTACATACATAAACAACAACACTGAATGGCTCAGAGTGGGAGTGAGAGGTTACGTGATTGACTGCCGGCACGCACCACTTCTATCAGTAAATCACTATCAGAAAATGTTTTGTGTGGTAATTGTTTATATATTTACTGTTTTATTCACATGTTTTCAAGTTCTATTGACAAATCATGCATTCCGATTCTTGCATAGATTGTAATGGGCACATATGTGTGTAAAGTACTTTTTTGAAGGCTGTACAGATTATGATGAGCTGAGCTAATTCCAGCTGTGTGTGGAGCCATGTTTGTTGACGTACAATGCATTCTGGGTTTCACGTAATCGTCTGTCGAACCAAATATGTTATAACAAAATGAGGTGAGTAAGGGTTCACAAATTTTTGGTGAACTTCCGGAAATGAATGGTGGGTTGTGAACGATGGTAGACGACACCCCCTTCAACATGCATACAATAAACAGACCAAACTCATCTTGTCTTCTCTTATCTTTGGTTTCTGTGAGAGAGAAAAAGCATGGCAGCGAGCAGAAACGACCTATTGTCGGATTACTTTCGATTTCCACAGAGTGTTTTACTCAATTATTTCGATCAATGGTGAGCTCACCCGTGATGTGATTAATTATAAATAGTAATTTCTGTTAGTTCATTTATATTGTAGTTTATGTCAGCCGAGATTTATACAAACATGACCGCTTGTGTTATGTCAATCATTCCTCAGTTAGCGCTATGACAAATGTTGCCTACATTTTCCGGGTTTGGATGATTGTGTTATGCTGTAGCTACTTCTGTGAATGTCTGAACATTGCATTAAAAAATAAACTGCTCACATTCTGGACATAACTTTGTAAGGACTCTGTTTGTGCAAAATGTTACTGAAAAAACTGTGTGGCAGCTCAAATGCTGATTGTTGCGTCATTCGAAACTGGCCGTTTTAAATAAGTGTTCTAATCACACCAGTTTGATTGTACGCTACAGGGACCACGGTAGAATTATCACATCCATGTGATGGTACGTGTGAAAAGGTTAAACAAATCAAAATATATTATATATCTGAGATTCTTCAAAGTAGCCACCCTTTGCCTTGATGACAGCTTTGCACATTCTTGACATTTTCTCAACCAGCATCACCTGGAATGCTTTTCCAACAGTCTTAAAGGAGTTCCCACATATGCTGAGAACCTGTTAGCTGCTTTTCCTTCACACTGCGGTCCAACTCATCCCATACCATCTCAATTGATTGTGGAGGCCTAGTCATCTGATACAGCACTCCATCACTCTCCTTTTTGGTCAAATAGCCCTTACACAGCCTGGAGGTGTGTTGGGTCTATGTCCTGTTGAAAAACAAATGATAGTCCCACTAAGCACAAACCAGATGGGATGGCGTATTGCTGCAGAATGCTGTGGTAGCCATGCTGGTTAAGTGTGCCTTATATTCAAAATAAATGTGTCACCAGCAAAGCACCCCCACACCGTCACACCTCCTCCTCCATGCTCCTACTTTGTGTCTCACTCATCAGACCTAAGGACAGGTTTCCACCGGTCTAATGTCCATTGCTCGTGTTTCTTGGCCCAAGCAAGTATCTTCTTCTTATTAGTGTCCTTTAGTAGTTGCTTCTTTGCAGCAATTCGACCATGAAGGCCTGATTCACGCTGTCTCCTCTGAACAGTTGATATTGATATGTGTCTGTTACTTGAACTCTGTGAAGCATTAATTCGGGCTGCAATCTGAGGTGCAGTTAACTCTAATGAAGTTAACCTCTAGAGCAGAGGTAACTCTGGGTCTTCCTTTTCTGTGGTGGTCCTCTTGAGAGCCAGTTTCATCATAGTGCTTGATGATTTTTGCGACTGCACTTGAAGAATTTGACATTTTCCAGATTGACTGACCTTCATGTCTTAAAGTAATGATGGACTGTCATTTCTCTTTGCTTATTTGAGCTGTTCTTGTCATAATATGGACTTGGTCTCTTACCAAATATGGCTATCTTCTGTATACCCCCCTACCTTGTCACAACACAACTGATTGGCTCAAACCCATTAAGAAGCAAACAAATTCCACAAATTAACTTCTAACAAGGCCCACTGAAATGCATTCTAGGTTACTACCTCACGAAGCTGGTTGAGAGAATGCCAAGAGTTTGCAAAGGTGTCATCAAGTGACTACTAAGAAGAATCTCAAATATAAAATATATTTTGATTTGTTTAACACTTTTTTGGTTACTACATGATTGTTATTTCATAGTTTTGATGTCTTCACTATTATTCTACAATGTAGGAAATAGTCAAAATAAAGAAAAACCCTTGAATGCGTATGTGTGTCTTAACTTTTGACTGGTACTGTACGTATTGGGGGGACATTTTGATTTAGTAAACTTTCTTTTGGACTCTCTCTCACACATACACCCACATACAGTCCACATTCATCCACATTCATCCCTTTTCCTTTCCCCCCCACCACAGACAGTACTGGTTTCCAGTTGATGGACTGTGGGACAGAGGTGCTGGTTAAAAGCCATGTGTGTAAGGACAGACGTTAGGAGACGAGAAGCAAGTACAGGAAGTGAACATTTAATAAATAACTGACATGAAACAAACAAGGATAGCATCTGAACAGGGGAAACATAACGACAATAATGCTGATACCGGGAACAAACTGAGGAAAAGACAGATATAGAGGGGGAAAGTCCAGGTGAGTCCAATATTGCGCTGATGAGCATAATGATGGTGACGTGTGTGTAATGATGGGCTGCCTGGCGCCCTCAAGCTCCAGGGAGGGGGAGCGGGAGCAGGCTTGTCAATGTGTATTGGATTTCTTTATTGAGTAATTCGTTACTTGGGTAGACAACAGTACTTTTGTAATGAACCATTCTGGAAATGTAGGCAACGGTCATAGAGGAAATCGGCACATATCAGCTGACTCGAGGAGTCCGTCTGTGAAAGGGTGATTTTCATTCTTGAACATCATGTTACACTCACTAGCATACCGAGATAGTAATAGACTGGCTCTAACTCATCTTGGGACAATATTGGTACTTACTGCGTGGGCTAGATATTTCTGTTATACTATAAGTTATTGTTTATGCACATTGGGACAACAAATGGTTACTTAATGCTATCTTCAAGTTAAACCTTTCATTGTCTGAAAATGTATTACGGATGATAGAACTCACATTGAACTTTGTCACCAAATTCACAGCTCGCACAACATCCCCCAAAGCTTTTTCAGAATGAGTTATTTCCTGGATTCTTTCTCAGCAAAACTGGGCCTTGAAGGCATATTTTCAGCATAGCGTGGATTGGTTGGCATAAAACAGACCATATACTGGGCCATGTAATTTCCACACAGTTTTGGGGAAACAGATAGCTTACTGGTTAGAGTATTGGACTAGTAACCGGAAGGTTGCAAGATCGAATCCCTGAGCTGACAAGGTAAAAATCTGTCGTTCTGCCTCTGAACAAGGCAGTTAACACACTGTTCATAGGCCGTCATTGAAAATAAGAATTTGTTCTTAACTGACTTGCCTAGTTAAATAAAGGTAAAATGTATTTTTTTTTAAAACTGTTAACCTCTTTGTCTAGGACCTTGGCAAACCTCTCAAACACCATCATTCTCTCTCTTGTCCCACTTTAACAGATGCTGTAACTCCAGAGTTGAAGAATGAGGTTCTTTGTGACATTAACAGATTGTTGAGAAGTTGTCAATGGTGAGAAGGGGATGCTTAGTGTATTGTATTGAAAAAGCAGTGACCGCTACATTATTCTGAGAAGCGAAATGAAGAATAGGCCTGTTAAAGTCAGGCACCACAGGCTGAAATTAAATTTTTGCATCTACGTTTAGTGCCTTCAGAAAGTATTCACACCCCTTGACGTTTTCCACATTTGGTTATGTTAAAACCGGAATATTCAATTTATTAAATTGAGATGTTGTGTCACTGGCCGACACACAATATCTCATAATGTCAAAGTGGAATTATGCTTTTAGACATTTTTACAAATTAATAAAAAATGAAAAGCCTAAATGTTTTGAGTCAATAAGTATTCAACCGCTTTGTTTTGACACGGCTAAATATGTTTAGAAAAAAAATAGCAAGTCACAAAATAAGTTGCATGGACTCACTATGTGTAATAATAGTGTTTAACATGATTTTTGAATGACTACCTCATCTCTGTACCCCACACATACAATTATCTGTAAGGTTCCTCAGTCGAGCATTGAACTTCAAACACAGATTCAACCACAAAGACGAGGGAGGTTTTCCAATGCCTCACAAAGGGCACCTATTGGTAGATGGGAAAAAATAAAAAAGCAGACATTGAATACCCCTTTGAGCGTGGTGAAGTTATTCATTACACTTTGGATGATATATCAATACACCCAGTCACTACAAAGATACAGTTTGCTGGAGAGGAAGGAGACCGCTTAGGGGTGTTACCATGAGGCCAATGGTGACTTTAAAACAGTTTACAGAGTTCAATGGCTGTTAATGGAGAAAACTGAGGATGGATTAACAACATTGTAGTTACTCTACATACTAACCTCAATGACGGAGTGAAAAGAAGGAAGCCTGTCCAGAATGAAAGTATTCCAAAACATGCATCCTGTTTGCAATAAGGCACTGAAGTAAATCTGCAAGAAATTTGGCAAATAACTTTGTGTCCTGAATACAAAGGGTTATGTTTAGGGCAAATCCAACACATCACTGAGTACCAGTCTTCATATTTTCAAGCATGGTGGTGGCTGCATCATGTTATGGGTATGCTTGTCATCTGCAAGGACTGGAGGAGGGTTTTTTTGGATAAAAAGAATAGGAATAGAGCTAAGTTCATATATTGTGTGTAGATGGGTGAGAAAACAAAAAATGTAATCCATTTTTAATTCAGGCTGTAACACAACAACGTTTGAAATGTATAATTTATTTTATTTCACCTTTATTTAACCAGGTAGGCAAGTTGAGAACAAGTTCTCATTTACAATTGCGACCTGGCCAAGATAAAGCAAAGCAGTTCGACACATACAACAACACAGAGTTACAGATGGAGTAAAACAAACATACAGTCAATAATACAGTAAAAAAATTAATCTATATACGATGTGAGCAAATGAGGTGAGATAAGGGAGGCAAAGGCAAAAAAAGGCCATGGTGGCGAAGTAAATACAATATAGCAAGTAAAACACTGGAATGGTAGATTTGCAGTGGAAGAATGTGCAAAGTAGAAATAGAAATAATGGGGTAATAAGTCAAGGGGTATGAATACGTTCTGAAGGCACTGTATACATTTTGAGATTTGTTCTTATTTTGGTTCATTCAAAAAAATGCAAAAACTTGATGAAAATGTATATTTTCTTTAGTGTATCATACTACCGTCATGAGCATTTAAATTAATTTTAACCACTTTAAAATGGACACACATTAATCATTTCAAAGTTCCCTACATTAATTAACACATAACTTAAAAGCCCATTTCATAGAGAATGTTACAAACTGGACTATATTTAGTGACTTACTTTAAAGGTATTGTGATTGGGTCTAAATAGGTGTTTGGCATTTGGTAGTCTAAATTCAGTGTACTTGTCTTTAATTACCCTTTCCCGAAAGTCAGACTCTTCCCACACGCCAACTCATTTACCAAATATTGTGTGGTTATCCTTGGATATATTGTCCAGACTTGCCCAGAGGGAATTGTTGATATATTATACATTTTTTATTCTACAAAACATTTTCTTTGGAAAAATGTTCCACAAATGCATTTTTCATGCATGTCTTTATTATTGTACATATAGAATGATAAAAAAAAGTATTTGTGACCGACCAGCTCAAATCGGTCTTATGTAGCAAAATTTGAAATTGTGTTTTTTACATTGGATAAAAGTAAAGACTCAGAGCTACAAAATGATATATCATACACTACAGTTGAGGAACAATGGGAAAGTAGTTTAGCTTTGAAAGTTGATAAACTTGTAAACTCACTTTTGAGAAAAAGCCTTTGAATCTTTTGGTACTACTACTAGAGAGCCCTTCTTTGTCTACACCCATTCAGCATCGTTCACACCCTCTTAATCTTTAGCCCCAACCATCTCTTTAAGGATTGATCCGAGCGTTCTGTACTAACAACCAGTGGTGGAAAAAGTACTCAATTGTCATGCTTGAGTAAAAGTAAAGATACCTCAATAGAATATGACTCAAGTAAAAGTGAATGTCACCCAGTAAAATACTACTTGAGTAAAAGTCTAAAAGTATTTGGTTTAAAATATACTTAAGTATCAAAAGTAAATAGAATTGCTAAAATATACTTAAAAGTCTCAAAAGTTAAAGTTAAAGTATTAACCATTTCAAGTTCCTTATATTAAGCAAAGCAGACGGTATCATATTTTTTATTTTATTTATTGGCGGATAGCCAGGGGCACCTTCCAACATAATTTACAAATGAAGCATTTGTGTTAAGTGAGTCCGCCAGATCAGAGTAGGGATGACCAGGGATGTTCTCTTGATATTGGATCATTTTGCTGTCAAAATGTAACGAGTACTTTTGGGTGTCAGGGAAAATGTATGGAGTAAAGAGTACATTATTTTCTTTTGGAATTTAGTGAAGTAAAACTAGAAGTTGGAAAAAATATTAATAGTAAAGTAAAGTACAGATATCCCAAAAAACAACTTAAGTAGTACTTTAAAGTATTTTTACTTAAGTGCTTTACACCACTGCTAACAAGAGAAGTCAAGCACCCAAGCGAACTTGCTGGCTACTTCCCGACACAACTGAACAGCTCACTGAACATTACTGGTTAGGCTATTATGTTACCCAGAACGTTGGTGACTGCAACTGTGCTGTCAGATTGTTCATTCGTAAATTCAAAACATGTAGCTCTCAGAGCGTTCAGAGCGCACACCGGACACTCTGGCCAATAAGTAGGGTTGATCCGAACGTTCTGACCTCACAACGGCAGTCAAGCACCCAAGCTAACTGGCTAACATTGGCTAAGTTGCTAGCTACTTCCAGACACATAATGAGCGAACACCCCACTCTGACCATTTTACTCGCCCTAGCAGAGCTGGTTAGGCTGTTTTCATGTTATCCAGAACGTTGGTGACTGTAACTGTGCTGCTGGCAACAATTTAATTACTCTTTTTGCCTTCATTTACTGACACCGGCCATATTCAATGGGTGTTGAGCGATCATGAATTCATCAGTTATTCTGAGCTCTGGCATACTCAGACGAGAGAGCGCTCTGAAATCGGAGTAGATGGTCAGACTGAATTTACGAACGCACCCAAAATGGTTACTTGCATAGTGGAGTCTTTTGTTAAGACATGTAGCTAGCTAGCTAGGTAAACAATGAACCATAAAAATGTAATCAAATCAAATTTTATTTGTCACTTGCTCCGAATACAACAGCTGTAGACCTTACCGTGAAATGCTTACTTACAAGCCCTTAACCAACAATGCAGTTCAAGAAAGTGTTCAGAAAATATTTACTAAATAAACTGAGGTAAAAATAGTAAAATAACAATAATGAGGCTATATACAGGGGGTAAAGGTACCGAGTCAATGTGCGGCGGTACAGGGTAGTCAATTTGTTTTGTACATGTCGGTAGGGGTAAAGTGACTATGCATAGACAATAAACAGCAGGTAGAAGCTGTGTAAAAACAAAGGGAGGGGGTGGTGTGTCAATGTAAATAGTCAGGGTGGCCAACTTATGGCTAGGGGGTATAAGCTGTTAAAGAGCCTTTTGGTCCTAAACTTGGCACTCCGGTATCGCTTGCCGTGCAGTAGCAGAGAGAACAGTCTATAACTTTGGTGACTGGAGTCTTTGACAATTTTTTGGGCCGTCCTCTGACACCGCCTGTATATACAGTGGGGAGAACAAGTATTTGATACACTGCCGATTTTGCAGGTTTTCCTACTTACAAAGCATGTAGAGGTCTGTAATTTTTATCATAGGTACACTTCAACTGTGAGAGACGGAATCTAAAACAAAAATCCAGAAAATCACATTGTATGATTTTTAAGTAATTCCTTTGCATTTTATTGCATGACATAAGTATTTGATACATCAGAAAAGCAGAACTTAATATTTGGTACAGAAACCTTTGTTTGCAATTACAGAGATCATACGTTTCCTGTAGTTCTTGACCAGGTTTGCACACACTGCAGCAGGGATTTTGGCCCACTCCTCCATACAGACCTTCTCCAGATCCTTCAGGTTTCGGGGCTGTCGCTGGGCAATACGGAATTTCAGCTCCCTCCAAAGATTTTCTATTGGGTTCAGGTCTGGAGACTGGCTAGACCACTCCAGGACCTTGAGATGCTTCTTACGGAGCCACTCCTTAGTTGCCCTGGCTGTGTGTTTCGGGTCGTTGTCATGCTGGAAGACCCAGCCACGACCCATCTTCAATGCTCTTACTGAGGGAAGGAGGTTGTTGGCCAAGATCTCGCGATACATGGCCCCATCCATCCTCCCCTCAATACGGTGCAGTCGTCCTGTCCCCTTTGCAGAAAAGCAGCCCCAAAGAATGATGTTTCCACCTCCATGCTTCACGTTTGGGATGGGTTCTTGGGGTTGTACTCATCCTTCTTCTTCCTCCAAACACAGCGAGTGGAGTTTAGACCAAAAAGTTATATTTTTGTCTCATCAGACCACATGACCTTCTCCCATTCCTCCTCTGGATCATCCAGATGGTCATTGGCAAACTTCAGATGGGCCTGGACATGCGCTGGCTTGAGCAGGGGGACCTTGCGTGCGCTGCAGGATTTTAATCCATGACGGCGTAGTGTGTTACTAATGGTTTTCTTTGAGACTGTGGTCCCAGCTCTCTTCAGGTCATTGACCAGGTCCTGCCGTGTAGTTCTGGGCTGATCCCTCACCTTCCTTATGATCATTGATGCCCCACGAGGTGATATCTTGCATGGAGCCCCAGACCGAGGGTGATTGACCGTCATCTTGAACTTCTTCCATTTTCTAATAATTGCGCCAACAGTTGTTGCCTTCTCACCAAGCTGCTTGCCTATTGTCCTGTAGCCCATCCCAGCCTTGTGCAGGTCTACAATTTTATCCCTGATGTCCTTACACAGCTCTCTGGTCTTGGCCATTGTGGAGAGGTTGGAGTCTGTTTGATTGAGCGTGTGGACAGGTGTCTTTTATACAGGTAACGAGTTCAAACAGGTGCAGTTAATACAGGTAATGAGTGGAGAACAGGAGGGCTTCTTAAAGAAAAACTAACAGGTCTGTGAGAGCCGGAATTCTTACTGGTTGGTAGGTGATCAAATACTTATGTCATGCAATAAAATGCAAATTAATTACTTAAAAATCATACAATGTGATTTTCTGGATTTTTGTTTTAGATTCCGTCTCTCACAGTTGATGTGTACCTATGATAAAAATTACAGACCTCTACATGCTTTGTAAGTAGGAAAACCTGCAAAATCGGCAGTGTATCAAATACTTGTTCTCCCCACTGTAGGTCCTGGATGGTAGGAAGCTTGGCCCCAGTGGTGTCCTGGGCCGTATGCACAACCCTCTGTAACGCCTTGCGGTCGGAGGCCAAGCAGTTGCCATACCAGGCAGTGATGCAACCAGTCAAGATGCTCTCTATGGTGCAGCTGTAGATCTTTTTGAGGATTTGAGGACCCATGTAAAATATTTTCAGTGTCCTGAGGGGCAATAGGAGTTGTCGTGCCCTCTTCACGACTGTCTTGGTGTGTTTGGACGATGATAGTTTGTTGGTGATGTGGACACCAAGGAACTTGAAGCTCTCAACCTGCTCCACTACAGCCACGTCGATGAGAATGGGGGTGTGCTCTGCCCTCCTTTTCCTGTAGTCCATGATAATCTCCTTTGTCTTGATCATGTTGAGGGAGAGGTTGTTATCCTGGCACCACACAACCAGGTCTCTGACCTCCTCCCTATAGGCTGTCTTATCGTTGTCGGTGATCAGGCCTATCCCCGTTGTGTCGTCGGCAAACTTATTGATGGTGTTGGAGTCGTGCTTAGCCACGCAGTCATGGGTTAACAGGGAGTACAGGAGGGGACTAAGCATGCACCCCTGAGGGGCCCCCGTGTTGAGGATCAGCGTGGTAAATGTGTTGTTGCAGAGGGAGGTGTTTAGTCCCAGTCCCACTTTATGGCTACAGACGTGAGTGCTACGGGTCCGTAGTCATTTAGGCAGGCTACCTTGGATTTTAGAATTGTATAACTGCCTTAATTTTGCCAGACCCCTACTATTATGGAGATCTATAATAAATACAAATACAAATACTGCTCATGAAGGAGGAGGAACTCACAGGGTAGCGATAAAGCAGGCCTAATGCGAGCCGTTTCAAATTATTGACGTTTAATTCACTGCACAGTGAGCACGCTGCCTGACCTCTTTCTAAAGGCAAAGAGTGTATATGTAGCCGACCTCCACCGCCTTCCACCCCAGGGACTCCCACCTGTGTGAAGCAACCTGGTAGACGTCCAAAGACGACAGGGAGGAGGGAAGGACACAGTTTTGTCTCCTCCATGCCAAGGGCCAGTGGGACAGAGCCAAGCAAAATAGCCATCAAAGTCAACAAACCCCACATGCTGATTGGCTGAGCTGACGCCAAGGAGCATGCCATTGGAGAGCCGCACCGGAGGCAGCAGCAGAGGGGTGGAGGCAGCAGCAGAGGGATAAAAAACCTTCCTGGGAGACAAAACTGGAGGAGCGGAGAGCTTGATCAGCCCTTGGCTGGATTTCTCTTTTTGTTGTTCCACTCAAGCCAGCAGAGAAAAGCAAATGGAGGGTATGTTTATCAGGCCATCTCCCTGCTGAAATTTCCCCACCAAATGGAAGAGGGAGGGAGGAAATAGTGAAAATGGGGAGAGAGGTGACATAGTAAGAAATGATGAAGAGGAATGCGAAAGGAAAAGGGATGATTACAGAGGAGAGATTTGAGATGAGAGAGAGGCAAAAAGGGGAAGGAAGCGTGTGAAGGAAGGAGAGAGGGAGGAGATCTGCTACACCATGGTGAATCAGGACAAATAGGTTTTTATTCTCTCTTTCTTTTCCAATAAGCACCCTGTGGAGGCCCATTCATGTAATAGAAGACATCTTTTCCCCACTGAGAAATGCTGACCTTGAAAGAGATGTGCACAGAGAGGTGACCAGGCAAAAAAAAGGGTTTGTCGGAGGTTCTAATTCCCCCTCTCTTTCTGCTGTCTGCTTTTCAAAACAAAGGTCTGGGCGTACTGCCAAATTGCAGATACTGATAGTGAGGGTTTGTTCAATCAGTCACCTGCATGAACACAGAAATTGGTTATTAGAAAAGCACAAACACTTAACAAAGAAAATGGTTAAAACTTAGGCAGCGCCCTGTGTCTCGATCGCAGATTTTAGAGAAACAATAAATGTCAGTACATATACGTGTCGGCTGAAAGCTTAAATTATTGTTAATATAACGGCACTGTCCAATTTACAGGCTTGCAATCCTCCCCCTTTTTCCTCCAAACATAAAGATGGTCTTTATGGCCAAACAATTCTATTTTTGTTTCATCAGACTAGAGGACATTTCTCCAAAAAGTACGATCTTTGTCCCCTTGTGCAGTTGCAAACCGTAGTCTGGTTTTTTTATGGCGGTTTTGGAGCAGTGGCTTCTTCCTTGCTGAGCGGCCTTTCAGGTTATGTCAATATAGGACTCGTTTTACTGTGGATATAGACACTTTTGTACCTGTTTCCTCCAGCATCTTCACAAGGTCCTTTGATGTTGTTCTGAGATTGATTTGCACTTTTTGCACCAAAGTACGTTCATCTCTAGGAGACAGAACACTTCTTCTTCCTGAGCGGTATGACGGCTGCATGGTCCCATGGTGTTTATACTTGCGTACTATTGTTTGTACAGATGAACGTGGTACCTTCAGGCTTTGGAAATTGTAGACCTTGTGGAGGTCTACAATTTTCTTTCTGAGGTCTTGGCTGATTTCTTTTGATTTTCCCATGATATCAAGCAAAGGGAAACTGACTTTTAAGGTAGGCCTTGAAATAGATCCACAGGTACAGCTCCAATTGACTCAAATTATGTCAATTAGCCTATCAGAAGCTCCTAAAGCCATGACATAATTTTCTGGAATTTTCCAAGCTGTTTAAAGACACAGTTAACTTCGTTTATGTAAACTTCTGACCCACTAGAATTGTGATACAGGGAATTATAAGTGAAATAATGTAAGCAATTGTTGGAAAAATTACTTGTGTCATGCACAAAGTAGATGTCCTAACCGACTGGCCAAAACTATAGTTTGTCTAAGTATAAACTAAGTATAGTCCACAAGAAATTTGTGGAGTGGTTGAAAAATGAGTTTTAATGACTCCAACCTAAGTGTATGTAAACTTCCGACTTCAACTGTAGCTATGCTTAGTTATTCACATCCACACCACTCCATGTGCATCCTATGCACCATATGTATCTTCAATGGTTCCCTATCCTCCCAGAGACTATAGTACAGTGGTCCCAAACCACACAGACAATTCCCAGAAATGCCCGTAGGCCGCTACTTCCTATACAAATAAAACAACACCCCGTGCTCAATAACTCTTGTGCTATTATTAGTGAGCCCACACTATGATGGGCGGTGGTGGATGGAACTCCTAGATAACAATATAGATTGAAAAACTCTCTCACACAGAACTGGAAAACTCTCTCACACAGAACTGGAAAACTCAGCACACAATCACTTCACATTCACACTGGAGCTAGTCCCATGACAGCTCTCATTCACTCAGTACGTTATAGCTAAATTTCAATCTCTTATTATCCGCATTTCAATCAATCATCTTAGTTTCCAAATTTCAATCAACTTAACACGTCCTTTCCACACTCACACAACCATACACAACTTTCACATCCACATTCACTTAGTACTATTCCCAAACTCACTCGTTGATCTCCCTTATTACCCCATGAGCATCTTCAAAATATTCTCTGTCGTTACTTCCTATGCACCATATGTATATTTATATACATTTAGAAATGCACCTCGTGCTATTATCACTGGCTGCAGACCACAGACACTTCTCTTATAAATGCCTACAGACAGCTGTCAGCGGGGCATGGTACCGTTACTTGCCCTCGCTCTAGTCTTCTTCTGTCATACGTATCACTGCCGCGGTTCCTCTATAGTCTCTGCAGTCGCCGTAGTCTCTAACGTATCTATACTCTCTATAGTCTCACGTATCTATAGTCTCTCAGTGTCTACAGTCTCAGTAGTTTATGTAGTCATAAATGCTATGGTCCCTATAGATTGTATAGTCTTGCTGCATACATATAGAATAACACACGCACTTTCACACATTCACTCAGTAGTTATTAAATTAATTTATTGTAAAGAATGGGTCTCCTCATGTCTGTGAATTAGGGCCCAGACTCTGAACAGGCTTAGGCCTCAATGCAGTCTGCCCCCTAAATGAGATGTAGAGCTCCCCTCTTCAAAGAGCATCTGACACTTCAAAGTAAGATGAATTCATTTGGGCTTTTCCTCTGCACAATAAATGTGTTTCTCTGTCTCAGAGTGGTAATATATTACAGTAATTTAGCTGGATAAAAGCTATAGAAGCTAGCTTTCAAAACAACGGCCCAATAGCATCAGTTTTTAGATTAAAGTAGGTAGATTTCAAATATTGTCTTGAATTTGAAACAAAGGAACCTTTAAGGAGCCTTTTCCTCACCTCACTGTTAAGACATCTCATGAGAAACTGAACCTGTCTCATGCATCAGTGACTCAAGGGATCGAAATGACAGTGGTATGAAAAAAATGACCTGGACATGTGTGTGCGTGCGACGAAGAGAGTGTTTACTTGCTTGTACTTGACAGTGATTGTATGCATGTGCGTCCGTGCGTGTGTGTGTGAGAGATACCGTGCCAGCATGCGGATACACACTTGATGTCTGTTAAATCGGCACCCGTCAGTCTACCAACCCACCGACTGGTGACCTTCTCTCTCTCTCTGCCTGTGGGGACTGCATTTAAAGGACAAGAGACAGGTCCTGTTAGCCTCACTGTGATACGTGCCCCACAGTCACTCCATCAAAGATGCTGCTCCATTTCACTTGGTGCTATTACCAAACAAACCCTGGACCACACTGTACGTCAATAGAATATGAATCATCCGTGAACGGATCCCTGAACAAAGCTGTTAATGTAAGAAGCACTTCCTTTATTACACACGCGGGCAGGCTGCCATCGGGTTGGTTGCGGGTATAGACTGGCAGGCTAATGCACCGCAACCTTGGGTCCTGCATTATGAAATCGATAGCCCACATACAGGGTTATGCCAAGTTAATTGCGTCTACTCTGAGGTTTGGCTATACTAGCTGCTCACTCGATGGCTGTTAAAAGGAGCGTAGTGGATGAATGGGATCTCATTAGCTTCTAATGGACGAGCCAAATGAATGAAAGCAGACCCATTCCCGAGTTACAGTAAATGCGGCCTCTCAGACACAATAATATCGTCACATCTCACTTTTTTGAGAATTTTCTTTTTCATTGCTCCTAATGGAAGGCTTTTGTGCATATGGAATGTAATATCTGTAATGTATGATACTAAAAACAGTTTAATGCTTGGCAGATTTTTGTAGTTATGTACATAATCTGTCCTGCATCAATTTGATTTGAATCATGATTTATATTGATATGATGCAGTAGGAGTGTGTGAGGTTCAGATCCTACAAGCACAATATCTTCCAGAGCTTTTATTAAATCCACCTGTTCACCTGGTCTCAAACTTTAAACATTATTTTGGTTTTTCAGAGGTGTTCTGTCAGAGGGGACTGTCTTATGTCTTCCAATATGTCTTCCAAACACTGACATTCACACACACACACACACACACGCACACACACACACACACACACGCACGCACGCACGCACGCACACACACACACACGCAATGACCATGAAGGAAAGGGTTGTGAGGCCCCCTGTGTAGACAGACAAATTACAGCATTATCTATGGTGAATGAGGGGAAGGAGGTCATTATGTCCCTTAACAGAGACATGGTAACCTTCACGATTGGTGCGTCACAAAGACCCACCACCACCATCTCTCAGTCTGGCTTGAGTCTCAGATAAGGGCGGGGCCGGAGCAGCTGATCCGGGTGCTGAGATAGGAGCAGATTGTTCTGGGAGTTCATTGTACGTCTGTGATTATGTAAACATCCCCAAGTGGAGGCAGGCAGCGCGGCTTACTGAGGCATCAAGGGCGAAGCACAAACAACACAGGCAGATGGATGCCCCAGCATCCTCCAGCTGAAAGGAGGCTTGTCGAATCAGGTTGAAATCTACAGTAAGACCAATGAGATGGGACCTTGTAAAGGGCACTTATAAAGATGGCCTCACTTGCCAGTCTTTCAGCATCTACTATGAGTAGTGCTAGAATACATATGGCTGTTACCGCATGAATGTTATACCAGGCGCGAGAGAGAGAGAGAGAGAGAGAGAGAGAGAGAGAGAGAGAGAGAGAGAGAGAAAGGCAGTTTGCTTGTCTCTATAATAAAATAAATGCTTACAATTCCGGAAGTACAAAAGATGGGATGGTTCCATTTTGACAAAGCTTTATCTGTGTGATCCGATCCCTCTCAACCTCCGCACCTGATTCCCACCACTTCCCTGGATCCAATCAGATCATCTCGGCCTGATTTGCAAACTGCACTCTGTGTTTTCATGTGTTGCTAAGTAGATTTCTACAATTTCCTAAAATCTCTGATGTTGCTTGATCCGGAAAATGGTGTGCATAAAGAGGTTTCTCACACATAAGCATATTATGCTACACATCAATAGCCACATTTGTGTCGCGGCTATTGTCTTGTTTCAAACAAGAAACTGCTCATGATTTGAAATTCTGTACATTAGCCACATGCATTAGCTCCTTACCTGATAATGGAGATGAATAGGACAATAATGATCATAATAAGGAGGAGCATGTGTCATACATTAAAACATCTGAAAGGGAATGATGGGAATAATGAGCAGAGACATCTTTTCCCCGTGAAAGCCTAATATTCTACACGCACATCCATGGACAGACACACACACACACACCATGGACAAAATAAAAGCATACTGGAAAAAGGTCAGCCCAAAACCTGCACACCGGTTGCCATGCCAACAAACGGTTCAGAGAGAAACAGGAGAGCTGGGATGGAACAGAGTCCCTGTGGACCACTGTGATTAGAGGTGGCTAATGCCCCAACACCGCTGTCGCAACACTAGATCTACCGCCACCTCATTGTGAGCACCCAACTCCTCTGGACTTTAATCCGGGCTTGAGGACTCCATTTCAGAGCCCCAACCGTCCCCAGGGGATCTCTGTCCAGAGAATGAGTTGTTGTTTTATGTCATCACGTAGCCCATTTGAAGACTGCTATGCTTACCAAAGTGATGGGGGATGTAGATAATGTATGTAACGGCTGTGTTAGTTCCATACATTAAAATGGTTGTTGAGTGCATGTCTCATCTGCTCCTGCCACGCCCTCTAGTGCTCATCCGGTGTCTCCTTGACCTGCCGCCACTCCCCCCGTGTGCTCTCCCCCTCTGTGTGTGTGTGTGTGTGATTGTGTGGGCGGAGACAGGTGTGTTGGAGTCAGAGCAGATCCCCACCAGCTGCAACCTGTTTTATAATCAAGACCTCTACAAATACTCAGTCCTGCCACTTCCACACTGCCAGATCGTAATCTCTGCCCAGTCAGTCCATGTTACTAGCCATTAGTTCCTGTTGTACCTGGGTTTCCCTTGTCTGACGCTGTTTTCCTCTCCGCTACAGTTCTGCCCACTCTGACAATTGTCCCTGTCTCCAGTCCAACTTCTCATCAGTCCTGCTACTCTGTCCTGGATTCCCTACTCGACGCTCCCTTGGATTCCCCTCCGGACCTGCTTACCCTGCCCCCACACCTCTCGCTTCAGCCTCAGCCTCCGCACCTGGTTCCCAGCAATCCGCCCGAGCTTCCCCTGGCCTGCACTCAATCTTCCCCCCGTGTTTCAATAAATACCCTGTTTACCTCATCCCAGTCTCCTCGTCTGAGTCTGCTCTTGGGTCCACCTGTTCCACTCCGTCTGACCTTAGAAAGGTTTGTGTGAAGTAGTCTGATAGAACAGTTCTGTGGTCGATTATCTTGCAGTGACTTAAGGCTAGAATATAGGCTTGGAAACCCATGATAAAGACTGTCACAAACCCAGTCTGACCCAGTATGAGGAAAAGGCTACTCATTGATGAACTTGATGATTTGGAACATGATATGGAAAAGAGTTGATACCACCAAATGATGTACCACATGTTCATGGGGAAAAATATTTTGAGATCGCCAGAGCTCTTTCCATTTTAACAAATGACAGAATGGTTATCTCCTATGGCATCATTTTGATTCACTAACTCTTGCGTAACTTCATTACAAACAAAGAAGCCGAAAAAAAAACTGAATTACAAATCCTGGGGCGTTTATCAAGTAGTTCTTGTACACGTAACGTATCGCTACAAAAATGGCACACAATCTGCTAAATATGTAAAGATATTCCTTTGATCATAATTCAAGGTTCTTCTTGAATTTGACAGAATAATTAAAACTGAGAAAGTTAATATAATACATTTTTTGGGGGGAAAATGCGTTGAATCATGAAAGGCACTACAGATGGTTACCCTGCTGTTTGTGCAGCATCATTAAGGTAGGAAATGTACCCTTTCAACAATAAGGAGGCCTTATATCAGTTGTACCCTGTGTCATGTTACAATTAGACAGATGATTTTGAATTGAGCAACAACAGAAATTGCCGTGAAGGAGCCAGCGAGGAGTAAGGAGTTATGGAGTGGGCACATCTGTTAGGTAAGACTGATCGAAAAAATAGTTAACCAGATGACATGAAGCAGAGAGGAGCAAGGATGTAGTTTAACCAAGCATCAAAAGCTGCCCTTTTTGTGTAGCTCAATGAAATACCTTCTCACTTAATAAGGATATGCAGAGGGAGACTATAAACGACAATTGGCTGGATCTACCCGGGCCTTTCTGTTCACATAATATGACAAAGTTATCAGTCAATCATCAACGAGGATTCTAAGAGTTCATTGAGTGCTGTGACTGCAACAGTATGTGACTTTCAGTTTATAATTCTATTGAGGCTCTGTGTGGGAGTAGGAGTATGAGTTTGGATCGCTTCTCGAAGGTGTGATACTCACAACAATAGTGTATTGTCTCATTTCCCTTTGGGTATTCTGTCCATAACTGTGTACGCGCTGCTCTGGGAGATTCTCTGAAAGGCTTGGTGGAACCTTCACTTATTCTAAAGTGAATGTACGCGAGGGCGTTTTTTAATCAGACTGCATGTGAAATTTGACACAAAGGAATTTATCTGTCATCGACATCAAACTTTTTAACCCTCAAATGATTGTGATTGACGTGTGTGATGTCTTCTAGAGCCATTGTAGTTTTGTGGACATGATTGACAGCATGGACAATGGTATAGCACGTGTGCGATAGGATAACATCTGGACAGGGGGGTTGTTAAAGTTCCTCTCATATTATTTGTATCTACAGAGTGGATGTGGGTTGATGCCTGGCTTATCTGAAAAGTGCACATTTTAATTTATTCAATTGTAAATTGATCTCTGCATTTGCTGTTGGCTTTATTATAAACAGTGATTTGAGGGGTGTCTGCGTGTTGCTCTTAACCATGGCATAACGAGCACTTCCTGAGAATGGTATTCTCAGTAGCTCCTACCACACACGAAACTACTTTAAGGTGATGCATTCTGAAATCAGACAAGCATCAATGATAGCATGCACATGAACGTTGGTGTCAGTCTGTCAAATCACAAACTGAGCCAATTGTGACGCTAAACTGAGTCAGACAGGAGTCAAGACTCCTGAAATCTGATGTGAATAATAAACCATCCATAGAAACACTTAAACTCCGTTTGGAGTATATGAACTGAACTGAAGATTTCAAATGTGATTAGTCCGTTTTAGCCAAAAACCTTTAGTGAAGGTTCTGCTTCGAATTCACATTGAACCTCAGGCTACGGTCGTCTTTGAATTGTATCGATGTATGTTTTATGATCAGATATAACTTGTGTAACTATTCCCTTCTACATGAATCATGAACCTGAATATTGTTTAGGTATTACCCCAACCATCTATTGATGAGATGGATTCAATTTTAGATTAATCCAAGAAAGACTTACAAAGCCATGAAGATAAAATTTGAAATTTGAAAAAGTAAAGTGTTATAAGATTGAATTGAAGAGTGTGATTGATGTGAAGTGTAGGGATAGAGTTGGGACAGCAGCACATATAGACATCCAGCCATCTGTCCAATAACTGATAAGAGACAAGTGTCTGGGACAGCTCTGGCCACAGGCACTCACATCTCAATCAAAGTATACTGTCATGGTCATCCTCAAATAATCTGTCTTCATAGATAGGCATCTCCTGGGTGATAAACCAGGGTCGGATTCCATAAAGTCATAACTCCTGAGATGGAGTTTAACTTTGACTAAACTCTGGTGGAGCCTCTCCTCTCCTCTCCTCTCCTCTCCTCTCCTCTCCTCTCCTCTCCTCTCCTCTCCTCTCCTCTCCTCTCCTCTCCTCTCCTCTCCTCTCCTCATTCTCAGTTCTCTCGATCTCTTCTTTGTAAATCTTTAGTTTGAATATAAGAGCAATCAATTTCCAATCTGTGATTTAGGGAGACGTGATGTTTGATCTGTGGAAGCTTGATCTGCTGGAGATCGTCGTCCAATAGGAATACATTTACGTTGACCTCGTTTCATTATATTTATTTGACTCCAAAAAACAGACTTAGAAACAAAATGTATTATTTATTCGTGTTTGATTTCGCCTATATGCTAAGAAATAAACGCAACCAAAATGGATGCTTTGCTATATCTGCAAATTGGCCTCAATTACCTTGGAGGGCCATTCCTGGCACTGGTCCACCGCTGCAGGCTAGCTACTACTACCTTTGTGGAATGGACATTGTGCTGCAAGGTAATCATATCTCTATCATGGCTTCCAACCATGGAACCAGGAGACATGGATTCTCCTCCACTGCCACAGCCGTCTCCTGTGTGTATAAGAACATGGCCTTGGGCGTTAGCCTCTCCATTCTCCCACGTGATTAGGCTAATGCTATTCACTGTAATCATTGTGGCGCAGACTGGGTATTTCTCACCCAGATTGGAATAGCTGGCAGGCAGTGATTTTTCAGAGAGCAAGAAAACATTTCTCTCTTTTTTTTTTGCTTCTGTTTTAGTCAAAGCCATTTTAGGGAATTCTTTGGGTGATTAGATTAAACAGATTGGCGTGAGAAAAGGTGTGTGGTGTCGAACCTGTGAAACAACACGGAATAAGTAGGAAAACAAGAATACCGTGACAAGATACAATAGGGCAAATCTTGGTCTGAGGACTGTTATCGGAAATGTTAGTCTCAGGCCACAACAGTGCAGAATTTGTAGTGAGAGGAAGATTGAAAAATGGGACAAATTATAATGTCATGCACTGCAGATCTTTTCACACTCTATGCGCTTGTGAGCCTGTGATTTACTGTAGCCTACAGTATGTTGTGAAGTTGGCTCCATTTGTTGTTAGGAGGACCGAAACTCCCACTGCCAGAGATTAGCTTCTGATCTGTTTGGTGAAACACCAGTGAAGCTCAGTAAAGATGGACATTTGTGAGGTGCTTCATTGCCTTTGATATCCACAGTAATTAATAATGAAATAGCAACCTGGCTCAGGGACAATGCATTTTAATTGTGGAGAGCATCTTGTCAAACATCATTGATTTAAGCATTCAGCAGCCCAGTAACAGGCGCGGAGCGTGTTTTGAGTAAATAAAATGGCCGACGTGGTACATTATCTCATCAACATGTCATCATAGGAGCTCGCCTCTATTATAACACCGTACCCAAGTGAGCTGCGGCATTAGCTGAGCACCTGGAGAGGGATGTTTTCTTGTTGCTTAGCTTGGCCAGCTCTTTAGTCCTTTTGCTGGAGTGTGTTTCCGTTCCATTAATTGCCATGTATCTGAGTTGCCGGCTTGCCTGGTGTAGGAGTCTAATTGGCAGATTGACAGACAGGGGAAGACTACCTCCCGTGGTTTCTGTGGAGTGGGGTGGATGACCATGCTGTCAACTATCTGTTTGGTGCATTCGCAGGCTGATTTTGCGTGGCTCTTACTCCCATACAACGGCGGAGTATTGAGAGAGTATTTGTGTTCTACTGAGATCGCTGTATCAGTGTGTTTTTCTCCCTACGGAGACATTTACTCTAGGAGTTTGGTTATTAACAGAGGGTCAAGCAACACAAAATAGACATGGTCGTGTTTTTAAGCTCATCTTTGCTGTATGCCCCTTTTTTTCAGGCATTCTTAAATGGAGGGAAAGTAACGAACACTTTTCTTTACACTATTCGACTTATTCATATTACGTCTTCTTTAATGAAGTGGTTTGGTGAGTCAAATAGAGCGCTCTGCGCAGACATTATTGTTTGAAAGACGGAGTGACTGGAGTGACTGGAGTGACTGGTGTGAGCTCCCTTTGAAGTTACCCCGCGTTTGATATGAGAACATTCAATCTCCCTCACCCTCTGCCTCGTTTGATTCGGTTACGCCACACGCCCTCTTTTCAAACGTGTGGGCATGGGCTGAGAGCAGTGCTCCGCCACAGCCCTGATCAAACTCCTTCAAATGTGCCATTTCCCACAAGCTGACAACGTGAAAGCAATACGTCATGTTAATTGCTTATGTTAAAGTCAGGTGTGTAAGGTAATGGAAAGGTGGGCGATATTTTCCGGACAGTCACTTTAGAAAGGGAAGGAAAGAGGAAAAGCTGTGATGAAAAATAGAGTGTGTGAGACTGCTTTTTAGAAATGGCTGCCAGGTGAAAGAAAAAAAGCCAATGTTGACACTAGGGGAGGGGGCTGCAATTATGACTAGTACTAACCCATCTGTCTACCGCCTAGAGGGGAACACAGGAGTCAGCACGTTCACAGCATTGATGTAAGGTCTGTATGTTTTATTCAAATGCATTACGAGCGGCTCACTCTGTTCCAATATAACGCTGGCGTATCAACCCAGCCGCATGCTGGGCACATATAATGATGAAGCCTCCAAAACAGGTTGCTCAATTACACCTTTGATCCAAGCACAGACCAAACACCCAAATTACTATCTCTCTTTAAACCCGTCAGGTGTCCAAATCAAGCCTTTGGTTACTAGGTACACACCAGAATTCCTAAGTAAACAGCGGAAATCCCAAACTATCCGAATCAATTATTCCCCATAATGTAATCACTGTTCTTTACACACTAGGAACAGCCCCCTTTATCTGAGGAAAAACACCCACTGTGGATGGCTACAAATAACACAAGAGCTGACAGAAGGTCAACGTCACGACGGCTATGCCCTAATACTCCTTTCTTATTTGTTTTGCTGTAATGCCATAGGCCTAGATTCGCTGGCCATTTCCAGCAGGGTGTGGTGATGATGATTGAGGCACATAGTAGTGGGACACAGCTCAGAACGTTCAGCATTAGCAATCACTCACAATTATTAAAATATCCAGTATTCTTTCCATTCAAATAACTGGCCTAGTTGTCGTATATTTCCAGACCACAGATAATTGTAAGTCTTGTCATTGGATTACGTACCATATTCGGTGTCCTCACTAATTGTGTGTGAATCTTTTTCGTATGGTCTGCAGACTACTTGTTTAATAATCGGATGCTAGTTCGCTTCAAATACAGTCCTCCTTGAGAGGTGTAGAGCGTGTTCAAAGTAATTCGCCGGCTGCCAATTTGAATCAAAGTGCCTCTTAATCACGTTATTTGCTTGCATCTCTGGTTTTTGTGCTGAGATTAACGTTTAAATGGGATCATCTAGGATTTTATTTTTGGCCTTCCTCTTCTTTCTCCCCAGTACCTAACTAGTCTCCCAATGTCATAAAACCTCTGTCTGTGTAATTGATGATAGACACATGAATACAGAGGGAGAGAATACTAATCTGTACTTGAGGGGGATTTATGGAGAGGTTAGCTGCTATGGGACTCCATGGGAATCATCTTGGGACAATTACTGTAGGTGTGTGGGTATAGCATTTTATGCTACAATGTCCTTGTCAACTCTGTGCAATACTATGCAATTTGCAAACAGTAATCGAAGTTGACAAGCGTGCGTGTTTGTGGCCCAATGTGTGTGCTTGTTCACACTGTTGCTCATCTATCGCCTGTCACTTGAAATTGATGTCATCCACAGTTGTAAATGAAGTTGCACCTCATTGACAGGAAGGTAAAGATAGCTTGCCAAAAAGATGCATAGATTCATAGTAATAATACCAGCTGTTGTGGCTTAGGTGACGAATCGCAGTCTCATGCTGTTCTTCACCACATGCTGCATTCAACTGTTCCAGAGCACCGCACATACATACCAGACAGTAGATGTAGCATCATGATCATAATCAAGTCAATAGCCATGAAATGAGGGGAGAGCAAGGCAGGACTGTTTAACACTGTGTCAATGGCTACCATTTGATTATTCCATTTGGTCCTGAAGTGAAGTGAATCATTTCAAATGCAACCTTTCTTTGAGATGATGTGTTGCAAATTGCATCTTCAAGGTTGTCAGAGCTGCTGAATGAAGCCGTTTTTGAGGGTGAGCATCAACTGATGTGAGTTTGTGGTGTGTATTGAGTCTAGAGGCACACATGGGGCAGAATGGCATAGAGAATCCAGTCTACTGTAGGGTAAGGGAGATTGGGGGGTGAAGTGGATGGGGCAAACAGAGCCAACCACACAATAACCCCACCCTCTTCTGTCTCTCTCTAATTGAAGAGTAGACACGGTCAATGTTTTGTACAGTACTGTACATTTTTTTGCAAGACTTAGACAGATTGACGGTGAAAAAAGGTCTGCTGTACTGCAAAGGATAGTGAACAGACATGGTCAGAAAATCCCTGTTCTGTGCCACGTTGCCTGGTTGGATCCTATATGTTTCCTGTGAACTTCACCCTTCTCAGGACGAAACACATTTCCACATTTCACACTCTTTAAAACCCATAGTTGTATAATGTATCATTGTCGTAGGAAATGTCGTCATCTTTCTGAGCTATACAACAATAATTGGAACATGACATTAAATAATACAATAATATGCATTTGCAGAATTAGTTCTTGGATACCGTTAAAAAGAAGGGTACCTTGATCATAGGAATTGGCCCATATATTAGCCACACAAAATATTGCTTAATAAATATTTTAGAACTCAGTTCTTGTAATGCTTGGCAAAATTAAATTTTTCTTGAAAAATGCAACATTTAGTGACAGTTTAGCCTTGGTAGTGTGTGAATACATACTAAAGTCTACATCCTGCTATTTGTATACTTTCATCTTGAGGTAAGAAATGCTCACACTCATTACATTTTTCCTCCCTTTTTTCAGCACCCAGGCATGAGTTTGTGCACTTTACAGGGTTTGCATTTTCAGCATGATTCTTCCTATGGGAAAGAGGAAAAAACATCTGAGGAAAAAAACTTAATTTCATTGATTGCCGTTGTGGAGCCCATCTAGTTTCAACTACAGATGTAGGATCTTAATTTGACCACTCTTTTGTTGCTGAGAATTGTCCTGCATGGCAGGAAATGCAAACTTGTAGTGTATTCAAGATTTAAAAAGGCTTCTAAAGTTTGTAATTACCACTTTAAAATGTCAGACTTGATTTGAATTACAAAAAATGTCCATTAATTATAATACACATAATAATTCACATTTCCTGTTGCTGCTGGATTATTTTCCTGCTGTAGCACACTGGCTCAAATTATGATCCTACATCTGTACATGTCATCATCATGTTTGTCTCGGTACGAACCAGGGACCTTCCTGGATCAGGATCAGCTGCATCTTTAGAGCAGCTCCCTCAAATCCAGGTGATTAGTGGATATATCTCCCTGTAGTCCACAGGCGGGAACAACGATACCTCTGGAGACCACACCACGATACTGCAGTACCACAGACACATGGCAGCAGGCGCGTGTATTGCAGAGGCATCGACTGCGGATAGAAAAACACAATATAACTGACTGGCTGTCATGTTTTGTCTTTGATCATCATGTCTTGTCCCTGTGCTTCCCTCTGCTGGTCTTATTAGGTTCTTTCCCTCTTTCTATCCCTCTCTCTCCTCCTCCCTCTCTCCCTCTCCCGCTCTCTCTCTCTATCGTTCCGTTCCTGCTCCCAGCTGTTTCTCATTCTCCTAACGACCTCATTTACTCTTTCACACCTGTCCCCTATTTTGCCCTCTGATTAGAGTCCCTATTTCTCCCTCTGTTTTCCGCTTCTGTCCTTGTCGGATTCTTGTTTGATGTTTGCTGTTCTGTGTCCTTGTTCCGCCCTGTCGTTTTTGCCTTCTTCAGATGCTGCGTGTGAGCAGGTGTCTATGTCAGCTACGGCCTGTGCCTTCCTGAAGCGACCTGCAGTCTGTGGTCGCGTCTCCAGTCGTTCCTCTCTACTGACGAGAGGATTTCAGTTTCCTGTTTTGGATTTACCTTTGATAATATCCAGGAGAATCATTGTTTGTTTAAGACTGGAATAAAGACTCTGTTTCTATTACGTCGCTTTTGGGTCCTCATTCACCAGCATAACAGAAGAATCCGACCAAGAATGGACCCAGCGACTACGGATTCTCGCAACACTGCCGTCGAGATCCAGGGAGCAATGCTCGGCAGACACGAGCAGGAATTGTCTGCTGCTCGTCATGCCGTTGAGACCCTGGCCGCTCATGTCTCCGATCTCTCAGGACAGTTTCAGAGTCTTCGTCTCGTGCCACCAGCTACTTCCTGGTCTTCCGAGTCTCCGGAACCTAGGGTTAATAACCCACCATGTTACTCTGGGCAGCCCACTGAGTGTCGCTCCTTTCTCACCCAGTGTGATATTGTGTTCTCTCTCCAGCCCAACACATACTCAGGAGAGAGAGCTCGGATCGCTTACGTCATATCACTCCTTACTGGTCGGGCTCGGGAGTGGGGCACAGCTATCTGGGAGGCAAGGGCTGAGTGTTCTAACGTTTATCAGAACTTTAAAGAGGAGATGATACGGGTTTTTGATCGTTCAGTTTTTGGGAAGGAGGCTTCCAGGGCCCTGGCTTCCCTATGTCAAGGTGATCGATCCATAACGGATTACTCTATAGAGTTTCGCACTCTTGCTGCATCCAGTGACTGGAACGAGCCGGCGTTGCTCGCTCGTTTTCTGGAGGGACTCCACGCTGAGGTTAAGGATGAGATTCTCTTCCGGGAGGTTCCTTCCAGCGTGGACTCTTTGATTGCACTCGCCATCCGCATAGAACGACGGGTAGATCTTCGTCACCGAGCTCGTGGAAGAGAGCTCGCGTTAACGGTGTTTCCCCTCTCCGCATCTCAACCATCTCCTCCCATCGGCTCAGAGACTGAGCCCATGCAGCTGGGAGGTATTCGCATCTCGACTAAGGAGAGGGAACGGAGAATCACCAACCGCCTTTGCCTCTATTGCGGTTCTGCTGGACATTTTGTCATGTCATGTCCAGTAAAAGCCAGAGCTCATCAGTAAGCGGAGGGCTACTGGTGAGCGCTACTACTCAGGTCTCTCCAGCAAGATCCTGTACTACCTTGTCGGTCCATCTACGCTGGACCGGTTCGGCTGCTTCCTGCAGTGCCTTGATAGACTCTGGGGCTGAGGGTTGTTTTATGGACGAAGCATGGGCTCGGAAACATGACATTCCTCTCAGACAGTTAGGGAAGCCCACGCCCATGTTCGCCTTAGATGGTAGTCCTCTCCCCAGTATCAGATGTGAGACACTACCTTTAACCCTCACAGTATCTGGTAACCACAGTGAGACCATTTCCTTTTTGATTTTTCGTTCACCTTTTACACCTGTTGTTTTGGGTCATCCCTGGCTAGTATGTCATAATCCTTCTATTAATTGGTCTAGTAATTCTATCCTATCCTGGAACGTTTCTTGTCATGTGAAGTGTTTAATGTCTGCTATCCCTCCTGTTTCTTCTGTCCCCTCTACTCAGGAGGAACCTGGTGATTTGACAGGAGTGCCGGAGGAATATCATGATCTACGCACGGTCTTCAGTCGGTCCAGAGCCAACTCTCTTCCTCCTCACCGGTCGTATGATTGTTGTATTGATCTCCTTCCGGGGACCACTCCCCCTCGGGGTAGACTATACTCTCTGTCGGCTCCCGAACGTAAGGCTCTCGAGGATTATCTGTCTGTTTCTCTCGACGCCGGTACCGTGGTGCCTTCTTCCTCTCCCGCCGGAGCGGGGTTTTTCTTTGTTAAGAAGAAGGACGGTACTCTGCGCCCCTGCGTGGATTATCGAGGGCTGAATGACATAACGGTTAAGAATCGTTATCCGCTTCCCCTTATGTCGTCAGCCTTCGAGATTCTGCAGGGAGCCAGGTTCTTTACTAAGTTGGACCTTCGTAACGCTTACCATCTCGTACGCATCAGAGAGGGGGACGAGTGGAAAACGGCGTTTAACACTCCGTTAGGGCATTTTGAATACCGGGTTCTGCCGTTCGGTCTCGCTAATGCTCCAGCTGTCTTTCAGGCATTAGTTAATGATGTACTGAGAGACATGCTGAACATCTTTGTTTTCGTTTACCTTGACGATATCCTGATTTTTTCACCGTCACTCGAGATTCATGTTCAGCACGTTCGACGTGTACTCCAGCGCCTTTTAGAGAATTGTCTCTACGTGAAGGCTGAGAAGTGCGCCTTTCATGTCTCCTCTGTCACATTTCTCGGTTCTGTTATTTCCGCTGAAGGCATTCAGATGGATCCCGCTAAAGTCCAGGCTGTCAGCGATTGGCCCGTTCCTAAGTCACGTGTCGAGTTACAGCGCTTTCTCGGTTTCGCTAATTTCTATCGGCGTTTCATTCGGTCAAGTGGCTGCCCCTCTCACAGCTCTGACTTCTGTCAAGACTTGCTTTAAGTGGTCCGGTTCCGCCCAGGGAGCTTTTGATCTCCTCAAGAAGCGTTTTACATCCGCCCCTATCCTTGTTACTCCTGACGTCACTAAACAATTCATTGTCGAGGTTGACGCTTCAGAGGTGGGCGTGGGAGCCATTCTGTCCCAGCGCTTCCAGTCTGACGATAAGGTCCATCCTTGCGCTTACTTTTCTCATCGCCTGTCGCCATCGGAACGCAACTATGATGTGGGTAACCGCGAACTGCTCGCCATCCGCTTAGCCATAGGCGAATGGCGACAGTGGTTGGAGGGGGCGACCGTCCCTTTTGTCGTTTGGACTGACCATAAGAACCTTGAGTACATCCGTTCTGCCAAACGACTTAATGCACGTCAAGCTCGTTGGGCGTTGTTTTTCGCTCGTTTCGAGTTCGTGATTTCCTATCGCCCGGGAAATAAGAACACCAAGCCTGATGCCTTATCCCGTCTCTTTAGTTCTTCTGTGGCTTCTACCGACCCCGAGGGGATTCTCCCTGAAGGGCGTGTTGTCGGGTTGACTGTCTGGGGAATTGAGAGACAGGTAAAGCAAGCACTCACTCACACTGCGTCGCCACGCGCTTGTCCTAGTAACCTTCTGTTCGTTCCTGTCTCTACTCGTCTGGCTGTTCTTCAGTGGGCTCATTCTGCCAAGTTAGCTGGCCACCCCGGCGTTCGGGGTACGCTTGCTTCTATTCGCCAGCGGTTTTGGTGGCCTACTCAGGAGCGGGACACGCGCCGTTTCGTGGCTGCTTGTTCGGACTGCGCGCAGACTAAGTCAGGTAACTCTCCTCCTGCCGGTCGTCTCAGACCGCTTCCCATTCCTTCTCGACCATGGTCTCACATCGCCTTGGACTTTATTACCGGTCTGCCTTCGTCTGCGGGGAAGACTGTGATTCTTACGGTTATCGATAGGTTCTCTAAGGCGGCACATTTCATTCCCCTCGCTAAGCTTCCTTCCGCTAAGGAGACGGCACAAATCATCATTGAGAATGTGTTCAGAATTCATGGTCTCCCGTTAGACGCCGTTTCAGACAGAGGCCCGCAATTCACGTCACAGTTTTGGAGGGAGTTCTGTCGTTTGATTGGTGCTTCCGTCAGTCTCTCTTCCGGGTTTCATCCCCAGTCTAACGGTCAAGCAGAAAGGGCCAATCAGTCGATTGGTCGCATATTACGCAGCCTTTCGTTTCGAAACCCTGCGTCTTGGGCAGAACAGCTCCCCTGGGCTGAGTACGCTCACAACTCGCTTCCTTCGTCTGCTACCGGGCTATCTCCGTTTCAGAGTAGTCTTGGGTACCAGCCTCCTCTGTTCTCGTCCCAGCTCGCCGAGTCCAGCGTTCCCTCCGCTCAGGCTTTTGTCCAACGTTGTGAGCGCACCTGGAGGAGGGTCAGGTCTGCACTTTGCCGTTACAGGGCGCAGACTGTGAGAGCCGCCAATAAACGTAGGATTAAGAGTCCTAGGTATTGTCGCGGTCAGAGAGTGTGGCTTTCCACTCGTAACCTTCCCCTTACGACAGCTTCTCGCAAGTTGGCTCCGCGGTTCATTGGTCCGTTCCGTGTCTCTCAGGTCGTCAATCCTGTCGCTGTGCGACTGCTTCTTCCGCGACATCTTCGTCGCGTCCACCCTGTCTTCCATGTCTCTTGTGTCAAGCCTTTTCTTCGCGCCCCCGTTCGTCTTCCCTCCCCCCCCCCCCGTCCTTGTCGAGGGCGCACCTATTTACAAGGTACGGAAGATCATGGACATGCGTTCTCGGGGACGTGGTCACCAGTACTTAGTGGATTGGGAGGGTTACGGTCCTGAGGAGAGGAGTTGGGTTCCATCTCGGGACGTGCTGGACCGTTCGTTGATTGATGATTTCCTTCGTTGCCGCCAGGGTTCCTCCTCGAGTGCGCCAGGAGGCGCTCGGTGAGTGGGGGGGTACTGTCATGTTTTGTCTTTGATCATCATGTCTTGTCCCTGTGCTTCCCTCTGCTGGTCTTATTAGGTTCTTTCCCTCTTTCTATCCCTCTCTCTCCTCCTCCCTCTCTCCCTCTCCCGCTCTCTCTCTCTATCGTTCCGTTCCTGCTCCCAGCTGTTTCTCATTCTCCTAACGACCTCATTTACTCTTTCACACCTGTCCCCTATTTTGCCCTCTGATTAGAGTCCCTATTTCTCCCTCTGTTTTCCGCTTCTGTCCTTGTCGGATTCTTGTTTGATGTTTGCTGTTCTGTGTCCTTGTTCCGCCCTGTCGTGTTTTTGCCTTCTTCAGATGCTGCGTGTGAGCAGGTGTCTATGTCAGCTACGGCCTGTGCCTTCCTGAAGCGACCTGCAGTCTGTGGTCGCGTCTCCAGTCGTTCCTCTCTACTGACGAGAGGATTTCAGTTTCCTGTTTTGGATTTACCTTTGATAATATCCAGGAGAATCATTGTTTGTTTAAGACTGGAATAAAGACTCTGTTTCTATTACGTCGCTTTTGGGTCCTCATTCACCAGCATAACACTGGCAGTGCAAAAAGACTGGGGAACTCAACCTTCCACAACGTCACACAACCCGGTGACAGCTATGTGTCAATATTCAACATTTAACATGATCAGAGACTCTCTCTACTAACGTGACTGTGGGAATGTATAGCAAATATGTTGCCAACAGAAACGGATGAGGTCGGTTGGAGGGTCGGCTGTTCTTTCCCTGCCTTTTTTAATCCTCCCCAGAGCCATCCAGAGAGGTATGTTCTGGTCATGAATGTGTTAGGACATACAGTACAAGGCTTTTTACCTATGAATACCACCACACAGCTGCAGCTGTGACAATACTGCCTTCGCCCCGTACACCCCTACTCCTGCGAGGGCCCGCTTAATTGGAGCCAAATAGGCTGATGTGGCTGACCCTCACCCACACTCATTTCACAGTGCAGTCAAGCTTCAAATTGAGTGATTTAACCAGCTATCTACACAAGCGATGGGCCCGCCGATAAGCTGAGTGTTTGTCGAAAGCGACGGCGAAGCTTTCATATGGTCAAACGCATGATTAATGCCTTATCCGCGGGTGCCTTTACTCTGCTCTCGTCTCATTTACGAAATGAAATGTAAATGACTGTAACTCAGTTAAGAGAGAGGACATTCACTGGAACAGAATAACAGACTTCCAGCCTACTCCAGATGCAAAGTAGCCATTGGGGTTTATGTTTGGCTAATTTATAGATTGCATTTACATTTCAGCTAACTCTAGTTTTAAAGTGGATCATCTCGACAATAATATTGCGGAAAAAGAAAAATATGTAAACCGCCTAGTGATATTCAGCAGTA
Organism: Salvelinus namaycush; assembly: GCF_016432855.1. Lineage (NCBI taxonomy): Eukaryota > Metazoa > Chordata > Actinopteri > Salmoniformes > Salmonidae > Salvelinus > Salvelinus namaycush. Next base: position 6,946,925 of record NC_052340.1, on the reverse strand, counting down.
TTTCAGAGGGCAATGGCTACTTTTTTTTTTACATATATGTGTAACCTGTTGTGTACCTTACCTCTGTACCAAGCTACTTATTTGAAGATTGGAGTACTGTATGATATAGGTCAGACATTATATGATTAACAATGCATGCACAAGCCCCTGAGCCTAAGCCCATACAGTACCAGGCCACTGGACCTTAGCTGAGATGCACTCATCCAGAAAACTGATGTAGATAGTGGAGCCCAGGTACCTGGCAGGGACACACGGTTTTAGCATGCTAGAGTGGATTAACACAGCACTCTGCAGACCGGTTCAGGAGTAAACATGAATCACAATTTTCTGGACAAAAAATATTGAATACTTTTTTTCTTACTGAAATGTTATCTGGATTTTTTTCAGTGATTTTCAAAGTGTCATCAAGGGACTGAGGTTACGCCAGACACACACACAAACACACACACACACACACACACACACACACACACACACACACACACACACACACACACACACACACACACACACACAATTTAGCCTTATGTCTCAGATCTGAGATGAGCAGCCTTCTACCAGTGATCAGAGAGAGAAAGATTTTCCAATCTGAGGTCACTACTGTTACTCAGATTCTACCAGCCTGAGTGCAGGATAATTATATTCACCAAGGAGAGACAGAGGACCACCTCTTGCTTTGTGTATTAAGTGTGTAAATGTCATTAAGATATTAGCATTTTGGGTATGTGTACCTCTGCACCTTGCTTTGACAACCAGACAAATGAAAGGAGTTTGAAATGTGGTACTTCAGACATAATTATGGAGCCTCTTTCTCTCGCTCTCTCTCTCTAACTCTGTCCCACACTCCATGAGACTCAGGCAGTAACAGAAAACCCATTAATGGTATATAAGAATGGAAAATGCTGTTACTCACTTTGTGGACAGTTCTCACCCAACTTCAACTTAACCGACTACATTAGATGACTTTGATAAACTAACATATCACTGGATCTGGTGTGTTTGACTAATGAGAATCCACATGAATACATAGCAATGGGATTTAAACTTCTAATGATGTCCTGGGATAGTTTATTTGAATAAATATGGCAACAACTATTTGTGCTTTCTCAAGAAAGAATAAGGGAGAGCTTTGTGACATGCCCATCCCACACAATATAAAACTTCATTGCCCGCTGATATGAATTCCAAATGACAAACAAAGTGGTTTGCTGACATACTGTATATAATTGATGGGTGACATCTCGCCGAGTCCCAATGGAGAAGGGATGGAACATTTTGTCAGGCAGACTGACATGCCTTGTGCTGAAGTCTCAACTTCCCTGATAAGGGGGTGTGTGGAGAAGCCACTACCCTGCCACAATATATTCAAACCATCATAGCTCAACCACAGACTCCATCTTTCAGGGACATCCCATGAATAATGGAATGTTCTCTTTTTTCCCTGGGTTCCGTGTTACCCAGACCACTTCACCCTCCTCAAAGCCATTTTGTAAAACATTCCCTGTCACTTTAAAGTATTGAGGGGGAAGTACTGAAGTGTTTCGAGCTTTGGATCCTGACACACAAGCTCAGACACTATAAATCACAGGTGTCAAACTCATTCCACGGAGGGCCGAGTGTCTGCGGGTTTTCGCTCCTCCCTTGTACTTGATTGATGAATTAACATCACTAATTAGTTAGGAACTCCCCACACCTGGTTGTCTAGGGCTTTATTGAAAGGAAAAACCAAAAACCTGCAGACACTCGGCCCTCCGTGGAATGAGTTTGACACCCCTGCTATAAATCATATCCCTGTCTCCAAGATAACTGCAGAGTGCAGTACAGTTACGATAAGTTCACATTTGTAATTTCTCACAAGTGGACGGTGGCTTCATCACTTGGAGTTTAAGTGCTGACATTAAGCCAGGCTTCTGCGCTGACTCTCCCAGATACAGTCGTGAGAATGCATCGTTCTAAATAAATTGCTACTATAAAAAGCCAGAATACAAAGATATATGTTAACCTGCTAGGTATGCTATCTTCCCTGGGGATACTTAAGAGCACATAGCGCAGGCACAGTACAGGATGTATTTATGTACACAATGTAACAAATCATGCATCAAGCACATCATATCACCTATATGTTTGAATATGCAAAATGTTCCTTATCTTTTTTATTTTGACTATATTCATTAGATGCACTCAACATCAAAGGTAATGGAAACCATTTAAATGCCTTAATGGGCTCTGAAATGTGACCTGAAATTGCATGAATTACTAGTCCAGACTAGGCTCGGGCGGTATCCAGATTGTCATACCTTGTGCCATACCGGGATATTCGGTAATACCGACACAGAACACAGGGGGCGCTATTGTAATCCTAAGGTTAGCAACGTCATCAAGTACATGTCAAATCCCATAGAGAATGCTATTAAGCACATTTTATACAGTTTACCATATTTAATAGTTATGAGATATCGAGCCGACAAACGTTTAACTAGATCCCCTATATCACTTGGCTGCACAACAGTGAGTGACTCACGAGGCTCCGGCCTCTCATTATTGTGTGCTTGTAAACAAACACCACGTGACCCGTGGACTTCCGGTAAACTTCATAATGAAACATTATGTGACAGGTGAATTTGTGATGCAATTTTCTTTTTCTCCTAATGTATTGCACAACTTGACTGCAGGTATTTACTTAAAAGTAGCAAAAAATATTTTAATTAATAAAAAATAAAAAAAATAAAAACCCTGTGACTATTTCCAAATACCCCGGTATACGATATATACAATATACCACCCAAGCATAATCCAAACTAAATTACAATGAGGCCAGCAGAGTGGCAGTGTGCTGGCTTTATGCCCCTGTGTGTCACCGATAGCTGTTGTCAGACTGACAAATGCATGTCACTCCACCGACGACCTCGAGGGTGGTTTTCAGGGACAACATTGCTGTCTGACTGCCTTGGAGACTGTTAGCCATGGTCCCGGAGGAAGGAGCCACTAAATTAGAGTTAGATAAGGTAGAATCCTATTACCCTATACACCTTGTCTTCCTCATCTGTAACACATTGTCCTTTGGTAAGCCTTTAACAGTCACACCCAATGACGCTCCCATGTTGTCTGTTGCAAATGTGACATCCCTACGACCAGATAAGACATTTTTTGTAGACATAAACTACATAAAGTAGGACATTCATCTGTCCACTTGCATCCATAGCACTATATGGACGCTGGAATACATGCTATGTGTGCTATGTGTTCAGTAAACTTGTGTCAACCAATAGCACTCGTCACGGCGCAACTGTTCAGGGCAAAATAATAGAAAATAGATTTTTTGGGAACCAATCCTTAGTTTTTCATGTCACTGTTGTCTTTGTACAATAAAGACAGCCGCAGGCTTAAAAATGTGCTGATCACAGTGAAAAAACAAGGGAACAACTCCACAAAGCATTATTCTGAATTGGTCCAACAGCTGCATATTTCTGTTCTGGCATGGAAGACCAGGCCTGGTCTTGAATCGTCCGCCAGCATATTTGTGAGCTCCCTTTTCATGTTGTTCAAGGCCAAGTCGAAAGGACAAGGTGTTTTTTGGTTGTTCTTCAGTTAATTAGTTGTCTCAAGTGAATAATACATACATTGATATCGTGCTGAAGAAAGAATCAGCACCACAAAGAATGTGTTAAATAGTAAAAATGATACACATAAAATGAAATAATTGAAAACCAGATGTTTTAGGCTTAGTTATAGTGAAACACGTCAATTCCGGTCTTCATTTTGACAGTTCATTGCAAAAAGTGATATAAACTCAGCAAAAAAAGAAACGTCCTCTCACTGTCAACTGCATTTAATTTCAGCAAACTTAACATGTGTAAATATTTGTATGAACATAACAACATTCAACAAATGAGACATAAACTGAACAAGTTCCACAGACATGTGACTAACAGAAATTGAATAATGTGTCCCTGAACAAACATTGGGTCAAAATCAAAAGTAACAGTCAGTATCTGGTGTGGCCACCAGCTGCATTATGTACTGCAGTGCATCTCCTCCTCATGGACTGCACCAGATTTGCCTGTTCTTGCTGTGAGATGTTACCCCACTCTTCCACCAAGGCACCTGCAAGTTCCCGGACATTTCTGGGGGGAATGGCCCTAGCCCTCACCCTCTGATCCAACAGGTCCCAGACGTGCTCAATGGGATTGAGATCGGGGCTCTTCGCTGGCCATGGCAGAACACTGACATTCCTGTCTTGCAGGAAATCACACACAGAACGAGCAGTATGGCTGGTGGCATTGTCATGCTGGAGGGTCATGTCAGGATGAGACTGCAGGAAGGGTACCAGATGAGGGAAGAGGATGTCTTCCCTGTAACGCACAGAGTTGAGATTGCCTACAATGGCAACAAGCTCAGTCCGATGATGCCTCCACCTCCAAATCGATCCCACTCCAGAGTACAGGCCTCGGTGTAACACTCATTCCTTCGACAATAAACGCGAATCCGACCATCACCCCTGGTGAGACAAAACCGCAACTCATCAGTAAAGAGCACTTTTTGCCCGTCCTGTCTGGTCCAGCAACGGTGAGTTTGTGCCCATAGGCGACGTTGTTGCCGGTGATGTCTGGTGAGGACCTGCCTTACAACAGGCCTACAAGCCCTCAGTCCAGCCTCTCTCAGCCTATTGCGGACAGTCTGAGCACTGATGGAGGGATTGTGCGTTCGTGGTGTAACTCGGGCAGTTGTTGTTGTTGCCATCCTGTACCTCCCTGTAGCGCTGTCTTAGGCGTCTCACAGTACGGACATTGCAATTTATTGCCCTGGCCACATCTGCAGTCCTCATGCCTAAGGCATGTTCACGCAGATGAGCAGGGACCCTGGGCATCTTTCTTTTGGTGTTTTTCAGAGGCAGAAAGGCCTCTTTAGTGTCCTAAGTTTTCATAACTGTGACCTTAATTGCCTACCGTCTGTAAGCTGTTAGTGTCTTTATGACCGTTCCACAGGTGCATGTTCATTAATTGTTTATGGGGCATTGAACAAGCATGGGAAACGGTGTTTAAACCCTTCACAAAGAAGATCTACCATGTTGGATTTTTACAAATTATCTTTGAAACACAGGTTCCTGAAAAAGGTATGTTTCTTTTCTAGCTTTTTTTTGGCCTCTAGTGTTTCAACTTTACAATAGAAATCGTGATTTAGAGGCACCTTGAGAACAGTGGAGGTAGTATAGCAGGACGGGCTCATTGTAATGGCTGGAATGGCATCAGTAGAACAGAGTCAAATATGTGGTTTCCATATGTTTGATGCGTTTGATACCGTTCAATTTATTCCATTCCAGCCATTACAATTAGCCCATCATTCTATAGCTCCTCCCACCAGCATCCACAAGCTGTCGTTAAGGCGAAGGGTGGCTACTTTGAAGAATCTCAAATATAAATCATATTTTGATTTGTTTAACACTTTTTTGGATACTACACAATTTCATATGTGTTATTTCATAGTTTTGATGTCTTCACGAATATTCTACAATGTAGAAAATAGGAACAATAAAGAAAAACCCTTGAATGAGTAGGTGTGTCCAAACATTTGACTGGTACTGTATATGGCAGTGGTCTTGCTAAGTGAAATGTGCCATTATATTCAGCGTGTTGCTTCCTTGACAGGACTACTGAGGTTACACAAAATTCAAAAGGCATTAATCCACATTTCCGCATATGACCAATTTCAACGTTTTTGCTTAGTGTTTCATACACATCTACGTATGTGCTTTTATGGAGAAAACAACATGTAGGCTATGAGGATTATACATTTATACTTGTAACTACATCCATTGTAACAAGAAATAGATGACAATGGTGGTCAGGTCAAGTCGTTGAAGTTTTTACTAACTACTGTCACTGTTTGGTGGCACAGTCAGCTAAGACAGTTGCCTCATACTTTAATAATTTTGAGTTATAATCCCACGAGGGGCAGGTATCTATTTAAAAAAAAAAAACATTTAGAAATCCTTTATTTACAATATTCCTCCTGTTCCCACGCAATTCTAATTCTGAAAGTGAAAGCATACCTGGTAGTAGTTTTATGTTTTTATACGATACACAAGACCAATCTTTGAGATATTTTGACCATTGGTTAAAGAGTTATTGCGTAAACACTGCAACGTGGGTTGGCTTGAACCCCAAATATTAATTGTCAAGGTGATGATTGCACTTTGCTTCCAACACAATAAGTAAGATTTTATTTGAGCCCCATGTGGGACTTGAACTTAGACTGCAAGTGCCAGCAGATGTCAGGAACTTGGCTCCTTTCCACTGAGAGCTAACTGTCCAGAGCCATTTGTTTGCGATGCTCATCATTTTATTATCAGAGCGTGTGAGTGGACTTCTGATAAGTATGCTTTAGTGAGAAAGTGTTGGGATCAAGTACTACTATGTTTACCCACCCCCAAAATGAATATTTACGAGTAATTCCTGCCACCCACATCTTCTCTCCTGAATGCATTTAATGAACATTTTAAGGGGTTGGGCAAAGACTGATATTTGGGTTGAGAGTTACCCTTTAAATTGACATTTCAGGACCACAGACAGCAGCGCACAGAACAGCCACACAGTGTTGCTGTACACTCAGCACCACCTGTGACCCTATGCCTTATTGCAGCAACCATCAATCAATTAAGTGTATTTATAAAGCCCTTCTTACATCGGCTGATGTCACAAAGTGCTGTACAGAAATACAGCCTAAAACCCCAAACAGCAAGCAGTGCAGGCGAAGAAGCGTGGACAGCTCCAAGCCCTAGCAACTCAGCCTCTTCTTTCAACCACTCATCTGTCAGTTACATACAACACAAGTTATTTTCTTGTTATTAACCCCCCAGCTTAAAGTGAAACTCATCAATAACCTCTGAGATAGCTGTTTATAACCTCTCATCACAGTCAAGGTCAGTGTTCAAACCCCTGTTTATAAGGGTTTTATTGGCAAATTATGTGTTAATAAGTGCTTCTCTGCAGTTCAGTCGAAATACGATTACTTGAGCTCTTCCCGAATAACAAACACTCGCTGTCATCTAGAGGCATAATTGCAACCCAAATCCTCTAATTCTACAAATAACGTGCCAGAGAGAAGAACTTCTGCTGATTTATGCGATTAAGCTATCCTCTGCCTGTTTAATCCAAGTCCCTAATTGAGCGGCGACTGAGGCTCAATTCATGGCTGATAGAAGAAATTCAAACCGTTTTAAATACAGCAAAACAATTGGTTTATCAGTTCAGCGGCAAAATATCTGCATTCACTTCCATGCAGATTTGCGCCAATGAATACACAGTGAAAGATTCCAGGCAGATTGCGAACCTCGTGCGACATCATTTCATAGCAAACTCCAGTTGAAAAGTTATATGGAGTACGAGACAAATAAAGTGACTACTTGTTTGTTTCCCCCCCCAGTTGGCCTTCATTCCAATTGCTTATATGCTAATTGTGATGAAGCTGTTTGTCTTGGGGTCAAAGCCAATTATTCACAGACGGCATTAAACATAATAGATAATACCACACACCTTATTTCTGTTCGTACCCTCTGGGTACAAAGGTTTTTAAAAGAGAGTCCTTGAATCACCACAATAAAAAACAATGACAATTAGGAATTGGGTAAAGTCTAAAAGTGCTGGACAAATCAGTGCTGTGAGTGTGCCGGCGTGCGTGCTCTTGCGTGTGGGTCTGTGTGTGCCTCTGTGCATCTTATCTTCATATTTAAATACATGCGTGTTCATGTATTATTATTTTATTTTTATGTACCTTTTTACATTATGCATGTGGGCGGTAGCCTAGTATTGCTGGAGGTACTATCATCCATCCCTCTACCTATGATAAATGGTCTACAGGTGAGCGCTCACAGGTGAGATAAGAATACAAAACACTGACCCAAACTTTTCCACCAGATAAACTGACTTCCATTGGCCTCTGTATCCCAAAGCCTGTTCAGCTAGGTCTTCACTTAGCTTTCCTTGGCTGTGGTTTAAAGGACCAGTAAACACATGGAACTGAGCTTTAAAGAGCAGCTGTTTTTAGATCTGCACTGTAAGCTATAAACCGAGGACTCACCCCACACCCGTTCTTACTGGCTCTCATCGTCACAGGACATGACGTCTTCCCTTTGGGCCATAACCAAATGGCAAAGGTATAAATAAAAGCTTTGAGATTGCAGGGTCAACCAAAACCTTGGCTTGTCTGTCATGCCTTATCAGCATATCTTGTTATTTTTATTATTTTTGCAAGATTCCCACCCACCATCTGAACCTAACACCTGATCTGCAAGCAGAGAAACACCACAGATATTCTTAGCATTATTACAGTTGAATGAATTGCTCTCCGAGGAATGTATTTGCTTGACTATCACTTCTCTAGGCAACTGTATGCTCTTGGTCAGTGTGTGTGAACCCTCTGCAGACTGGTGTTCGCTTTCCTCCGCCTCTCAGATTGGTTTCACAGTAGATATGAAGACGAGCAGCATTTGCACTCTATGTGTACTCTATGTGTACTCTCACCCATGTTTTCAAGATGAAAGTTGAAGTGTGAGCAAGCGCTTCCTGAAGCCCGATATGTGGGCTGCGGGAGGTGATATATTGTTTCATTACAGTCTTGGAAATGCATGGCAGAACTCACCGGAAGGCTAGATACATGGTGTTCATTCTCTTGCATTATCTAACATATTAGATAAGCCCTATCACTGAGGTAATGGATGCACTTCATTTGCATCCTCATTTTGTCTTTAAGATAGAGTTTCCCTTCTCCAATCCCCCTTACATGGGTATATAGGAAGAACATTTGGTGGACTGAAGCACTGCACTACAGTGACTTTATCAGTATGAGTTTAACAGAGACGAGTATTATGTTTTCAGTGCAGGACTATGACCATTTAACAGGCAACCTTGCTGGTGAGGTAATTTTGACTTCAAATTTGAAATGAAATTAAACATACATTTTGTTTGGCATATTTTATCATCTCAACCAATGCCATTTAGTAAAATGACCATGTGGTTTTCATTATCGGACTCCCATATTTTTTAAAAACACACATTCAAAGATGGTTGGAAACCAGGAAGAGAGCTTGAGCAAAACCAAACCTCATTTACCACACATTGTTTGTACTACTTGTGTATCAAATGGGAAATTACAACGTGGTACAATTGTTGTTGACCTCTAAAACATCATTTAAGAATGATTCAATTACTAATATGTTGTTGTTTGACAATTTTAGCAACTCTCGAAAAATATGCTCTACCAGGTGGTTGAGTTGCCCAAAGATGGTGATAATGGACAATGGAGACATATTTTTGGCGGGATTTTTTTGTAACCCTAGCCCTGACAGATCAACTCAGAGAGGGACATTTGTTGCAGATCCACAGAAGACAAAAGGTTAGGAGCCTCCAGTCCATAGAGGCCCCTTGGACGGCATTCCAAAAACGAGTGGGAGGTGGGACAGAAAGCAGGGAGAGCTGCCAGCCTGCCGGGGCTTTCTGTGCCGAGGCACAGAGAAAGAGGTAGATATTTGGGCTGAACAAAGCTGAGTGGGTTGATGGGAAACACTGGGCCGTGATGCAAGGCTACTGCCAGGGAGTATTTATAACGCTGTACATCATGTGGTGGGTTCTGTTATTATACAACAGCAAACTGTACAAATGTACTCTTCTCCTTCTGACTGTGTTTGTTTTGCCAAGGCCTTAGCTTACAGAATGTTCCCAGCATGAATGGTCCCAGAGCTGCCTGTGTCTCCGACGTGCGTTTGTGACCAATATCCATTGTACCCTCCGACTCTTTTCATAAGGGATCTGACAATGAAAAGCTTGAAAAATACTATACATGGCAGAAACATTCTTCTTCAATGTGTACTCTTGCACCCTGTATACAATCAAATCAAACCACTGGCATTGGGTACAGACTTGCCTCATGCACATGAATACAAATTAATGGGAAAAAAGACATTAGTATGGTAATGAATGTGATTTATGGTGAGATTCTGTGTATACTAAGGAAGCATGGATTGACTATGGGGTAAAGACCAATATCTTGTAAAGGGATTGCATTCTAAGGTGAGCCTTGAATGCAAAGTGTAGAGGGTGAGGATGGTGGTTAGAGGATGGAAGTAGTCAACAGAACGTGCCATAAAGTCCATGTAGCATGACCTGGGGGCTAATATTGACCAGGGCCCGGATTCTCAAAAGCATCTTAAGTCTAAGTTCTAACGATGAACTTAGCCTGAAGATTCTTTTGGGAACCGGGGCCCTTGTCAATAACCCCACATCTATTACCGACTCCTTCTTCCACTTTTATGAAAATGGTCTCCAACAAAAGTTGTGTTGCAAGCGAGCAGTTTGAAGCACACCCCGTGTTCTGTCTCCTTTCTATGGTGTTGATAAGGGACCTCGTTGACTAGGGAGAATGGTGCTCCTTTCACAGCTCTGATGCTAACAAGAGGTTACATTTCAGCTCATGATTAATTCAATCTGTAGGGCTTGTTCATGTACTGATCGTATCTGCTGAACCACTTATCAGGGAGAACTGGTGTGGTGCTGACAGATGGTCCCCCTCGCTCGGATGAGGAATCAAGATCTTGAAATGTACAGTCCTGATTTTTTTGCTCCCCTCGCTTTGTGGACTCTAAAGCAGGAGTGGGGTTTGGCTTTGAGTGAATAAGGATCTCTTAAGAACCCCAGAGTTTTCTGTATCCCGAATTCAGGCGGGAATAACAACAGGGCATTTTACAGGCATCCCCTGGAGACACCTCAGGTTATCCACCTCACCTATATTCCCTATTCCCTTTGGGTAACAATCATACACAGTGAGACATGATTCATACAATTGAAGCCATTTTGATGGCTAAGTCCAGCATCATCCACACCCACTGTTTTATTGCACAGAACCACAGCAAACACAGGGAACAGTATAGAATGAAGGGATGGATATTGCATTGTACAGTAAAGCATTTACAATTCAAAGGGATCTGGAAATAGATAGAGTAGGTGACTGTCCCTCCCCTGAGGGGTGACATCAACCAGTGCTTCCTTCTAGTGGTTAGAGCTCGCCTCACCCTGTCCAGGAATTGGTGATGCCCAATGTTCTGGATATGTGGAAATGTCTCCTGCATTTTCTTTTTGGCGCCACGTTTGACGTTTTCCATTTATGTTTTGTGTTGCATGAGGAAAAGGAGAATTGCTCACCTGCTGCCATGTCGATGAATGTTTTATGAATGCTAGTTTTGTCTTTCCAAAGTTTGATGAAAAGCTTGATCCTGTGAGGTACAGTATGGCTGCTGTCAGGGGATGGATGATGCATAACAGGTCTGTTGAGTTGAAGTCTTGACAGCAAAGGTAGTGCACACATCTTCATCCTGAGGCTGTTGATCCAGCCTTCTTTATGTATATGGTGGCTGTTTTTAGCATAGGGCAGCAGTGAGTGAACGAACTATGACGTTGACCCTGATACAACCGACACTACCCTCTTCTAGGTAGGCTTCTAATACCTAAAGCTACCCGCAAGGCAACAAGGGGTTGGAAGATCATCTACAGTACTGATAGCTGTGATCTGATATTTCCAGACCTGATATTTCCAGCTCTTCCCATTCCCCAAAGCCTTGTTCGACAGCGAAAACGCCTGCTTCCCGACTGAGAATATGACATTTCCCCACTTAATTTGATCTTTGAACCCGGGTGGCTGACAAGGTATTGATTTCTCTGAGGCTGTTTTACAACATCTACATATACAATGGTCTGTTTTTTTTTTCAATTTGTTGACCTGATTCTAACCCCTTTTGATTCAGAATATAGGATTTTAGTTTTCTAGAATGTATAGTTTTTGACTGTTACCACTAGGGAAATCGGGTACAATTGTCTGAATGTGTAAAAATACCGTAGTTTACTGTGCTGCTCCACTGTTTGTCTGCATCAGGCTCATTTTCTTCACTTTGAATATGGTAAACTAATTCAGGGCATGAGTTCATAGCTGTCCCAATGCAGTTAATTACACTGTAATGCTCACCCTACAAATACAAAAACAAACAATTCAGTACACATGAACTTCTTGAAACAGTCTTTGCGCACATGAACATTCAGGTTTCCTTCTTCTTCATATAAACTTTGAATGATTAACCGAGCCAATTTGGGAACGCCCGTTTGTTTTGCGCTCGTGTGAAAACAGACTCTACATTCCATGCTGAATGAAAGAAAACAGTGGGGTGGACAGGAGGTGGAGCGGATTAAAGAACGGAGGTGGAGAGGATGAATGAACTGCTATGGCATCTCTGCATGGGATCGTTTACTGAGCCTGACAGTTCGCCTGAACTCTTTACTTACACCCCAGTGTATGTGCGAGCAGAACCGATGTTCTGTCAAATTCCACGAGCAAAGCGTTCTGAAGGCGAACGTGTTTACATTGCCCATCGAGTTTCAAGTTTTAATGTCACGTGCACAAGTACAGTGAAATACCTTTCCCGCAAGGTCTAAATCCAACAATGCAGTAACCAATATCAATGTAGAATTAAAAATAACATATGGTTGAACAAAAAATAAAAATATGAAATAAGAAGAACACGAGAAAGTGAGAAGTTATGTACAGGGTCAGTTCCAATACCATATTAACAATGTGCAGGGACACTGGAGTGATAGAGGTAGATACTGTATGCATAGGGGTAAAGTGACTAGGCATCAGGATGTATGATAAACAGAGTAGCAGCGGCGTAAATTAAGATTGTATGCAAATGTATGTGCTTGTGTGTAGAGTCAGTACAAACGTGTGTGCATGTTATGTGTGCAGGAGAGTCAGTGTGCGTGCGTGTGTAGAGTCCTGTGAGTGTGCATAGAGACAGTACAACATAGTAATAAAAGGATCAACGGATCAAATCAAAGGATCAATTCAAATAGTCCATGTAGCCATTCTGTTAGCTATTTACCAGTCTTTTGGCTTCGGGATAGAAGCTGTTCAGGAGCCTGTTGTGTCAGACTTCATGCACCGCTACCGGTTGCCGGGTGGAAGCAGAAAGAACATTTCATGGCTTGGGTAGCCGGCCTACCCAGGCCTATCACCGTTGTGTCGTCAGCAAACGTGATGGTGTTGGAGTCGTGTGTGGCCACGCAGTCGTGGGTGAACAGGGAGTGCATGAGGTGACTAAGAACACAACCCTGTGAGGCCCCTGTGTTGAAATTCAGAATGGCAGAGGTGATATTGCCTACCCTCACCACCTGGGGCCGGTACGTCAGGAAGTCCAAGATCCAGTTGGTGACGAGCTTGGAGGGTACAATGGTGCTGATCGCTGAGCTGTAGTCAATGAATAGCATTCTCACATAGGTATTGCTCTTATCTAAGTGGGTGAGGGCAGTGTGGAGTCTTCTATGGATCTGTTGGGGCAGTATGGAATTGGAGTGGGTTTAGGGTGTCTGGGATGATGGAGTTGATGGGTGCTATAGCCAGCCTTTCAAAGCAATTCATGATTACAGATGTGAGTGCTACAGGGAGGTAGTCATTGTGGCATGAAGCCTTTTTGGGAACAGGGATGATTGTAGTCATCTTTAAACATGTGGGGATTTATAGACTGGGACAAGGATAGGTTGAAAATTACAGTGAATATACCTGTCAGATGATCTGAGCATGCTCTGAGTACACGCCCTGGAATATTGTCCGGCCTTGCGGCCTTGCGAGTGTTGAACTGATTAAAGAAATTACTCACGTCAGGCTCGGCGAGCGAGATCCCACAGTCCTCTGGGTTGGTGTTGTTATTGTCGAAGTATACATAAAATGCATTGAGTTCGTATTGAAGAGAGGCATCGTTGGGCAGATCACGGCTGGGTCTTCCTTTGAAATCCGGGCATCGAAGCCTGTCTAATGTGATAGATAGAAGTCTGTCTAATATGATTCCACCTTTTGCTCGTTTGATGACTCTGCGGAGGTCGTAGCGGGACTTCTTGTACTTGTTCCTGTCGTGAGCCGTAGCCTCAGAGTTGTCTGAGATAGTACCTTGAGCGGTAGCCATCACAGAACATATGTAAACCTATTCCGAAAGCACGTGTGGCCTATCAAGACATCACTATAGTGCAGTGTTTATGCCTAGTAGGCTACATTTTGGAGGTACTGTATATTCCACATCACCTCTAGTACTTTGTTTAATGCTGGTATTGTTGCCTTTGTCAGCCAAGCCTTAATAATGAACATGGCAGGGGGAGTGAGTGGGAGCCGTTAGGGAACTGTAAAACATGGCCTAATTCTCCTCCACAACAACAACAACAACAATAGCAGCAATACTGCATTACAACAGACTGGCTAATCAACAAGTCAGTTGACTGTCAAAAGAATTTAAAGAAATGACTGACTGGTTAGACCTTCTGTACAGCATTATTATGCAACACCTTCAGAGTAATCAAGGAAATTATTTATGACAGAGTGATTGTACAAGCTTTAATATCTACTGTACTCACACCCTACCAGGACCTCATCCAGTTGATTTACTCATTTGGATGTTCTAAGTGTTATCTGAGATTTTGGGCTGAAGAATAAGGCAAACTGAAGTCTGTCTCATACTATAGAGTGCAGAGCAGAGCAGCATGGATGTGCGCCATTACCTGTACTGAACAAAAATATAAACACAACATGTAAAGTGTTGGTCCCATGTTTCATGAGCTGAAATAAAGTAAACTAAATGCATGCTCTTCAACCGATCGCTGCCCACACCTGCCCGCCCGCCCAGCATCACTTCTCTGGACGGTTCTGACTTAGAATATGTGGACAACTACAAATACCTAAGTTTCTGGCTAGACTGTAAACTCTCCTTCCAGACTCACATGAAGCATCTCCGATCCATTAAGTCTAGAATTAGCTTCCTATTTCGCAACAAAGCATCCTTCACTTATGCTGCCAAACATACCCTCGTAAAACTGACTATCCTACTGATCCTTGACTTCGGCGATGTCATTTACAAAATAGCCTCCAATACTCTACTCAGCAAATTGGATGCAGTCTATCACAGTGTCATCTGTTTTGTCACCAAAGCCCCATATACTACCCACCATTGCGACCTGTATGCTCTCGTTGGCTGGCCCTCGCTTCATATTCGTCACCAAACCCACTGGCTCCAGGTCATCTATAAGTCTTTGCTAGGTAAAGCCCCACCTTATCTCAGCTCACTGGTCACCACAGCAGCACCCGCAGCACGCGCTCCAGTAGGTATATTTCACTGGTCACCCCCAATGCCAATTCCTCCTTCGGCCGCCTTTCCTTCAAGTTCTCTGCTGCCAATGACTGCAACGAACTGCAAAAATCACTGAAGCTGGAGACTCATATCTCCCTCACTAGCTTAAAGCACCAGCTGTCAGAGCAGCTCATAGATCACTGCACCTGTACATAGCCCACCTGTAATTTGCCCATCCAACTACCTCATCCCCATACTGTTATCTATTTTATTTATTTTGCTCCTTTGCACCCCAGTATCTCTACTTGTACACTCATCTTCTGCACATCTATCACAGTGTTTAATTGCTATATTGTAAATATTTCGCCACTATGGCCTATTTATTGCCTTACCTCCGTTATCCTACCTCATTTGCACACACTGTATATAGACTTTTTCTATTGTATTCTTGACTGTGTGTTTGTTTATTCCATGTGTAACTCTGTGTTGTTGTTTGTGTTGCACTACTTTGCTTTATCTTAGCCAGGTCGCAGTTGCAAATGAGAACTTGTTCTCAACTAGCCTACCTGGTTAAATAAAGGTGAAATAAAAATAAAATAAAAAATAAACAAGTGCACTTTGTGCTGTGGGCAATTAAAAGGCTACTCTAAAATGTGCAGTTTTGTAACACAACACAATGCCACAGATGTCTCAAGTTTCGAGAGAACGTGCATTTGGCATGCTGATTGCAAGAATGTCAAACAGTGCTGTTGTCAGATAATTTAATGTTCAATTCTCTACCATAAGCCACCTCCAATGTCGTTTTAGCGAATTTGGCAGTACGTCCAACCGGCCTCACAACCACAGACCACGTGTAACCACGCCAGCCCAGGACCTCCACCTCCGGTTTCAACACCTGCTGGATCGTCTGAGGCCAGTATTCAGACACCTTGACCTTTTCCACATTTTGTTACATCACAGGCTTATTCTGAAATGGATTAAATAATTTTTCCCCCTCATCAATCTACACACAATATCTCCCATTTTTTCAAATATATATATATATAAAAAAAACTGATATACCTTATTTACATAAGTATTCAGACCCTTTACTATGATACTCAGAATTGAGCTCATGTGCATCCTGATTAACTTGATCATCCGTAACATATTTCTACAACCTGATTGGAGTCCAGCTGTGGTAAATTCAATTGATTGGACATTATTTGGAAAGGCACAAACCTGTCTATATAAAGTCCCACAGTTGACAGTGCATGTCAGAGCAAAAACAAAGCCACAAGGTTGAGGAAACTGTCCTTGGAGCTCCGAGACAAAATTGTGTCGATGCACAGATCTGGGGAAGGTTACAAAAACATTTTTGCATCATTGAATGTCCCCAAGAACACAGTGGCCTCCATCATTCTTAAATTGGAAAAGTTTGGAACCACCAAGATTCTTCCTAGAGCTGGCCGCCCAGCCAAACTGAGCAACCGGGGGAGAAGGGCTTTGGTCAGGGAGGTGACCAAGAACCTGATGGTCACTCTGACAGAACCTTCCAGACGGACAACCATCGCTGCAGCAATCCACCAACCAGGCCTTTATGTTAGAGTGGCCAGACGGAAGCCATTCCTCAGTAGAAGGCATCGTAAAGGTGAAGCATTGTGGTGGTAGCCTCATGCTGTGGGGATGTTTTTCAGCGGCAGTGACTAGTCAGGATTGAGGGAAAGATGAACGGAGCAAAGTACAGAGAGATCCTTGATGAAAACCTGCTCCAGAGCGCTCAGCACCTCAGACTGGGGCGAAGGTTCACTTTCCCAAAGGACATCAACCCTAAGCACACAGCCAAGACAATGCAGGAGTGTCTTCGGGACAAGTTTCTGAATGTCCTTGAGTGGCCCAGACTTGAACCTGTTCGAACATCTCTGGAGAGACCTGAAAATATCTGGGCAGCGACGCTCCCCATCCAACCTGACAGAGCTTGAGAAGATCTGCAGAGAAGAATCGGAGAAATTCCCCAAATACAGGTGTGCCAAGCTTGTAGCGTCATACCTAAGAAGACTTGAGGCTGTAATTTCTGCCAAAGTTGTTCAACAAAGTACTGCGTAAAGGGTCTGAATACTTATCTAAATGTAATATTTCATTTTTTTTATTCTAAAAACCTGTTTTTGCTTTGTCATTATGGGGTATCGCTTGTAAACTGATGAGGAAACAAAACAATTTAATCAATTTTAGAATAAGACTAACGTAACATGTGGAAAAAGTCAAGGGGTCTGAATACCTTCTAAATACACTGTATATGAAAAAGGTATCAGAAGTGGACCATGTGTGAAGCAATTATGCACAGATTTTGCATAGTGTCACCAGAAATAACTCTAACCTGCTCTCTGCATGTTTTATTCAACGACAGTTCGTGCAGGTTTTAGTTTTCATAGTATTTAGTACAATCACTTCATGAATGCACTACAACCCAATAAGGTCAGCTAATTAAAATCGAGTACTGTGGCAGCAGTTTATGTGGTCATACTGACAAGGTGAATAATAATAGATACATGTCACAAGACGTAAAATGGTGCCGGAGAAGAAGGCAGTCGTTTTACGTGCCCCCAACTCATTGTGTTTTTTGGTTTGTTTATTTGGATTGTTTGTAACTTATTTCTTTTACTTCTTTTGTACATATGTTGCCGCTACCGTCTCTTATGACCGAAAATAACTTCTAGACATCAGGACTGCGATTACTCACCACGGACTAGCAGAATCCTTTTTTTCCTTTCACGACTCTGACGAGCCCGACGCGAAGGATATACTGCTTTCTCGGGAACAGGACCCGATCCCCGTGATCTGCGTGAAGAGGAGGCGGAGAAAGAGGGGCAAAAGGGCGGGCTGCCTTCTGAGAATTTGTAGGCAATCGAATAAACCTCCACTTCTCTCCATTCTGCTAGCAAACGTGCAATCTTTGGAGAAAAAAGTTGAAGAGCTACGCAGAAGATTAAACTACCAACGGGACATTAAAAACTGTAGCATCTCATGCTTCACAGAGTCGTGGCTGAACGACAACACTATCAACATACAGCTGGCTGGTTATACGCTGTTCCCGGCAGGATAAAACAGCTGCGGCGGACTATGTATTTTTGTAAATAACAACTGTTGCACGACATCTAAGGAAGTCTCGAGGTATTGCTCGCCTGAGGTAGAATATCTAATGATAAGCTGTAGACCACACTATCTACCGAGAGAGTTTTCGTCTGTATTATTCGTAGCTGTTTTACATACCACCACAGTCAGAGGCTAGCACTAAGACAGCATTGAATGAGCTGTATTCCGCCATAAGCACACAAGAAAACGCTCACCCAGAGGCGGCGCTTCTAGTAGCCGGGGACTTTAATGCAGGGAAACTTAAATCTGTTTGACCAAATTTCTATCAGCATGTTAAATGTGAAAAAATTGTCAAGGACTCCAGCCTCCCTAGTCATAGACTGTGCTCTCTGCTACCAAATGGCAAGCGGTACCAGAGCGCCATGTCTAGGTCCACAAGAGGCTTCTAAACAGCTTCTACCCCCAAGCCATAAGACTCCTGAACATCTAATCAAATGGCTACCCAGACTATTTGCACTGCCCCCCCCCCCCCCCCCCCCCTCATGCATAGTCACTTTAATAACTCTACCTACATGTACATACTACCTCACTAACCGGTGCCCCCGCACATTGACCATGTATCGGTACCCCCCTGTATATGGTCTCGCTATTGTTATTTTACTGCTGCTCTTGAATTACTTGTTACTTTTATCTCTTATTCTTATCCATATATATTTTTTAACTGCATTGTTGGTTAGGGGCTCCTAAGTAAGCATTTCACTGTATTCGGCGCTTGTGACTAATAACATTTGATTTTATTTGATTAGTGGCAGCTATGTTATTGGGTATTGTAGCCATGAGGGCTGATTAGCATATCATCCAGCGTTCCCTTTTTGTCACTGGAACAGTAGATACCAACTAACATAACACTGCAACCATATAAAATGGTCGTAAATAGAATCTCCAATGTGCAACCAAACAATGTTCTGCCGTTTGAAATGATTTTCTACCATCGTGTCAGTGTTTTATTGAATATAGAGAGAACATTGAGCACACGGTCTGTGTCAATCTGCCCCCGTTTGGCAGCAATTTGTAATCGCTTATAAAAAGTGTTCAAATCCTCAACCTAGAATTTTGAAATGACTTTAAAAGTAAGATTATCTGCTCTTGATATATGATTGAGTTTAATCCCATTTGGCTAATGCAGAAAGGCTGATAAAAGATAATAGTTTTTTTTACGTTTCCAGTGTAAGTCTCATGCTGGAGGGGATGTAGAAGTTTAAGTTCTTGAAATGTTAATTGAAAAGTAGTGAAATCCAACTTCATTTGAAAATGGGCTCTAAAATGTCTCTGTTTCTTCACTTCACATGCTGTACTGTAGATATGTACATCGCAATTACACAATTCAGCGTTAAAATATTCTGTCACTACATCCCCAGTATCCATTGTGTCCTTTGACAGTAAAGCTGTGCACTCTTTTTTGTCCCTTCTGGTTTTCTTTTCTTTGTTAGCTTGTTAGCTTTGGTCACTGTTGGTCACCTGTCTCCGCTGATCTTTTCTGTGGCCTAGAAGACAGAGGCTTTAGAGGACACCTGCAGACTCATGTAATGACGGCTTTGGCTGCGACTGCAGACACATGACAGGATTTACCCAAGCAGTGTTTGTGTGAAAACATCAGATGTCGACAGGAACCTGTATCACACGTGCCTGTGCAGGCATAGCATTGCCTCCTCTGTGGCAGCAGACATGCTTTCTGTTCCCCCAGGGAACCCACTCCTAGTAATCCCGCTGGTGTGATATGGTTGGTCACCCTGCTTTCAGCCACAGCGGCTCTCCCCCGCTGATGCTTCACTCATTTTCCACTTCTGAGAGGAATTTTTCGCCTAGGGTTTGCTGGGGCAGGGGCTTTTAGGGGATCAGTTTTCTCAATTGTACATTTCCTGTTTCCTTCAGTACCCAAACAAGACTCCTCCCTCAGACTACAGGAAAGAGATGTTCTGACAGTCTGAGTCAGTCATTAATCTTTACGTGACAGCTTGTGAATTCATTTGAAAAGCTGTAAAGGTGTGTTCTGATGATTATGAGCGGCATTTTAGCATGTAGATGCATGCCAGCAAAGCCACGACACAACAAAACACTTAACAATGCATTAATTGCACTATAACAGTGACAAACGGTGCCCACAAACTGTTAGGGCCCTACATAAAGCTGTCCCAACAGCAGAGCTTTCTTTTCAGCACCATGGAGTGAATCCTTACCACCGCTACACCTGGCTATCAGCGGAGCCTTGTCTGGCAGCGAAACAGTTCATTCAGCCTAATTTACTGCCTTTAAATAAAACATTGCTGACATGGCTGACTTGCTTAAAACTTCTTATGGCTGCAATCCCGTTAACGGGATCGATATGACAACAGCCAGTGAAAGTGCAGGGCGCCACATTCAAACAACAGAAATCTCATAATTAAAATTCCTCAAACATACATGTATCTTATACCATTTTAAAGGTAATCTTGTTGTTAATCCAACCAAAGTGTCCGATTTCAGATAGGCTTTTCAGCGAAAGCACCACAAACGATTATGTTAGGTCACAGCAAAATCACAGACAAACACTGTCATTTTTCCAGCCAAAGACAGGAGTCACAAAAAGCAGAAATAGAGATAAAATGAATCACTAACCTTTGATGGTCTTCATCAGAGGACACTCATAGGACTTCATGTTACACAATACATGTATTGTTTGTTCGATAAAGTTAATATTTATATCCAAAAACCTCAGTTTACATTGGCGCCATGCTCCAAAATATCCGGAGAAATTGCAGAGAGCCACGCCAAATAACATAAATACTCATCATAAACTTTGATGAAAGATACATGTTCTACATAGAATTAAAGATACACTTGTTCTTAATGCAACCGCTGTGTCAGATTCCAAAAAGCTTTAAGTCAAAACACAATATTCAATAATCTGAAAACTGCGTTCAGCCACAAAAGCAAGCCATACAATTACCCGCCAAATTGTGCAGTCAACAAAACCCATAAAAAGCATTATAAATCTTCACTTACCTTTGCTGATCTTCGTCGGAATGCACTCCCAGGACTCCCACTTCCACAAGAAATGTTAGTTTTGTTCGGTAATGTCCATCATTTATGTCCAAATAGCTATTTTTGTTAGTGTGTTTGGTAAACAAATCCAACGTCAGGAAGCGCGTTCACTAAAAGCTGACGAAATGTCCAAAAGTTCCGTAACAGTCAGTAGAAACATGTCAAACGATGTATTGAATCAATCTTTAGAATGTTTTTAACATAAATCTTGAATAACGTTCCAACCGGAGAATTACATTGATGAGCGATGGAACAGAGCTCCCTCTCATGTGAACGCGCATGGTTAGAGCATGGTCAGGTCATGGCAGACCTGACTAATTCCCCTCTCATTCGGCCCCCCTTCACAGTAGAGGCATCAGACAAGGTTCTACAGACTGTTGACATCTAGTGGAAGCCGTAGGAAGTGCAAACTCATCCATATCTCGCTGTGAATTCAATAGGATCTTTGTTGAAAATCCACCAGCCTCATTCCCACTTCCTGTTTGGATTTTTTTCTCAGGTTTTTGCCTGCCATATGAGTTCTGTTATACTCACATACATCATTCAAACAGTTTTAGAAACTTCAGAGTGTTTTCTATCTTCAAAATAGATAAAACACAAAAGTGTTTTCTTTCTTCAACTGGGACTGAGGAGCAGGCAGTTTACTATGGGCACATCTGTGCACCTTTCAACCAAGCTACTCAATACTGCCCCTGCAGCCATAAGAAGTTATTAAACAATTGTAGTTTCTACTGACAATTGAGATGTACAAACTATTGCATAAGGGGACGACGAGCTGATAAGAGGCAATCCGTAATTTCAATTAAGACATGAATCAAATCAAATTGTATTGGTCACATACACATATTTAGCAGATGTAATTGTGGGTGTCGTGAAATGCTTGTGTTCCTAGCTCCAACAGTGCAGTAGTATCTAACAATACACAACAATACACAAATATAAAAGTAAAATAATGGAATTAAGAAATATATAAATATTAGGATGAGCAATGTTAGAGTGGCATTGACTAAATACAGTAGAATAGAATACAGTATATACATTTGAGTTGAGAAAAGCAGTATGTACACATTATTAAAGTGACTAGTGTTCCATTATTAAAGTGGCCAATGCTTCCATGTCTATGTATATAGGGCAGCAGCCTCTAAGGTGCAGAGTTGAGTAGCCGAGTGGTAACCGCCTAGTGATGGCTATTTAACAGTCTGATGGCCTTGAGATAGAAGCTGTTTTTCAGTCTCTCTGTCCCAGCTTTGATGCACCTGTACTGACCTCGCCTTTTGGATGATAGTGGGGTGAACAGGACGTGGCTCGGGTGGTTGATGTCCTTCATGATCTTTTTGGCCTTCCTGTGACATCGGGTGCTGTATGTGTCACGGAGGGCAGGCAGTGTGCCCTCGGTGATGCGTTGGGCAGACCGGACCACCCACTGGAGAGCCCTGCGGTTGCGGGCGGTGCAGTTGCCATACCAGGCGGTGATATAGTCCAACAGGATGCTGTCAGTTGTGCATCTGTAAATGTTTCTGAGGGTCTTAGGGGCCAAGCCGAATTTCTTCAGCCTCCTGAGGTTGAAGAGGCGATGTTGCGCTTTCATCACACTGACTGTGTGGGTGGACCATTTCAGATTGTTAGTAATGTGTACGCCGAGGAACTTGAAGCTTTCCACCTTCTCCACTGTGGTTCCATCAATGTGGATAGGAGCGTGCACCCTCTGCTGTATCCTGAAGTCCACGATCAGCTCTTTCATTTTGTTGACGTTGAGAGAGAGGTTATTTTCCTGGCCCCACTCTGCCAGTGCCCTCACCTCCTCCCTGTAGGCTGTCTTGTCATTGTTGGTAATCAGGCCTACTACTGATTGGTAATCAGGCCTACTACTGCAATCTTGGTGATTGAGTTCAAGGTGTGCGTGGCCATGCAGTCATGGGTGAACAGGGAGCACAGGAGGGGGCTCTGTGTGGCCTCTGTGTTGAAGATCAGCGAAGTGGAGGTGTTGTGTCCTACCTTCACCACCTGGGAACGGCCCGTAAGGAGGTCCAGGACCCAGTTACACAGGGCGGGGTTCAGACCCAGGGCCCTGAGCTTAATGATGAGCTTGGAGGGTACTTTGGTGTAGAAGACTGAGCTATAGCCAATGAACAGCATTCTGACTCAGGTATTCCTCTTGTCCAGATGGGATAGGGCAGTGTGCAGTGCGATGGCGATTGCATCGTCTGTGGATCTATTGAGGCAGTAAGCAAATTGAAGTGGGTCTAGGTTGTGAGGTAAGTTGGAAGTGATATGATAGCATCTCAAAGCACATGATGACATGAGTGAGTGCTACGGGGCGATAGTCATTTAGTTCAGTTACCTTTGCTTTCTTGGGTACAGGAACAATAATGGTGGACATCTTGAAGCAAGCGGGGATAGTAGACTGGGATAGGGAGGGATTTAATATATCCGTAAACACTCCAGCCAGCTGGTCTGTGCATGCCCTGAGGTCAGGGCCGGCAGCCTTGTGAGGGTTAACACGCTTAAATGTCTTACGTCGGCCACTGAGAACAAGGGCCCACAGTCCTTGGGAGCGGGCCACGTTGGTGGCACTGTCTTATCCCCAAAGCTTGCGAAGAAGGTGTTTAGCTTGTCTTGGAGCAAGACGTCAGTGTCCGCGAGCTAGGACGGACCTAGTCAATGTAACTATTTGTTCAGCACTTTTGAAATGTACAGCGATAGAATTCAGGACATGGGCCGTTCTTACAGTATTCTCCCTGTACACCAAGTCAGAAACTTAGGATAATTAGAGAGGGCTCTTACAATTTAATTTCTCTAAAACATGCTATAGGCTACATGTGCACCACCAAGTCAGAACAGTAGGCTAAGTTATGAAAGGGAAAGGGACCAAATGTTTAACGTGAGGCACATGCGATACTAACAGCTTACAACACAACATACACTTTGTATTACTTTCTTAGCTAGTATACATATCTCCCTGGCATATGACAATGTATGCAGCAGCATACAATACATTTTTGGACTTGTTGTGATGTGCTCACTTGAACAGGAAGTTGCGCGGTGGTCCTTTTGGGCAAATTTTGTCATGAAACTTTGTCATCTAAGTCTGGCATTCTCTGGATTTATGGTGCTTTCACGACATCTGGGAACATGGAGACAAACAAGGTCGAATCATGACATCAGTGATCTTCAAGTCAGAGCTCTAGAAAGAGGCCAGAGTTCCCGACTTGGAATTCAGATGACCTGGCTTCCACAATCACCCGACCTCAACCCAATTGAGATGGTTTGGAATGAGTTGGACTGCAGAGTGAAGGAAAGCAGCCAACAAGTGCTCGGCATATGTGGGAACTCCTTCAAGACTGTTGGAAAAGCATTCTAGGTAAAGCTGGTTGAGAGAATACCTAGAGTGTGCAAAGCTGTCATCAAGGCAAAGGGTAGCTACTTTGAAGAATCTAAAATCTAAAATATATTTTGATTTGTTTAATACTTTTTTGGTTACTACGTGATGTGTTATTTCATAGTTTTGATGTCTTCACTATTATTCTACAATGTAGAAAATAGTCAAAATAAAGAAAAACCCTGGAATGAGTAGGTGTGTCCAAACTTTTGACTGGTACTGTATATACATATTTTTTCAGCTAAACAGGTGGGGCTCAGGTTCTGCCCTGAGTGACGGGTCTTCACTGATGCCATGAATGGTTATGTCCTTTATCTGACAGGCCTATATCCATACCAAAAAAAAGCCTATTTTTTTGTATTTTTTGTAATTAAACGTCACCAAAAAGTGTTTTCCAATATCATCACTGAATAAGAGAGCAGGCGTATTGTTTATTTGAAGAATGAATAAGTCACAAAGGATGTCATATTTTCACTGTATCTCTAGGAAGTAATAGAAGTCATTGTGGCGGAGCTGAGAAGCCTATATAGACTTCAGCCAGACTGGCTCTCTGGAAGCACTTCAATGTACAGTTGCAGCAAAATATATTGGCACTCATGCACTTTTAATTCCCTATTTCTATTCACAAGTTTAAGGACCGGACATGAAATGGGTTTAGAATATTTATTGAGGAAATGGAGTGAATGTGAGAATGAGGATTCATTGGGGAAATGAAAATGGACCAGATGAAGCCAAGGGCTGCAGACGAAGGATTCGGAGAGGTTGACTATGTACGTTTTCAGGTAGACGTCACCGTCAGGCCGTGGTAGTTAGGATGCAGTGGTGAAGGAATTCCCCCGCAGAAGACACCTCAGTTAAAAGAGAAAGAAGGTGGGGAAGGGTACAATACCAAACAGAGACATGGAATGACTGTTTGATAAGGTTTAAGTAGGGTGGTAGTGGTGATTAAGGAGAGTGAGAACAGGTGTTGAGGCTGATTAGCAGTTATTAGCAGCTGGAGCTTGTTTGATGAGTTACGTTCAAGGCAACTAGTTAAGCGTTGCAAACAGTAGTTGAGGCTGGTTGGCAATGGTTAGCAGCTTGTTTTTGTTGAGTGTCTAGGGAGCTGCATTCAAGGCAACTAGTTAATTGTTACGTTTAAGTCTGGTCCTTTCTTCTGAATTTTTGTTAATCCTTAACACCATAAATAAGTTGACATTTAAAAAAATATATATATGTGGGTCTCCACACGTTATTGTATTTTCAATATTGCAGAACCTATTTTATTTTTATAAACTTAAGTTTAATTTAGAAAATAAAGACAAATGGCATAGACAAACATTTTGACAACACAGAGCTAGTACTTGGTTGCACAGCCTTTGGCCAAGATACTGTAACTGCAGAAAATCTTTTTTTGTAGCCATCAGTGAGTACCCAACACCTTTCTACTGGCAAGTTTGCCCACTTTTCAGCAGCAAACTGCCCTAATTCGTCAACCTCTGTGTTCAGCTCTTGCCATAGGTTATGGACGTGATTCAGATCTGGACTCTTCATTTGCCACTCCAGCGTTTCTTCTTGAACCAGTTTAGGTAGCTTTTGATGTGTGTTTGGGGTTGTTGTCCTGCTGGGAATGCCCTTACATTGATGACTTTTTGCAAATCCAATTAGTTTCCCACATTGATTCAATGTCATCACATTGATCTTTTGTGTTGAAATTACTTGGAAGCAATGTTGATTCAACCAGTTTTTGCCCAGTGGGGTTTGTCTTGGCCAAAGGCTGTGCAACCAAGTAATTTGTGATCCACCACCTGGATTCGGTCCCATGTAGCAATTTTTTTTTTTACACAGGATAAAAGTAGAGACTCAGAGATAGAAAAAGGTATATTATACACTGCAGTTGAGGAACAATGGGAATGTAATTCTGCTTCGAAAGTTGATAAACTTGTAACCCACTTTTGAGAAAATGGCCTGTGAACATTTTGGTACAGTACACCTACTGGAGAGAAATTAAAAAAATAATAATAATAATCCCCCTCCCCGCTTGCTATTTCCCGCTATGCCCAAAATGACAAATTCCTAATGCCAGCGGGCGAGTGTAGTTTGCCGCTCAAGACGTGATTTGCATCTCTGGCGGGTAGCCCCCATTCAGAAGGACCACTATAAGCCCTCGGCAAGTCACATTTGCATCTCTGGCGTTTAGCCTCCACTCAGAGGACAGCTATACGCCTTAGGCAAGCCATCTAGCCATGAGTTCATTTGAAAGGCAATAGCCAGGAATCTCATTCGGCCTGCCACCTTCCAGCTAACCACATCCAGCCAGAGGCTGCAAGCTGTTTTTTTGTGATCTATAAACCTACAGTTTGATTTGATTTATTTGCCATTTAATATTTTTTTTAAAACACACGAGGACACAATGCATAAACAATAATTGAGGATGACACAAAAGTGATACACCTAATAATTTAGTTATAGACATTAATAGCCTACATTTGTGTCATTTGTTTTATATACTAGGCTATATTTTGGAGGCAATACCAACTGTACCTAGCAACTTTTCCAGATTCTTTGTTAAAACTTCTTCGGGATCGGTGTCCCTTCCACGGGACCGTTGAGCTAATGTAGGCTAATGCGATTAGCATGAGGTTGTATGTAACAAGAACATTTCCCAGGACATAGACATATTTGATATGGGCAGAAAGCTTAAATTCTTGTTCATCTAACTACACTGTCCAATTTACAGTAGCTATATTGCACATACACTGTTGCCATCTAGTGACCAAAATCTAAATTGTGCCTAGGCTGGAATAATACATTATGGCTTTTCTCTTGCATTTCAAATATGGTACAAAAAAATAAATTAAAAAAACTCACGTTTTTTACTTTGTATTATCTTTTACCAGATCTAATGTGTTATATTCTCCTACATTTCACATTTACACAAACCTCAAAGTGTTTCCTTTCAAATGGTATCAAGAGTATGCATATCCTTGCTTCAGGTCGTGAGCTACAGGCAGTTAGATTTGACTATGTAATTTCAGGTGAAAATGGGAAAAAAAGGGTTAGATCCTAAAACAAAGGTGAAATAAAAAACAGTTGCTGTTGAGATGTGTTTGTTACTTTAACTCTGTGAAACATTTATTTGGGCTGCAATTTCTGAGGCTGGTAACTTTAATGAACTTATCCTCTGCAGCAGAGGTAACGAAGGTTACTTATGTAACCATGGTTATGTGAGCTATATGGATCACTCCAAAATATTGGTATCACTCCGCAAGGCGGGAGGTATACATCCGAGGTGAGGATTTACAGATTTACTGCCGTGCACACCTTTGTCACGGCTGGGGTCGCCCCTATGTATAGACCCCATGGCCACGACACACGTTCTCCACATAATTTTTGAGGTGCCTCTAGCACTGTAGAGGGACCTGGCCAGCCGGCGGCGAAGTTCCAGCGCGGGACCGAGACGCAGGGGCCGTCAAAGTGGAAGGGGAAAGGGAAAGGGAGGTAACGCCCAGGACCGCTGAACCAAATGCAGAGGGAGGTGCCACATTACCCGATAGTACCTAGCAAAGGTACCACAAAATATGTGGAGTAGAACCCATGAAGGACGGGGGCCGGCACAGGAATTGGAGTCGGTACCCCTCGAGCATTGTGAACAACACCCAAGGGGACTCCACACCCTCCTCCCACCTTGCCCTTTGAGACCGGGAGTAGCGGCCGAGGCCGGGGAAGATGGCGTCAGGGGTCCTGTTGAGGCCCGCCTCTCCTCTGGTGCCCCGAGCGCCTAGGTCACCCAGGCGCATCCCTATGGTGGTGATGGTTGACAGGTTGTTGCTCCATTGCACAGTTTGCCTCTCCCCGCTGTTGTCCCTCAGCACGAGGCGATGGGGGTGGAGAGGGACCCCACCGTTGTTCGGGTGCAGGTGGGTGGCGACGGTCCGTCTGCCTTTGACCTGGGGCCTGAGGAGGCGGTATCAGGGTCTCCCGGTCCCTACGGACCTTATCAGTCTGCTCCAGAACGTCATCAACCCCTGGGCCAACTTCAACCCTGGGGTGACGAGGAGAGTGGCAAATGTGCTCTGGAGAGCAGACGGGATTGGGCCAGCCAGAGATAGCGCTGGGAGGTAACCACCTGCACCATGGCCCGTCCGTTGGCTCGGGCCACATCCCTCTGGAGCAGGGAAAGCAGGCGAGACACCTCAATCGCTTCCCGTAGGAGTTCCTCTGTGCCCTCCTGCAGCCGGGGCAACAGAGTCTGCAGGTAGGCCTGGCCAAGAGAGCAGAGGGACCCATATGTGACTTTCAAGTCCACATCAAGCACTCTGGGGGGTCCGGGAGGACCATGGCAGCTATCATGGTGTCCATGGTTGGGTACTCCCGGAACCTCGCGGAACTCAGCAGAGATGAGGACAGATGGAGAGTCATCACTGTCCACCAGTTTGATGTCCAGTGCAGTGGCTACCCGAGTGAGTAGGCTGGCGGGTGATGAAACCCCGCTGCCGGCTTCTGATGGCCTGTCAGCCTGGTAGCCTCGCTCACGGTGGTGAACAGTGCCAGAATCGCCCCCCAGGAACAGCCTATTACTGGTCAACAGGGAACAGCTGTCGTCATTATCGAAGCTATCAACCTCCTGACGCAGGGCATGCGCCCTCCATTCAAGGTGGTACCAGCAGTCCGACTCCTGCCCCCATCCAGGACTGGCAGCAGGTGGGCTATGCCTGCGGTGGCTCCGGCTACACTTCCTGGGAGGGGTACTGGTTCCAGTATAGAGACTAACAGCTCGCTGGCGCACCACTCCTGAGGGAGGGAGCTCGTCCCCAGCCTGCGCCAGAGCGCTCCACCGCCCTCTGTGCGTAGCTCAAACCCAGGCAGTGCATACACGAGGTATGCGGATCCCCAGGGAAGATGTCACCATCACACCTGTTACAAAGGGAAGCCATAAGCTCAGCCAAGCCAACAAGGCCACGGAGCAGGGGTCCGACGCCCCGGGAGAGCTTATTTCGTGACCCGCTTGGACCCGCTTGACCACACGTGGTCCCGTGTGGCTCAGTTGGTAGAGCATGGCGCTTGCAACGCCAGGGTTGTGGGTTCAATTCCCACGGGGGGACCAGGATGAATATGTATGAACTTTCCAATTTGTAAGTCGCTCTGGATAAGAGCGTCTGCTAAATGACTAAAATGTAAATGTAAATAGGAACCCGGTGAGGGATAAATGACCTCTGCAAAAAATGGGGAAGACACGTGTGGGAAAAGCAGGCAGACCAAAAAACAGCAACCCTGTAATGGATTTGATTGACTTGTTTTTGTTTTACGCCAACTGCAATATTACCTACTGGTTTAATATCCAAGCAGTAAAAACAGCACCGTATGATGGAGTAACTCCGGCAAGGAACTCCAAAGTTAATGTCTCAACGTAGTGGAAAGCCCACCACGATACACTTACACTCCTCAGGGGAAAGAACAAGAAAAAAAAGCTGCAGGGTAATTAACAGAGAACCCGTCTATGGCACGGGGAGCAGCATGTTAAAGCTATTCACAACACATACACATAGAACAAGCCAGTCGGCAAGTCGTGTAAGGTAAATAACAGTTTGTGGCAGCAAGAGCCACCATACTAATGGATGCACACAGAGTCATAGTGTAACGCAAACGTAGTGTAACGCTAACAATACACGAGCACGACAAACCATAGGCAGAAGAGACAAATCAACCGCACGCAGCGAGTGGAGCACTCAAGAGGAGGGGCTGGCCATGTGGCCAGCTGCTCCAGGCTGCAAACAAACAGTGAGTGTACTTCCACGGAAGATATTGCACTTACCAGTGACTTACCAAGCGATCATCAGAAAGTTTGTACCTCAAACCATACGGACCTCTGGCGAGAAAATGACAGAGAACGTGTGTCGCGGCCATGGGGTCTATAAATAGGGGCGGACCCCAGCCGTGACACAGGTTTACACGGGAGTAAATCTGTAAATCCTCACCTCGGATGTATCCCTCCGCCATTGCGTGATACCAATATATTGGAGTGATCCAATATAGTGAGATATAACTCTGGGTCCTTCCTTTCCTGTGGTGGTCCTCATGAGAGCCAGTTTCATCATAGTGCTTGATGAAAGTTTTTGAAATTTTCCACATTGATCTTCATGTCTTAAAATAATGATGGACTGTCATTTCTCTTTGCTTATTTGACCTGTTCTTGCCATAATATGGACTTGGTCTTTTACCAAATATGGCTATCTTCTGTATGCTACCGATACCTTGTCACAACACAACTGATTGGCTCAAATGCATTAAGAAGATAGCATTAAGGAATTCCACAAATTAACTTTTTACAAGGCCAAACCTGTTAATTGAAATGCATTCCAGGTGACTACCTCATTTTCATGGTTGAGAGAATGCCAAGAGTGTGCAAAGCTGTCATCAAGGCAAAGGGAGGCTACATTGAAGAATCTCAAATATAAAATATATTTTGATTTGTTCCTTCTTCACAAGCACACATTCATCTGTAAGTGTTGTCGTATGCATTGGCATCAGGCATGGTATGAGTGTCCAAGCAAAAGCATGCAAAAGTCAACATTATGCCCTTACAAGGCTGGATTGAACTGTTAAGCCCAAAGCTCTGGACACTTTGACCCTAATTGTTCAAAATGCTGATTAATAAACTTTGGAGATGAATACTAGGTCTGAAAGAATTACAGCACCTAGCCATGGGTGCATTCAACTTAATGGTGCTGAGTTCCCCAGAGCCTTGGAGACATTTCAGACACCTTTGTCATCGCTTTGTCACACATAGAGACAAAGTAAAATCTCGCCAAATGTAAACTTAGATTTATTTTATTTAACCAGGCAAGTCATTTAAGAACAAATTCTTATTTACAATGATGGCCTACCTAGGCCAAACCCAGACAAGCTGGGCCAATTGTGCACCGCCCTATAGGATTCCCAATCACAGCCAGATGTGATACAGCCTGAATTCGAACCGGGTGTCTGTAGTGACACCTCAAGCACTGAGATGCCGTGCCTTAGACCGCTGTGCCACTCAATAGCCTGTAGACTCTGTTGAATTCTACCCAGAGTTTCACAAATACTGTTTTGCAACCCCAAATAAGCTATTAGAGAAAAGGCACTACAAACATAAAGACATAAACTATTTCCTACTAGGTATAAAATTCATGTTTGTTCTATTTGCGTCTATTTGGTCTATTCTAATAGATAATGATGCTCTACAAGAGAATTTCAAAAAAATATGCAGAGACCTTTGACCAAACTCCCTGTGTGGACTGTAACTCAGTCCATCAATTAAGTATGTGATAAATAGATCATACTAGAGTACACAACGTGTGCCTGAGACTGCTCTCGGGAGGAGGACGGGACTGCAGCGGACTCATTGCGGCTTTGTGAAATCTAGGTCAACAGAAAAAGAGAAAGAGAGAAAGAGGGTGAGAGAGAGAGAACTATGATATACTGTATGTAACTGTGTTTCTCTTATCAAATCAAATCAAACCACATTTTATAAGGAACAGTCAGACGCAAAAGTTTAGGCAGAGCTCCAAAACACTTTTCTAAGAAATGCTGTGAAGATGACACACACTGTACACGTACAATGTTTACACCACAGATATACTGTCTATCATCCTGGCCACTTCATGGCTTCAGCTAAATTTCATTCACCATCAACAAGACATTCAAAAAAGAAAGTGTAATAATATCTTTACATTTTGCCAGTTGTGAATCGGACGTCATTTTTCATCTAACTTGTATCACATTGAGGTGTTACATGTTGTTCAGTCTGATTGGCTAAAATTACATAGCGTGATATCACACTGCAACCGTTGTGACACTGACTTTAAGTGATACTGCTAACATGAAACAGTGTAAGAGGACACACGCCCATGTCTTTTGACTTACTGTGTGCATTTGGTTGGATAGTCATCAGGTGAAATCATGTATGTATTGAGCACTGGGTATTACTGTGTGCATATGGTAAAAACTTTTTTTAAGGATTATGTGCAGCCGCTCTGGGCTTCGGTTGTACACTCTGATTTAGACTGAGTGTAAGGTCGAGGGAGAAAAATAGAATATTCTCTTACTTGGGTAGAGTTGTAGATACTGCATGTGCCTCTCATTTCTTTAAATCATTCATAACCAGCGTTGCTTCCCAAGTCCAAAATGGATCATTTCCATCTCAAAGTTTTCATAATTTGTCCATTAAGGAGAAAATGCATGAGAATGTGTGCTCGGCTGCTCGACAGGACCCACACGTGGCTGGCTGCATCACACCCTGCTCCCCCTAGGAAAAATATAACATGACCCATATAAGCAGTGGTGATGCAGGAAACAGAAGAAGCTCAGCAAGCTGCTTGCTTAATGAAGCCTCTATTATCCCACCGCCGGAGAGGAGCGAGACAGAGTGGAAAATTAGCTCAATAAAGAAGGGGATTTGGCATTTTGGAGCTAATGCTAATACTCAGGAAGCTATGCATTTAGGATCACTGTATAGGGTACTGATAACCCTGCGTCAGCGCACTGTACTATGACATAATGCATAATTGATTATTTATGATAATAAGCCTCCAGGCAAACAACCTGTTTGTCCAAATGACATGCATAATAGCGCAGCTTAGCCGATGCTGTGCACAACAATTCCAAAGTGTGAATTATGAGTGAGTATTAGCATATGTACCTCAACTCAGTCAAATCCTTTGAATCTGCATGTCAGCAAAAGACCTGTGTGCTTCAATTAGGGCTATCATTTGGAAATATCATAGCCTCTGGAATTTATGTGAAGGTGAGGCCTAGGAGTCCTTAAGGAACCATTTGAAAATAGCAATTAGTTTCTCATTTTAAAGATGGTAGTTGCTGCAATTTTCCGGCAGCCTCAAGATTTGGCTCCTATCAGCAGTTTTCTTGTGTAAAGTGAATTCACAGGACACCAGTAAAAAGGGAGGGGGAAAAATGACCCTGCCACTTGCCGAGGAACCTGGGAAAGGATTAAAGGAGCTGTAGCAGGAAGAGGATGCAGCCCAAATGAACGAGGCCAAGACAGCCGTGTTGTGAATACGAAAATATCCAAACTGGGAAATAGCTGTGCTCACATACTTTAAACATCCAAGGCCATGGAATGACTACAAACTGCAACATTTTCTGCCAATTCAATTTCAAGCAGTTTTGTCGTAACTATTTAAGATGTACACATTCAAAAGTACACTTAGAATCATATAATAGATTCATGTAGGGTTATTCATTTTCTTCCTATAGGAGAACCCTTTTTGTTGCTATCTAGAACCATTTGCAGAGAGTTCTACCTAGAACCCGCTATCTAGAGTTTTTCATAGAACCCCCTGTAAATGGTTATACCTAAAACCCTTTATGAAGGGTTCTTCCTGGAACCCTCTATGAACGATTATACCGAGAACACTTTTAACTTTGAAGGGTTCTTCCTAGAACCCTTTATGAACAGTTCCACCAGCCTTATTAGTCTTTATAATGTAACTCTTTATGAGAATACATACATCATAAAGGCTTTCTGTGAGGCCCTAGTTATACCCTAACACAGGGATGTTAGGAAACTCCTGGTTTACAGGCCTGCTGTCAGGCCTGCTGTGACTAGGGTGGGCATTCTAGTTTCTTTATTTCTATGTTTTATTTTTCTTTGTGTCTGGCCGGGTGTGGTTCTCAATCAGAGGCAGCTGTCTGTCGTTGTCTCTGATTGAGAACCATACTTAGGTATCCCTTTTTCCACCTGTCTTTTGTGGGAAGTTGACTTTGTTTAGGGCACATAGCCTTTGAGTTTCACGGTTTGTTTTTGTATTGTTTTTGTTCGGCGTCTTTTTCCCAAATAAAAGAAAATGTACGCTCACCACGCTGCACCTTGGTCCTCTCCTTTAAACGGCCGTGACAGAACTTCCCACCACCAAAGGACCAAGCAGCGTGGTAGAGAGGACTCCTGGACATGGGAAGAGATCCTGGATGGTAAGGGACCCTGGAGGCAGGCTGGGGAGTATCGCCGTCCAAGGGAGGAACTGGAGGCAGCTAAGGCGGAGCGGCAGCGTTATGATGGAACACGGCTGGCAAGGAAGCCCGAGAGACAGCCCCAAACATTTTTGGGGGGGGGGGGGGGAGCACACGGGGAGTGTGGCTGAGTCAGGTTGGAGACCCGAGCCAACTCCCCGTGCTTACCGTGGTGAGCATGTGACTGGTCAGGCCCCGTGCTATGGGGTGATGCGCACTGTGTCTCGGTTGAGCATTCACAGGCCGGTGTGCTCGGTGCCAGCCTCCCGCATTTGCCGGGTGGAAGTGGGCATCCAGCCAGAACGGGTTGTGCCAGCTCTGCGCTCGAGTCCGCCAGTGCGCCTCCACGGCCCAGTGTATCCGGTGCCTCGGCCAAGGAAGAAGCCTCCTGTATGTCTCCCCAGCCTGGTGAGTCCTGTGCCTGCTCCCAGAGCCAGGCCTCCTGTGTGTCTCTCCACTCCAGAGACGGCCTCCAGCCCGAAGCCTCCAGAGACGGCCTCCAGCCCGGAGCCTCCAGCGACGGCCTCCACTCCGGGGCCCGCAATGAGGGCTCCCAGTCCGGTGCCCGCAACGAGGGCTCCCAGTCCGGTGCCCGCAATGAGGGTTCCCAGTCCGGGGCCCGCAACGAGGGTTCCCAGTCCGGGGCCCGCTACGAGGGTTCCCAGTCCGGGGTCGGCGGCGAGGGTCCCCGCACCAGAGGCGCCACCAAAGGGGGGGGGGGGGCAGAGGCGGAGGGGGGGTCTACGTTCCGCACCAGAGCCGCCGCCGTAAAGGAGGCCCACCCCGACCCTCCCCTTTAGAGTCAGGTTTTGCGGCCGGAGTCCGCACCTTTGGGGGGGGGGGGGGGGGGGTACTGTCACGCTGTCAGGGTGTGACTAGGGTGGGCATTCTAGTTTCTTTACTTCTATGTGGTTCTCAATCAGAGGCAGCTGTCTATCGTTGTCTCTGATTGAGAACCATACTTAGGTAGTTATTTTTTCCATCTGTGTTTGTTGGGAAGTTGACTTTGTTTAGGGCACATAGCCTTTGAGCTTCACGGTTTGTTTTTGTACTGTTTATTGTTTTTGTTTGGCGTCTTTTTCCCAAAGAAAATAAAATGTACGTGCACAACGCTGCACCTTTGTCCTCTCCTTTAAACGGCCGTGACACCTGCAAATCACATTATGCTGGCTTGCAAAGTGAAGTGTAATGAAGTGTAATTCCTTGAAACAATTCTGAAAAGCAACCTGCAATAGAGCATGCTGGGAAATATGATAATGATGGATATGGTTTTGAGTGTTTTACACAAAACAGAGTAAACACGCAACCCTGGTTATTAACAACAACACAACAACAACATTAGTGTTCTTTTACACCACCAAATTAAGTTAATTTAATTCCTGATTCAACACTACAAATTAGACACTGAAAAATCAACACTAGGTTAAACTTCTTGTCAATAGGGGGTGCTGTTAGCACTTTGTAATAATTACGTTCCCAAATTAAACTGCCTCGTACTCAATTCTTGCTCGTACAATATGCATATTATTATTACTATTGGATAGAAAACACTCTCTAGTTTCTAAAACCGTTTGAATTATATCTGTGAGTGAAACAGAACTGGACTTAGAGCAATTTTCCTATGTGGATGTGAGAATGCAACATTTTGCTGGCTGTTCTCAGATCAGTTTATTAATTTGCCTGTCTTCTATTGGTTGAGATGCACTGCATACGCCTTCCCCTGGTTGTTAGCGAATAGTGAGACTTGAAATGGAGTCTCTAGGTAGATCTGAAAGGTTATAAATGGCTTGGGAAGAAAAGTACTGGTCTTTTCCCTCTTCGCTCTGGCGCAGGAAGGAGCTTGGCATATCGTACTAGAACCTTCGGTTATAACTCTTAGAAATATCCGGCTGTGTTTTTATTCGATATAGGTGTTAAAGACATCATAATGTTGTTATTTTAAACCGAATTATATCAGTTTATGTCAGTATATTGCGATTTTCGGATATTTATTAGTGTTGCGTTCTAGGGAGTTGGTGATGTCTGGACCACATTGCTAATGTTTACTGCTAATTGCAACGTTGAAGAGGACATTCTACAACCGAGCAACGATTCTTTTGGACAAAGGACACCTTTCCCAAGATTCTGATGGGAGTTCATCAAAAAGTAAGAACTATTTATGCTGATAATTCGTTGTTCTGTTGAAAAATGTTAAATGCATAAGCCGCCATTAATTTCAGTGTAGCCTCGCTTTAACGCACGCTGTATGTTGTAGTAACGTTAATTTTAAAAATGTAACACAGCGATTTCATTAAGAACTAATTTGTCTTTCATTTGCTGTCCAACCTGTAATTTTTAGTCAAGTTTATGATTATTTATTGATTAGAATAGGTGCCTCTCCAAAGATTTCTCCCGACATTTTCTGGGCAGCTTGGCAACTTTTCTCATTGTATAACCACGATTTGTGCCGCTAAATATGCACATTTTCGAACAAACTCTATATGCATTGTGTAATATGATGTTATAGGACTGTCATCTGAAGAATTCTGAGAAGATTAGTGAAAAAATTAATATATTTTGGTGGTTTATACGTTATCGCTATTTTTGGCTTGAATCACTGCTGTTGTGATGTTTGCTATTGTGGTAAGCTAATATAACGCTATATTGTGTTTTTGCTGTAAAACACTTAGAAAATCTGAAATATTGGCTGGATTCACAAGATCTGTGTCTTTCATTTGCTGTACGCTGTGTATTTTTAAGAAATGTTTTATGATGAGTAATTAGGTAATACACGATGGTCTCTGTAGTTATTCTAGTTGCTTTGGTGAGAGTTGTGATGGTGGCTGCAATGGTAAACTATGATTTATACCTGAAATATGCACATTTTTCTAACAAAACATATGCTATACAATAAATATGTTATCAGACTGTCATCTGATGAAGTTGTTTCTTGGTTAGTGGCTATTTATATCTTTATTTGGTCGAATTTGTGATAGCTACTGATGCAGTAAAAAAATGGTGGAGTAAGAAAAGTGGTGTCTTTTGCTAACGTGGTTAGCTAATAGATTTACATATTGTGTCTTCCCTGTAAAACATTTTAAAAATCAGAAATGATGGCTGGATTCACAAGATGTGTATCTTTCATCTGGTGTCTTGGACTTGTGATTTAATGATATTTAGATGCTAGTATTTACTTGTGACGCTATGCTAGGCTATGCTAGTCAGCTTTTTTACTGATGGGGGTGCTCCCGGATCCGGGTTTGGGAGGAATTAGAGGTTAATATGATGTTGGTCCCCCTTTGCTACTATAACAGCATCCACTCTCTGGGAAGACTTTCAACTAGATAGTGGAACATTGCTGCGGAGACTCGCTTCAATTTAGCCACGAGCATTTGTGAGGTTGGGCACTGATGTTGGGCGATTAGGCCTGGCTCTCAGTCGTCGTTCCAATTCATCCCAAAGGTGTTGGATGGGGTTGAGGTTAGGGCTCTGTGTTGGCCAGTCAAGTTCTAGAATGTCATTGTTTGCTGTAGCATTAAGTTTTCCCTTCACTGGAACTAAGGGGCCTAGCCTATCTGTTTGTCCCCCAGCTCGTTTCCTTGCTTCCACATTAATGTTTGTATGTCGTTTTGTTACCTGTGTGCTGACGCTGTTCCTGTCTTGTTTCTTGTCTGTTCCTCATTAAATGTTTGACTCCACGTACCTGCTTCTCGACTCCAGTGTTGGTCCTCACAGAATGTGGAAGCCATCAAACAAAGCATTGGGGAGTGCTGGCATTTCGGTTGGTGGTGACGAACCGTCCATCGACGGTTCCACCGTCGATGGAACCGGGGGTGCCTAAGCCAGCTCGACTGGCTTCTACGCCCTAGCTATCTCGAGACGTTTCCTTGCCCCGGTTGGCTCGGCAGGCGCCCATCCCACGTCAGGCCTCAGCCAGATCGCCACGGTTTTACGCCTCAGCCAGGCGTCCACGCTTCAGCAGGCTCGGCTCCCATGTTCCGGCAGGATCAGCAGGCTTTCACGCCTCAGCCGGATCGTCAGGCTCTTATGCCTCAGCAGGCTCGCCAGGCTCCCACGCCTCTGCCGGTTCGTCGGGATTTTATGCCTAGCCGGCTTGTCCAGCGCTCGTGCCTCAGCCGGCCCCTCAGGCTCGCCCAGGTGGGACCCCGGGTGGCGCCCCTATAGGGGGGTTACTGTCACGCCTGCACCCACTCTTCCCCCCCTAGCACTCGAGCACACCTGCTTCCCTCGTCACTCGCATCAGCGATCATTTGGACTCACCTGGACTCAATCACCTGTGTTTATTTCCTTCCCTATATCTGTCTTTCAGCTGCTTGACAGGCAGAGCCAACAAAATATGGTAAATTAACCTAAACCACTTGTTCTTGTCAGGTATAGTTCACTTTTATTTATCACTCAAATATCCAATTGATGTTGACCAATATTGAGACATATCGGTTCTTAGGATGAGAAATATTCTAGGTTGAACCCTATCCCTTTTCATTATAAGAACTGTTTTTAGAAGAACGTTCATTTTTGTAACCCTTCTGTCCAAGAGTGTAGGTCCGGTGATCCACATAATTATAGTTACATAACTACCGGAATGAGATTTCATACAGTGGAAATGGTTTATGTTCTTTGAATGATACGTTTCTCTATCTTTGACATTACTGTATGTTCAAATGCACTTATTTTTGTCTTGGACTGTTTCTCTGTCTCTATTTCAATTACATAGACCCCATATAGCTCCCAGTATATCACTTCCACCGGGCTGGGCTGCACTGTATCATATGAGCTATATGTCTGTGTTTGCTGTGTCCACTATAGGGCTATAAAAAGAGGAGAGTGATGGTGGAGGGAGGAGAAGGGAGCATCTCATTCCAAACCCCCACATTCTCTTTCCAAGATTTGGATGCCTACACTTCCTGATGACTCCGTTGCGATAATATATTCTCTGTACTGCAGAGGCGTGGCCCCACGGTCTCAGCTTTGATTAAATATCCATGATTGATTCAGACTATTGGCTCCTGTGTGTGTGTGTGTGTGTGTGTGTGTGTGTGTGTGTGTGTGTGTGTGTGTGTGTGTGTGTGTGTGTGTGTGTGTGTGTGTGTGTGTGTGTACACCCACGTGTGCATTGATAAGATTGTACTGCTTGATGGAAGAGTGAAAATTACAAGAGGTTCTTCTCTAATCATCTACTATTAGATGAACCAATGTTTACAAAGCTTGTTTACTGAGAGAATACCCGGTAAGAAATCCTTGAGGCTACTCACCAATAATAGGTTACCTTGCAGCCAAATCAAGTTGTCTGGTGCATTTAAGAATAGCTGGAGACAGTCCAAGTTTGTCTTGCACAACAGCTCAACGTGCCTAATTTAATAGTGAAAAGATTCCTCTATGTTTGATTGGAATGGATTTTAATCTCCTGCTGGTCAGTTCATTACTCTGAACCATTTTGCTTGAGTTTTGACCGAATCGTCTCGTTGCATACTGTGAAAATATACATATCTGAAAAGTTGAGTCCCGATACATTGCAGCACATTGTTTCATTTGTTTTGTTTGCATTGTTGTATTTCCCATTCCTTCTGGGAAATAAGACGACAGTGTTTTATGAATGTATGGAAAAGGGGCGGTGGTACATTGACAACATACGACGACGTTTGTTTCAAAGGGGGAATAACTCTTTAATGCTTAAATGATTTCAATAAAGTGTTTGCGACATTACAATCAGTCAAAATTAAACAGTAATAAATTAGTCATAAATTAGTCATAGACTAAGCTTAGATATTACAGTACTTTAGTACTATTCCAATTGCTGTGGTAGAGCACAGAAATCTGTCTCCGGTGAACGTACAGTAGGCTACAAGTCACTGTGAAGAAACATTTCCTGGAATCACTCACCCATTCCAGAGTAAGGAATCATTGTTTACCAAAGTGCGTGGGCAATTTTTCATGATATTCTACATGCCTCCTTTTTTCACATGCATAACACACACACACGCACACACACAAACGCACAAACAGGCGCACATACACACACACACATATAAAAAAATGACTGGCAGACAAGGATGGGCTCAGAAGTACACATACAAACTCACTTGAGTTCAATAAACAGAACAGCAAGCGTTAACGTACATAGGCAGGGTGACAGGCACCTGCACATGCAATCATACATAAATAGAAAAAGGGGGCGAAGGAAGAGAGAGAGAGAGACACACTTTTTTTAATGCAGTTTATTTTCTCCCTGACATGTCGTTTAACTTGAAGAATACAATTATTGCCAAACCCCCAAACCCAAACAGAGCACATGAACAAATCATTAAAAGAGGGGTTTATTCCACCCTACTGAATATTTCATTCACAAAGCTTATCCTACGGAAACATTGCATGTGGCCCACATCACGCTGTCCCCAACATTAAACATCTACAAATGCTCCAAGGTATTTATTTGGCTTTTACGGGACGATGGCTAAACATAGGTTTTTAATACAGGGCGCACAATTACGCAAATGAAAGCCTGAATGGGTTGCGACTGCTGATTTGCCCGCAAACACATACAAACGTGGAGGAATTTGGTGGTTAGCATCTCTGCTAACAAGTCTACTGAAGCCAGTGCCCTTTTCATGGCAAAAGATCAAATGGGAGGCTCATTAAGTATTAACCTGGCAACAAGTTCAAAGTGGAGCGTGCACTGGTGCATTTTGAGGAGGGTCTTTGAAGAGCAGGTGATGTGATGTGGTGCAAAGTGGTTGGAGCCACTTCAGTGCTAAATGGCAGCCCTTCAGCCCTAACTTGCTTACCACTTTTTCCATGTGGCTTCTCCCTTCACACACTCCATGGAACGATGACCTCTTCCTAAATATTTGGTCAAATTATTCATTTTGTGTATGGTTTTATAGAAACAAGAGTGGCTCAACTTACCCCACCCCCCCTACATTATATGTGACCCAATAGAAGGAAAAAATATATACACTGTGTTAAGAGTCAATGTGCAGCAGGTGGGACGGAGTCAGGCGCAGGACACAGAGAATGAGTAAGAACGGACTTTACTCAACAAAACAACAAAATATTCCATGCAGGGAAAATTTACCAGCTCACAAATATAAGCGACCGCTTAATACAGAACAAACACGCACAAAACCCTGAGGGTTAAATAAGGAACATAATTATGGGAATGGAAACCAGGTGTGTACAATGAATACAAAACAAATGGAAAATGAAAAGTGGATCGGTGGCGGCTAGAAAACCGGTGACGCCGAACTTCGCCTGAACAAGGAGAGGGACCAACTTCGGCGGAAGTCGTGACACACTGTGCATTTCATGTTGTCATTTGAACAATTTTCACAGTTGTCATATGTAGCCTATCTTTGAACAACCCTGAAACACATTGTTTGTTCTGCAGGTTTCACAAACGAAAATGAGGATATTTCCAAATATGTCCAATGGTCCTCATATCGTGGCATGTAGCCTAGAGGTTGAGTTTTCGGCCATTAACCTAATGGTCGCTGCTTCGAATCCCTGAGCCGACTAGGTGAAAAACCTGTTTATGTGCCTTTAATCAAGGCACTTTTCCCTTGTTGCTCTGGATAAAAGTGTCTGGTAAATATGGGTTTTTGTAACTGGCAGTTGCTAAAAGATTAACATGGTCAGATACGTAGCTATCAGATAAATCAGTTTGATTTATGTGCTACTTCCCTGGACTCCAAGTGGTCATTGAATATCTCATGAAACCCAGATAATTACAAAGCGATTTAATCCCAGCACACTAGACTTATTTCTATTCAGTCTTTAGCAAGCTCAATCATTTCCCCTCCAGTGTGAGATACTATGCCTGATGTTCATTTGTTCATGGCTGCTATGTAGATACATACATCTTTCAGTTGGTTTGGTGGATATTGGTAGATCACTACAACCCCCCCCCCCCCCCCCCCCAGTAGTATATTGTTTTATATCACACAAGCCTTACGCCAGTAAATAAACTAACAGAAAAAGCTGTGTCTGTCTTCACGTTGGAAATATATTGCCTCTCATAAGTCCTAAGTGACCAGCCAAGTTGAGAGCAAATCACTCTGTCAGGGGTTGAGCCAGAACAGGCTGGGGGACAGTCAGTCTGGAAACTTTGCCAATACCTCTATCACTCTGTCTTTACAGTGGGTTCCGGAATTATTGGATCCCTTGATAAAGACTAGCAAAAAAGACTGTATGAAATAAATTATACAAATGCTGAGTTATACTGAATGATATTTTTTTTTTAAATAAATGATGGAATGGTTAATTGACCACAACATCAAGATTTTGCAATGGCCATATCTGGACTTGAAACCCATTGAAAACCTGTGGTTTGAATTGAAGAGGGCAGTCCATGAGCACAGACGAAGGATATCAAGGATCTGGAAAGATTCTGTGTGGAGGAATGTTCCTCCCATTACAGTGCATTCGGAAAGTATTCAGACCCCTTGACTTTTTCCACATTTTGTTACCTTACAGCCTTATTCTAAAGCGTATTCAAAAAAAAATCCTCATCAAGTTACACATAATACCCCATAATAATAAAGCAAAGAATTGTTTTAAGAAACTGAAAACTAAAACTAAACTAAAAACTGAAACATCACATTTATATAAATATTCAGACCCTTTACTCAGTACTTTGTTGAAGCACCTTTGGCAGAGAGTACAGCCTTGAGTCTTCTTGGGTATGACACTACAAGCTTGGCATACCTGCATTTGGGTAGTTTCTCCCATTCTTCTCTGCAGATACTCTCAAGCTCTGTCAGGTTGGATGGGGACCGTTGCTGCACAGCTATTTTTAGATCTCTCCAGAGATGTTCGATCGGGTTCAAGTCTGGGTTCTGACTGGACGACTCAAAGACATTCAGAGACTTGTCCTGAAGCCACTCCTGCGTTGTCTTGGCTGCGTGCTTAGGGTCGATATCCTGTTGGAAATTTAACCTTCACCCCAGTCTGAGGTCCTGAGCGCTCTGGACCAGGCTTTCATTAAGGATCTTTCTGTACTTTGCTCCGTTCATCTTTCCCTCGATCCTGACTAGTCTCCCAGTCCTTGCCGCTGAAAACATCCCCACATCATGATGCTGCCACCACCATGCTTCACCGTAGGAATGGTATCAGGTTTCCTCCAGATGTGGCGCTTAGCATTCAGGCCAAAGAGTTCAATTTTGGTTTCATCAGACCAGATAGTCTGGTTTCTCATGGTCTGGGAGTCCTTTAGATGCCTTTTGGCAAACTCCAAGTGGGCTGTCATGTGCCTTTTACTGAGGAGTGGCTTCCGTCTGGCCACTCTACCATAAAGGTCTGATTGGTGGAGTGCTGCCGAGATGGTTGTCCTTCTGGAAGGTTCTCCCATCTCCACAGAGGAACTCTGGACCTCTGTCAGAGTGACTATCGGGTTCTTGGTTACCCCCGGACCAAGGCCCTTCTCCCCCGATTGCTCAGTTTGGCCGAGCGTCCAACTCCAGGAAGAATCTTGGTGGTTCCAAACTTCTTCCATTTGGAGATCACTGTGCTCTTGGGGACCTTCAATGCTGCAGAAATGTTTTGGTACCCTTCCCCAGATCTGTACCTTGACACAATCCTCTCTCGGCGCTCTGCGGACAACTCCTTCGACATCGTGGCTTGGTTTTTGCTCTGACATTATATAGACAGGTGTGCGCCTTTCCAAATCATGACTAATCAATTGAATTTACCACAGGTAGACTCCAATCAAGTTGTAGAAACAGCTCCATTTCGAGTCTCATAGCAAAGGTTCTGAAACCTTATGTAAATAAGGTGTTTCTGTATTTTTTTTAAACATTTACAAAAAAATCTCAAATCCTGTTTTTGCTTTGTCGTCATGGGGTATTGTGTGTAGATTGATGAGGAAACAAATCTATTTAATCCATTTTAGAATAAGGCTGTAACGTAATAAAACGTGGAAAAACGTGAATACTTTCCGAATGCAGTGTATGTTCTCCAGTCTCGTCAAACCTTTTAGAAAAAGATTCAGTGTCTTTATCCTCGCAATCTCTGAGCAAATGTATTAGTTTAAAATATGATGTATTTGAGTAAATCAGAGGAGGCTGGTGGGAGGAGCTATAGGAGGACAGGCTCATTGTAGAGGCTGGA
Organism: Salvelinus namaycush; assembly: GCF_016432855.1. Taxonomy (NCBI): domain Eukaryota; kingdom Metazoa; phylum Chordata; class Actinopteri; order Salmoniformes; family Salmonidae; genus Salvelinus; species Salvelinus namaycush. Next base: position 6,902,157 of record NC_052340.1, on the reverse strand, counting down.
ATGGAATGAATGGAACGGTATCAAACATATCAAACACCTCTAATATATGGAAATCAAATGTCAGACGCCGTTCCATTTATTCCATTCCAGCCATTACAATGAGCCCGTCCTCCTATAGCTCATCCTACCAGCCTCCTCTGGAGCATACCCTTTTTGTGGGGGGCACTCCCAAGTGGGCAGAACTGCCATCAGCACAAACATTTGAAGTATGCAAGTCATGAAAAATGCAGTCATCTCTATACCCTGGTAGCACATTTGGTTACTAAGAAGTTGTGGGAACGTATATTTTTGGTTTCACGTTGATTGTGGGAACAAAGACATGTTTCCTGACCGGTAAAAACAAACTGTTCTGAGAACAGAAGTGAAAATTTCGGCTGTTCTGGGAACGTTTATTTTTTAGGTTGCGTGGAGGTTCTGAGAATATTTAACACTTGTTCGTTGAACGTTTTCCTGGGAGGTTTTATTATCGCTCTGAGAAATGAAATGATAGGTTATTTGGAGTTTTTTTTTAGAACTTCATTAAAGGCTCAGTGCTGTCAAAAACATGATTTCCCTGTGTTTTATATTTCCACACTATGAGTTTGGAATAATACTGAGAAATTGTGAAAATGATGACAATGCCATTTTAGTGTAAGAGCTGTTTGAAAAGAGCGCCAGGCTTTGGCCTGCCATCACCAGGCGGTACACTTGTTACCAGGCGGTACACTTGTTACCAGGCGGTACACTTGAAACCTCTTGAATGATAGGGCAACATTTTGATTTCCACCATATGTTGTTTTCATGAGATGGCTACAAACAATAACTGGTACTGTTGCAGAGATTCACTTTTGAGGACACAAGCTCAAGTCCATAGTACAATTACTATGAAAAAATGAAACTATGGAAAATGACATTATAAGCGACTGACTATATAAGATTTCATATTTATTATAACTCTAAAATAAATATGATCATACTTAGTGATGGTACAATATTGGCACTATTTCATATTTTGTCATGTTGAGAGCTCTAAATCCGGCTGAGAATATCATCACATTGAGATGAAACCACAATAGCTGGACTCGTTCGTATGCCATCTCACAGGCTGGGCTCAGCCGCTCAGAGGAAGAGAGAATCGATTTTTTGTCTGGATAGACCAGAAAATGTGACACGTCACTCCAATGCAAATGTGGGGTCTGAAACCTGACATTTCAAGTCAGCACCGCTGAGAGAGTGGAAACAGAGAGCAGACAGATGGGGCTTTCTGACACTATAAGGCACGGTACACTACGGCATTCACAGAGGGCTGTATACACCTAAATGTCAGTCCGAATCAGTCCAGTACCGCTCAAAATCCCCAAAACGGGAGAATTAACATCTATAATCATGCAAACACTGTCATTTTTTTTGACAGGCTTAAGCATAAGTGAGATTCAAGCCTATAATCATCTGTTCTCTTTCCATGTTTTTTTTTGCAAATACAAAGCTGTTCATTTTAGCCTACCGTGTCAAAGGAAACAAGCACTCATTAAGATCAGGTGTTGCCAGTTAGTGGGTGTGGCCAACACTCCCGAACACACTTACCTAGATGATAGAGGAGAGAGATGTGTTATGTTGATGAAGAGAACGGAATGTATGTTTTTAAATAACATTCTTAGCATGTTCTCTGAAAGATATTCAAGTTTTCTTGTTTTTTTTATGGAATGTTTTCTTCCATTTTTGCACTTTAGTCATTTAGCAGACATTCTTATCTAGAGCGACTTACAGGAGCAATACGACTTAAATGCCTTGCTCACGGGCATATCGGCAGATTTTTCACATCGTCGGCTCAGGAAATCTCTGAGGTTCTTCGCGTTCTGAGAACGGAATGTATGTTTTTAAATAACATTCTTAGAACGTGCTCTGAACGTTGCTAACGTTTTCTTTTTCTTTTTTTCTGGTATGTTTTCTTACTGTCCTCTGAAAAAAATGTGAGAACATGACATTAAATGGAACCTGTGGGAAATTGTATGCAGAAGTACTGAAATTCCCACAGAAGAACATTGTTTCTTGAGGTTTTCTGAACTATTTGAGAACATTTCCATTGTCCAACCAGTTGAAGAACATTCCTAAACATTACCTAATTGAAATAAAACGCAACCATGTTTGAACTTTTAGGAAAGGTTCTGTTAAAGTAATGAAATACCAAGAAAATTTAGTTTTTTTTGTAAAATTCCTTAAAGGTGCTGAGAATGTTCCAAAGCCAAGCAACTATCCTGCAACATTCCCAGAACGTTGTGGGAAGGTTGAATGAAAAGTAAGTAATAGGACAACCACCTTCTTACCAAGCTCTAAGAAACATATGGTTATCCGAACATTATACTAACTGGGTATCCTTTAAACTACCAAAGAAATACATTGTGTCCTCTATCTTTTACCCCTGAAACTGAATGCATTGTTTGGATGTTGTCTTAAAGTTATGTGTGGCAGATGAGATGAGAGGATATAGAGAGAATATCAGTGAGAGAGAGAAACAGGTGTTCGTATGAGCTGTGGGATTGTGAGACGGAGGCGGAGTCTCTCTCCTTCTCCTGCAGCGGGCCGCTGTTCATTCCTCTCACGCACAGGGAAATGAGCTATGATCGATTGCTGGAGAGGCAGGCAACCTTTTGGCAGGCAGCACAAATAGCTATGAATTACAGAGTGCTGTGTAAACGAGGTGGAGAGAAGGAGAACGGGCTAGAGAGAAGAGAGAGGGCAGAAGAAGAAGGCTAGTGGACAACAGACACATGAGAAGACGGGGAAAGGAAGAATATGAGAGTAATGATGGATCGGGTAGGGAGAGAGTGACATAGAGAGAAGTGGGGTGTTATAGGGAAGGGTAAAACAAAACAAAAAGAGAAAACCAGACAGAGAGAAAGGGTGGAAGGGAAGTGAGTGTAAGAGAGAGAGTGAGAAACAGAGAAAAAAAACAAGCCTGTTATTGGAACCAAATACTCCAAGGTGAGTGTGCGAGTGTTTAGTCCTCACCAAACATTTACACTTGACACACTCAAATCCGAAAACAAATCCGCCATCTGAATTCATGACATATTGAACAATCTGAATTAATAAAAGATTTATCGTAAACTGGAACTCCTCTCATATTTGGTTTATAAAATATGAGTTTGATCACTTAGAAATCCTGAGTGATATGTTTAATATAGCTGGTAAACATTATTACTATTAGACAAACAGATATACAATGTTTCAGGGAGCATTCTTCAGATAATCACAACTCGTAACTGTGAAGTTAGCTTGATGCTCGTTATTTGTTTGACTTTCAAATTATCGAACATCAAGCTAACACCATAGTCCCAATCCTGCTTAGGCCTATTCTTTCATTATGACCCGGGGCTCTTTGGTCCAACACTGACAGGTAAGACATTGATTTACTATCATCGTTGCCTATTATGTGCGGGGGGGTTACATGCGGTGAACAAAACATATTAACATCTGTCTTAGAAGACATTAGAAAGTTCATACTGTAGATGCTGGTAATAAGTTATGACGCATTATAACCTGCCGGATTTAAGTGAAGTGATGCCAAAACTTTCACAGAGCTCATAAAAGGCGAACACTTCAATCAGGTCATATTTACACATCTTAGCTGGCTTATTTGTTTGTGTGTGCTGCGTGTGTAGCTAGGTCCCTGATGAGAGTGTGTTAATCCCTCTCCGCTCTATGCTCCTCATGGACGATCATCATGAAACATTTCGGCCCTTCCTCTGACTCAGCGGCAGGTAGCCTAGTGGTTAGAGTGTTGGGCCAGTAACCGAAAGGTTGGTGGATTGAATCCCCGAGCTGACAAGGTCAAAAATGTACCTATGGTATAATTAGGTTGAGGAAAAGGGAAGGGAAGAACCAAAAAAACTTGATAGGCAAGGTGCACAGTATACCTCTCAGTGCCAGCAGTGTTTCATTCACTCCAAGCCAAGATTACTGAAGTATAGTGTGTTTGCTATCTCGGAGACCTCTACTGAAGAGGTCAGTGATACACACACACACGCATGCTCACAGCAAATCAGATAAGTCATCACTGAACAAAGTTTGATAGTGAGGAGAAAAGGGGGAATCAGAATGTTTCCTCACATGAGACTAATGAGAGAGATAAGATGTGAAGGCATGGGCCTATAATGGATGGCTTTTATGCTCAGGGAAGTGGGCAGAATATTCTCCCTTTTATACTATTCGCTACAGTTGAGAAATCCCTTTTGATATGATTCCGAACCATGTCGGGATATAAGGGCAGCCATGGCTGCTATGTTTTCCGTGATCTCTTTAGCCAAACAGGAGCAGTGTTACATCACTCCTACATATCCCCATTAATGAGAACTGATTAGCCTGTTAGGGTGATGTAAGGGATTATGATTTCGAGCCTGATCCGTCATACAGGGAAATTGCAGGCTTCCATTATTTCCATAACCAGCTAAAAAAAAATCTAAATGCAAGAGAGAAGCCCCAGGACTAGTTATTGCAGACGTGTGGATACAGTACCTGTTGGTTCTGATAATCTTGTATGTATGCCTTTGTATGATAGATATGTGAACCATGAGTTGTTGGATTGGCACAAGGCCTTGTCCTTGTCAAATCTAATCTGTGTCTACTGCTTCAGTGGTTTCCACAAGGACAGAAACAAAAACACAGAAAGGGCTTGAAACATGTCCTTTGTGATGACTAAATATATCAAGGCACTCTTTTTGGCATTTGATCTCTTTGAGCAAGTCAACATAGACCCCTTGGATGTAGAGTGAATGTCAAAGTTGACGTAAATGGATTTGTAACATGTGACCGTAATTGAAATGTGTCTCGTTGAATACTGCTAAAAAAAAATTGGTCTGTGTCTAACAAGTGTCTTGTGTGAAGTAGCAATCGGAGGCCTCTTTGAAATTGATCTGCATTTGTTGACCTGTGTCAGGATCCACTGTCCTGGCCAGACTGAACCGGCCAGAGATTATGTTATCCGTGCGCTGAAGTTTAATCATAAGTGCTGCACGTCTCCAGCATAATGGATTTTAGATGGAACAATAATCGGAAGGCCTGAATATATTTTTCTTTCTTTTTAAATTTAACGCAATAAAAAATAATGCCAAGGACTTTTTTTTTTTTTTTTTGTGTAGAAGGCCATAGTCATTGAGAAGATGTCTAGCCAGTTTGTTCTGGTTAAATTTGAAAGCTAGGGCATTGGGTACACCAGTATAATCACTGGTGGAATACTGAGTCCCGGACAGGGCACTTAGTCCCACGTCTGCAACCACACCCCTCTCCTTCCTTCCTACCATCCCAGTTCCAGTTCCAGTGGATTGTCTTGGCCTCGTGCACATTTCATTTGCCGTGGGTCAGTGTACCCGCTTAAGCTGGGATACACAGGCTGCATCCGTTAACAGTGACACCAAAGGTCGGCTGTGGGAGTCTGGGGCGGGATGAGAGGCCCCCACTGGATCATAATGGATGTTTAAGTGAGCCTGAGCCAGCGCCAAACAGGCAAGAGGCAAAATTACTATGTTTGCTCATTCCCAGTGTGTAGTCCATGGGCGGTTCAGTGTTAGGCGAGATTGGTACACTAAAGGTCCTTGGTTCAATAATGACAGAACAAACTGTGTTCATTAAGACAAAGGGGTGTTCTGAGGACAGTTGGAGCTCCTGAAAAGCTTTATCACACAGTCGGATTTCAGCTGTGGAGGTTTTCAATTAAACCGTGTTTGACCTTCAGTCATTTGGATGGAACTGTGTTGCTTTGCTTGATCTTGTTGTGGAGGATGTGAAGGTTGTGGGGAAAAGACGGTTGGCAGGTCCACAACTCACACATGACACATCATCTCGTCTGTCAAAAACATGTTTGGCTCATACGTTGTGAAGTTTATGCATGCAGTTGCTAAAAAGCCTTCAACTATTTTGCGGTATCTACTTTGTATTTGCTTTTGGAATAGCAATCATAGACAGGAAAGCATCTCCATCTAAATAAATGGTTTTCTAAATGGAGGCTCAGTGCTTGCTGTGCCCAAACAAATTGAATGAATCCCAGCATATTAACCTAAGGTGATGATCATTACACTTTAGTGTTTCTTGCAATATCGTAGGTATAAATCATCCTCTAAAACAGCAGTATTATTTTCCTAATAAAACATTTCATGGTAGCAATTCACAATTACCCAGCCAGGCGTCCTGTATAGCTGTAGTGAAATGATTAGCACATCATTCACACGCTTTGTCTTTTGATATACAAAGCAGACCCTCTGTTTGGGCTACCCTTTGAGGACTGCAGTGACGGGACGCCGCCACACGCCATGTGATGATAGACAGTAAAGCTGTGCCAGTGAGATAGCAGAGGAGCAGAGCTGCGGTCACTGGGGGAACTGTCAACGGCAGTCATTTATGCGACAGTCAACATGGCCATGGTGTTTTTAGGGAACTCCTTAGTCGTGCGAGAGCATGCATAAGCATCAGAAAATCTCAAACTGATTTCCAATGGCAGATCGGGAGCTGCTTTAGGACTGTTAAGGATCATTTGACTTCCAGTTTGATTTTGTTTTTTTCCTCTGGAACTGATGCACGGGTTTGTATTGTGTTTTTGTGTTGTTGTCAGCTGTTGAAATACCTGGCCAATCAAAGCAGGCGGATATGTATTCAATGTGTCGTTCATTATTTACAATGCACAAGTGTCGGGGAACAGGTTTGACAGAAAAATAAAAGCCCCCTGGAAGCAGGTAAACAAACATCTGCTATTGTTCCAAGCAATAGTCCTGGGAGATGTATTCTTCGAACGTGTGATGCCTGCTGCCATATCTGCCATATGTACAGTATATTACGTACTGACTCAATGAATACTGTACCTGAAACTAAAGCAGAGTGCAATTTGTAAAATACGCTGAATTATTCAGCCTGGATGCTAACTCATTGAGATGCTAACTTGTGATTAACTATTTATGGCATTTTGAATGACTACAAATAAGTGACACAATGAGGGCCATAAACATGTTCGGATAGATGATGGAACATGCCTGCAGTTAAAATTGAAATGCCTTATAGTAAATTAATTATATCGGTTTACAAACTAAGTCCTAACCTGTTTACATTAACCAGGTTAACATGTATGCACGTGGAATTCCTTGCCAAGAAAATGGTCTGTTTACAACTTATTGTCAAACACAGAGTATCTTGTTTCTCGCAGCTTGTCAGAGTCTGCAGTGATCCATTAGGTTGTTCATTTCCCCGACCCTGCCAACCCTACAGGGAGACGCTCGTGGGACACGTCAACACTGACTCCCAGTCCCAGTCACATGCACTTTGCTTCAAAGGGATGGCTTTAACAGCTGATGTCATGCCTCTTAGTGGCGACGTGACACATCATTCCCTCCTGTTAATTTTGTGCCCTTCATTTGATATAGACATACAGTACTCTTGGCTCTTACTGATCACTCTATTTGACGTTTTATTCTATAAATAGCGTTGATTTTCAGAACTATTTCTGATATGGTAGATTTTAAACTAAGGTTTGGTTCGCAATGAGGTCGAATTGGCTTTATCTTATCTACATACATCCTAACTGAAGATGAAACAAATATAGATTTATCTCTAACAAGAATGAAGCAGGAAGTCTCTGCTTCATCTCATCAAGCAGAATACATATGCCAGAAGCCCAACCATCAGTGTGGTGGATCTTTCCCTTTGGCAGCAACTGATGGCTACAGGGGAAGTTTAGACATGGTGACCTCACCTTTAAAGCTAGAGAATTGCCATGGGGATGCCCATGTCTGTACATGCATAATGGAGAGATTTCTATAACGGTACAAGAAAAGGAGACTGTTGCTGCGTCAACTATTCAAACCCCCTGACGTCTCTGCTGCTGGCATAGCTGTTTACAGTATGTCCTACGTTTCAAATGAAAGAACATAGGGGGGGGGGGGGGGGGGGGGGTGGAAAAGAGGATATGCAAATGCATCTTAAAGGAAAACTGGGACATAAAATGTAAAGTCATTTTTTTTTTAATAACAGGTTATATAACTGGTTAACTTTTATCCTTGGAGAGAGTACATTTGTTTCATTAGTCCATTGTTGGCATAGTCCCAACATATTTTGCATTTCAGCAGTCAAGTTTTCAAGATATAGAACTTTCAAAATACAGAAATACAGCCGTGTGCTAACTTGTGATATATTTATTGTTTTGGTCCATTTAGAAAAAGGGTATTATTGAATATATGTATAAATATTGCATTGTGAATTATGGAGTTATCATGAGTATTTAAAAGCATTATGGAGCCTATCCTGGACACACACTTTTTTTCCCATGTTCTCTTTCTGTCACGATCGTCATAATAAGCGGACCAAGGCGCAGCGGGATATGAGGACATCTTCTTTCATTAGAGATGACGAAACACGAAACGAACACTTTTACAAAACAAAACAACAAACGACCGTGAAGCTACAAACGTTAGTGCACACACAAGCTACAAACGTTCAACATAGACAATTACCCACAAACACCTAAAGCCTATGGCTGCCTTAAATATGGCTCCCAATCAGAGACAACAATAAACAGCTGTCTCTGATTGAGAACCAAATCAGGCAACCATAGACTTTCCTAAACACCTACACTGAACACAACCCCATACATACTACAAAACTCCCTAAACAATACACACACCCTAAACTAGACAAAACACACAAACATCCCCCATGTCACACCCTGACCTAACTAAACTAATCAAGAAAATATATATAACAAAGGCCAGGGTGTGACAGTACCCCCCCCCCCCAAAGGTGCGGACTCCGGCCGCAAAACCTGACACAGAAGGGGAGGGTCCGGGTGGGCCTTCCTATGGTGGCGGCTCGGGTGCGGGACGTGGACCCCCCTCCACCATAGTCACTACCCGCTTTGGTGGCGCCTCTGGAACGGCGAGTCCCGGACTGAATACCATCCCATAGGGCGCCACTGGACGGAGGGGAAGCTCCGGACTGAGGGGCAGCTCCGGACTGAGGGGCAGCTCCGGACTGAGGGGCAGCTCCGGACTGAGGGGCAGCTCCGGACTGAGGGGCAGCTCCGGACTGAGGGGCAGCTCATGACTGGCAGATGGCTCTGGCGTATCCTGGCTGACTGGCTCTGGCGGATCCTGGCTGGCTGGCTCTGGCGGATCCTGGCTGGCTGGCTCTGGCGGATCCTGGCTGGCTGGCTCTGGCGGATCCTGGCTGGCTGGCTCTGGCGGATCCTGGCTGGCTGACGGCTCTGGCGGATCCTGGCTGGCTGACGGCTCTGGCGGATCCTGGCTGGCTGACGGCTCTGGCTGGTCATGGCTGGCTGACGGCTCTGGCTGGTCATGGCTGGCTGACGGCTCTGGCTGGTCATGGCTGGCTGACGGCTCTGGCTGGTCATGGCTAGCTGACGGCTCTGGCTGGTCATGGCTGGCTGACGGCTCTGGCTGGTCATGGCTGGCTGACGGCTCTGGCTGGTCATGGCTGGCTGACGGCTCTGGCTGGTCATGGCTGGCGGACGGCTCTGGCTGGTCATGGCTGGCTGACGGCTCTGGCTGGTCATGGCTGGCGGACGGCTCTGGCTGCTCATGGCTGGCTGACGGCTCTGGCTGCTCATGGCTGGCTGACGGCTCTGGCTGCTCATGGCTGGCTGACGGCTCTGGCTGCTCATGGCTGGCTGACGGCTCTGGCTGCTCATGGCTGGCTGACGGCTCTGGCTGCTCATGGCTGGCTGACGGCTCTGGCTGGTCATGGCTGGCTGACGGCTCTGGCTGGTCATGGCTGGCTGGCGGCTCTGGCAGGTCATGGCTGACTGGCGGCTCTGGCAGATCCTGGCTGACTGGCGGCTCTGGCAGATCCTGGCTGACTGGCGGCTCTGGAAGATCCTGGCTGACTGGCGGCTCTGGAAGATCCTGGCTGACTGGCGGCTCTGGAAGATCCTGGCTGACTGGCGGCTCTGGAAGATCCTGGCTGGTTGGCGGCTCTGGAAGATCCTGGCTGGTTGGCGGCTCTGGCGGATCCTGGCTGACTGGCGGCTCTAGCGGCTCCTGACTGACGAACGGCTCTGACGGCTCGGGACAGACGGGCGGCTCTAATGGCTCAGGACAGACGGAAGGCTCAGATGGCGCTGGGCAGACAGATGGCTCAGATGGCGCTGGGCAGACGGATGGCTCAGATGGCGCTGGGCAGACGGATGGCTCAGATGGCGCTGGGCAGACGGATGGCTCAGATGGCGCTGGGCAGACGGATGGCTCAGATGGCGCTGGGCAGACGGATGGCTCAGATGGCGCTGGGCAGACGGATGGCTCAGATGGCGCTGGGCAGACGGATGGCTCAGATGGCGTTGGGCAGGCAGGCGGCTTTGGGCAGACGGCCGACTCTGACCTGCTGAGGCGCACAGTAGGCCTGGTGCGTGGTGCCGGAACTGGTGGTACCGGACTGGAGACACGCACCTCAAGGCTAGTGCGGGGAGCAGGAACAGGGCACACTGAGTTCTCGAGGCGCACTATAGGCCTGGTGCGTGGTACCGGAACTGGTGGTACCGGGCTGAGGGCACGCACCTCAGGGCGAGTGCGGGGAGAAGGATCAGTGCGTACAGGGCTCTGGAGACGCACATGAGGCTTGGTGCCGGAACTGGTGGTACCGGGCTGGGGACACGCACCTGAGGGCTAGTGCGGGGAGCAGCAACAGGACGCACAGGACTCTGGAGGCGCACAGGAGGCCTAGTGCGTGGTGCCGGCACTGGTGGTACCGGGCTGGGGACACGCATCTCAGGGCTAGTGCGGGGAGCAGCAACAGGACGCACAGGACTCTGGAGGCGCACAGGAGGCTTGGTGCGTGGTGTAGGCACTGGTGGTAATGGGCTGGGGCGGGGAGGTGGCGCCGGAAATACCGGACCGTGCAGGCGTACTGGCTCCCTTGAGCACTGAGCCTGCCCAACCTTACCTGGTTGTATGCTCCCCGTCGCCCGACCAGTGCGGGGAGGTGGAATAACCCGCACCGGGCTATGTAGGCGAACTGGGGACACCATGCGTAAGGCTGGTGCCATGTAAGCCAGCCCGAGGAGACGCACTGGAGAACAGACGCGTTGAGCCGGCTTCATGGCACCTGGCTCAATACTCAATCTAGCCCGGCCGATACGAGGAGCTGGTATGTACCGCACCGGGCTATGCACACGTACAGGAGACACCATGCGCTCTACTGCGTAACACGGTGTCTGCCCGTACTCTCGCTCTCCACGGTAAGTACAGGGAGTAGGCGCAGGTCTCCTACCTGACTTCGCCACATTCCCTTTTAGCCCCCCCCAAGACATTTTTTGGGCTGACTCACAGGCTTCCTACCGCGTCGTCGTGCTGCCTCCATTCGCCGGTATCCCTCCTCGCACTGCGCCAGAGAATCCCAGGCGGGCTCCGGCATTCGCCCTGGGTCGATCGCCCACCTGTCGATCTCCTCCCACGTAGTGTAGCCCAGATCCTGCTCCCATTGCCATAAATCCTGTGTAGGTGGGTCCTGTTGCTGTTTCACACGCTGCTTGGTCCTGGGTTGGTGGGTAATTCTGTCACGATCGTCATAATAAGCGGACCAAGGCGCAGCGGGATATGAGGACATCTTCTTTTATTAGAGATGACGAAACACGAAACGAACACTTTTACAAAACAACAAACGACCGTGAAGCTACAAACGTTAGTGCACACACAAGCTACAAACGTTCAACATAGACAATTACCCACAAACACCTAAAGCCTATGGCTGCCTTAAATATGGCTCCCAATCAGAGACAACAATAAACAGCTGTCTCTGATTGAGAACCAAATCAGGCAACCATAGACTTTCCTAAACACCTACACTGAACACAACCCCATACATACTACAAAACCCCCTAAACAATACACACACCCTAAACTAGACAAAACACACAAACATCCCCCATGTCACACCCTGACCTAACTAAACTAATCAAGAATATATATATAACAAAGGCCAGGGTGTGACACTTTCCCTTTACCTATTTAGTTTTTTTGCAGTATGGGTTTACTAGGCCTCAAGTATGTCGGTACTGTCACGTTCCTGACCTGTTTTCTCTTGTTTTTGTATGTGTTTAGTTGGTCAGGGCGTGAGTTGGGGTGGGAATTCTATGTATTGTGTTTCTATGTTGGGTTTAATGTGTTGCCTGATATGGTTCTCAATTAGAGGCAGGTGTTTGACGTTTCCTCTGATTGAGAACCATATTAAGGTAGGCTGTTCTCACTGTTTGTTTGTGGGTGATTGTCTTCCGTGTCTGTATGTATGTTCGTACCACACGGGACTGTAGCGTTTGTTTGTAGTCTGTACCTGTTCGCGCGTTCTTCGTGTATTTGTAAGTTCTCATGTTTTAGGTCAGTCTACGTCGTTTATTTGTTTTGTAGTTTGTTTAAGAGTTTTCGTGTTTAGTCGTTCTGTTAACTTCTTATGGCTGCAAGGCAAAGTGTTGAGTAGCCAGTGAAATCGTGCCCATTTCAAACGGCCTCCTACTCAAATCTTGCTTGTACAATATGAATATTATTATTCTTTTTGGATAGAAAACACTTTCTAGTTTCTAAAACAGTTGGAATTATTTCTCTGAGTGAAACACAAGTCCTTCTGCAGCACTTTTCCTGACCAGGAAGTGAAATGTCAGAAATCTATGCTCTTTTCAATCTGATGCCTATACATGGTCTTAACACCTAGGAGTCTGCTGACAGTCTATACGCCTTCCTATTGGTGTAAAGAGGATGTCAGAGAAGAAATTTTTTTGCTCCTCTTGGTCTGTGGTGGAAAAAAACCTATTTCTTTGACCTGAGCGCCCACTTCCGGTATTCTGAAGGAAGTGGGATGGACTTCTGTTTTGCCTTCCTAACGAACGGCTAACGTCTCCGGCTCGAATTTTTTTGGATATATGTGACCATATCATCGTAATGTATGTTTTTTCAATATAGTTTAATCAGATTATTGAAACTTTATTCGGGAGTTTTGCCGTGTTCCGTCGTATGACTGTGTTTACGTTGGGCCACGGCTACTGGAAATGGTAAATGAACCGGGATATTTCTCATTCTGAAACGAAACAACGACTCATCTGGACAGAGGACGCCTGTTTCAACATTCTGATGAAAGATCAGCCAAAGTAAGACTCATTTTATGATGTTATTTCATATATCTGTCGTGCATGTGAACGGGTCGTGGGCGCCCAAATGTGTCTCTCTATTGTGGCTACGCTAATATAGCGATACATTTTGTTTTCGCTGTAAAACATTTAATAAATCGGAAATATTGTTTGGAATCACAAGTTGCCTATCTTTCAATTGCTGCAAACTATATATTTTTCGGAAATGTTTTATGATGAGTAATAAGCTATTTGACGTTGGTGTCTGTTGGTGTCTGTAAATATTATGGCTGCTTTCGGTGCACTTTCTGATTTGTAGCTGAAATGTAAAATATGATTTATACCTGAAATATGCACATTTTTCGAAAAAAAATATGCTATACAATAAATATGTTATCAGACTGTCATCTGATGAATTTGTTTCTTGGTTAGTGGCTATTTATATCTTTATTTGGTCGAATTTGTGATAGCACCTGATGGAGTAAGAAACTGATGGAGTTAGAAAAGTCGTGTCATTTGCTAACGTGGTTAGCTAATAGATTTACATATTTTGTCTTCCCTGTAAAACATTTTAAAAATCGGACATGTTGGTTTGATTCACAAGAAGTTTATCTTTCATCTGGTGTCTTGGACTTGTTAATGTGTGAAAGTTAAATATTTTTAAAAACTAGCTTTTGAATGTCGCGCCCTGCACTTTGAGCTGGATGTTGTCATAGTGTGGGCGGTGTCGGGCTTGCAGCCCAAACAGGTTAATAAATATTCATTATGTCTTCATCACCCGCTGCGCCTTGGTCCGCTCATTCACCACAAGACGACCGTTACAGAATCACCCACCAACAAAGGATCAAGCAGCGGTGTAACGGGAGAAAGCAACAGCGCACGAAGGAGGAATGGACATGGGAGGATGTTTTGGACGGCAAGGGTTGCTACACATGGGAGGAGATCCTGGCTGGAAAGGATCGCCTCCCATGGGAACAGCTGGAGGCGATTAGGAGAGCAGAGGCAACCGGAGAGAGGAACCGGCGTTATGAGGGTACGCGACAAGCACGGAAGCCTGTGAGTCAAGCCCAAAAATGTATTGGGGGGGGGGGGCGGGGGGCTACAAGGGAGTGTGGCGAAGTCAGGTAGGAGACCTGCGCCAACTCCCCGAGCTTACCGTGGAGAGCGAGAGTACGGGCAGACACCGTGTTACGCAGTAGAGCGCATGGTGTCTCCTGTACGTGTGCATAGCCCGGTGCGGTACATACCAGCTCCTCGTATCGGCCGGGCTAGATTGAGTATTGAGCCGGATGTCATGAAGCCGGCCCAACGCATCTGGCCTCCAGTGCGTCTCCTCGGGCCGGCTTACATGGCACCAGCCTTACGCATGGTGTCCCCGGTTCGCCTACACAGCCCAGTGCGGGTTATTCCACCTCCCCGCATTGGTCGGGCTACGGGGAGCATACAACCAGGTAAGGTTGGGCAGGCTCAGTGCTCAAGGGAGCCAGTACGCCTGCACGGTCCGGTATTTCCGGCGCCACCTCCCCGCCCCAGCCCAGTACCACCAGTGCCTACACCACGCACCAGGCTTCCTGTGCGTCTCCAGAGCCCTGTTCCTCCTTCACGCACTAGCCCTATGGTGCGTGTCTTCAGCCCGGTACCACCAGTTCCGGCACCACGCACCAAGCCTCCTGTGCGTCTCCAGAGCCCTGTTCCTCCTCCACGCACTAGCCCTGTGGTGCGTGTCTCCAGCCCATTACCACCAGTGCCTACACCACGCACCAAGCCTCCTGTGCGTCTCCAGAGTCCTGTGCGTCCTGTTGCTGCTCCCCGCACTAGCCTGAAGGTGCGTGTCCTTAGCCCGGTACCTCCAGTTCCGGTACCACGCACCAGGCCTACAGTGCGCCTCAGCCGGCCAGAGTCTGCCGTCTGCCCAGCGGCGCCTGAACTGCCCGTCTGCCCAACGCCGCCTGAGCTGTCCGTCTGCCAAGCGCCGCCTGCGCTGCCCGTCTGTACTGAGCCTTCAAAGCCGCCCGTCTGTCCTGAGCCTTCAAAGCCGCCCGTCTGTCCTGAGCATTCAAAGCCGCCCGTCTGTCCTGAGCCTTCAAAGCCGCCCGTCTGTCCTGAGCCTTCAGAGCCGCCCGCCAGTCAGGAGCCGCTAGAGCCGTCCGCCAGTCAGGAGCCGCTAGAGCCGTCCGCCAGACAGGAGCCGCTAGATCCTTCCGCCAGACAGGAGCCGCCAGAGCCTTCCGCCAGACAGGAGCCGCCAGAGCCTTCCGCCAGACAGGAGCCGCCAGAGCCTTCCGCCAGACAGGAGCCGCCAGAGCCTTCCGCCAGACAGGAGCCGCCAGAGCCTTCCGCCAGACAGGAGCCGCCAGAGCCTTCCGCCAGACAGGAGCCGCCAGAGCCTTCCGCCAGCCAGGAGCCGCCAGAGCCTTCCGCCAGCCATGAGCCGCCAGAGCCGTCAGCCAGCAATGAGCAGCCAGAGCCGTCAGCCAGCCATGAGCAGCCAGAGCCGTCAGCCAGCCATGAGCAGCCAGAGCCGTCAGCCAGCCATGAGCAGCCAGAGCCGTCAGCCAGCCATGAGCAGCCAGAGCCGTCAGCCAGCCATGAGCAGCCAGAGCCGTCAGCCAGCCATGAGCAGCCAGAGCCGTCAGCCAGCCATGAGCAGCCAGAGCCGTCAGCCAGCCATGAGCAGCCAGAGCCGTCAGCCAGCCATGAGCAGCCGTCACTCAGTCCGGAGCTGCCGTCCCTCAGTCCGGAGCTGCCCCTTAGTCCGGAGCTTCCCCTCATTCCGGTGCTGCCCCTTAGTCCGGTGCTGCCCCTTAGTCCGGTGCTGCCCCTTAATCCAGTGGGGTTAATTTGGAGGGTGGTCATTGGGAGGAGGCTACAAAAGCGGGGATTGACTATGGTGGGATGGGGACCACGCCCAGAGCCTGAGCCGCCACCGTGGACAGATGCCCACCCAGACCCTCCCCTAGACTTTTGGTGGTGCGCCCGGAGTTCGCACCTTGAGGGGGTGGGGGGGTTATGTCACGTTCCTGACCTGTTTTCTCTTGTTTTTGTATGTGTTTAGTTGGTCAGGGCGTGAGTTGGGGTGGGCATTCTATGTATTGTGTTTCTATGTTGGGTTTAATGTGTTGCCTGATATGGTTCTCAATTAGAGGCAGGTGTTTGACGTTTCCTCTGATTGAGAACCATATTAACCTCTAACGCCTCACAAACCCGGATCCGGGATCCCCCCCATCAAAAAAGCTGACTAGCATAGCCTAGCCTAAAGCCACAGGGATATCATATAATAAAATGTTCATGAAATCACAAGTCCAAGACACCAAATGAAAGATACACATCTTGTGAATCCAGCCATCATTTCTGATTTTTAAAATGTTTTACAGGGAAGACACAATATGTAAATCTATTAGCTAACCACGTTAGCAAAAGACACCACTTTTTTACTCCACCATTTTTTTACTCCATCAGTAGCTATCACAAATTCGACCAAATAAAGATATAAATAGCCACTAACCAAGAAACAACTTCATCAGATGACAGTCTGATGACATATTTATTGTATAGCATATGTTTTGTTAGAAAAATGTGCATATTTCAGGTATAAATCATAGTTTACCATTGCAGCCACCATCACAACTCTCACCAAAGCGACTAGAATAACTACAGAGACCATCGTGTATTACCTAATTACTCATCATAAAACATTTCTTAAAAATACACAGCGTACAGCAAATGAAAGACACAGATCTTGTGAATCCAGCCAATATTTCAGATTTTCTAAGTGTTTTACAGCGAAAACACAATATAGCGTTATATTAGCTTACCACAATAGCAAACATCACAACAGCATTGATTCAAGCAAAAAATAGCGATAACGTATAAACCACCAAAATATATAAATTTTTTCACTAACCTTCTCAGAATTCTTCAGATGACAGTCCTATAACATCATATTACACAATGCATATAGAGTTTGTTCGAAAATGTGCATATTTAGCGGCACAAATCGTGGTTATACAATGTGATTAGTGGCCAAAACTTCAAGCAATCTGTCCGGCGCCATCTTGGAGAGGCACCTATTCTAATCGAAAACTATTCATAAACTTGACTAAAAAATACAAGTTGGACAGCAAATGAAAGACAAATTAGTTCTTAATGCAATCGCTGTGTTACATTTTTAAAATTAACGTTACTTCAGCATACAGCGTGCGCTAAAGCGAGACCGCACCGAAATTCATGGCGGAATTATTATTTGACATTTGTCAACATAAATACGAATTAACAACATAAAGATTGCTTACTATTTGCCGAGCTTCCATCAGAATCTTGGGCAAGGTGTCCTTTCTCCAGAACAATCGTCTTTTGGTTGAAAGATGTCCTCTTCTCATGTGGAAATAGCAGCTAACGATAGCCACCCACTGGAGAGGTGTCCAACTCGTGAAAGCGCATCACAAAGAAATCCAGGAAAATCGCAATAAACTGATATAAACTGCTATAAGTCGGTTTAAATTAACTACCTTATGATGTCTTTAACAACTATAACGAATAAAAACATGACCGGAGATACAGAACTGCTAAAACGAAAGCTTTGCAGGAGGCCATTGTGATGTCCCTGATGCGCCAGGCGCCCCGTTGAAAAGAACGGTACTTCCGTTCCACGGTCTTATATAGGGCCCCAGATTGCGCAATCCACTCCATTCAAATTCTCCCCGCTTACTGACATCTAGAGGAAGGCGTATGCAGTGCATGTAGCCCGATGGCTTACATGGGGACTTATAAACTGACCTCGATTTCTGAAATCTCACTCCCTGACAGGAAATGTGCTGCAGAATGAGTTCTGTTTCACTCAGAGAAATAATTCAAACGGTTTTAGAAACTAGAGAGTGTTTTCTATCCAATAGTAATAATAATATGCATATTGTACGAGCAAGAATTGAGTACGAGGCAGTTTAATTTGGGAACGAATTTTTACAAAGTCGAAATGGCGCCCCCCTAGTGTCAAGAGGTTTTAAGGTAGGCTGTTCTCACTGTTTGTTTGTGGGTGATTGTCTTCCGTGTCTGTATGTATGTTCGTACCACACGGGACTGTAGCGTTTGTTTGTAGTCTGTACCTGTTCGTGCGTTCTTCGTGTATTTGTTAGTTCTCATGTTTTAGGTCAGTCTACGTTGTTTATTTGTTTTGTAGTTTGTTTAAGAGTTTTCGTGTTTCGTCGTTCTGTTAATAAATATTCATTATGTTTTCATCACCCGCTGCGCCTTGGTCCGCTCATTCACCACAAGACGACCGTTACAGGTACCTTACAGTTTTTTTTTTACCGCTACGCTACGCTACTAAGAATGGTGCTACCAGTCTACCTCTTTGGTTTTACAGTTTAAATCTTATCACTTTGACTTTGATGTAATACAGCCTATGAAAATGACCTTTTGTTGGGATAATAAACGTTTGTGTACACTATTGGAGCTGTGGATTCCTTCTACTGTTTGGAAGTGCGTCTGACTATGGCATCACATAGCTGTGGCCTCAAGGCAAGTTTTGAATTGGATTACGAATTGCCTTTATAGCCGCTATGAAGCATTTTGCATCATAGGATACAAAACGCAGCATCATATGATGTAAAATGCATCAATCCGGCTGCATTTCTATATTTTGAAAGTTATGTACACTGTATAATGAAAACTTAATTGCTGACATGCAAAACATTGTGGAACTATATCAACAATGGACTAATGAAAAAAATAGCCCAAAAAACATTTTAGGTTGGACTTTTAGGTTTAACCTGTTTGGCGTGCAAGCCCGACGTCGGTACACTTATGACAACAGCCAGCTCAAAGTGCGAAATTCAAAAGTATTTTTTATTTTATTTTTAACTTTCACACATTAACAAGTCCAATACAGCATATGAAAGGTACACATCTTGTGAATCAAGCCAACATGTCCGATTT
Organism: Salvelinus namaycush; assembly: GCF_016432855.1. Lineage (NCBI taxonomy): Eukaryota > Metazoa > Chordata > Actinopteri > Salmoniformes > Salmonidae > Salvelinus > Salvelinus namaycush. The sequence goes on along the minus strand of NC_052340.1, from coordinate 6,883,139 downwards.
TTAAAATGTTTTACAGGGAAGACACAATATGTAAATCTATTAGCTAACCACGTTAGCAAAAGACACCACTTTTCTTACTCCATCAGTTTTTTACTCCATCAGTAGCTATCACAAATTCGACCAAATAAAGATATAAATAGCCACTAACCAAGAAACAACTTCATCAGATGACAGTCTGATAACATATTTATTGTATAGCATATGTTTTGTTAGACAAATGTGCATATTTCAGGTATAAATCATAGTTTACATTGCAGCTACAGTCAGAAATTGCACCGAAAGCAGACAGAAAAATTACAGACACCAACGCCAAATAACTAAATACTCATCATAAAACATTTCTGAAAAATACATAGTGTACAGCAATTGAAAGACAGGCATCTTGTGATTCCAGACAATATTTCCGATTTATCAAGTGTTTTACAGCGAAAACACAATATAGCGTTATATTAGCGTAGCCACAATAGCCAGAAACACTTGGGCGCCGACGACCAGTTCACATGCACGACAGATATTAGAAATAGCATCATAAAATGTTTCTTACTTTTGTTGATCTTCCGTCAGAATGTTGGACAAGGTGTCCTTTGTCCAGAACAGTCGTTGTTTGGATCTGGAACGGCAAATTTCCCTCTTGATTTAGCATGGGCACTTGCCAAGTGGCACGGATCTCTCCAACGTCAACAAAGTCAGAGAACGGAACACGGCAAAACTCCCGAAAAAATTTCAATAATCTGATTAAACTATATTGAAAAAACATACTTTACGATGATATGGTCACATGTATCAAATAAAATCTAAACCGGAGTTGTTAGTCGTCCATAACGACAGCTAAACAGAAGGCAAATCCATGTCCCCTTTCGCGCGCTCCAGAAACAGGAAATGGACGGTCACGTCATACAAAGAGCTTTAATTCCACCTCAGACCAAGATAAACACGAAATTTCTTCTCTCACCGCCTCTTGACAACCAGGGGAAGGTGTATGAAGTGTACTCTTACGTATCATGCCCATGTATAGGCAGGAAGTTGAACAGAGCATCGATTTCTGACATTCCACTTCCTGGTCAGGAAATGTGCTGCAGAATGAGTTCTGTTTCACTCAGAGAAATAATTCAAACGGTTTTAGAAACTAGAGAGTGTTTTCTATCCAATAGTAATAATAATATGCATATTGTACGAGCAAGAATTGAGTACGAGGCCGTTTGAAATGGGCACGATTTAACTGGCTACTCAATACTGCCCCTTGCAGCCATAAGAAGTTAACATCCCCAAGTTAAATAAACCCTAACGACACTGGGCCTATTTTGCTCTTCACTATGGGACTCCCAATCATGGCTGGTTGTGATGATGCCTCTAACACTGAAGCCTCTGATACAGTGCCTTAGACCGCTGCGCCACTCGGGAGCCCCATTTTCACCTTACAGTGAAATGCTTACTTGCAAGCCCTTAATTTTTTTTTGATAATAATAATAAATCAAATAAAAAGTGTTAAGAAAGTATTCTCTAAAATAAGTATTCACTAAAACAAACTCAAGTAAAAAATATAGCGAGGCTATATACATGGGGTACTGGTACAGAGCTGATGTGCGGGTGCACCGGTTAGTTGAGGAATTTGAGGTAATATGTACATGTAGTTAGAGGAAAAGTGACTATGCATAGATAATAAACAGAGTATAGCAGCAGAGAAAACATGTGGGGTGGGGACAATGCAAATAGCCCGGGTAGCCATTTGATAAGCTGATCAGGAGTCTTATGGCTTGGGGGTGGAAGCTGTATAGGAAGCCTTTTGGACCTAGACTTGGCGCTCCGGTACCTCTAGCCGTGAGGTAGCAGAGAGAACAGTCTATGACTAGGGTGGCTGGAGTCCTTGGCAATTTTTGGGGCCTTCTTGTGACACCACCTGGCATAGAGGTCCTGGATGGCAGGAAGCTTGGCCTCAGTGATGTACTGGGCCGTACGCACTACTCTCTGTAGCACCTTGTGGTCGGAGGCCGAACAGTTGCCATACCGGGCAGTGATGCAACCAGTCAGGATGCTCTCAATGGTGCAGCTGTAGAACTTTTTGAGAATCTGAAGAGCCAGTCTTGATCACGTTGAGGGAGAGGTTGTTGTCCTGGCACCACACTGCCAGGTCTCTGACCTCCTCCCTATAGGTTGTCTCATTGTTGTCATCAGCAAACCTAATGATGGTGTTGGAGTCGTGCTTGACGATGCAGTCATGGGTGAACAGGGAGTACAGGAGGGGACTGAGCACGCACCCCTGAGGGGCCCCTGTGTTGAGAATCAGCGTGATAGATGTGTTGTTACCTACCCTTACCACCTGGGGGCGGCCTGTCAGGATGTCCAGGATCCAGTTGCAGAGTGAGGTGTTTAGTCCCAGGGTCTTTGGTGTTGAACTCTGAGTGGAACTAAGTGACAGGTTGAAAATGTCAGTGAGGACACTTGCCAGTTGGTCAGCGTATGCACGGAGTACACGTCCTAGTAATCCATCTGGCTCTGTGGCCTTGTGTTTAAAGGTCTTACTCACATCGGCTACGGAGAGCGTGATCACACAGTTGTCTGGAACAGCTGATGCTCACATGCAAGCTTCAGTGTTGCTTGCCTCGAAGCGAGCATAGAAGTTATTTAGCTCATCTGGTAAGCTCATGTCACTGGCAGTCCGTAATAGTTTGCAAGCCCTGACAAATCCGTTGAGCGTCGGAGCCGGTAGTCCAGTATTGACGCTTTGCCTGTTTAATGGTTCGTCCGAGGGCATAGTGGGATTTCTTATAAGTGTCTGCGTTAGAGTCATGCTCCGTGAAAGCGGCAATGCTATCCTTTAGCTCATTGATGATGTTGCCTGTAATCCATGGCTTCTAATTGGGGTATGTACGTACGGTCACTGTGGGAACAACGTCATCGATGCACTTATTGATGTAGCCAGTGACTGATGTGGTGTACTCCTCAATGCAATCGGAAGAATCCCGGAACATATTCCAGTCTGCGCTAGCAAAACAGTCCTGTAGCTTAGCATCTGTGTCATCTGACCACTTCCTTATTGAGCGAGTCACTGGTACTTCCTGCTTTATTTTTTGCTTGTAAGCAGGAATCAGGAGGATAGAGTTATGGTCAGAGACAGCAGGGGTACAAACTGTAGAACCCAGTTCCTACATATGAATATAAAAATAGATTTTATCAAACTAAACTATGCTACATTGTATCTCTGGGAACCTCGGGGTGACAAATAAGAGCAAGATTACTGAATGTAAGTACATTATTTACCTTCAGAGTTGAATGTATCAAACCAGTTACCTTGCTAAAGGTGTTTTGTTGTTGTACACTCCTCAAACAAAGGTATGGTATTTTTCCACTGTGATAGCTACTGAAAATTGGGCACTGCTGTTAGATTAACACGATTTTAAGCTTTCTGCCCATATAAAACATGTTGGCTGCTGTTTAAAACGTAATTTTAGGCACGTTAGCAACAACCGTCCCGGTTTAGGGGAACCGATTCGTAGTTAAGTTACCCTGCATTAACTTCTTATGGCTGCAGGGGGCGTATTGAAAAACTGGAAAATATGTGCCCATTTTCAAACGGCCTCTTAATCAATTTTTGCTCTTACAATATGCATATTATTACTACTATTGGATAGAAAACAGTCTCTAGTTTCTAAAAACGTTTGAATTATTTCTCTAAGTGGAACAGAACTATTTTTACAGCCCATTTCCTATCCGGAAGTGAGATTTCCAACATCGATGTCTCTCTTCAAGACCTTGTCTATAAAAGGGCAGGTCACTTAGGACTGTAGAAACACGTCATACGCCTTCCCCTGGGTGTCATGCGGAAGTGAGAGCAGAAAGGACTTGAATATCTCGTCCAGGGTTTGAACACAACCTCTTGGAGTGAGACTTGCGCACTTTATTTTTTTTTTCTGGGCGCGAAGTAGGACCTGTACTTGGCTCCTGGAAAACGCTCGTTAAAGGTGAATATGACCTCCGGCTTCGATTTTATTTGATACATGTCACAATATCATCCTAAAGTATGTTTTTTCAATATAGTTTAATTATATTATTGAAATTTATTCTGGACTTTAGACGTGATGCGACGCAAGAATTTTGTCAAGATGGAGAGGTTAGCGTCGCACTGCCAGTGTGCTTGCTAATTCAAGAGGGAAATCGTTCGTTCTGGATCGAAATAAAGACGTTTCTGAACAAAGGACCCCTTGGAGAACATTCTGATGGAAGATCAACAAAGATAAGGACCCAATTTGGGATGCTTTTTCATATATCTGTCGAACTGTGCTATGCTACCGTTTGACTAGAATCAATGCTGCTGTGTGCTAGCTAATGTAGTAAGCTAATATAACGATATATTGTGTTTTCGCTGTAAAACACTTAGAAAATCGGAAATATTAGCTCTATTCACAAGATCTTTGTCTTTCATTAGCTATCCACCATATATTTTTCTGAAATGTTTTATGATGTGTAATTAGTAGTTGACGTTGGTGTCTGTATTTTCTCTGGCTACTCCCGTGCGATTTCTGACTGTACCTATGATGGTAGCAGTAATGTAAAACTGATTTATAGCTAAAATATGCACATTTTTTGAACAAAACATAGATTTATTGTGTAACATGTTATAGGACTGTCATCTGAGGTAGTTTTTTCTAGGTTATTTAGGTTGGTTCTAGGTTAGTTAGGTTGGCTTGTGCATGCTACTTGCATGCTACTTGTGCTGTGAAAAATGTCTGTCCTCTTTTTTATTTGGTGGTGAGCTAACATAAATATATGTGGTGTTTTCTCTGTAAAACATTTTAAAAATCGGACATGTTGGCTGGATTGACAAGATGTTTATCTTTCAAATGTTGTATTGGACTTGTTAATGTGTGAAAGTTAAATATTTTAAAAAAATAGATTTTGAATTTCGCGCCCTGCACTTGAAGTGGCTGTTGTCATATTGATCCCGACTTAGGGCTTGCAGCCCAAACAGGTTAAAGTCCACAGCCACTAGGAGCGCTGCCTCTGAATGAAAATGTTCTTGTTTGCTTATGGCCTTATACAGCTCTTTGAGTGCCGTCTTAGTGCCAGCATCAGTTTGTGGAGGTAAATAGACAGCTACGAAAAATATAGATGAAAACTCTCTTGGTAAATAGTGTGGTCTACAGCTTATCATGAGATACTCTACCTCAGGCGAGCAAAACCTTGAGACTTCCTTAATATTAGATTTCATGCACCAGCTGTTATTTACAAATAGACACATCCCGCCATCCCTTGTCTTACCGGAGGCAGCTGTTCTATCATGGACCGAAAACCCTGCCAGCTGTATGCTATCCATGTCGTTGTTCAGCCACGAAACATAAGATATTATAGTTTTTAATGTCCCGTTGGTGGGATAGTCGTGATTGGAGCTCATCCATTTTGTTATCCAATGATTGCATGTTGGCTAATTGGACTGATGGTATTACACGCTCGGCGTCGGAACCTTACAAGGCACCCTGATGTCATGACTCTCTTGGTCGAGGATCCAAGGCCTCAGATCAGTTTGGCAAATTGCTGACAGATAGCCAGACCCCCCTCTCTCCCACAGAAGAGGAGTGGGGGGCTGGGCCAGTTTTATGATACCTCACGCCAATCGTAAATCTTATGCAGCAGAGAACCCTCTCCTGCTCTTCAGTACCAACCAAACGAATGCCTTTGTCCTCCAGGAAATATTTGCAGCAAAAACTATAATGTCCAAAAAAGTGAATATTGAAACAATATTTCTAAGATAGTAATGTTAAGATTGGTCAGTGGGGATCTAAAGAATAATCATGTCATATTGCTTTTCATTTTGTGATGTTATTAAAAACTGTATGAACCAAAAACTATAACTTAGGAAGGAAACCCCCTTCGGCTGTTAAGTTCCCATTCAATATGATGTTAATACAATATGAAGAACAATTAAACTATTTTTGTTAAGATAGGAATGTGATTTTAGTTTTCGAGATCATAATTTTTGTGTTCCTTGCACATTAACTAAGCCAAGCCCCGAATGAGGTCAGAAGAGCGTGTCAGTGTGATGGAACCACCCTTTATGGTCGTAAACTCTGAAACTCAACACGAGTTGAAGAAGATAAACTCACTAGACAAAACATTGACAGTCTGCAGCTGTGCATGTAAAGGGATCTAGAACTTTGACTATCTACCCGAGAAAGGAAGGAGAAGAGCCCATCTCAGACAATCATGGGTGCATCTGAAGATCTGTTCTATTTGAACACTCCACTACAAGACCAAGACAACAGAAGAAGGACATTGTGACCTCTGGTGGACAACCAGAGCCTAACACCCATCGAGCCCTTCCCATAGAAGGATTAATTGGTTGCAAGAAAGAGACGACGAACAAAGACATCCACACGGAAACACATTACATTTCTTACCCAGGCGGGCGGTGGTTCATGTGCAAGGTATATGAGTAATGTGAGAATAGTTATAGAATGTAGCCACGATAAATGCCCCTTTCTGTATCTCTCTCTTTCCCCACCCCCTCTCCATTGTGTAACAAGCAGTCAAATCTTTTCAGTCCACTAGGGACTTTTCTCTCATGTAAGTGTGTATGTGTATTCTGTGTCATTATTTAGTTAGTGAGTAAATAAATAATTAAATACATTTGTGTAGAACTGAATAATCAGAAAAGGCTGGGGTTTTTGCGGAATCAAGAAGTCTGCAACGTTCAGAATGAGACTGATATGAGGTAATGATTAATAAATGACTTATCAATATATATCTTATATATATCATCTTGAATTTAATTCGGGAGATGGAAACTCGTTAAACAACGTCTTCCGTGGCGCCCCAAATTCCTAATGAGTTAATTGTTACATGATTCATTTAATCAAGTAACAAATAAACATAGTTAGTTGATTCGATAAATAACAGTCATTACATTAATCAAAGTCATGGCACGACGCCGACCTATGTCCCCGATATCTCCGTCTCTTCTTCATGAGAATGACGGGGATTTGGGCCTTGTCAGGTGTCTGAAGTAAATCCTTTGCGTCTGACTCGTTAAAGAAAAAATCTTTGTCCAGTATGAGGTGAGTGATCGCTGTCCTGATATCCAGAAGCTCTTTTCGTTCATAATCTCTTATGAACGAAGTTATGAAGTTACAAATAACGTAAAAAAACACACACAATAGCACAATTGGTTAGGAGCCTGTAAAACGGCAGCCATCACTACACATGTCATTTTACCTCAGTGAATCCTGCTGCTTTCAATATTCACATTTTATCATCCTCCTGGACAAACTATGTACATCCATGTGGAATGAGTTAATGTTCCGGCTGCTGATGCCATGCAACATTGATGACCCGTCTGGAAGTGCTGTGGTTTGAGGCAATGTGGATTCTGAGGTGTCTATCCTGTCCAGATGGGGCAGGGGCAGGCCAGCTGTAGGGAATAGCACAGCCTTTAACAGTGACTGAAGAAGCTTGTGCCTGTAAAAGCCACTCTCTTGCGCAATGCTTTTATGTACAGTCTGATTACATCAAAGCTTGAAAACACTGCACAAGTGAATTTTCTCAGCCAAAGCTTGAAAATACTATACTCAGGGAGCAAAAACGTGCACAAAGCATGTATAAAAATAATTATCTGAAAGATGTCATTTACATGTATGATATGCTTTGTTTCTTGGAAAAATACTTGTTTTTAAAAAACACATACAGTATGTGCTGTGAACCCATACTATGAATTTCAATAGATGCATCATCACAGTGCATCAATAAATAACTGAGAGTTCCCTTGGGTACATATACTATATCGTAAGAAAAGGTCCCAAACTTTAAAAAAAAGTTAAACGAAATGAATGCATTCCAATAGAAATTAAGTGAAATCTACAGTGGCCAATTCCAGCTCATTACCATATTTTTACCTGGTAAGTGCAAGTAAAAAAAAAAAAGTGAATTATGAGTCAACAGCTGCTCAATTTGCGATTGATTGTCTTAATCACTGGTTTCAATGGATCCACATATTTTCCAGCATGAGGCTGGAGGATTTACTTAAGTGTATTCAGTCGTTGTGTTTACAACTGGCATAGGTATACAGTGCAACAGAAGCCCCCAAAGCGTAAGAATACGAAGCATATTGGCTTTTTATGACAAACAATTGTTTTTTAGCTAGAGGTTATGTAGTAACAAGACAATCCGCTTCCAAGAAATCAAGGATTAAACAGATGCTACATATTAAAATATCGGCTGCTCTCCAGATCCCATAAGTCCCTACTCTAAGTACCACTTTGGGAAGAAATTAACAGCGCTGTGATGGATTCAGAGGAAGAGTATGACCACTCAATTCAAATCCTGAGAACTCATATATTGTGTTGAAGGAATTGATAGACCTAGCTCCACCTGTATTTTCCTAGAATAGAATGTGTGCGTGTGTGTGTGCATGTGCGTGAATGCATGCACATTTGTGCCTGTGTGTATTTAATAAATATAGAATGCCCAAAATAGTTTTGCCTGCATCTCGGAAATAAGTGAACCTGCCATCAACATAAAGGCCTTATAAATAATAATAGTGAATGCAAAGAAAAGGAACCAATCAGACCGGCGTGACATTTACAGGCAGAATGGATCTCCTTTACGACCAGGTCATTTCTGCTTACTTGGAAATCCATTCCCTTTTGAAATGAGAAGTTGATGTGTCTATTGATTGAGAATAATTCATTCACACACCAGTTGGTGCACGGTTACTAATCTCACTTTATGCATCAAACACTCATTACAGATGATTCATAGAACAGACTGTAGGAATACGCAGTAAAATGTACAACAAATAGAGAATCATGAAAGAAGGCACAACATACTGAGGAAGCACCCAGAGTTCCGTATTGACTGCATCATGCTGTACACAGCAGCTTTTGCCTTGTAACACCACCTTCTCTACGTATTCAAATATACTCAACATTATGAATACGTATCAAGTGAATGGCTTACATACACATACGGTTAATGTAAAATGTGAATAGATATTCCAACCAATGAATAGGAAAGTACTAGCACTTAGTTGAGGACGGGGGCGAAAGGAGAATGCACTGGAGGCCACTCTGTGACAGCCCCATCTCTGTCAAGCCAGCCTCTTTCACTCTGCAAGGTCACTGGATCGCATTGGACAATTAGAGACACCGCTGAGAGATGGAGGGGCCTTGGCATAGCCATGGAAGGAGAGAAAGAGGAAGGGAGGCAGAGGAGAGGAAAAGAGGGAGGTAAAGGGGGTGGCTGCTGTCCCTCTATCTCTCTCTCTATGGATGTCCTTGAGCTGCAGTGGGAACGTAGTGTGCACGGTGAAAAGAAGATAATGGGCCCAAAGAGAGAAGCCATCAACCGTGGTTGGAGAGCACAAAGAGAGAAGAATTTTCACTTTTATACATTTTCAAATGAAACGTATTGAAACTACTTACGCCATGTGGGATGATATACTGTAGCTCTGCGCTCAACCAACATTCACTAGATATTTGCTTTTGTCCTGTAATGTGCGTCCAACAACAAGTCACAGATGTTAATATCAACAAGTCTATATCATCTTCTGGCAAATTACTTACATTTAACTCTTCCTTCCAGCCATCCATATTTTGCATAGGGAGGAACCTTGTTAGACACAGACTGTATGAAAACCTTCCAGCGACCTCTCCATGTTGTTTGCCTGAGGACTCCTTTGTGCAGGTGTTTCAAGGCAGTGTTGTCATGGAAACGCTGACTACTCTCCTCTGTCTGTGCCCCTATGGAGAGTTCTGCTTCACCTGATCAACACTCCCCCATGATCAACAACCCCCAACACCCCCACAAACACCCTCACTCACACACACTATCCCATCCCATTCAAATAGCTAATAACTCCTTCCCACGCATTGGACAAGTCTACTCTATGTTCGTAGCTCCATGTAAAGAATGGGCCTAATGGAAGGTGACGTTAATGAGAGGGCTTGGCACAGCGACGCGGTCCCGGCCCCCACTCCGTGCTGTGTACTTGACGAGGGCACTAATTGAATTGTTTCGATGTCGGATTCTCCTAACGGTAGTGGAAGTGACATTCCTGATGGTCTCTCGTCGAACGCCGTTAGCATGTGAAATATAGTCATGGCCTCGGCAACAGGCTCTACTCAACTCACCTTGGAACAAAGTGCAGGTGGATTCACCAAGCAAACCAAGGTGTGTTTGCGGTATACCGTAGTGCAAACATCAAACATTCTGTGGCATGTTGCTTTCATTTTTCACTGACATTCATGCATGGTTATCATCGATCACCCTTCCTGGAAAGACTCCCGTCTATTCTATTTCACATAATTCTTTGTTTTTATATGAAAATGTATGCCGCTTATTCTGCACACCGAACACACTCTATGGAAGGGAGAGTGTGTGTTTTGGTTTTCATCTCACACACCGTTGGTTAAAGTGGGGAATAACCCACACCAATTCAAATCTGCCCATATCTAAAGAAAATCAAGTAATTGAATTAACGGGTGGAAGTAACACGCTTAGCTCGTTCGTTGAATTCATTCACGGCATTCAGGCATTTCCATCCACTGAGTCTAAGTAATTAATAGCACTGATCATCTCATTAAGAGAAAAGTGCTGGAGGAAAGGAGGCTTTCACCATCATCTCCCTCCTGAAAAGGTGGTTCTGAACATTCTCCTCCCTCCTCTGTCTAACCTGCACAGTTGATGCCAGCCACACACACACACACACACCTACACCTCACCAAGTACACAATAAGACTTCCACTGTTTTTATGATGTTCAAACATCTTCACATCACCCTACTCTGCAATATATTACGGCTGCTGTATTCAGGTTTGCTCTAATGGGATTCGGGATTCTGTCTTGTGTAAATAATTATACGTACGGAAGCGGGTTCACACACGCTCGCGCACACACACACATGTTCGCGCACACATTCACACGCACACGCACACACGCGCACACACACACACACACACACACACACACACACACACACACACACACACACACACACACACACACACACACACACACACACACACACACACTGGAAAGGGACTACAAGGAGAGATAAGTGAGTCCTATCTCATACAGAGCTGGTTATTGCAATGCCCACATTTACCTCGTCCAAAATGTGCCAGCAGGCACCCAGGTGTGGGCTGAGACATGAGAAGTGCGATTGCTTTGCCAAAGTGTGAGCCCTGGGGTCATCCATCTGCTCTTTCTCTCCTCCAATGTCGCTGCAGCTCCACCAGTAGCCCCCACCAACCCCATATTCCATTCCCCCAGCAGCCCCATCTACCAGCCCCATGCACCAGTCCCCCGATCCCTGGCTGCTAGTCTCCTGAGTCATAGGATGATGGGATATGATGCCTTCTCATTAAATTCCCGTGCTAAGGTTGTCTCGACCGGAGATAGCCTGCCTGTTGGGCTTTGATTATATAACAGAGGGGTAAAAAAGGAGAAAATGTACGACACTAGTGACTAGTTTTAATCTTCCTCTCTCTGCCTACTCTTTAGAAGCTACTCCAGGAAAATAAACCCTGGCTGTAAAAGTCTGAATAAATACATTTTGAGAGGTTTGGAACAAAAGGGCAAATAGACAATAACCTTTGCGATGTCCCTGTGACTCAGAATATCAATTAATCCATGGCATGATTACATCATTAACCCCTTCAGTGCCCTGTGGCTTTAACACGGCAAACACCTCTTGACAGGGTGAGAAGGCCCTATGGGAAAACTCTCTCTCTCTTCATCCAATAAAGAGTTCAACCATGAGGTCTGTAGAGCTCAGGTTCACCCTTTCATTCTCTGCTTTCCCCTTTGATTGATCCCTTCAGTTCATAATGCCCTTTTTTTCATTTAAGCTTGAACCACTAGAAGGTTGGATCACTCTGCACTCTTTGGTATTGGCTCTCTGACGAGCTAGCAGCTTTCAGCCATTTGTAAAGGTACAAGGATTCCCTGGCTGCAGAGGGAACTCTAATCCAGTCTATCAACCAGGGAGAAGAAGCTTAGGGAGCAGGAAGAGGAGCAAAACAGAAGGAAGTGTTTTTTGTTTTTTTTTATCATGGCAGCTTTTTTTTCTCAATTCAGCCACAATCCATTCTCTATCGCCGGAGCCCATCTTGACCAGCTTTTATACCGCCTTCTCACTAAGAAACATTCATTTATTCTCTGAATAGACCCTTCTAAAAACACACAATTTTCTCTTAACACTGTCCTTTTTTCATCCGCTTCTCCCTTCTTCTCGCTTCTTCATCTTTTCTTTTCATCTCTTTTTCATTGAAACAGGAGGAAGCCAGAGATACGTGTGCTCAGAGATAGACAACAACAACGTATAACAACCCCCCCAGGTCAAACAGAGACGCCCACTCAACATGTGACTACTGAAGGTGTGAATACACCAGTACACGGATGAGAGTAGATTAAGATAGCGAAAGAGAGAGAGAGAATAAGAGAGAGTAAGAGAGAGAAAGAGACATAAAGTAGCCAGACAAATCTTGGGTGGCTATAAGATACAGTAAAGATATACCTTTCAAGAAATGTATTGTTTCATCTCAGCAGGGCACAGATGAGCTTCCTTGAGACAGTTTTCTGACAGTCAGTGGAGAAATTCTTCGGTTGTGCAAACACACAGTTTCATCAGCTGTCCGGGTGGCTGGTCTCAGACAATCCCGCAGGTGAAGAAGCCGTAATGTGGAGATCCTGGGCTGGCGTGGTTACATGTGACCTGCGGTTGTGAGGCCGGTTGAACATACTGCCAAATTTTCTAAAACGCTTATGGTAGAGAAAATTAACATTCAATCCTATGGTGGACATTCCTGCTGTCATCCTGCCAATTGCACACTCCCTCAAAACCTGAGGCATCTGTGGCATTGTGTTATGTGACAAAACTGCACCTTTTAGAGTGGCCTTTTATTGTCCCCAGCACAAGGTGCACCTGTGTAATGATCATGCTGTTTAATCAGTTTCTTGATATGCCACAACTGTCTGGTGGATGGATTATCTTGGCAAAGGAGAAATGCTCACTAACAGGGATGTAATCAAATTTGTGCACAGAATATGAGAGAAATAAGCTTTTTGTGCATATGGTAAATTGCTGGGATATTTATTTCAGCTCATGAAAAAATGGGACCAAAACTTTACATGTTGTGTAAATCAGAAATATGTTAGCAATCAAATGTATTTATAAAGCCATTTAGTGTGTGTGTGTACATCAAATCAAATGTTATTGGTCACACACATTAAGAAAAATATAAATATTTGTTTGAGCAATGTGTGGCAATGACTAAAATACAGTATAATATAATATAGTATATACATATAAAATTAGTAAAGCAGTATGTCAAGGTGTTTAGCTTGTCCGGGAGCAAGACGTTGGTGTCTGCGACGAGGCTGGTTTTCCCTCTGTAGACCCTGCCACATACGTCACGTGTCTGAGCTGTTGAATTGCGACTCCATGTTGTCTCTGTACTGACATTTTGCCTGTTTGATTACCTTACAGAGGGAATAACTACACTGTTTTGTATTCAACCATATTTCCAGTCACCTTGCCATAGTTAAATGCGATGATTCACGCTTTCAGTTTTGCACGAATGCTGCCATCTATTCACAGTTTCTGGTTTGGGTAGGTATTTATAGCCACAGTGGGAACATTATCCCCTAATCACTTCCTGATGAACTCAGTCACCATGTCAGTGTATATGTCAATGTGATTCTCAGAGGCTACCCAGAACATATCCCAGTCTGCGTGATCAAAACTATCTTGAAGCATGGATTCCGATTGGTCAGACCAGTGTTGAATAGACCTTATCACGGGTACTTCCTGTTTGAGTTTCTGCCTATAGGAAGAGAGAAGCAAAATGCAGTGATCTGATTTGCCAAAGGGAGGGTGGGTGAGGGCCTTATAGGCATCCTGGATGAGGGAGTAACAGTGGTCGAGCGTTTTAGCAGCGGAGTCAGTGTGTTGATAGAACTTCGGTAGCATTTTCTTCAAATTGACTTTGTTAAAATCCCCAGCTACAATAAATGCGGCCTCAAGATATGTGGGAATATACACGGCTGTGATTATCAATCGAAGAGAATTCTCTTGGGAGGTAATACGGTCGGCATTTGATTGTGAGGTATTCTATGTCGGATGAAAAAAAGGACTTGAGTTTCTGTATCTTATCACAATCACACCATGAGCAGCTAATCATGAAACATACACCACCATCTTTCTTCTTCCCGGAGAGACCCCATCATAGCACTGAGACTGCACTTGTGAAGGTGGTAAATGACCTTTTAATGGCGTCAGACCGAGGCTCTGCATCTGTCCTCGTGCTACTAGACCTTAGTGCTGCCTTTGATACCATCGATCACCACATTCTTTTGGAGAGACTGGAAACCCAAAGTGGTCTACACGGACAAGTTCTGGCCTGGTTTAGATCTTATCTGTCGGAAAGATATCAGTTTGTCTCTGTGAATGGTTTGTCCTCTGACAAATCAACTGTACATTTCGGTGTTCCTCAAGGTTCCGTTTTAAGACCACTATTGTTTTCACTATATATTTTACCTCTTGGGGATGTCATTCGAAAACATAATGTTAACTTTCACTGCTATGCGGATGACACACAGCTGTACATTTCAATGAAACATGGTGAAGCCCCAAAATTGCCCTCGCTAGAAGCCTGTGTTTCAGACATAAGGAAGTGGATGGCTGAAAACGTTCTACTTTTAAACTCGGACAAAACAGAGATGCTTGTTCTAGGTCCCAAGAAACAAAGAGATATTCTGTTAAATCTGACAATTAATCTTGATGGTTGTAAAGTCGTCTCAAATAAAACTGTGAAGGACCTCGGCGTTACTCTGGACCCTGATCTCTCTTTTGACGAACATATCAAGACTGTTTCAAGGACAGCTTTTTTCCATCTACGTAACATTGCAAAAATCAGAAATTTTCTGTCCAAAAATGTTGCAGAAAAATTTATCAATTTGTTGGATTTGTTACTTCTAGGTTAGACTACTGCAATGCTCTACTTTCCGGCTACCCGGATAAAGCACTAAATAAACTTCAGTTAGTGCTAAATACGGCTGCTAGAATCCTGACTAGAACCAAGAAGTTTGATCATATTACTCCAGTGCTGGCTTCCCTACACTGGCTTCCTGTTAAGGCAAGGGCTGATTTCAAAGTTTTACTGTTAACCTATAAAGCGTTACATGGGCTTGCTCCTACCTATCTTTCCGAGTTGGTCCTGCCGTACATACCTACACGTACGCTACGGTCACAAGACGCAGACCTCCTAATTGTCCCTAGAATGTCTAAGCAAACAGCTGGAGGCAGGGCTTTCTCCTATAGATCTCCATTTTTATGGAATAGTCTGCCTACCCATGTGAGAGATGCAGACTCGGTCTCAACCTTTAAGTCTTTACTGACGACTTATCTCTTCAGTAGGTCATATGATTGAGTGTAGTCTGGCCCAGGAGTGTGAAGGTGAACGGAAAGGCTCTGGAGCAACGAACCGCCCTTGCTGTCTCTGCCTGGCCGGTTCCCCTCTCTCCACTGGGATTCTCTGCCTCTAACCCTATTACAGGGGCTGAGTCACTGGCTTACTGGTGCTCTTTCATGCCGTCCCTAGGAGGGGTACGTCACTTGAGTGGGTTGAGTTACTGACGTGATCTTCCTGTCTGGGTTGGCGCCCCTTCCTTGGGTTGTGCCGTGGCGGAGATCTTTGTGGGCTATACTCGGCCTTGTCTCAGGATGGTAAGTTGGTGGTTGAAGATATCCCTCTAGTGGTATGGGGGCTGTGCTTTGGCAAAGTGGGTGGGGTTATATCCTTCCTGTTTGGCCCTGTCCGGGGGTATCATCGGATGGGGCCACAGTGTCTCCTGACCCCTCCTGTCTCAGCCTCCAGTATTTATGCTGCAGTAGTTTATGTGTCGGGGTGCTAGGGTCAGTTGGTTATATCTGGAGTACTTCTCCTGTCTTATCCAGTGTCCTGTGTGAATTTAAGTATGCTCTCTCTAATTCTCTCCTTCTCTCTTTCTTTCTCTCTCTCGGAGGACCTGAGCCCTAGGACCATGCGTCAGGACTACCGGGCATGATGACTCCTTGCTGTCCCCAGTCCACCTGGCCTTGCTGCTGTTCCAGTTTCAACTGTTCTGCCTGCGGCTATGGAACCCTGACCTGTCCACCGGACGTGCTACCTGTCCCAGACCTGCTGTTTTCAACTCTCTAGAGACCGCAGGAGCGGTAAAGATACTCTTAATGATCGGCTATGAAAAGCCAACTGACATTTACTCCTGATTATTATCTGACCATGCTGGTCATTTATGAACATTTGAACATCTTGGCCATGTTCTGTTATAATCTCCACCCGGCACAGCCAGAAGAGGACTGGCCATCCCTCATAGCCTGGTTCCTCTCTAGGTTTCTTCCTAGGTTTTGGCCTTTCTAGGGAGTTTTTCCTAGCCGCCGTGCTTCTACACCTGCATTGCTTGCTGTTTGGGGTTTTAGGCTGGGTTTCTGTACAGCACTTCGAGATATTAGCTGATGTACGAAGGGCTATATAAAATAAACTTGATTTGATTTGAGAGTTCTTTATTCCTGTCTGCGTAACTTACTGAGAACCCAGCTGGCTGTATGGACTGGGACAGTTTATCCGGAGAGAGCCATGATTCCGTGAAAGAGAGTATGTTACAGTCCCTGATGTCTCTCTGGAAGAAGATCCTCAGCCTGAGCTCGTCTACTTTATTGTCCAGACACTGAACATATACTCAGAAGCGATGGATGGTGTGCACGCCTCCTGAGTCTGACTAGAAGTCCACTCCGAATACCTCTTCTCTGCCGACGGCGTCTTGGACAACCTCTGGGAAAAATGTAATTGCGCTGAGGGGTACGATCAAAGGATCCAATTCGGGAAAGTCGTATTCCTGGTAATAATGGTAGTGAGTTACCGCCTCTCTGATATCTGTGTGTGTGTGTGAGAGAGATAGAGAGAGAGAGAGAGTGTGCATACAAGCAGTGGTGGAAAAAGTACTCAATTGTCATACTTGAGTAAAAGTAAAGATACCTTAGTAGAAAATGACTCAAATGAAAGTCACCCAGTGAAATACAACTTGAGTAAAAGTCTAAAAGTATTTGGTTTTAAATATACTTAAGGGTTAGGGTTAGGGTTAGGGTTAGTAAATGGAATTTCTAAAATGTACTGAAGTAACAAAAGTAAAAGTAGAAGTATAAATAATTTCAACTTCCTTATATTAAGCAAACCAGACGGCCCAATTGATTTGTATTTTTTATTGACGGATAGCCAGGGGCACACTCCAACACTCAGACATAATTTACAAATGAGGCATTTGTGCTTAGTGAATCCGCCAGATCAGAGGCAGTAGGGTTGACCTACAGTACACTCTTGACAAGTGTGTGATTTGGACCATTTTCCTGTCAAAATGTAATGAGTAGTTTTGGGTGTCAGGAAAAATCTATTTATTAAAAAGTACATTATTTTCTTTAGGAATGTAATGAAGTAAAAGTAAAAGTTGCCAAAAATTGAAAGAGTAAAGTACAGATACCCCAAAAATGACTTAAGTAGTACTTTAAAGTATTTTTACTTAAGTACTTTACACCACTGCATACAAGTGTTCAATCAATTGTGTGTGTGTGTGGTTAAAAGTGTGTGTAGATGTAATGGGAGGCAATCAATAAGTGGGTTTGAAGTCTGACAGATTGTACTGGGCCGTACACACTACCCTCTGTAGCGCCTTGTGGTGGATGCCAAGCAGTTGCCATGCCACATTTTTTCAGCTTCCTTAAAGGGAAGACTTATTGTCGTGCCCTCTTCACGACTGTGTTTGTGTGTGTGGACCATGATAGATCAGTAGGGATGTGGACACAGAGGAACTTGAAGCTCTCGACCCTTTCCAGCCATATCAATGTGAACGGGAGAAACGTCCCTCTGTTTCCTGTGGTCCACGATCAGCTCCTTTGTCTTGCTGACGTTCAGGGAGAGGTTGTCCAGGCACCACACTACTGGATGTGTTGTTGCCTACCCTCACCAACAGGGGGTTAGGGTTAGCTGAGGGGTATGGCTGGAGAAATGTAACCACTTTCATATTCATTGACACAGCTACGGATGCAAGGATTGACCATCCAGGATATCAACCTTATAGTTTTTAACCATGTTGTGATGCTATATAATGTTTGTTTTTATTTGCTTTCTTTTCAAACACTGGAGTGGAACAAGCTTATATGTTGGGGTCTGATCGGGTATCACAGTTGAACTAAGATCACGAGGCATTTATAAGCTAAATTCATACTTCAAGAATCAATGGGTACATTTAATTAATTCAGAAGTCAAAAAATGAATGATGCAACTGCAGATTGCCGCTCAATTTGTTGATAAAACAAGAAGGCTCACAAGTCATGCATTGGGAGGCAATTTCAGGGGTGTATATGTATATTGCGTACTAATGTCCAATTAATCATCATTTGAGTAATGAATGAATCAATTCTCATTTAAAAAGGAGTTGAGAATCACATAAAACAATTAGTTGTTAATCTTTCTTAGAATGGGATTATCTTTGCCTGATTTACAAGCAGAATTTGTACAGTACAGTAAATATGGTTTTTAACCTATTTTTGGGGGTTTGCTCAAAACTACCTTTGTACTTCCATTAGGAAAAAAAAAACGATACAGGTTAAATTCAGACGAGTCCCATGACACTTGTGGGGGTCGTAGAGCAAAACAGAGAACACCATCGTGTTCGTGAGAATCATTCGCTTGTAGTCCAAACTGTTCAGACACTACCAAACAGAAGTTGGCACATCAATTATACCGACTTCAGACTAGTCTCCTGACACTGGTGTTGGTCGTAGAGCAAATCGTGTTTGTGAGATTGTCCCCTTTCCATCGAGTGGTAATAGTTTTGTAGGTCAAACCGTTCAGACGTTTTTGTGAGAAGACCAATTGTCGCCATGTCTCATGGTCTGACAAATACCGCTCTAGCTTTTCCACCTTTCACCGCAGATGCGAAAGTGCGACATTGGTGGATGCAGTAGATTGAGACGCACCAATGCAAAGAACCAATTTTCTTTGGTGTGCGTCAATCGACTCTGGGGTTTAAGGTTTTTATTACAAAACTATAGCATATTTTATTTTCCATTGTGTTTGCTTGTATAGTACTTGTCCTCTCTTTGACCCCTGCATATTCACGGTGGTCCGGCTCCTCCATGCAGTGTAATACCTGGAGACATGCCTCTCAGCCATGTACTAGCATGGTCAGGGCCAGTGATGGGTTTTGGCATCCTCACGGAAAGACTCACTGATGTGATGTGATGTGCCCCCCTCTCCTGGGCAGATGGTGTGTGTTGTGTGTGCGTACATGTGTTCAATCATGTGTGTGTAAGTGTGTAGGTTGGTGTGTAGGTGCATGTGAACGGGCTGTTGACGGTATCTAGATACAGAAGTAGTCTACCCCTCAAGGTAATACATTTCCATTACAGACACCGTCAAAGATGGCTGCAGCCTTTTACACAAGCAAGCATGCGAGCAGGCAGGAGAGCGGTCCGAGACAGGATACACACTCCAATCCAGCAGCACACACTAGAACAGGACCCATCCTGAGCCTCTCTCTGCTGGCTGTCTCTGCTGCTAGTTCACTGAAGCATGGCAGGGCAGGCTCAGGGTTACACTGTTAGCATTCATGCTAGGGCATGTCGGTGAGCGGAGCGGACAGAACTGTGCAGGTCTTTGAAATGCAAATGTGACTTGAACAACAC
The DNA here is from genome assembly GCF_016432855.1 of Salvelinus namaycush. Lineage (NCBI taxonomy): Eukaryota > Metazoa > Chordata > Actinopteri > Salmoniformes > Salmonidae > Salvelinus > Salvelinus namaycush. The sequence continues at coordinate 6,863,410 of NC_052340.1, read as the reverse complement.
ACAACACATCTAGAGGATGTAACTAGAACACGCACTATGCAAACACAGGAGTATGACGCTCACACACAGATACACCCCCCCCCCCACACACACACACACACACACACACACACACAAACACACAAAATATGGTCAGAGCTAAAAGCAGCTAATCTCAGGCAGCATGTCAGTCGGTGGATCTTGAGTGACATAATGTCGCCAGCTCAGCGTTCCCACCTTCCCATGTCACTCTCAGATTGCAGAGCCTGGTGTTAGTCACATCAAATAGAAATACTGCATGTACAGTAAGTGTGAAGGGCGTGAAATTAAGATAAACATGTATTTCTCACTGTCATGGCTTTGATTAAAATCACTCAGACCGCATAAAAAAAAATAAACGCCATAAATGAAAATGTTCATTTCCAAAAAAAGCTAGAATCTTTGCTTAAGTATATTTCCTCCATTATAAACTCCATCTGCACTGAAGGACACAGACTGTGTACAAACTTTCACATTTGATCAGATTGAACTGGGAGGCTGTGACACAATAGGGGGACATCAGGGATTTGTCTTGGGGCAGATATAATGAGAGGCAATCAGGCTGGTCAGGGCATGTCGCCAGAGCTCAGGGATCTTCTCTGTTGCACTAACATAAAAGTGAAACATTCTGTGATTTGCTCATATCAGGAGAATGGCTGGTTTTTCCTGCATCCCAAGCCCAACTCTGACTAGCCAACCAGCAACCAGCAGAGGGGTTGCATGGATATGGGATGGGGTTGGGTTAGACGGCCTGCTCATCCTCAAAGCTCCTGTATAGTAAGGGTGGCATAGGCCTCTTTCTGGTCACGCAATGACTCAGAGAAATGCCAAACACATTTAATCTTGTAAGACACTCTTGGCTGCACTATACCCCTTACATCAACTCTCCCTTTCTCCAAATCAAATAGGCAGATGTCTGTATGTATAATGCACACAGGAAAAGAGCAGAAGAATCGAGAAAAGAGATAGGAGGACATTCATTCTCTTTTTCCCAAGCTAAGAAAGAAATCCCTGAGAGCTATCCAATTACTTTTTGCTTTGACTACATTCTTTAACAATTCGTCTACTTCAGCTAACTAATTAAATCGTTTTGGCATCAAGTTCTATCTTCAAACTATGTCTCCCTCCAACCCGGTCCTTTGGAGTAGATTTGCATGTACAGTACCACACAGTATATCCATGGGATTTAAAACTGAGCCACACAAATATTTCAATGACAAACACTTGTGTTCAGAGATTAAGGCATAAAAATTGTCTGGCCTTGCAAGAAGTACAACTTGCTGACACCTCAGCTGGGAGGAATGTTGTGCACTCTGCTCTGGATGAGGAGAAGGAGGATTCATGGGACCGTGCAGTGGCAGAAAAGTAGGTAAATAAATTGAAGTATAAAGTACATACGCAGGGAGAATGGAATACTCCACGATAGTTGAGCATGATCAGGGCGAAGATGGCCAAATATAACGACAGGCCGAGATTAGGTCGTGAAACACAAGGAGACAGGGCTCAGAATAGAATGGCTTTAGACAGAGCCCGCTAGGCACCCACTGGTTGAATCAATGTTGTTTCCACGTCATTTCAGTTAAATGATGTTGAGCCAACGCGGATTAGATGTTGAATTGACATCTGTGCCCAGTGGGCGAGGATCAGAGACAGGCCACTAACACTTTCAAATTATTCTATGCAAAAGAGGAGAGGAGATGTGCATTGCAGAAGAGAGAGAGGCATTCTCTTCCAGAGGTGCTAGGCTGCTGCCATCTGCCATTCCTGCAGGTATGGAGAACAGTAGGTTAGACATCAGAACCTGTACAACATCAATACGTAGGAGGAGAACAAATCAATCAATCCCTCCGCCCTCAACTTCCAAACTTGTCTCCGTGCTGTTGTGCTGTTTGTTGCTACTTGCCTATCTGTCAAACTTTTCCATTTTTACTTTTAATACATTTACCAACGTCTTAGTTTTTTCCTCACTCAACTTTTTCACCCCGGACGCTTTATCTGGACATTCTACAGGACCTCTACCAGCCGAAAAAGCTAAGTATTAACATTAACACTATGCCATTTAATTGCAGTCGCTGTACTCATAATATACAGGAGAACTATCGCCTTATGTTGAGAACAGTAAGTACAGATAGCAGTATAAATCCCCCCGCACCCGGACAATTTTCTCAAGGCTACTGGAAAGAAATACTGTCGGCATGCTCAACCTGTGTCGCTCATTCAGCCGACAGAAACTTTCAACCGGTTCTCCCCATTAAGCAGCGAGTTGGAGTCAGAGGCCGAGCCTTCTCAGGTCTCTCCTCCACCTGTTATGGGGTCTGAGGCCGAACACTCTCACCATTAGCTTGGAACAATTGAAAACTCTAGTCATTGGCGAATCCATTACCCACAATATTAGACTTTAAAAGAATCATCCAGCGATCATACCCTGTTTACCAGGGGGCAGGGCTACCAGCACCAATCTGAAGATGGTGCTGGCTAAGGCTAAAACTGGCGAGTGCAGAGAGTATAGGGATATTGGTATCCACATCGGCACCAACGATGTTAGGATGAAACAGTCAGAGGTCACCAAGCGCAACATACAGGGATGCAAACTAGTCACCTTTCGGCGAAATTCGTTGTTTTGAATCCAAAATAGGTGACCTACGTGAGTTGTGTAGATCTGATGAGAAAAGTGGGGGGGGGGGGGGGTTGTTGTTTAGATCACCTTACTGGCTGTAAGCGAACGAGTGAGGCGCGTTTGGAGCAATACTGTCTGTATCCAAGGCTCAGCCAATCGTCCACATAACAACAGAATGCAGCACGCGACTGAAGAGATTTTACATACATTTTCCCTGACACCTAAAAGTGCTTAGCAGGACAGTAAAATTATCCAATTTACGCACTTATCAAGAGAACATCCTTGGTCATCCCTACTACCTGCTCTGGCGGATTCACTAAAAATGCTTAGTTTGTAAATTATGTCTGAGTGTTGGAGCGCGCACCTGGCTATCCATACATTTAAAAAACAAGAAAAGTGTCTGGTTTGCTTAATATAGATGCAGTCGCACCCCTAAAAACAAAAAACTTTTGTCACAAGAAATGTACTCCCTGGTATACAGAAAATACCTGAGCCCTGAAGCAAGCTTCCAGAAAATTGGAACGGAAATAGCATCCACCAAACTGGAAGTCTGCCAACTAGCTTGGAAAGACAGTACCATGTAGTATCGAATAGCCCTCACTGCTGCTCAATCATTCTATTTTTCCAACCTAATTGAGGATAATAAGAACAATCCGAAATGTATTTTTGATAGTCCTGCAAAGCTAACTAAAAAACAGCGCTCAACAAGAGAGGATAGCGTTCTCTTCAACAGTGACACGTTCATGAACTTCTTCGATAAAAAGATCATGATCATTAGAAAGAAAATTACGCTCCACTTTGAATCTGTGTATTTCTCCAAAGCTCATCTGTCCTGAGTCTTCACAGAACTGCCAGGACCTAGGATCAATGGAGACACTCAAGTTTTTTAATCCTATATCTCTTGACACATTCATGAAAATAGTCATGGCCGCTAAACCGTCAAGCTGCATTCTGGACCCTATTTCAACTAAACTACTGAAAGAGCTACTTCCTGTGCTTGGCCCTCCTATGTTGAACATAATAAATGGCTCCCTATTCACCGGATGTGTAATAAACTCACTAAAAGTGGCAGTAATAAAGCATATTTTGAAAAAGCCAAACCTTGACCAGAAAATGTAAAAAACTATTGGCCTCTATCGAATTTTCCATTCCTCTCAACATTTTCTGAAAAAGCTGTTGCGAAGCAATTCACTGCCTTCCTGAAGACAAATAATGTAGTATACAAAATGCTTCAGTCTGGTTTTAGACCCCATCATAGCACTGAGACTGCACTCATGATGGTGGTAAATGACCTTTTAATTATGCCAGACCAAGGCTCTGCATCTACCCTCGTGCTCCTAAACCTAAGTGCTGCTATTGACACCATCAATCACCACATTCTTTTGGAGATATTACAAACCCTAATTGGTCTACACAGACAAGTTCAGGCCTGGTTTAGATTTTATCTGTCGGAAAGACATCAGTTCGTCTTTGTGGATGGTTTGTCCTCTGACAAATCAATTTTAAGTTTCAGCGTTCCTCAAGGTTCCGTTTTAGGACCACTATTGTTTTCACTATATATTCTACATCTTGGTTATGTCATTCGGAAACACAATGTCAACGTTCACTGCTATGCGGATGACACACAGCTTTACATTTCAATGAAACATGGTGAAGCCCCAAAATTGCCCTCCCTGGAAGCCTGTGTTTCAGACATAGGAAGTGGATGGCGGCAAAACAAACAGATCTTCTGTTGGATCTGACAATTAATCTTGATGGTTGTACAGTCGTCTCAAATAAAACTGTGAAGGACCTCGGCGTTACTCTGGACCCTGATCTCTCTTTTGATGAAAATATCAAGAATATTTCAAAGACAGCTTTTTTTCATCTTCGTAACATTGCAAAAAATCAGAAAAGTTCTGTCCTAAAATGATGCAGAAAAGATAATCCATGCTTTTGTCACTTCGAGATTAGACTAATGCAATGCTCCACTCGGGTTCTAGAATCTTGACTAGAACCAAAAAATGTGATGATTTTACTCCAATGCTAGCCTCTCTACATTGGCTTCCTTTTAAGACTAGGGCTGATTTCAAGGTTTTACTGCTAACCTACAAAGCATTTCATGGGCCTGCTCCTATCTATCTCTCCGATTTGTCCTGCTGTACATACCTACACGTACACTACGGTCACAAGACGAAGGCCTCCTTATTGTCCCTAGAATTTCTGAGCAGCTGGAGGCAGGGCTTCCTCCTATAGAGCTCCATTTTTATGGAATTATCTGCCTATCCGTGTGAGAGATGCAGACTCGGTCTCGCCCTTTAAGTCTTTACTAAAGACGTATCTCTTCAGTGGGTCCTATGATTGAGTGTAGTCTGGCCCAGGGGTGCGAAGGTGAACGGCAAGGCACTGGAGTGACGAACTTCCCTTGCTGTCTCTGCCTGGCCGGCTCCACTCTCTCCAGGGTATTCTCTGCCTCTGACCTTATTACAGGGGCTGAGTCACTGGCTTACTAGTGCTCTTCCATGGCGTCCCTAGGAGGGGTGCGTCACTTGAGCGGGTTGCGTCACAGACATGATCTTCCTGTCCGGTTTTGCCCCCTCATGCTTGTGCGGTGGAGGAGATCTTCGTGGGCTATACTCAACCTTGTCTCAGGGTATTAAGTTGGTGGTCTGTTGATAACCCTCTAGTGGTGTGGGGGCTGTGCTTTGGCAAAGTGGATTGTGTTATATCCTGCCTGGTTGGCCCTGTCCGGGGGTATCGTTGGATGGGGCCACAGTGTCCCCCGACCCACCCCTGTCTCAGTCTCCAGAATCAATGCTGCAATAGTCTATGTGCAGGGGGCTAGGGTCAGTCTGTTATGTCTGGTGTAATTATCCTATCTTATCTGGTGTCCTGTGTGAATTTAAGTATGCTCCCACTAAGGATCTCTCTCTCCCTCTCTCCCTCCCAGAGGACCTGAGCCCTAGGATCATGCCTCAGGACTACCTGGTCTGATGACTCCTGGCTATCCCCAGTCCACCTGGTCGTGCTGCTGCTCCAGTTTCAACTGTTCTGCCTGCGGCTAGGGAACCCTGACCTGTTCACCGGACGTGCTACCTTGTCCCGGATCTGCTGTTTTCGACTCTCTCTCTCTGTTTACTGCACCTGCTGTCTCGACCTCTGAATACTCAGCTATGAAAAGCCAACTGACATTTACCCCTGAGGTACTGACCTGTTGCGCCCTCTATAACCACTATGATTATTATTTGACCCTGCTGGTAATCTATGAACGTTTTAACATCTTGCAGAACAATCTGGCCTTAAATGGCCACCCCTCAGAGCCTGGTTCATCTCTCTAGGATTCTTCCTAGGTTCCTGCCTTTCTAGAGAGTTTTTCCTAGCCACCGCGCTTCTACATCTGCATTGCTTGCTGTTTGGGGTTTTAGGTTGGGTTTCTGTATAGCACTTTGTGACATCTGCTGATGTAAATAGGCTTTATTAATACATTTGATTGATTGATTGATTGATTGATCTGGTTGGATGCTAAGTGAGAGGCGAGAAGGAAAGAGAAAGAAGATGGAGGTGAAATTAGAATATTGCATCAAATGTAAGAAGTTGGGAATGTGAAAATGCATCTGTGATGTGTTGTCAATGGACATGTTGGAATCACCCTCCTACAATTGAAAGTATGTGGGTTTCATTTCACACATTTTCATGGGTAACTCAGTTTGTACATTTAAGTCGTTGGCCTAAAGTTCTGTTTTTGTACTGCAGTCTTTACCCGAGAGAAGTGAGGGATGGTCAATGGGCCCAAACTAAGACTCAGTAGGGGGATGGATCGATATTGGAGGGTGTCCCACTGCTGGCTAGACACTCCGTGACGTTTTGACTCTCTGAGTGACCGAGAGTCCTTTTGCCCGATTAAAAGTATTGACACTGCACTGTTTGACTCCTTGATTGCTTACAGTCCCGACCTTGAGCCAACTCCTTCCTCAGCACCTCCCTCCGAGCAGCTTCAATATGTCTCTCACAGAGAGATAGAAGAGAAATCTATGCCATTGATCTGATCTCATTTCGTCCGTTATTTGGCACAGTGGAATTTAAATGTTTCATATGTCTAGCTGACCACATGGGGTACAATTGAACCTTTTCAGATGAATACTCATGACACCTCATACCATTAACGTTAGTTATACTTCCATTGCTTGTTTCCTGTATATGTTAAGGCATCAAACAGATGAACATTTACATGGACATGCAAGTAATTTAGCAGACGCTCTTATCAAGAGCAACTTACATTACATCTTAACTTAAGGATCTGACAATTTCTTTCAATTTTCACCATAAAATAAGCAAATTGAACTGCCTGTAGCTCAGGACCTGAAGCAAGGGTCGTAATACCATTTGAAAGGAAACACTTTGCAGTTGTGGAAATGTGAAATTAATATTGGAGAATATAACACCTTAGATCTGGTAAAAGATAATACAAACAAAAAAACCTACGTTTTCAATTTTTTTAATGCAAGAGAAAGGCCATAATATAATATTGTGGTTTAGGCGCAATTTAGTTTTGGCAACTAGATGGCAGCAGTGTGTGTGCAACGTTTCAGATTGATCCAATGAAGCATTGCAATGCTGGACAATATTTTGTGTCAAGTCTGCCCAAATGTGCCGAATTGGTCAATTGATACATTTTCAAGTACATAACTATAGAGAACATACAAAAATGATATGGTAATACAAAATGCAAGTTTACACACTTCCAGGAATGTCATACATGATGGATCATTAGCTTATACACTAACTTTCACACATCTACATGACCGGGCAGGGTGTGGAGCCAGAGACAGCAGGGGTTCAAACTGCAGAACCCAGATCCTACATTTGAAAACAACACTATGCTACATTTTATCTCTGGGACCCTCAGGAAGACAAATCAGAGCAAGGTAACTGAATGTAAGTGCATTATTTACCTTCAGAGGTGAATGTAAAAGTTTTTTGTAGTTGTGCACTCTCCTCAAACAATAACACAGTCTTTTTTCACTGTAATAGCTACTGTAAATTGGACAGTGCAGTTAGATTAACAAGAATGTAAGCTTTCTGCCCATATAAGACATATCTATGTCCTAGAAAGTTTGCTGTTACTTTTATATATGTTATATTTGAGCTTTATTTAACTAGGCAAGTCAGTTAAGAACAAATGCTTATTTTACAATGACAGCCTAGGAACAATGGGTTAACTGCCTTGTTCAGGGGCAGAACGACAGATTTTTACCTTGTCAGCTCGGTGATTCGATCTTGCAACCTTTCGGTTACTAGTCCAACGCTCTAACCACTAGGCTACCTGCCGCACTTACAACTGTCATGCTAATCACATCACGTCAGCTCAACCGTCCCGATATAGGGACACCGATCCCGTAGAAGTTTTAAAGATAGCTAGGTGGGACAACCACATATGTCAGGCATGGAAATAACATTTTTCCTCAATAACATAGCTATCAGTAGAGTCAGAGCGGGGGGGGGGGGGGGGGGGGCTAGTATGAGAAAATGATACACAACAACACTACAGCTATACCTACACTATACTATTGCTTAATTCTTCGAAGTGCTCAAAGTACAGTACTTTATCATGTACAGTAGGGGAGAACTCAACTCATCTATTGTGTAACCACCCACCTGATTCATTATTAGTGAAGCGTTTGAATAATTTACCATTTCTTTGAAGGCCATGAGATTTGATTGAAATTCTAGCGGCGTTGATGAAATTATATTACATGATGGCTAGTTCCAATCGCTCCTTCATTCTCCTATATTCATTTCTTTCCATTTCCGTGGCTTATGTCTTGGAATGACATACAAAGCCAGCAGCACTCTTCTCACACACACACACACACACACACACACACACACACACACACACACACACACACACACACACACACACAAACACCCTTCCCTCCGCGTTCTACCATCCCCTACCCATACTTCATGGATACAGACACGCTCTTAAATTTGTCCAGACATCCACTGAACAATGTGCAATAATTTGCCAGACAACCGCTTAATGTTAACCTATTATGACTTTGAATTAGTCCAAATTAATACTATTTGAACGCGGCCTGGTAATCCAGACAAGGGCAAAGTTTTAATTCACATCCACCTCAAAGTGTTAATGTGATTTACATACACTTTTTGTTCCCATGCAAATTCTGCTGAATAATGTGGTGGGGAGATATATAGAGAGTGAGCAGGAGGAAAGAGGATGAGAACCAGTGTTTAGCAATAGGAAAGAAGAAGGGAAGAAGGTTGCCCTGACATTTTCCATTATGCCGTGTGATTCATTCCCTCTCCTTATTTACATCCTACGGTTTCCCTTTCCTTCCGCCAGCCTTGCAGACTCCACACACGCCTCCGCGCAGGGGAACCATACGCTAGGTTAGCAGATGCATTACATTAACCCCGTTGACCTATGGATTCGACATCTCAAGTCAAAAGCTATGGCTTTCAAATGATTGGAGCCAGTGACTGACAGTTATAGCATGGATGCATTTCACCTTATTCTGTTTGAAGTAGTGGTTCAATATTCAGTGCATATTTGTCTCGTCTTCCATCCCCAAACGTCTGTATCAGCATGTCCAACCTATTTACATCTACAAGTAACTCTCATCTCCCTCACTAACCCCATTTATTTCAAGCTAACCTTTTAATCTTAGACCACATGATAATTATTGATGAACCATCAATGAGGTATCTCTCTTTTTCCTCCTCTTAACCCCACTTGACCGTTATCACAAAACAAAAGGGTTTGAGTGGTTAGCCATGCGTGTGCAGGCACGCATATTACACACGCACTGTCACGCCCTGACCTTAGAGAGCCTTTTATTCTCTATTTGGTTAGGTCGGGGTGTGACTAGGGTGGGTACTCTAGTTTGTTTATTTCTATGTTGGCCTGGTATGGATCATATTTAGGCAGCCTTTTCCCACTGGGTTTTTGTGGGATCTTGTCTATGTCTAGTTGCCTGCGAGCACTACATTAGTTTCACGTTTCGTTTTGTGCTTTATTGTTTTTCTGTGCGTTTCACTCGAATAAAGATGATGAAACCATTCCATGCTGCACCTTGGTCCGATTCATACAACAACGTTCGTGACACGCACACAAATATACATACACACACACACACAAGTATCCTTAGTGTTTAACATACAGTGTCTCTTCACTAGGTCATTATTCAATTAATCAGCTTATGTGTGGTTTATCTACACGTAACCATCTACGCTCAGGGCTGTAATTGACACTAGGCTTACAAGCTTAAGCGCGGTACACAGCTCAGCCGTAAGTCACGCGCGCGTGAGAACAGAGGAGGACCGTGGGTGATGATGGATGGCTGGCCCTTCAGAGAACACTATCATCACCTCTCTTATCTTTCTGGCGGCGAGGCTGAGGCACGGTGGCAGAAGCCAGAAATCATTACACAGGCTCACGTCTGGGCCAGGCACAAACACCAAGCCTTGTCCGGCCCACCACAACCCTAATGCAAATATCTGTTCCTGAGTTAAGAGATCTTATTGGACAATGATGGCTTGTTTCCTATCAGGCTGCTTGAGATGTGTTCAACATGGACTATGAGAAGGCATCTGCAGTGCATATCTTAGTGGAGCTACAGTCCTGCATGGATTTCACCTGGTTAAGTCAATGGCATTAGTCCCTCATTTATGTTGCATTACATTCATATTTAGAAATACAGGTCACTGCCAAAATAAAGAAAATACTTGCATTTATGAGCGATACAAAGTACATTGAAAGGAGGTGCTTCCACACAGGTGTGGTTCCTGAGTTAATTAAGCAATTAACATCCCGTCATGCTTAGGGTCATGTATAAAAATGCCCAGTTGCCCACTATTTTGTTTTACCATGGTTAGAAGAAGAGATCTCAGTGACTTTGAAAGAGGGGTCTCAAAGGAGCATAGGGGGTTTAAAGCTACTGTGTGTGTGTGTGTGTGTGTGTGTGTGTGTGTGTGTGTGTGTGTGTGTCTGTGTCTGTGTCTGTGTCTGTGTCTGTGTCTGTGTCTGTGTCTGTCTGTGTGTGTGTGTGTGTCACCAGATCTCAACCTAATTGATGACTTATGGAAGATTCTGGACCGGAACCTGAGACAGTGTTTTCCACCACCATCAACAAAACACCAAATGATGGAATATCTTGTGGAAGAATGAGTTCCAGACACTTCCAGACTCCAATAGAGTTCCAGACACTTGTAGAATCTATGCCAAGGCGCATTGAAGCTGTTCTGGCGAACCATGGTGGCCTAAAGCCCTATTAAGACATTTTATGTTGGTGTTTACTTTATATTGGCAGTTACCTATACTTATTTAATAAATATATCATTTTCAAACAGAGCTGTGTAATCACAAATTAATCGTAAAACTTCAGGAAAGATTTCTTAACGTTTCATGATTTCATAGCACATTTCATATTGTCACTTCAGTCCTCCATTTATTGAAGAAAAGCGATGAAATAGAGACAGATGAAGAGACTGTGATAACTGCTCCAAAGTGGCACCATGAAGGTGTAAATTACGTCCGAGAAAGACCGCAGTGGGTGTGAATGGGTTCAAAAGAAACTTTCCTTTTCAATAAGTACGATGAAATTCCCTCAAATACTACTCATCCACGTATACCCATCCAATATAACAGGAACTCCAAAAACACAACACTGCATTAATAACATAACTAGACTACCTGTTTTGATTTGAAAAGCAACGTCTCCCAGACCCCCACGGCAGTTGTCATTAGATCCATGCCAGTGCTCTCCAGACTTCCTTCACATTATCATCCCTCCTCTCTCTGGGTTGTCTCAAAATTAATTTATTCCGCTCCTTGACCTTATCCAAGACTCATTAACGTTTGAACGCTCTCGGAAGGTGTTCCAAAATGCGGGTCACCAACCTGTGCCTTCCTAACGAACTGGGACGTCTCGAAACGGAGAGCTACCAGTGCCCGTTTACGTGGCATCGCCCAGCGCCCATTGCCGCTGTGCACACTGTTCTGACTGGAGGGTATGTTGACTTATCTCTAATACCCAGAGGAAAAGGACCAGTGACTTAGGAGAAAACTGTTTATGTTACTCTTGCAAGCTGAGCAGTCAAAGTAAGAACATCTATTCTTCCTCTGAGATCGGATTTGTGTCCTCCAGATGAGTTTTGGGTTAACTTACAAGAAGTCTTTAGTCATTTTAGGTGTTAACACGACAGTGCTCTAATGTCCTGATGCCTCCACCAATCTTATCACTTTGCTAATCACTAAGGATAAGGATGATTTAGTATCCATTCAATAAATTACTAATCTTGGTCAGAAGCAAGTGCCTGAGGCTTTTCTGTTGTTCTCGCAGGACTGATTATTCAAAACCAGAACAATGCCACGGCCCAGAGTGACTTAGAGTCACAGCTAGCTGAGTTGTTCAGGGATGATACAGTAAGTCCATGTCCCATAGGACAACAATGTCTGGAGGGCTCTGGCTCATTAATTACTATGCTATATCTGCTGTTATCATTTGGGGCCAGTTACCTTGAAACAAGGTTTTCAACTCCAGTTTCCACTGAAATGCTTTGTGATTGAGTTGGACAGGTTACAAAGCTTACGAACCAAACCTACTTTGGTACTTACATCACATCCAAATCATGGAGCAATGTAGATAGATAACTGAGGAGTCTATAGTGGGCTGATGTGGCTAGCAGTTAGTGCTTTGAAGGCTAGCTAGCTGTAGTGGAGGAGTATATCACAGGCTTGCAATTGCAGAGTGCACCTCTGTGAAGCTGGCATCAGACGCTGGATTTTACATTAGAACATCCATCCCCCTCTTCCAGACCATCCAGGGGTGAGAGAAATTGAGAGCCTCCGCATATAGGTTGACATATAGGTTACATTAAGGTTACATATTTGAAGCAAGTCTTCACATTCAAAGTACTGGTATCTGTAGCAATGTGTAGAAGAAACCTGTTTTTAGATGAATCATAAAACAAATGTCCTGTCTTTGGTTTAATTGCAACAGTAATACTTACCAGTATCGTTATTATACAGCACTTGACATTCAACAGACTGTCAAGAAACTTCAAATAACACAGGAAGATAATTGAAAGTGCAGAAGAAACAGAATGGTTCTTTTTTTATAACAATTAAGATGGCCTTTGGAACTTTCAGGAGCTTGTCTCTCACTTCCATCAAAGACGTTCTCATATGCAAATGAACATAAGTTCTCAGTCAGTTCAAACAAGTCAGAAGTTTCTCATATTTTTTCATAAGTAGAGCATCTTTTCGCCTCAGGAAAGAGTGGGGAAAACTCCAAGATTAAATATGTGGACAAAAGTTGTGCTGTCGTCAGGATTAAATGTGAATGTTATTTGCATCTGATAGCCTCTCGTCCGCTGTGCAGAGAGAGACACTGGGTGTTGAGTCAGATAATCAGCTCGTTGAGATTGCTTTTCGCTGTGTTCAACAAGATCACAACCGGCAATAACTACCTACATTAGTGGATTTCAAATATCCGCTACTACTCATCAATGGAAGTATTCTGCCTTTACAATCAGATCACAATCTGCAGAAAGGTAATGAAAATATTTTGAGGCTTGCAATTGATCTACAAAACAAACCGGCACTGCCAGCCACTCCATTATAATTTTGTAATGCTTGAACACATGCTCTGTTTGATTCATGTAATAATGAGTGAATCAATCAGCCCATGCATTAAGCATATGTCCTTTCTGACCCCCACTGTGAGGTCAGGCATCTCCCTGGTCATCTATCAGGACCCTCATGTCACCTGTCACCATCAAAATATACTCAACAAAAATATAAGCGCAACTTGTAAAGTGTTGGTCCCATGTTTCATTACCTAAAAAATAGATCCCAGAAATGTTCCATATGCACAAAAAGTTTATTTCGCTCAAATTTTGTGCACAAATTTATTTACATCCCTGTTATTGAGCATTTCTCCTTGGCCAAGTTAATCCATCGACCTGACAGGTGTGGCATATCAAGAATATGATTAAACAGCATGATCATTACACTGGGGACAATAAAAGGTCACTCTAAAATGTGCAGTTTTGTCACACAACACAATGCCACAGATGTCTTAAGTTGAGGGAGCATGCAGTTGACATGCTGACTGCAGGAATATTGCGCGATAATTTAAAGTTAATTTCCCTACCATAAGCCACCTCTAACGTCATTATAGAGAATTTGGCAGTACGTCCAGCCAGCCTCACAACCGCAGACCACGTGTAACCACTCCAGCCCAGGACCTCCACATCCGGCTTCTTCACCTGCGGGATCGTCTGAGACCAGCCACAAAGACAACTGATGAAACTGAGGAGTATTTAGGTCCCTAACCCTAACCCAAACTCATTCTGATTTGCTGGGTCTGGCTCCCCAGTGGGCGTGCCTGGCTCCCAAGTGGGTGGGCCTACACCCATGGCTACGCCCCTGCCCAGTCATGTGAAATCCATAGATGATTGTTTTTCAATTGACTAATTTCCTTAATATGAACTGTAACACAGTAAAATTGTAGAAGTTGTTGCGTTTAAATTTTTGTTCAGTATAGACAGAGGACTCTAGTGCCAAAAAGCCAATTTTAGCATGGGCAGAGCCATTGAGGACTTTCATCATTGTGAAGTAGTCAACTGGGTGGGACTTCCTATAGGTTAAGGAAGTATCACATGATTCCATCCAGGTCATCAGGAGGGATCAGTCAATGAATTATGCTCGTGAGCAAACATTCCATAACCGACCTTGGCTTTATACCTGTTCAAACAACACACTCCAAGTGGCAGTATGCACCCTTTCAGTTTGTTTGCCAACTCAAGCAGTAGAAGAAGAAAATTAACTACTTCAAAATGGAGATGGTCCCAATGGTGCTGCCCATGTTCTCACAGACGCCAAAAGGGAAAGATACAATGCAATGTCTGTCTAAGTCTATGCCTGTCACTGACTTGTCACATCCTGTCATCCCTATCAGGAACCCTCTAATGGTGCTTACAAGACAACTGGTGCCACGTCACGTGGTAGTCGGAACTCTGAAATGTTTGACTTGGTAACTGGCAAGTGTATAACTACAGCCAGTTAGCAAGTCTGACATTTTCGAGTCAGAGGCCTAGAAAGATGACAGAGTTTCCAACTTGGCATTCCGAGTTGGATGACCATTCAAAGCTATTTTTCCCAATCGGAGCTCATTTTTTCCCCGAGTTCCAAGTTGCCTTGAAAGCACTGAAGTCGGAAGTCGGAAATTCACAAGTCCCGAGTTCCCAGTTGTTTTGAACAAGGCATAATACCTGACAGATGTCTGATGTCCTTTCCTGCCATTAACACTTGACGACCGGCGACCACTCCACAGAAACCTCACAGAGGTTCTGTCCTCCTTGTATGTAGAGAGTCTGGAGATAGGATATCTATTTGTCCTCAGGTTTATTGACAGTGAAATGGTGAAACTGAGAAAAATAGATAACCACTGAAATGTAAGTTCACCAAAATAACCATCCGGTAAGTAATTAACAAAGAATATGTTACATACCAACGACGCTATGAAATGCACAAAACACTTGCAGATTAATGGAGATTACAAAGGTACTGTCAATATAACACAAGTATCATCTTCCATCACTGAAAAAAAAAACATCCTGTTTACTAAGGTCACATGACAGGTATCGTCAAGTTCACTGAATGAAGAAACTGCTTACATAAAATCACCAGCAGGGGGAGACAAGCATGTCCCAAAAAGTAAACTCCTGTAACAGAACAATAGACATGCCATTGCGTCACATGGCATATAAAGACAGATGAAGGGATTAAGAGATTTATGGGCGCCTTGATTGGCACCATAACCAAATCCCTGGATAGAGCATAGCTAAAGAATTTGTTTGAAACTCTGTCTTAGTGCTAAAAGTTTGCCATTTCACATGATGTATGGGTGGAGTGTGGTTATGCTGAGATTGGAAGATTATTTGAAATGAATTCCCTGCGAATGGGCAGCGGCAACCAGATTTAAATAACTGTGATGATGATGTTGATGGATGATGACAGTGTAACAATGAGGACGATTAAGGTTATTCTGATTTATTTTGATGGAAAAGAGGAAATGGTGATGATGCTCGTGTTGATGTCAAAGACCAAGATGACACAAACAAAAACATTCCCTTTCCCTGCTCAGAAAAACAACAAAGCCCCCATTTCTCACCCCCAATTTCCTTTGAGAGGGGTAGAGGATGTGTCTGACACATTCCCTGTATCTTGTATAATAGATGAATCTGTTACGTTTGTAGGAAGGGGGGCTGTGACACAAACACTCTGATGATATTCCCAGAATTCCCTCTTCTGCAGGGCCAAAAGGACCTGGGCTTGATGTCAGTGATTCTCCACATAGACGAGGAGACGGCTCACACCAGCATCCAGCCGGACCAGGAGGCAACTGCTTTCTGCCCATCCAGGAGGCTGTTCATAAAGGATGTTCCTCCCTCATGTTTGATTATCACATTCTCATTTTGTAGATAAGGTGTTTGATTACAGTTGTTAAACCATAGCAGAGAAAAAAGCTCACTACACGTATTGATGTTTTCCTCTCTTGGCTGAATTGTCTCCAGTTGTTACTTCATTTTGTGAGGTTACACACAGCAGCATTGACATTTTGTGAAGCATGACTACTACGCCCACCACCAGCTGAGACCAAAGTTGACAGAGTCAATGCGTATAAATCACTTTTCTCTTCTCGATTGTGTCATAATCTAGAGTTAATTCTGAAGTCGATCAGATATTTTACCATAGTGTATGGGCGAGTCATTAATGGGCTAAGTTTGTGAAGCAGTCATTACTACCAGTCGTTTCAATATTCTGCAGATTGCTGAAGTGTGGAACTCTATTCTAAAATACAGTCTGGCAGACAACTGAGCAGCAAGCGCATGTGCCAATCAGTGGAAGCTGATGGGAGGAGCTATAGGAGGACTGGCTCATTGGAATGGTTGGAATTTAATTAATGGAACGGAGTCAAACGTTTGATGTGTTTGATGTGTTTGATACCATTCCATGTATTCCATTCCAGCCATTACAATGAGCCTGTCCTCCTATAGCTCCTCCCACCAGCATCCTCTGGTGCCAATAAGCATGACATGCCTGAGTATAATCCAATGCAGAACTGACAATCAGCGTTAGTGCAGAAACTGTCCAAAAGTATTCCACTACAGAGTAGAGAAGGACTCATTGTATCAATAAACTGCTAAATAATCCCTCGACTGGGCCTCTCCGCAAGCCTATAAGCCCCGGTGTTCTGTGCATGTACAGAACGATGATGAGCCTGAAACTACGGGAATGGATGGCACTGTACAAGTACAGTCAGAGTGAGCAAGATAAGGAGGAAGGAAGGGAGAGATTTACAGAGAGAGAAGATGAGAGCAGTGAGAGAATCAGAGGAGGACAGTTTAGAGGAGTTAAGCAGAAATATAGCACATGGAACCAGAGGAGAAAGGAGAGAGTGCGAGAAGGGGAGGTAGGGTGTAGAGAGAGAGGGCTGGAGATGGATGGAGTGAGAGGCATGACTTGCACAGTGAATTATTTTTCTCTGCACAGAGGGCGGGATAGTGGGTAATTCGACGAGAAAGAGATTTGCATAGAGAGCTTGAGAGGAGAGAAGGAGAGTAGAAGATATGTATCCTCATTTTTTGGGTTGGAGGGTTTGTATTTTGTCCTGTACTTCATTTAATGTAATTGGTCTATCCAGTGTGTTCTGGTAGTCTTTAATAGTTGATTCTAAGATTTGTATTTGACCATGTTTTTGCTGTTTGTTCTTTGTTACAGTGGCTTGAGAAAGGATTCACCCCCTTGGGATTTTTCCTATTTTGTTGCCTTTGTAACAATATAGCTTCCGTCCCTCTCCTCACCCCTACCTGGGCTCGAACCAGTGACCCTCTGCACACATTGACAACAGCCACCCTCGAAGCATCGTTACCCATCGCTCCACAAAAACCACGGCTCTTGCAGGGCAAGGGGAACAACTACTTCAAGGTCACAGAGCGAGTGACGTCACCAATTGTAACGCTATTAGCGCGCACCCCGCTGGAATTAAAATCGATTTTGGGGGGGTTTGTATCATTTGATTTACACAACATTCCTACCACTTTGAAGATGCAACATATTTTTTATTGTGAAACAAACAAGAAATAAGACAAAAAAACAGAAAACTCATAACTATTCACTTCCCCAAAGTCAATAATTTGTAGAGCCACCTTTTGCAGCAATTGCAGCTGCAAGTCTCTTGGGGTATGTCTCTATACGCTTGGCACATCTAGGCACTGGGATTTTTGTCCATTCTTCAAGGCAAAACTGCTCCAGCTCCTTCAAGTTGGCTGGGTTCTGTTGGTGTACAGCAACCTTTAAGTCATACCACAGATTCTCAATTGGATTGAGGTCTGGTCTTTGACAAGGCCATTCCAAGACATTTACATTTTTCCCCTTAAACCACTCAAGTGTTGCTTTAGTAGTATGCTTAGGAACATTGTCCTGCTGGAAAGTGATCATCTGTTCTAGTCTCGTATCTCTGGAAGACTGAAACAGGTTTCTCTCAAGAATTTCCCTGTATTTAGCGCCATCCATCATTCATTCAATTCTGACCAGCTTCCCAGTCCCTGCCGATGAAAAACATCCCCACAGCATGTTGCTGCCACCACCATGCTTCACTATGGGGATGGTGCTCTCGGGGTGATGAGAGGTGTTGGGTTTGCGCCAGACATAGTGTTTTCCTTGACGGCCAAAAAGCTCAATTTTAGTCTCATTTGACCAGAGTAAATTCTTCCATATGTTTGGGGAGTCTCCCACATGCCTTTTGGCAAACACCAAATGTGGTTGCCTATTCTTTTCTTGAAGAAATGCTTATTTTTTTCTTTAAGCAATGGCTAGTTTTCTGGCCACTCTTCCGTAAAGCGCAGCTCTGTGGAGTGCACGGCTTAAAGTGGTCCTATGGACAGATGCTCCAATCTCCACTGTGGAGCTTTGCAGCTCCTTCAGGGTTATCTTTGGTCTCTTTGTTGCCTCTCTGATTAATGCCCTCCTTGCCTGGTCTGTGAGTTTTGGTGGGTGGCACTCTCTTGGTGGGCGGCACTCTCTTGTTGTGGTGCCATATTCTTTCTTTTTTTAATAATGGATTTAATGGTGCTCCGTGGGATGTTCAAAGTTTGGTATATATTTTTTTAACCCAACTCTGATCTGTACTTCTTCACAACTTTGTCCCTGACCTGTTTGGAGAGCTCCTTGGTCTTCATGATGCTGCTTGCTTGGTGGTGCCCTTTGCTTAGTGGAGTTGCAGACTCTGGGGCCTTTCAGAACAGGCATATATACTGAGATCATGTGACAGATCATGTGACACTTAGATTGCACACAGGTGGACGTTCCTTAACTTCATTGGGATAGGGGGTGCTGTTGTCACTTTTTCTGGAAATCGTGTAATTTTTAAACGGCTTCCTACTCAATTCTTGCTCGTACAATATGCATATTATTATTATTATTGGATAGAAAACAGTCTCTAGTTTCTATAGCCGTTGAAATTTTGTCTCTGAGTGGAACAGAACTCATTCTACAGCAATTTCCCTGACATGGAGTCAGATTTCACACATCTTGGCCCCTGATCTGGAGTCAGTTTAAAGGTCCCCGTGAATGCTATGAGGATACAGACACTGCTTACGTCTTCCCCTGGATGTCTTTACGTGATGACGCTTTGAATGGTGTCGATTGCGCAATCACAGCCACTATAAAACAAAAAAACGTGTAGGTAGGAACTCTTTTCCAGCTGCGCCGGACGCGCGGTGGACACCGACCTGCTCTTTTTCCAAGCATTAGTGTAGCCTGTAATATTTCTCCGGTCATGTTTTTACTTGTAATAGGTGTTAAAGACATCATAAGGTAGTTAATTTAAACCGTTTTATAGCAATTTATATCCGTTTAGTGCGATTTTGGGACATTTATTTCTGAGACCCTTTGAATCTCTGGGCACGTTTCCAGTTCATGCCGAACGCAGTGGGCATTTCCACATGGCAAGAGGACAGCTTTCGACCAAAAGACGATTAGACCCAAGAAAGGATTCTTTGCCCAAGATTCTGATGGAAGAACAGCTCAAAGTAAGAACAATTTATTATGATAAATCGTGTTTCTGTCGAAAAATGTTAATCGCTAATGCCGCCATTTTGTTAGACGTAGCTTCGCTTGGCGCAAACTGTATTGAAAAGTAAGGATAATTTAAAAAATGTAAATCAGCGATTGTATTAAGAATTAAATTGTCTATCAATCGCTGTCCACCCTATATTTTTTAGTCACGTTTATGAGTATTTATGTATACGACTAGATCACTGTCTAATATGTCGCACGACATTTTCTGATCAGCTGGGCAACTTTTGTCATTGTCTAACCATGATTTTGGTGGCTAAATATGCACATTTTCGAACAAACTCTATATGTATGTTGTAATATGATGTTACAGGAGTGTCATCTGAAGAATTCTGAGAAGGTTAGTGAAAAAATTTATATATTTTGGCGATGTTGACGTTATCGCTCTCTTTGGCTAGAATCAATGCTCTGGTAATGTTTGCACATGTGGTATGCTAATATAACGATTTATTGTGTTTTCGCTGTAAGACACTTAGAAAATCTGAAATATTGTCTGTATTCACAGGATCTGTGTCTTTCGATTAGTGTATGCTGTGTATTTTTACGAAATGTTTTATGATTAGTAATTAGGTAATACACGTTGCTCTATGTATTTATTCTAGTCGATTTGTGACGGTGGGTGCAATTGTAAACTATGATATCTACCTGAAATATGCACATTTTTCTAACAAAACCTATCCTATACCATAAATATGTTATCAGACTGTCATCTGATGAGGTTTTTTCTTGGTTAGTGGCTATCAATATCTTAGTTTAGCCGAATTGGTGATAGCTACTGGTGTTGGTGGACAAAGAAAAAATGGTGTCTTTTGCTAAGGTGTTTACCTAATAGATTTACATATTGTGTCTTCCCTGTAAAACATTTTAAAAATCGGACATGTTGGCTGGATTCACACGATCTGTATCTTTCATTAGCTGTATTGGACTTGTTAATGTGTGAAAGTTAAATATTTCAAATATTTTTTTTTTTTGAATTTGCCGCTCTGCCTTTTCAATGGAATGTGGGAGGAGTGCCGCTAGCGGCACCCCTTGCCTAAACAGGTTAACTAATTATGTCACTTCTAAAGGTAATTGGTTGCACCAGATCTTATTTAGGGGCTTCATAGCAAAGGGGGTGAATACATATGCACGCACCACTTTTCCGTTTATTATTTATTATAATTTTTTGAAACAAGTCATTTTTTTCCCTTCACCAATTTGGACTATTTTGTGTATGTCCATTATATGAAATCCAAATAAAAATCCATTGAAATTACAGGTTGTAATGCAACAAAATAGGAAAACTACCAAGGGGGATGAATGATTTTGCAAGGCACTGTATAGGGCCAAAAAGATTAGAGAAGGGGTTTACCATACGTCTCCGTTTTGGAGAGATAACTCTTCGTGTTGTTGTTTGTTTAGTGTTTTTCAATTTTCCCAGAAGTGGTTAGAGTCTATGGATTCTTCAAATATATTGAGCTGACGTGCTGTTTCTTCTTTATCTGTGGTGTATTTCTGTATTGTTTTAGTGATTCACCATAGTGAAGGCGTAAGCTCAGGTTTTATGGGTCTCTATGTTTTTGGTTGGATAGGTTTCTCAATTTCTTTCTAAGGTTTTTGCATTCTTCATCAAACCATTTGTTATTGTTGTTGACATTTTTAGATTTGATAGGGAAGCTGAGAGATCAAATATACTTTTTAGGTTTTCTACTGCCTAGTTTACACCTTCACTATTACAGTGCAATGTTTTGTCCAGGAAGTTGTCTAATTGAATTTGTTGTTGCCTAATTGTTTTTGGTAGGTTTCCAAACTACTTTCCTTCCATCTATAGCATTTCTTAACATTATTCAGGTCCTTTGGCTTTGACGCCTCATGATTGAGTATTGCTCAGTTCAAGTAGACTTTGATTTTGCTGTGATCTGATAGGGTTGTCAGTGGGTTGACTGTGAATGCTCTGAGAGACTCTGTGTTGAGGTCAGTAATAAAGTCATCTACAGTACTAATGCCAGATTAGCTATACGTGTAACTACAATAGGAGTCCCCTCGAAGCCTAACATTGACTATGTACATACCGTGCGACAGAGCTGCAGGAGTTGTGACCCGTTTCTCTTGGTTATGTTGTTTTAATTGTGCCTAGGGGGGCATAGGGGGAGGGAATGCTGTCATCTCACAGGTAGGTGTTTGTTCCCCTGTGTGCTGAGTGTGTCAGGTTCTTGTCCAGTTCTGGCATTTAGGTCGCCACAGACTAGTACATGTCTCTGGGCCTGGAAATGATTGATTTCCCACTCAAGGATGGAGAAGCTGTCTTCATTAAAGTATGGGGATTTTAGTGGAGGGATATAGGTAGCACACAGGAGGACATTTTTCATCTGTTAAGATCATTTCCTTTTGAATTTCTAGTGAGTTAGGTCTGCTCTTTAATAAATTAGCATAGCCCCTGAGTCCCTTCCCTGTTCACACCTGGTAGTGTGGTGGATGGGACTACCAGCTCTCTCTGCCCTCTGTACCATGGAAGCTCGGAGGAGATAAAAATTTAAAAAAGCTGATAGTGTGATCTGTATCCTTGATGCCAACATTGTGCCCATGACAAGCCAGGATCAAACCTTACCCTGAGGCTATACTTAGAGACATATAGTCAGGAGAGGGATTATGGGTACGTTTATAAAGTGGGATGGGCCCGATTTGCAGGTTTTCCCAACTGTGGCCAATCTCAGATTTTATGAGTGTGTGTGGTCTCAATATTCATGAGGTGATTAGAGGAAGGTGTGTTAATCCTTGATAAATTATTAACAAATTGACGACGCATATGGTCAAGCACTTATGGTAGTTTATCCCTCGCAGAGGCGTTTGTTATAATACCGTACTGACATCTACTGGAATTAAATCAGTCCTACACCTCCAGAAAGGGAAGGAATATACTGTGATGGACAGATACAGTCCCTTTGAAAACCGTATCAATACCCTTCCTCATTATGCTTTTATTGTTGGCTCATGATTCAGAGTGACCTTTTCTTTACAGTGTTGTTTCTATGATGTGTCCAGTCCTTTGGATCCTATTGTTTTTCTGTCGCTACCTGGTTAGTTTTGACCAGTTAATTGTAATGAATTAATTTCAGGGTTGGGGAGTAACGGATTACATGTAAGGGATTACAAAAAAACGGTAACTATTCCGTTAACCTCTTGATGCTAGGGGTCAGATTTTTTTTTATTTTTAAATAACGTTCCCAAGGTAAACGGACTATTTCTCAGGTCCAGATCGTAGAATATGCATATAATTTACAGATTAGGATAGAAAACACTCCAAAGTTTCCAAAACTGTCAAAATATTGTCTGTGAGTATAACAAAACTCATTCTGCAGGCGAAAACCTGAGAAAATCTAACCCGGAAGTGATATATATTTTTTAAATCTGTGTTTCCTGGACCGTCTTTCTTCCATTTAAAGGAGTATCAACCAGGTTCCTTTTCCAATGGCTTCCTCAGGCTGTGACCAGGCTTTAGACATAGTTTCAGGCTTTTATTTTGAAAAATGAGCGAGATTTTTCAAAAGTAGTCAGGTGTCCTCAGATTAGTTCCTGCGCGCGAGAGGGTAGCGCTCCATTTTATTTTTCTCTCTTATTGAGTAGGCTACGGTCCGGTTGAAATATTATCGATTATGTTTGTTAAAAACAACCTGAGGATTGATTGTAAAAAACATTTGACATGTTTCTACAACCATTACGGATACTTTTTGGAATTTTCGGCGAACGGAACGAGGCTTTGGTTTTCTGAACATAACGCGCAACCCAAATGGCGTTTTTTTGTTATAAAAGTAATATTTATTGAACAAAAATAACATTTGTTGTGTAACTGGGAGTCTCGTGAGTGCAAACATCCGAAGATTATCAAAGGTAAGCGATTCATTTTATTGCTTTTCTGACTTTCGTGACCAAGCTAACCAAGCTAATATAAGGCTAACTGTTCTAGCATTGATTGATACACTCACAAAAGCTTAGATTGCTTTCGTTGCAAAGCATATTTTCAAAATCTGACACGATAGGTGGATTAACAACAAGCTAAACTGTGTTTTGGTATATTTCACTTGTGATTGCATGATTATAAATATTTTTTGTAATATTTTTGAATCTGATACGTTTGGGAATTTTCTTCTGGCTTTCAGGACCAGAATGAGGCTGTAGTTTTCTGAACATAACGCGCAACCCAAATGGCGTTTTTTTGTTATAAAAGTAATATTTATCGAACAAAAATAACATTTATTGTGTAACTGGGAGTCTCGTGAGTGCAAACATCCGAAGATTATCAAAGGTAAGCGATTAATTTTATTGCTTTTCTGACTTTCGTGACCATGCTAATTTGGGGCTAGCTGTTCTAGCATTGATTGATACACTCACAAAAGCTGGGATTTCTTTCTCTGTAAAGCATATTTTCAAAATCTGACACGATGGGTGGATTAACAACAAGCTAAGCTGTGTTTTGGTATATTTCACTTGTGATTGCATGATTATAAATATTTTTAGTAATATTTTGCGCCCTGCAATTCAGCTGTTTTTTAGGAAATGATCCCGTAAAAGGGATCCGTAGTGCAGAGAAGTTAAGGTACCAGCAAAAAAATCTGATTACAGATACTTTTGAATAACTAGGTTACTTCTATGGTTACTTCTTGGATTACTTTTAAATTCAGAAAGGATTTTTGCGTAAAAGAATTCTGTGACACTTCTCTGTTTTCTCAATGACATTCAAATCAGGCTTGAAAAAAGGCGCACGTTTAAGTTTGTTCCACCTGAGCGAGTCTGACCAGAAGTCAGAGACCACTATGATCAATCGTGGGAAAAGAGCAAGAATAGGCTTTTGTAGGTTACAGCCCAAGCTATGTCTTCCAATGATGTGACTGCTGTTGGCATCCAAAGATTATCCAACATGAATAAACGCTTGGAGGTAAGGATGACAGCAGTGGTGTAGTCTACAGCGATACGGATATCACTTATTATTAACATCTACATGGCGCGTTGAGGTGAATCACATTGCTGCTCTCTCATTTAGCTATTTGCGCCTTACAGATTGTGGTTGTTGTTCACAAATCTAAATGTTTATTTGAACTCAATAATGGTTCAATTCAAGAAGTTTAAGCTGCCTATCAATCATTGTTTTTGAAACCAGTGGACAGCCAATGAAAAATGCACTCTTGCAAGAGCTACATAGTGTGAATCCCAGCCTATGGAATACAAGTGGGGCTTTTATTGCTCAATCTAATTCATGCTGATAAAATAAATAAATCCATAGGCCTAATGGACACATGTTCAAACTCGCACACTTTTGATAGACTTAAAGGGGCTAGCTGAAGTTGCTACATCCATTTTTGGACTTATAATAGATATATATATATATATATATATATATATATATATATATATATATATATATATATATATATATATATACACACTACTGGTCAAAAGTTTTAGAACACCTACTCATTCAAGGGTTTTTCTTTATTCTTACTATTGTCTACATTGTAGAACAATAGTGAAAACATCAAAACAATGAAATAACACATGTAGAATCATGTAGTAACCAAAAAAGTGTTATATTTTATATATTTTATATTTGAGATTCTTCAAAGTAGCCACCCTTTGCCTTGATGACAGCTTTGCACATTCTTGGAATTCTCTCAACCAGCATCATGAGGTAGTCACATGGAATGCATTTCAATTAACAGGTGTGCCTTGTTGAAAGTTAATTTGTGGAAGTTCGAGCCAATCACTTGTGTTGTGACAAGGTAAGGGTGGTATACAGAAGATAGCCCTATTTGGTGAAAGACTAAGTCCATATTATGGCAAGAACAGCTTAAATAAGCAAAGAGAAACAACAGTCCATAATTACTTTAAAACATGAAGGTGAGTCAGTGCGGAACATTTCAAGAACTTTGAAAGTTTCTTTCAAGTGCAGTTGCAAAAACCATCAAGTGCTACGATAAAACTGTCTCTCATGATGACTGCCACAGGAAAGGAAGACCCAGAGTTACCTCTGATATAGAGGATAAGTTCATTAGAGTTACCAGCCTCAGATTGCAGCCCAAATAAATGCTACACAGAGTACAAGTAACAGACACATCTCAACATCAACTGTTCAGAGGCGACTGCGTGAATCAGGCATTCATCAAATAAAATCTAATCTAAATTTAGAGGTCCTGGATGGCAGGGAGCTTGGCCTCAGTGATGTACTGGGCCGTTCGCACTACCCTCTGTAGCAACCAGTCAGGATGCTCTCGATGGTGCAGCTTTAGAACCTTTTAAGGATCTAAGGACCCATGCCAAATCTTTTCAGTCTCCTGAGGGGGAATAGGTTTTGTTGTACCCTCTTCACGACTGTCTTGGTGTGCTTGGACCATGTTTGTTTGTTGGTGATGTGGACACCAAGGAACTTGAAGCTCTCAACCTGCTCCACTGCTGCCCCGTCGATGAGAATGGGGACGTGCTCGGTCCTCTTTTTCCTGTAGTCCACAATCATCTCCTTTGTCTTGATCACGTTGAGGGAGAGGTTGTTGTCCTGGCACCACACGGCCAGGTCTCTGACCTCCTCCCTATAGGCTGTCTCGTCGATGTCGGTGATCAGGCCTAGCGCTGTTGTGTCATCGGCAAACTTAATGATGGTGTTTGAGTCAATTCTGGCCGTGCAGTCATGAGTGAACAGGGAGTACAGGAGGCGGCTGAGCACGCACCCCTGAGGGGCCCCTGTGTTGAGGATCAGCATGGCAGATATGTTGTTACCTACCCTTACCACCTGGGGGCATCCCGTCAGGAAGTCCAGGATCCAGTTGCAGAGGGAGGTGTTTCGTCCCAGGGTCCTTAGCTTATTGATGAGCTTTGAGGGCACTAGGGTGTTGAACATTGAGCTGTAGTCAATGAATAGAATTCTCACGTAGGTGTTCCTTTTGTCCAGGTGGGAAAGGGCAGTGTGGAGTGCAATAGAGATTACATCATCTGTGGATCTGTTGGGGCGGTATGCAAATTGGAGTGGGTCTAGGGTTTCTGGGATAATGGTGTTGATGTGAGCCATGAGCCAATAATATAAAAAAAAACAGCCTTTAAAAGCACTTCATGGCTACAGATGTGAGTGCTATGGGTCGGTAGTAATTTAGGGAGGTTACCTTAGTGTTCTTGGGCTTGGCACTATGGTTGTCTGCTTAAAACATGTTGGTATTACAGATTCGGACAGGGAGAGGTTGAAAATGTCAGTGAAGACACTTGCCAGTTGGTCAGCGCATGCTCGCAGTACACGCCATGTTAATCCGTCCGGCCCTGCGGCCTTGTGAATGTTGACCGTGTTTAAAGGTCTTACCCACATCGGCTGGGGAGAGTGTGATCACATAGTCTTCCGGATAGCAGGTGCTCTAATGCATGTTTCAGTGCTATTTGCCTCAAAGCGAGCAAAGAAGTAGTTTAGCTCGTCTGGATGGCTTGTGTTACTGGCAGCTCTCGGCTGTGCTTCCCTTTGTAGTTTGTAATGGTGTGCAAGCCCTACCACATCCGACGAGCGTCAGAGCCAGTGCAGTACGTTTCAATCTTATTCCTGTATTGATGCTTTGCCTGTTTGACGGTTCGTCGGAGGGCATAGCGGGAATTCTTCTAAGCTTCCGGGTTAGAGTCCCGCTCCTTGAAAGCGGCAGCTCTAGCCTTTAGCTGAGTGTGGATGTTGCCTGTAATCCATGGCTTCTGGTTGGGGTTTGTACGTACGGTCACTGTGGGGACGATGTCATCAATGCACTTATTGATGAAGCCAATGACTGATGTGGTGTACTCCTCAATGCTATCGGAGGAATCGCGGAACATATTCCAGTCTGTGCTAGAAAAACAGTACTGTAGCTTAGCATCTGCTTCATCTGACCACTTTTTTTTTGATCTAGTCACTGGTGCTTCATGCTTTTATTTTTGCTTGTAAGCAGGAATCAGGAGGGGACGATGTCATCAATGCACTTATTGATGAAGCCAATGACTGATGTGGTGTACTCCTCAATGCTATCGGAGGAATCGCGGAACATATTCCAGTCTGTGCTAGAAAAACAGTACTGTAGCTTAGCATCTGCTTCATCTGACCACTTTTTTTTTGATCTAGTCACTGGTGCTTCATGCTTTTATTTTTGCTTGTAAGCAGGAATCAGGAGGATATAATTATGGTCAGATTTGCCAAATGGAGGATGAGGGAGAGCTTTGTATGAGTCTCTGTGTGTGGAGTAAAGGTGGTCTAGAGTTTTTTTCCCCTCTGGTTGCACATGTAACTTCACTAGGGTAGGGGGCAGGATTCAGAATTTTGGATGAAAAACGTGCCCAAATTAAACTGCCTGCTGCTAAGGCCCAGAAGATAGGATATACATATAATTAGTAGATTTGTATAGAAAAGACTCAAACGTTTCCAAAACTGTTTAAATAATGTCTGTGAGTATAACAGAACTGATATGGCAGGCGAAAAGCCGAGGAAAATCCAACAAGGAAGTACTATTATTTTGAAAGGCTGTTTTTCCATTGTAAGCCTATCCACCATACAAAGACTTAAGACCCAGTTCACGATCTCCGTGTCTTCCTCTACATGTGGCCAGTCTTTAGGCATTGTTTCAGGCTTTTACTCTGAAAAATTAGGGAGATACAGCACTTTCAATCAGTGGCCAGTGGAAATTTCCATTCATTAGCCATGCACCCTGATCGGGCACGCGCCTTTCTTGTTTCTCCTTTCCTGTTGACGAAGCTTTTGTCCGGTTGAAATATTATTGATTATTTATAACAAAAACTACCGGAGGACTGATTTTAAACATCGTTTGGCATGTTTCTACTAACTTTTATTGTACTTTTTTAAACTTTTCGTCTGGAATTAGTGCACGCGCCTTTTATTACTGGATTACTGGACAAAACGTGCAAACAAAAAGGAGGTATTTGGTCATAAAGAGGGACATTATGAAGATGAAGATCATTAAAGGTAAGTGATTAATTTTAATGCTATTTCTGACTTTTGTGACACTCTCCTTGGCAGGAAAAGGGCTGTATGGGTTTCTGTGGCTAGGTGCAGACCTAACATAATCACAAAGTGTGCTTTAGCCGTAAAGCGTTTTTGAAATCTGACACAGCGGTTGCATTAAGGAGAAGTTTATATTTATTTCCATGAATAACACTTGTATCGTTTATCAATGTTTATGATGAGTATTTTTCTAATTTGATGTGGCTCTCTGCACTTTCACCGGATGTTTGTTGGAGACAATGCATTTCTGACCATAACGCGCCAATGTAAACTGAGATTTTTGGATATAAATATGAACTTTATCGAACAAAACATACATGTATTGTGATGAAGTCCTATGAGTGCCATCTGATGAAGATCATCAAAGGTTAGTGATTCATTTTATCTCTTTCTGCTTTTTGTGACTCCTCTCTTTGGCTAGAAAAATGGCTGTATGGTTCTGTGACTAGGTGCTGACCTAACATAATCGCATGGTGTGCTTTCGCAGTAAAGCCTTTTTGAAATCGGACACTGTGGTTGGATTTACAAGAAGTTTATCTTTAAAATGGTGGATAATACTTGTATGTTTGAGGAATTTTAATTATGGGATTTCTGTTGTTTTGAATTTGGCGCCCTGCAATTTCACTGGCTGTTGTCGAGGTGGGACGCTACCGTCCCACTTGTACCAGAGAGGTTTTAACATGCTGATAGAAATTTGGTAAAACAGATTTAAGTTTCCCTGCAACAATGTCCCCGGCTACTAGGAGCGCCGCCTCTGGTTTTCTTGTTTGCTTATGGCGGAATACAGCTCATTCAATGCTGTCTTAGTGCCAGCCTCTGACTGTGGTGGTGTGTAAAAAGCTATGAAAAATATAGATAGTGTGGTCTACAGCTTATCATGTGATACTCTGCCTCAGGCGAGCAATAGCTCGAGCTGTTATTTACAAATATACATAGCCCGCTGCCCCTTGTCTTACCAGACGCAGCTGTTCTATCCTGCCGGTACAGCGTATAACCAGCCAGCTGTATGTTGACAGTGTTGTCGTTCAGCCACGACTCTGTAAAGCATAAGATATTACCGTTTTGAATGTCCCGTTAGCATTAATCTTGCGTGTAGGTCATCTATTTATTCAATGATTTTATGTTTGCTAGCAGAATGGAAGGAAGTGGGGGTCTATTCGAATGCCTACAAATTCTCAGATGGCAGCCCGCCCTTTGGCGTCCTTTTTTCCACCTCCTCTTCACGCAAATCATCGGGATCTGGGCGAGAAAGCAGTATATTGTTCACGTCGGGCTCGTCAGACTCGTTAAAGGAAAAAAAGGATTCTGCCAGTCCGTGTTTAGTAATCGCATGCCTGATGTCCAGAAATGAATGTTTGTCATAAGAAATGGTAGCGGCAACATTATGTACAAAATATGTAAAAAAATAAGTTACAAAAAAAACGAGAAAAAAACACAGTTGGTTGTGGACACGTAAAACATCTGCCATTCAGGGTCGAATTGCTGCATAGATACCACTACTAAAGGACACCAATAATAAGAAGAGACTTGCTTGGGCCAAGAAACGCAATCAATGGACATTAGTCCTGTGGAAATCTGTCCTTTGGTCTGATGAGTCCAAATCTGAGATTTTTGGTTTTAACCACCATGTCTTTGTGAGACAAAGAGTAGGTGAACGGATGATCTCCGCATGTGTGGTTCCCACCGTGAAGCATGGTGGTGTGATGGTGCGGGGGTGCTTTTCTGGTGACCCTGTCTGTGATTTATTTAGAATTCAAGGCAGACTTAACCAGCATTCTGCATCGATAAGGCTTCCCATCTGGTTTGCGCTTAGTGGGACTATCATTTGTTTTTCAACAGGACAATGACCCAACACACCTCCAGGCTGTGTATGGGCTATTTGACCAAAAAGGAGAGTGATGGAGTGCTGCATCAGATGACATGGCCTCCACAATCACCCGACCTCAACCGAATTGAGATGGTTTGGGATGAGTTGGACCGCAGTGGAAAAGGAAAAGCAGCCAAGAAGTGCTCAGCATATGTGGGAACTCCTTCAAGACTGTTGGAAAAGCATTCCAGGTGAAGCTGGTTGAGAGAATGCCAAGAGTGTGCAAAGCTGTCATCATGGCAAGGGTGGCTAGTTGAAGAATCTCCAATCTAAAATATATTTTGATTTGTTTAACACTTATTTGGTTACTACATGATTCCATGTATGTTATTTCATAGTTTTGATGTCTTCACTATTATTCTACAATGTAAAAAATAGTTCAAATAAAGATAAACCCTTGAATGAGTAGGTGTTCTAAAACCTTTGACCTGTAGTGTATAACACGCAAGTAGAGACATGCTTTTGAAAGTAGTTTATGGGTTACTTGAAAAAGTGACTTTAATAATTCCCCAATATTTGAAGACAGTAACACATTACATTTTGCTGTTACTCATTAAACTAATGTATTACTGTAATATATAGAACCTTATAGTCCCAATCTCTCAATATTACTGTAAGTAATATATCACCTCCAACACTGGTCCCAAGTGATTCTGTTGCAATTTGTCTATTTTTCCACATGAAAACTTGCAGATGGAACTCTGTGTTGTGTATTGTTTTGGTATAACTGGCATCAGCATTGCTTAAAAATGTGTGAAAGTACAGACATGCTACTGTAAGTATACACATGACTGATATTCTGAGAATATGTCAACCATGTTCTGGGTACCTTTCTATCAGAAGCAACACTACCACCTGGGCCATGTTTCGGCAACAAGTTATGAATGTTCCAGACAGATCAGAGACATGTTTGTTCCGCATGGTAAATATGGTGTGGATTTCAAAAAGACGATAGAGAGATGCTCAGATATCAAGAATTCTACCGATCCCCAACTTTCAATGATAAACTCATTTGAATTAGATAAGATAGGTGTGTTGTAACTGTTGCCAAATAATGACATTAACGTACATTACTAAGAATGTGAGAGTAGGGTGACTCCCCTAGCAGGTCTCAAACCCAGGCCAACAGCTGCAATGGCAAACACCATAACCACTGTCCCAATAATGGATATCTCTTGAGTATGAGCTTACTGGGCCAGTATAGTTTGGCCCTGTCCAGAAGCAACCCTAACCCCTCCTCCCTAGGCACCTGTGTAGATCTGAAACAACTTGATAGGTGTAAGCAATAGGTTGAATGCGCTTTGAAGTAAATCTCAGCTCTATTAAATCAAATTGTATATGTCACATTCACCCAATAAAATAAGTGTAGACTTTACCGTGAAATTCTGGTTTACGAGCCCTTCCCAACAATGCAGAGTTATAAAAAACTATAATAACAACAATTTAAAAAATACACTCAAGAAAATACTCAGGAGTATCATTAAAACAGGTTAATATGCCCACTAATATTAGAGAACTACATAAAAAAAGCCTTTAAATGGTTGAAATAAGTAAATCAAATCAATGATGGGAGAATAGTTCAAATATCTGACATTGAAATGGTGGCAAGAAGATTTGAATGCTGTAAACCACAAGGTTGTGAGTTCAAATCCCAGGTGATAACATGTTGAATATGAATTACTGTATAAATGAACATGCACAATGGAATCATGTAGATCAAAGTGTGTCAAATATATACAGTGCTCAAAAAAAATAAAGGGAACACTTAAACAACACAATGTAACTCCAAGTCAATCACACTTCTGTGAAATCAAACTGTCCACTTAGGAAGCAACACTGATTGACAATACATTTCACATGCTGTTGTGCAAATGGAATAGACAACAGGTGGAAATTATAAGCAATTAGCAAGACACCCCCAATAAAGGAGTGGTTCTGCAGGTGGTGACCACAGACCACTTCTCAGTTCCTATGCTTCCTGGCTGATGTTTTGGTCACTTTTGAATGCTGGCGGTGCTTTCACTCTAGTGGTAGCATGAGACGGAGTCCACAACCCACACAAGTGGCTCAGGTAGTGCAGCTCATCCAGGATGGCACATCAATGCGAGCTGTGGCAAGAAGGTTTGCTGTGTCTGTCAGCGTAGTGTCCAGAGCATGGAGGCACTACCAGGAGACAGGCCAGTACATCAGGAGACGTGGAGGAGGCCGTAGGAGGGCAACAACCCAGCAGCAGGACCACTACCTCCGCCTTTGTGCAAGGAGGAGCAGGAGGAGCACTGCCAGAGCCCTGCAAAATGACCTCCAGCAGGCCACAAATGTGCATGTGTCTGCTCAAACGGTCAGAAACAGACTCCATGAGGGTGGTATGAGGGCCCGACATCCACAGGTGGGGGTTGTGCTTACAGCCCAACACCGTGCAGGACGTTTGGCATTTGCCAGAGAACACCAAGATTGGCAAATTCGCCACTGGCGCCCTGTGCTCTTCACAGATGAAAGCAGGTTCACACTGAACACATGTGACAGACGTGACAGAGTCTGGAGACGCCGTGGAGAACGTTCTGCTGCCTGCAACATCCTCCAGCATGACCGGTTTGGCGGTGGGTCAGTCATGGTGTGGGGTGGCATTTCTTTGGGGGCCGCACAGCCCTCCATGTGCTCGCCAGAGGTAGCCTGACTGCCATTAGGTACCGAGATGAGATCCTCAGACCCCTTGTGAGACCATGTGCTGGTGCGGATGGCCCTGGGTTCCTCCTAATGCAAGACAATGCTAGACCTCATGTGGCTGGAGTGTGTCAGCAGTTCCTGCAAGAGGAAGGCATTGATGCTATGGACTGGCCCGCCCGTTCCCCAGACCTGAATCCAATTGAGCACATCTGGGACATCATGTCTCGCTCCATCCACCAACGCCACGTTGCACCACAGACTGTCCAGGCGTTGGCGGATGCTTTAGTCCAGGTCTGGGAGGAGATCCCTCAGGAAACCATCCGCCACCTCATCAGGAGCATGCCCAGGCGTTGTAGGGAGGTCATACAGGCACGTGGAGGCCACACACACTACTGAGCCTCATTTTGACTTGTTTTAAGGACATTACATCAAAGTTGGATCAGCCTGTAGTGTGGTTTTCCACTTTAATTTTGAGTGTGACTCCAAATCCAGACCTCCATGGGTTGATAAATTTGATTTCCATTGATAGTTTTTGTGTGATTTTGTTGTCAGCACATTCAACTATGTAAAGAATATTTAATAATAATATTTCATTCATTCAGATCTAGGATGTGTTATTTTAGTGTTCCCTTAATTTTTTTGAGCAGTGTAGATTACCAGTCAAAAGTGTAGACACACCTACTCATTCAAGGGTTTCTCTTTATTTTTTCTACATTGTAGAATAATAGTGAAGACATCAGAAATTGTTAGAAAACGTCTAGACGGAAGACTGAGAACACACAATGTGGTTCAGTCAGTGGGTCTTCTGGGGAGGGAGAAACGTTGAGGAATAGAGGAGAGTGAGAGCGAGAGAAAGAGAGAGAGAGAGAGAGAGAGAGAGAGAGAATAAGGCCTAGTTCGCAGTCAGCATTCCAAATTCATCCCAAAGATCTTCTATGGAGTTGAGGTAAGGGAAAGGGCCTTCCACAAACTGTTGCCACAAAGTTAGAAGCACAGAATCGTCTAGAACATCGTTTCCCAAACTCGGTACTGGGGCCCCCATTCGGTGCCAGTTTAGTTTTTTGCCCTAACACTACACAGCTGATTCAAATAAACAACTCATCTTCAAACTCAAACGTTGGTTATTTGAATCAGCTGTGTAGTGCTAGAGCAAAAACCAAACATGCACCCAGAGGGGGGATCCAAGAACCGAGTTTGGGGAACCCTGGTCTAGAATGTCATTGTATGCCGTAGCGTTAAGATTTCCCTCCACTGGAACTTATGGGCCTAGCCCCAACCATGAAAAACAGCCCCAGACCATTATTCCTCCTCCACCAAACTTTACAGTTGGCACTATGCGTTGGGGCAGGTAGCGTTCTCCTGGCATCCGGCAAACCCAGATTTGTCCGTTGGACTGCCAGATGGGGAAGCGTGTTTCATCACTCCAGAGTCCAGGGGCAGCAAGCTTTACACCACTTAAGCCGACGCTTGGCGTTGCGCATGGTGATCTTAGGCTTGTGTGCAGCTGCTCGGCCATGGAAACCCATTTCATTAAGGTCCCGACGAACAGTTCTTGTGCTATCGTTGCTTCCAGAGACAGTTTGGAACACAGTAATGAGGGTTGCAACCGAGGACAGACAATTTTTACGTGCTACGCACTTCAGCACTCTGTGGTCCCGTTCTGTGAGCTTGTGTGGCCTACCACTTTGCGGTTGAGGCGCTGTTGCTCATAGACGTTTCCACTTCACAATAACAGCACTTACAGTTGACTTGGGCAGGTCTAGCAGGGCAGAAATTTGACGAACTGTCTTGTTGGAAAGGTGGTATCCTATGACGGTGCCATGTTAAAAGTCACTGAGCTCTTCAGTAAGGCCATTCTACTGCCAGTGTTTGTCTATGGAGATTACATGGCTGTGTGATCAATTTTACACACCTGTCAGCAACGGTTGTGGCTGAAGTAGCCGGATCCACTAATTTTAAGGGGTGTCGACATTACATTTAAGTCATTTAGCAGACGCTCTTATCCAGAGCGACTTACAAGTACATACATTCATACTTTTTTGTACTGGCCCCCCGTGGGAATCGAACCCACAACCCTGGCGTTGCAAGCGCCATGCTCTACCAACTGAGCTACACGGGACCTGCTATTGAATATATAGTGTATATATTACATACATGCAGTAATCTGTGCATTTGTACAATAATTGTGCTCATCCGTATGCAATAACAGAGCTTACTGCACCCTCACATACTTCTTTACTAAGAACGGACTGTGCCTGTTGAACCCAGAGGGGTTCTGAACAGGGACATCTCTGAATGTGACTTCTCCATCCTACTGCTGTCGGTGATAGTCCAGGACAGTTGCACTTACGTGTGTCATCTGCTTCCTACATCCAGAAATACAGACATCCATGAGAGTCACACACAGGTCACAGTGGTGGAGAGATCAGGTACATACTTTAGTTTACTTCATTTAAAAAATATAGCCGTTTTTTCAAAGCATTTACTGTATTTACCGTAATTAAATAGAAAGGAAATATATTATATAAAATGTAGAAAAAATCTATGTGTATCTGCCCAAAAGTAGTAAGGCTATTTAAATCCAATTGCAGATTATCTTTCGTCTTTACATCTTATTTTTCCAGTGCGCCACAGGAGTTTCCCAGAAGATTTCCATAAACCTGATGTAACCCATCCTGATTGGCTGCTCTCTCTGTGGTGTGTGCTGGTCTTGCTGTGCCTGGTGGGCGGAGTCACACTGGGAATGTGGATGTATTGGAGGAGGTCACCGTGGCAACAAAATGACCAGTGGTGAGATAACGCTGAGAGAGACCAGCAGGTGGACATGAGAGAAAGGAGAAGACAGGGAGAGAGCAGAGTCAAAAAACATATACAAGATATGCCTATTTTAGAGGAAGAGAAAAATAGTACAAATATATTGGAGACATGAAATGCTATACTAAAACAAATGTAAAACAAACAATTAGTGAAGAGTTTGTTTGAAGCTAGACTTTGGCATTTCATATGTTGAATGTGTGGAGTGAGGTTATCTGAGAGTGGAAGATTCTTTGAAATCAATTCCCAGGCAAATGGGCAGTGTCTTTCATATAATTCCGATGATGTTGTTGATGGATGATGACAGTGTAACAATGATGATGATGAAGATAAGTACGAAAATGATGAAAAATAGGAAATGGTGAAGATGCTAGTGTTGATGTCAAAGACCTAGATGACTCAAACAACAGCAACAATCCCTTTCTCTGCTCAGGAGAACAACTTCAGAAGCTATGAAATGAAATGGTGTTCTGAGCCAGACTCCGACACACAAACGATGAGCCACCCTCCATTTCCCGGCCTCCATTTCATTTGAGAAGGGTGGAGGATGTGTCTGGCACATTTCATGTGTCTTGTAAAATACAGTGCATAGGAAAGTATTCAGACCCCTTCACTTTTTCCACATTTCGGTACGTTACAGCTTTTTTATAAAATTGATTACTTTGTTTTCTTCATCAATCTATGCACAATACCCCATTATGACAATGCAAAAACAGGTTTTTAGATTTACTTGTAAATTCATATAATAAAAAAAAAAATGAAATATCACATTTACAGAAGTATTCAGACCCTTTACTCAGTTCTTTGTTGAAGCACCTTTGGCAGCGATTACAGCCTTGCATTTTCTTGGGTATGACACTACAAGCTTGGCCCACCTGTATTTGGGGAGTTTCTCCCATTTTCCTCTGCAGACCCTCTCAAGGTCTTTCAGGTTGGATGGAGAGCGTTGCTGCACAGAGGAACTCTAGAGCTCTGTCAGAGTGACAATTGGATTCTTGGTCACCTTCCTGACCAACATCTATCAACAGTTGTCTCAGTGACATTCTATTGAATTGGATACCTGCATAGTGGAGTCTTTTGACGTGTCATAACTTTCCCTCCTGGGTGGGGATCAAAGAGAGCCCCCCCACTCTCTCTCCCACCAAAGAGGAAGGGGGGGGAAGTTGGCCGGTCTTTTGACTTTAACGACCGGTCGTAAACTCTCTCTGGACCTGCGGTATTGAACAAAGGAATCGGATGTGTTTATATAGAGAATCTGACACCAAAACTCCAACATCCAAAAGTGGATAATGAAACAATATTCCTAACATAAAGAATGTGGGAAATGGTTGGTGGGGATCGAAACAAGAATCATTTCATATCATTTAGCATTTTGTCGTGTCATTACGGACAGTATAACAAGATAACTGTATCTTTAAGAGATTTCACAATGTAGATGTCTCATTTAGAAGGCTAAATTCATATTGTTCTCTTTTCACAAATAGTTCCATATTTAATCATATATGTTTCACAACATCAAATCAAATGTAGATTAATATTTAGATGTACATCTAATATCTACATTGTGAAAGCTCTTAAAGATACAGTTATCTTGGTAAAACCATCCGTAATGACATCACAAAATGCTAAATGATATGAAATGATTCTTGTTTCGATCCCCACCAAGTAAAATAGTCAGAGTGGGGTGTTCTCTCATTATGTGTCTGGAAGTAGCTAGCAAGTTAGCCAATTTTAGCCAGTTAGCTCCGGTTTCCTGACTGCCGTTGTGAGGTCAGAATGTTCGGATCAACCCTACTCATCGACAAGAACGCTCCGAGAACGGACAATCTGAAAGCACAGCTGCAGTCACCAACTCTCTGGATAACATAACAGCCTAACCAGCTCTGCTAGGGCAAGTAATGTTCAGTGAGCTGTTCTCTCATTTGTCTGGAAGTAGCTAGCAGGTTAGCTTGGGTGCTTGACTGCTATTAATTCTTTTTTTAAGTATTATGAACAAAACAAATACAAAACAGAAATATACAAACAAGAGTACATAAACCTAACATATCGAGATACATGTTCAATTTGTCAAAAGGTTTTATGGTACGTATTGCTTTTTTGTTTTTACACTTACTGATCATTTCTAAATAATATTTCAATTCTGTCTTAAACAATGTGAAGAGGGGTTTGTTCTCCGCCCACTTCTTTTATGGATAAAGGATCTGCCGTGAAAAATGAAGAAATGAACAATGAAAGTTAAATCAGGGTCCATATAATTGGGATGAAAATATAACATAATCAGAGTCTCTCAGATTAACAGTAATAGTAGTTTCCTTTTCAAATAAAGTCTTCTAACCCACTCAAAAATCGTTTGACATATGAACAGTCCCAAAATAAATGGTCAAGAGTCTCTGGGTCACAACCACAAAATACACATTTGTTATCAATAGCTATTTTGAATCTGTGTATAATAAAGGTCTTTACAGGGTTGATTGACTGCTGCTGTTGGTACACAACGCTCGGATCAAACCTTAGAGATGGG
Source organism: Salvelinus namaycush (assembly GCF_016432855.1). Taxonomy (NCBI): domain Eukaryota; kingdom Metazoa; phylum Chordata; class Actinopteri; order Salmoniformes; family Salmonidae; genus Salvelinus; species Salvelinus namaycush. The sequence continues at coordinate 6,824,777 of NC_052340.1, read as the reverse complement.
TGGGGCTAAAGCTTAAAAGGGGTGAACGATGCTGAATGGGTGTAGACAAAGAAGGGATCTCCAGTAGGTGTACCAAAATATTCAAGGGCCATTTTCTCAAAAGTTTACAAGTTTATCAACTTTCAAAGCAAAATTACTTTCCCATTGTTCCTCAAATGCAGTGTATGATAAACCATTTTGAGTCTCCACTTTTATCCAATGTAAAAAACACAATTTCACATTTTGTTGCAGTACATTAAACCGAGTTGAGCCGGTCGGTCACAAATTATGTTCAATCAATTGAATTTACCACAGGTGGACTCCAATCACGTTGTAGAAACACCTCATTGATGATCAATGGAAACAGGATGCACCTGAGCTCAATTTTGAGTCTCATAGCAAAGGGTCTAAATACTTATGTAAATAAACACCTCATTGATGTTTTTAATTTGTAATACATTTGGAATCTTTTTTAAAAAACAGTTTTTACTTTGTCATTATGGGCTGTTGTGTGTAGATTGATGAGGACTTGTTTTATTTAATCCATTTTAAAATAAGGCTGCAACGTAACAAGATGTGGAAAAAGTCAAGGGGTCTGAATACTTTCCGAATGGACTGTAGATAAATATGTTATGTTTGCAGAGAGGGTAGCTATGACAAAAACACTCCGATGACATTCCCAGACTTCCCTCTTCTGCAGGGCCAAGAGGACCTGGGCTTGATGTCAGTGATCCTCCACATAGACGAGGGAGAGACGGCTCACACTAGCATCCAGCCGCATTCTGGCCGTCAATGAGACTGTTCATAAAGTAGCTACGGATTGTATGCCAGATAATGTGATATTACCAAAGATTTTTGGTATTCATTGCTAGGCGTTACAGGTTTTCCGATAAAAAAATATATGGCAACGTTTTGTAAGTAAACTGCTATTGGCAATACTATCTTCGTTCTCGTTTCGGCCAAACATATATCTTCTAAAATGTCAGTGTCCAGTTCCAGGTGGTTTGTTTGAATTTAGAAATTGCCCTGTTACTGAAATAAATAAATGTTTTGCTCCATGAAGTTATCCAACAATGTAAACACCGCCATCTTGTCTATTTCAAATCTTCTCTCATTGATCGAGACAGGTCATCATGACATGCAGCACTTTGGGGTGGATCCACCTGTCTCAGTATATGAGAGAAGATTTGAAATAGACAAGATGTCGGTGTTTACAGTGTTGGATAACTTCATGGAGCATAACATGTATTTATTTCAATAACAGAGCAATTTCTTAATTCAAACAAACCACTTGGAACTGGACACTGACATTATAGAACTATTATAGAACTAAAATACAATGTTTTTTAATTGGCAGTAAATGAGGCTGAATGCACTGTTTTGCTGCTAGACAAGGCTCCGCTGTTGGTTTTGGGACTGTCTTGGTACTCTGCTTTTCGGACAGCTTTAAGTAGGCCCTAACAGTTTGTGGGTACTGTTTGTCACTGTTTTAATACAATCATGTATTGTTTAGTGTTGTGTTCTGTTGTGTAGTGGCTTTGCTGGCATGCATGTAAAACATTTTTAGGGAGTTTGCCCCACCAAGCTGTACATGCTAAAAACACCACTGGTCGGGTTCCCAGGCGAAGACATGGTAGGCTATAAGATATCTTGCCCATAGTGCCAAAGCTCTCTGAAAGTTTCATCCTCAGATTTGTTGCCTTAACAGGGTTTTTAAAGTCTTACGGAGGACTTGAGACCGACACCTTGCAAATTGCAAAGAAAAAAGAACCGCGGTGCTTGGATCCAATTGGTTAAACTAGTCAAGAAAGTGGAAGGAAATCCCACAATCCCTTGCTCTATCTCCCTCTGCGCTGAACATCCACACCTGCTCTCATACGTCAACCAGATACAGTATCAGTGGTCCTCCTCTGAGGCCTTTTCAAGGTGCAGTGGAGGTCTTACGCCATGTGCCAATCCATCCTTTCCCTCAGCACAGGGTCAACCAGTGCACCCACCCACCACGACGAGGTAGGAGGGTCCCTCTTCTCACCCTTTCACTCGCTGCAAATACATGGAGGCCTCATTTTCAACCAATAAAGCACATGGGACCTGAGAGCTCAACCAAGCAGCTTGAACCACTGACTATGGGGCCTGAGATCTCAAGCAAGCAGCTTGAACCACTGACTATGGGGCCTGAGATCTCAAGCAAGCAGCTTAAACCACTGACTAAGTTTTGTGAAGCATGACTACTATGCCCAACAAATGCTGAGCCCAAAGCTGATGGAGGATATGTATATGAATGGCTTTTCTTTTACGATCCTATCATAATCTAGGGTTCACTTGGAAGTTTTACGGATAGTTTACCATAGTGTGCGGGCAAGAGATGTTACAGTTTGTGCAGCTGTCATTACTAACAGTCGTTGCAAGAGTGCAGATTGCTGCAGTGTGGAAACGTATTCTAAAACAAATCTGTGAGTCTCTGGAAGCCGACAGCAGCAAGCAGTTCATGTACCCAATAAACCTGAAAATAAACGGAGTATAATCCGATGCAGACACTGTCCAAAAGTACTCCACAACAGAGTAGAGGTGGACTCATTGTATCAATAAAATGCTAAATAATCCCTTGACTGTGCCTCTCAGCAATCCTATAAACCCCTGTGTTCTGTGCATGCACAATATTTAGCCTTTACGATGATGAGCCTGACACTACGGGAATGGATGGCACTGAACAAGTACAGTCAGAGTGAGCAAGATAAGGAGGAAGGAAGGGAGAGATTTACAGAGAGAGAAGATGAGAACAGTGAGAGAATCAGAGGAGGACAGTTTAGAGGAGTTAAGCAGAAATATAACACATGGAACCAGAGGAGAAAGGAGAGAGTGCGAGAAGGGGAGGTAGGGTGTAGAGAGAGAGGGCTGGAGATGGATGGAGTGAGAGGCATGACTTGCACAGTGAAAGGTTTTGATAGCACAAAGGGCGAGAGAGTGAGTGATTCGACGAGAAAGAGACTTGCATAGAGAGCTTGAGAGGAGATGAGAGGAGAGAAGGAAAGTAGAGGGAGAAGGAAGGTGGTGCGGTGAAAGATGACATGTAGACCCTAGACAGATTATGGGGGGAACAAAGGATAGTTTGGGAGTTGCAGATAAGCAGTTAAACATCCTGAACAGACAAGCGGTTGCATTCACCAAAGGGTTAATTCATGAGGTGGTATACTGCTATGATTTCAGGATATTAAAATAAATCAACTTTATTGCATTGATTACTGGTATGATTGTTTGTAATATGTAAATTGTATTATATCACCTTACTAAATAAACATGTGCACTGTAAAGAGCAAACATATCCCTTGTCAGTATTCTCTCTTTCTTTCTCTCTCTCTCTCAATTCAATTCAAAGGGCTTTATTGTCATGGGAAACATATTTACATTGCCAAAGCAAATGGCATAGACAAATAACAAAAGGGAAATTAACAAGGGATAAATGTGTGAACATTACACTCAATAAAGTTTTAAAAGAATATGGCTGTGGGCTTAGGGTTGTTGTCCTGTTGAAAGGTGAACCTTCGCCCCAGTCTGAGTTCCTGAGCGCTCTGGAGCAGGTTTTCATCAAGGATCTCTCTGTACTTTGCTCAGTTCATCTTTCCCTCGATCCAGACTAGTCTCCCAGTCCCTGCCGCTGAAAAAGATTTCCTCCAGACGTGACGCTTGGCATTCAGGCCAAAGAATTCAAACTTTGTTTCATTAGACCAGAGAATCTTGTTTCTCGTGTTCTGAGAGTTCTTTAGGTGCCTTTTGGCAAACTCCAAGCGGGGCTGTCATGTGCCTTTTACTGAGGAGTGGCTTTTCTCTGGCCACTCTACCATAAAGGACAGATTGGTGGAGTGCTGCAGAGATGATTGTTATTCAGGAATCTGTACAACAATTAGATGTAAGCCTCATAATTGAGGCTATTATATAAACAGCGTTATGGTAATGTGCCCGTATTGTCTCTCATGAGTTTCACAAAATTGTACCAAACGGACCAGTTCGTAACTGGATTCTTCACCGATCTTTTATACATTCTCCAGAACATAAATGTTGTTCGGATGCTCAAGTTCTGTGAGGTGGAAGAAATTCCTTTGTTCTCTCTATGAAAACTCACTCTGTCTCTATACTTTGGCCATGAGAAGATAATCTCCTCCAGGAATTTACGACCTGAGGTCGCAGCAGCCTGAGTGTGGGAGACAGAGAGAGGGGGATGGGGCTTGCTGTACCCAAAGAGGGCAACGTCATGACACCATCAAGTAATTTGTCATCACCCCGACCAAGGACCTACTCCCCCGATTGCTCAGTTTGGCCGTGCTGCCAGCTCTAGAAAGAGTATTGGTGTTTCCAAACTTCTTCCATTTAAGAATGATGGAGGCCACTGTGTTGTTGGGGACCTTCAATGATGCAGAATTTATTTGGTACCCTTACCCAAATCAGCCCCTCGACACAATCCTGTCTCTGAGCTCTACGAACAATTCCTTTGACCTCATGGCTTGGTTTTTGCTCTGACATGCACTGTCAACTGTGGGACCTTATATAGACAGGTGTGTGTCTTTCCAAATCATGTCCAATCAATTGAATTTACCAAGTGTGGACTCCAATCAAGTTGTAGAAACTTCTCATGGATGGTGAATGGAAACAGGATGCACCTGAGCTCAATTTCCAGTCTTATACCAAAGGGTCTGAATACTTACGTAAATAAGAAATTTCTGTTGTTTTATTTTAATATATATGCAAAAATGTATAAAAACCTGTTTTCGCTTTGTCATTATCAGGTATTGTGTGTAGATTGATGGGGAACAAATATTTTATTAATTTTAGAATAAGGCTGTAACATGACAAAATGTGGAAAAGTCAAGGGGTACTTTCCAAATGCACTGTAGTCAAGGATTTTCTGGTTTTGGGTCAGTCAGTGGTCAGGTATTCTGCCACTGTGTACTCTATGTTCAGGGCCAGATAGCATTCCAAATTGCTCTGTTTTTTTTGGTTGATTTTTTCCAGTGTGTCAAAGATACTGATCAAAAATATAAACGCAACATGTGAAGTGTTGGTCCTATGCTTTATGAGCTGAAGTAAAAGATCGCAGAAATGTTCAACATGCATAAAAAGCTTGTTTCTTTCTCTCTCATTTTGTGCAGAAATGTGTTTACATCCCTGTTAGTGAGCATTTCTCCTTTGCCAGGATAATCCATCCTCCTGACAGGTGTGGCATATCAAGAAGATGATTAAACAGCATACTCATTACACAGGTGCACCTTGTGCTGGGGACAATAAAGGGCCACTCTATATGTGCTGTTTTGACACAAAACACAATGCCATAGATGTCTCAAGTTTTGAGGGAGTGTGCAATTGGCATGCTGACAGCAGGAATGTCCACCAGAGCTGTTGCCAGAGAATAGAATGTTAATTTCACTACCATAAGCCTCCTCCGTCGTTTTAGAGAATTTGGCAGTACGTCCAATCGTCCTCACAACTGCAGCCATGTGTAACCACGCCAGTGCAGGACCTCCAGCACATCTGGCTTCACATCCTACGGGATCGTTTGAGACCAGCCACCCAGACAGCTGATGAAACTGAGAAGTATTTCTGTCTGTAATAAAGCCATTTTGTGGGGAAAAACCTGTTCTGATAAGCTGGCCCTTGCTCCCCAGTGGGTGGGCCTATGCCCTCTCAAGCCCACCAGGACTGCACCCCTGACCAATCATGTGAAATCCATAGATTAGGTCCAGTAGGATGAAGCCGGGTGCTGCAGACTGTTCTAGTGCCCTTGCCAATTCATTGATGTCGAGGAGGGCAGAGCTCAAGCTGCATCCCTGTCTCACCCCACGGCCCTGTGGAAAGAAATATGTGTGTTTATTTTAACTGCACACTTGTTGTTTCTGTACATTGATTTTATAATGTCCTATGTTTTTTCCCCCAACACCGCTTTCCATCAATTTGCATTGTAGACCCTCATGCCAAATTTAGTGAAAAGCTTTTTTGATATCAACAAAGCATAAGAAGACTTAGCTTTTGTTTTGTTAATTTGTCAATTAGTGTCATGGTTTGTCGTATGGTATTTTGGTAGAAAGACAATTTGACATTTGCTCAGGACATTGTTTTCACAGGAAATATTGAAGTATGCTGTGATGATAGTGCAGATGATTTTTCCAAGATTGCTGTTGATGCAGATTCCACTATAATTATTGGGGTGATAATTGTCTCCACTTTTGTGGATTGGAGTGATCAGACCTTGGTTCCAAATATTGGGGATGCTGCAAGAACTGAGGATAATGTTGAAGAGTTTAAGAACAGCCAATTTGAATTTTTGGCATGTATATTTTGTTTTGTGTACCATCAACACCACAGGCATTTTTGTATTGGAGGGTTTGTATTTTGTCCTGTACTCATTCAATGTAATTGGAGAATCTAGTGAGTTCTGGTAGTCTTTAATAGTGATTCTAAGTTTTGCAAATGATCAACTATATGTTTTTGCTCTTGGTTCTGTGTTGTTACCGAAAAGGTTGGAGAAGTGGTTTATCCATACAGTACATCTCCATTTGATTTTGTTTAGTCTGTTCCAAACCCCTAAAAGCTGGTAAGCTGGTGATCTGTATCCTTGATGCCAACCCTGTGCCCATTACAAGCCAGGATCCAATCTTATCCCGATGCTATGCTTAGAGACACATGGTCAAACTAGGACATGGATTAATGGTAACATGACGAAATGGGATGGGCCCGAGGTGCGGCTCCTCCAGATGTGGCGTATCTCAGATTGCATGAGTGTGTGTGGTCTCATGGAGTATTCATGAGATGATTAAAGGAAAGCGTACACGTTCTTGATTAATAATTAACAAATCGTCGACGCACGTTGTGGAGCTCCTCTGTTTTTGACCTCCCAGAGGAGTTTGATATAATACCATACTGACATCTAGTGGAGTTAAATCAGCACCACGCAGCCAGTGTGGGGAAGAATTTCCTGTGATGCACAAATACAATACCTCTGATGACCACATCAGTTCATTTCCTGATTATGCTTTTATTGAGGGTTCATGATTCAGATGTACATTTTTCCTCGTGGATGTTTTTATGCTGTGTCATGTCCATTTTATCTTGTTGTTTTTCTGTGTCTACCTGGTAATGAATTGACCAGTTAGTGTCTTTGGTGTGACAGAAGACTCTCACCTGTTTAGCAATTTACAGATTCCATCTGTGATGTTTGATTCAAATGCTAGAATGGAACAAGCAGAGGCCTACTCTGAGGGATTTAGGTTTTGCAACTGCTCTGTCCCATACCTACCTGCTCAGAGTATCTTCAGTTAGTTCATTCAAATAGAGTTTATGATGGAGAGAGCTTTGATCTACTCCTGTGAGGTGTGCATGATGAGCCCCATCCATCATAGTCAGAGAAGAGAACAGTCCTACTCTCACCTGAGGCAGACACTGGAACACCAACATGGGTGTATTAATTAGTGGACACCGTAGCGAAACGTTTCGCAACAGACGTTTTTTTTTGCAACGAAAACAAGGGTTTCCATTGGACAAATTCAGGTAGGTCACTCCCCGTTTCATTACGTTTGCTTTTATTTGCTTCCGTTCGGTTCCTAGTGAATACACCCCAGATATGTGGAACAGAGAGCCAAAGGGGATGCTGCATCTCCATGGCAACAGCAGCTCTACTTCACCTCCTCATAGACAGAGGGCACTAGAGGCTAATCTACAGTCTGCAGAAAGAGGCACAGCTGGGACATTTAGTTTGAATGAGAATATTATTGAAGGTCAGGACATATTACTGCTTTTGTATCCTTCCAACTGGGACATAAAAGATGTGTATAACAGCCTTAAAAATGCCCATGAACTGCTGTCAATCTTCTCAGAAGACTGAGAACACACAATATGGTTAAGTCAGTGGGTGTTCTGGGGAAGGGGAAACTTTGAGAGAGAGAGAGAGAGAGAGAGAGAGAGAGAGAGAGAGAGAGAGAGAGAGAGAGAGAGAGAGAGAGAGAGAGAGAGAGAGAGAGAGAGAGAGAGAGAGAGAGAGAGAGAGAGAGAGAGAGAGAGAGAGAGAGAGAGAGAGAGAGAGAGAGAGAGAGAGAGAGAGAGAGAGAGAGAGAGAGAGAGAGAGAGAGAGAGAGAGAGAGAGAGAGAGAGAGCAACATAATTAGACACAACCAAATCATGAGAAAACAAAAAGATAATTACTTGACATATTGGTAAGAATGAACAAAAAAACTGAGTAAACTAGAATGCTATTTGGCCCTAAACAGAGAGTATACAGTGGCAGAATACCTGACCACTGTGACTGACCCAAACTTAAGGAAAGCTTTGACTATGTACAGACTCAGGTGAGCATAGCCTTGCTGTTGAGAAAGGCCACCGTAGGCATACCTGGCTCTCAAGAGAGACAGGCTGTGTGCACACTGCCCACAAAATTAGGTGGAAACTGAGCTGCACTTCCTAACCTCCTGCCAAATGTATGACCATATTAGAGACACATATTTCCCTCAGATTACACAGATCCACAAAGAATTCGAAAACAAACCCAATTTTGATAACCTCCCATATCTGCTGAGTGAAATACCACAGTGTGCCATCACAGCGGCAATATTTGTGACCTGTTGCCACAAGAAAAGGGCAACCAGTGAAGAACAAACACCATTGTAAATACAACACATATTTATGTTTATTTATTTTCCCTTTTGTACTTGAACCGTTTGCATATCGTTACAACACTGTATATATACATCGTATGACATTTGAAATGTCTTTATTCTTTTAGAACTGCTGCGAGTGCAATGTTTACTGTTCATTTGTATTGTTTATTTCACTTTTGTATATATTATCTACTTCACTTGCTTTGGCAATGTTAACATATGTTTCCCATGCCAATAAAGTGCCTTGAATTGAATTGAATTGAGAGAAAGAGAGAGTGGGGGTAGAGAGAGAGAATTCTGACAAGTAATATGTTCTCTTTATGAATTTCCTACACAGTGCACACGTGATCTAATGTATATAATGGACATAGAAAGTGAAAGTGAGTATGTTAGAGGGTCAGTCCGAAGAAAAAGGAAGATTGATTAAAAATAAGCAGAAAGTAAAGTCGAATTTCAGACAAAACAGATGCATCTTGAAACCATGTATTCATGACGCTCTAAGAGGATGTGAGAAAGTAGGACTATTTGAGTTGCAGTGGCGAGTAAAAGTTCCCACTGTGTATTTGTCCATGACATGCATTACTTTTAAGGAAAATGTCATGTTTTTTTCTTCTATCGAATGGGATAAACAGGACCCTTAGTCACACATGAATAAATAAGCGTAACTAAATAGTAGTCTAGACTATGCTCACTAAATATCTCGCAGGTTTATCAAGAGAGTCTCAGCAGAAAAAGCAGATGTGGTTTTTGCAGCTCTTTCATGATGGCATGCATGTGTTTTCCGTCGTGCTGATAAAAGGACACATCTGAGACACTTTTTGTAGGTGTGTGTTTTACTTCTTCTTCTTTCCTGAAACAAAAGAGCTCTGTTGACCACAGCCAGACATGCAAAACTGCCTCCTCCCCGTCCCACCTACACACATATGCACAGTTCAGGGAAGGTGAACCACCAGTATCTTGCTGTAACTTTTTCAACCTTGTAGCTGTAAGCATTTCCACTGTGACAAAGAGAAGAGGCCCATTGACCATAGAGACCAGGGTGGACTTCCTTTAAAATCCAAAACAGAGAAACAAATATGTAATCCATCAGAGAGGCAACTATAGGTAAGACAATGGTAATGTTAAAATGTTTTTAAAAAAAGGAGCATTATTGAAAGAATATGGAAATATAATGGTTGGCAACATGGCTGTTCTATCTGTGAAGGAGATATACTGTAAGTATATGATAGGCAGACTAGTGCAATTTTGCATTTTGAATCATTGTGTATGTTTACTGTTGTATACAAGTTGTATTCCGCTGTGGTAATAGTCTAAATGAAGAGTTAATTTACGAAACGATATATCCACAACTTTTATAAATTGTGTTTTTTTGTCAGAAATTATTGCCTATGGGCACATTCATGGTGGTGTAATATATTACTGTTCTCAGATGTTTTATTCATAGATTTTAGATGTGTATGATACATACTACCGTTCAAAAGTTTGGGGTCACAAAGAAATGTCCTTGTTTTTGAAAGAAAATCCAATTTTTTGTCCTTTAAAATAACTTCAAATTGATCAGAAATACAGTGTAGACATTGTTAATGTTGTAAATGACTATCGTTGCTGGAAACAGCTGAATTTTTATGGAATATCTACATAGATGTACGGAGGCCCATTATCAGCAACCATCACTCCTGTTCCAATGGCACGTTGTGTTAGCTAATCCAAGTTTATCAATTTAAAAGGCTAATTGATCATTAGAAAACCCTTTTGCAATTATGTTAGCACAGCTGAAAACTGTTGTTCTGACTAAAGAAGCAATAAAACTGTCCTTCTTTAGACTAGTTGAGTATCTGGAGCATAAGCATCTGTGGGTTCGATTACAGGCTCAAAATGTCCAGAAACTTTCTTCTGAAACTAGCCTTCAAATTACTAAAATGTCAAATGGAAATGTTTTACATGAATTTTATAGGACTTTTTAAATATTGATGTCACAAATGTATAATTTCTAAAAAAAAAAATAAAAAAAAATAAATGTAGTTATTTGTTACATTTGAGAGTGTCAAACCTAGCGGTACTACTTACTTCTCTGAGAGTGAGACGGATGTATAGCCATTTGCAATTAAAAACATGATTATTTGTCTCTCTGAAATGAAACCAGTGACAGATTTTAAACAAATACATGTCTGTCATTGAACAAACCCATGCCATGATTAGATAATGAAAAACACACCAATCTCTTTCAGAATTTCTTTATACAATAAAAGCTCATTTACCAACATTTCTGAACATGGATGTACTCCGTTTTGGAATGAATCTCTTGAAATGTATTCACGTTTAGTGAAAACATGAGATGTAATAAAAGTACTCTTTGTTTGTTTCTTTTGTAGAGCACAAATATTGTCAAGCAATGGGGAAGACCACATTGAGAACCGTCATTGTCTGTGGTGAGCAAGTTTTTATTAATGTGTGTGAATCTTGAATTGTAGTATCACTCTTATGTACCTAAAACGAAATACATATGCATGTGTGTGTGTGTGTGTGTGTGTGTTTTAGTATCCACAGTGTATAGTGCTTTAGGTTGTGTAGTGACAGGCCCAGACCAGAAGGAGGTTCCTGTAGGCTCTAATGTCCGACTGTCCTGCAACCTCACTCAGTGTTTGAAAAGTCTGGGACATCACCAAATCAGTGCGGAGTGGGAGTTCAAGGTTCAAAGTTCAAAACCCCTCAAAATATATAATATCACAACAAATGTAGCATTTAGGATTGCTGCAGTAATATTATGTTTTCTAAAAAGTGACATACAGTTGAAGTCGGAACTTTACATACACTTAGGTTGGAGGCATTAAAACTTGTTTTTCAACCACTCCACAAATGTCTTGTTAATTAACAAACTATAGTTTTGGCAAGTCGGTTAGGACATCTACTTTGTGCATGACACAAGTCATTTTCCTAACAATTGTTTACAGACAGAATATTTCACTTATAATTCAATGTATCACAATTCCAGTGGGTCAGAAGTTTACATGCACAAAGTTGACTGTGCCTTTAAACAGCTTGGAAAATTCCAGAAAATGATGCAATGGCTTTAGAAGCTTCTGATAGGCTTATTGACATAATTTGAGTCAATTGGAGGTGTACCTGTGGATGTATTTCGAGGCCTACCTTCAAACTCAGTGCCACTCTGCTTGACATCATGGGAAAATCTAAAGAAATCAGCCAAGATCTCAGATTTCTTTTTTTTTTAGACCTCCACAAGTCTGGTTGATCCTTGGGAGCAATTTCCAAATGCCTGAAGGTACGACGTTCATCTGTACAAACAATAGTACGCAAGTATAAACACAATGGGACCATGCAGCCATCATACCGCTCAGGAAGGAGTTCTGTCTCCTAGAGATGAACGTACTTTGGTGCGAAAAGTGCAGTTCAAACCCAGAACAAAAGCAAAGGACCTTGTGAAAATGCTGGAGGGAACAGGTACAAAAGTATCTATATCCACAGAAAAACGAGTCGTATATCGACATAACCTGAAAGGCCGCTCAGCAAGGAAGAAGCCACTGCTCCAAAACCACCATAAAAAAGCCAGACTACGGTTTACAACTGCACACGGGGACAAAGTTCGTACTTTTTGGAGAAATGTCCTCTGGTCTGACGAAACAAAAATAGAACTGTTTGGCCATAATGACCATCGTTATGTTTGGAGAAAAAAAGGGGAGGCTTGCAAGCCAAAGAACACAATTCCAACCATGAAGCACGGGGGTGGCAGCATCATTTTGTAGGGGTGCTTTGCTGCAGGAGGGACTGGTGCACTTCACAAAATAGATGGCTTCATGAGGATTGAAAATTATGTTGATATATTGATGCAACATCTCAAGACATCAGTCAGGAAGTTAAAGCTTGGTCGCAAATGGGTCTTCCGAATGGACAATGACCCCAAGCATACTTCCAAAGTTGTGGCAAAATGGCTTAAGGACAACAAAGTCAAGGTATTGGAGTGGCCATCACAAAGCCCTGACCTCAATCCTATAGAAAATTTGTTGGCAGAACTGAAAAAGCATGTGCGAGCAAGGAGGCCTACAAACATGACTCAGTTACACCAGCTCTGTCAGGAGGAATGGGCCAAAATTCACCCAACTTATTGTGAGAAGCTTGTGGAAGGCTACCCGAAACGTTTGAGCCAAGTTAAACTATTTTAAGGCAATGCTACCAAATACTAATAGAGTGTGTGTAAACTTCTGACCCACTGGGAATGTGATGAAGGAAATAAAAGCTGAAATAAATCATCCTATCTACTATAATTCTGACTGTTCACATTCATAAAATAAAGTGGTGATCCTAACTGACCTAAGACAGGGAATTTTACTATGATTGTATGTCAGGAATTGTGAAAAACTGAGTTGAAATATATTTGGCTAAGGTGTATGTAAACTTCTGACTTCAACTGTAGATATGTAGTATATGTTCAGTACTATTTGTATTTGTACTAATCTTGAGAACCAAACAATTCATAATAACAGGGGTCAATGGATATCAACCAGCACTATCTCATATACCACTACCATAACCAAACTGTCACCGTTGAACCCAGAGTGTCTCTGGTTGGGAACATCTCTGAAGGTGACTTCTCACTCCTGCTGCTGTCAGTGACAGTCCAATGTAGTGGCACCTACACGTGTCGCCTGTGTCCTGCACCTGGCTATCCAGACATCCATGAGAGTCACACACAGGTCACAGTGGTGGAGAGATCAGGTACATACTTTATCTTGAAAGATATCAACTGGACTTGCTAAGCAAGCATTAAAAAAATATATATGTAAAAAAAAAAAAAAAAAAAATCAATGTGTATATGCTGAAAAAGGAGTTGGGCTATTCAAATCAGGTTGACAGATTATCTTTCGTCTTTACACCTTGATTTCCCAGGGAAGTACAGGAGGTTCCCAGTAGATTTCCATAAACCTGATGTAAACCCTCCTGATTGGCTGTTGCCTCTCTGCTGCGTGCTTTTTTCACTGTTCCTGGTGGGCGGAGTCACAGTGGGAATATGGGTGTGTCGGAGGAGGAGGTCCCCGCGGCAACAAAATGACCAGTGGTGAGATAACGCTGTGAGAGACCAGCAGGTGGACATGAGAGAAAGGAGAAGACAGGGAGAGAGCAGAGTCAAAAAACATATACAAGATATGCCTATTTTAGAGGAAGAGAAAAATAGTACAAATATATTGGAGACATGAAACGCTATACTAAAACCAATGAAAGCTAATTTTTTTGTTATGTTCTTTCAGTCACATCCAGGTGAACGTAATACGTGAAGAAGACACACAGGAAGCCAATGGAAACAAGGTAACTGTTCTTAACTCACTTGCCTAGATAAAAAAATGTTAAAGAAAAAAGAAAAAAGAAAAAAACACATGCAAACAATAACATACAAGCGTTAATGCAAACACACAAACCTGCATGCAAAAACTCAGGTAACACTCATCGTCTGAGTCTCTCTCTCCCTCACTTCTTCTCGCTGCTTCCCTCTCAGTCAATTAATTAACCAATGATAACCTGTCCCCTATGTGCTGCATTGGTGTCTTCATCCACTCTGATGTCCCAGCTGTGTAACATTTCCCTCTGTAACACGGATTGTACCTGCTCACTCTAACACAACACAGGACACAAACTGCTATGTCACGCTCCAGAGGTTCAGGGCCCCGCCCCCTCCCACACCCTCTAGAGGAGAGGGCATCTACGTTACCATGGTAAACACACCGTGTACAGAACAGAGACTTAAATTAATCTATTTTGAGATGATCATACAGCCATTTCTGACACTCAATAGACAGGTCGTTTGATCACTTGCCTGTCCTTGCGCATGAACGTGTGTGTGTGTGTGTGTGTGCGTCTACGTGCGTGAGCTCGTGTGCATGTATGCGTGTGTGCCATGCATCAGAGTAATCTCTTACGTATCTCTCTCCTTCCTGCATCTAGCACGGCACTCCCACTGGGCCTTCAGGAGTCCATCCCAAGCCCCAGACTCACCCCAGCAGAAAGACTCTCCCAGAGGAGTGGCTGCAGCAGGAAATACCCACAAAGCCCCAACACTTCCCTTGAACATCTCCAACCAACCCTCCTCAAAGACTCAGACACAGGGAACTGCTATGTTGAGGCTAATAGCTCGGCTATTTCAAATCCCCCATTGTTCCTTTGCGACATTGCCGAAAGAACCACTGTGTTTGATTCATTTCAAAGGGGGTGAAAATCTGTTACTTTGGAAGAGAATACAGATACCACCTATATCCAAATTCATCTCTGACACTACAATCAGACTGGTTATTGAAGTCAGGAAAAAGAAGATTCCTATCATTTAGCTGTATAAAGATAACGTATTACGATTACTTAGAAGATCCTTCCTTCTTGCTAATGGTCCCCTGGGTGCAGAGGAGTCCTCTCAGCTCTTAAGTGTAACCCTTAAGTTATGAAGTTATTATTGTTGACCGGTAGGGATTTTAAAAACAGGACGTGGGGAGAGAGGTAATCGTGCACATGGTTTCATCCATCAGCTGTAACTCTCTGTAGCAATTATCCCGGGGTCGTCCCACAGGATATATACAGGACATTCACAGAACATTGCATAGGACATTCACAGACCATGCACAGGACAATCCATTACATGTGACCTTCGTGCAGATACTTTTTGCAAGGGTGTGATTGGTTTTTCCTCATTTATGACGGGCTGTCTCGGTAGGAAGTTTTTAAGTTGTTTTTTATTGACATAAAAAAATCGATCAATAATGAGTTTGCTAAAACTGTTGTTCAAAACTTTCTCGCCTGTCTTGTACATGACAGTTAGAGAAATAGGTAGATACTTTCACTTCCACTTCTGTTGAGATGCTAGATTGTTTTTGTTTGATTGTTCAAGAAGCATACCTGTGCCATCTCTCTGTTATTGGTAAGCTGATTCGCTATATAACCGATTGGTGAGCAACATTGGATGTAGCCTTTCAAAATAGGTCACGTCCCCATCTGCAATGGCTTGACCATTACACAACGTGTCCTTTGCCCTTTAGTCCCAGAGTGCTCCTACCTCAAAGTTGTGGCTGAACGCTACACTTGTTGATCAACATTATTGGGCAGCTCCGTTTCAATACAGATCATTGACGCCCGTCGACAGCAGACTTGAAAAGGATTGCGTTTCAAAATCATTACACCGCTGGATTGCATATCATTACACCGCCGGATTGCATATCATTACACCACTGGATTGCATATCATTACACCACTGGATTGCATATCATTACACCACTGGATTGCATATCATTACACCACTGGATTGCATATCATTACACCACTGGATTGCATATCATTACACCGCCGGATTGCATATCATTACACCGCCGGATTGCATATCATTACACCACCGATGGGGCATGACTGCAGTTAACACGTTGTATTGAAGTCTTAAAAGATGCAAATTATGATAGTACACACAAAAACGCATCGTATCATCTTCCTATCAATCTCCTCCACTGTTTATCTAATGCTTACCCTTTCCCTCTCTTTTTTGTCTCTCTATCTCTCTGCCCTTTTCCAGTGTGATGTGTGATCGTCCTTGTTTATTTACTTGTGTCTGCTCCAAAGCCTCTCGACTCATCCCCTGAAGCCCCAGAATGATTGCGTTCTCATCTATGGTGAAGATCTGTGCCAAATGGCAACGCCTGCTGTCAAATGCCGCCTTCTCACAAAATGGCACACGAACAAACACACAAACTGCAATCTGTTGGAATGGCCAAACTAGAGCCGTGGAGTCCTTCACACTCATAGTTAGTACTGCAGTAGCACACCTGAGTACCCCTGTTTGTTATTTTTGGGCTGTTTTTACTGTAGCAGGAGGAATGTTCTACAAAGAATGACAGGGCTGTATTTGATAAGATTAGATCCGTCCTCGTGATTTCTCCATCATTAATTGCTCATCCCATTTTATATTAGCATCACTTGAATTGAATCCTCTATCTTCAGCGTCTCCCATTATGTCCCCTGCAGTAGCTAGTTGTGTGTAACGCCATTGAGCTTGACTGATCGGTAAGGGCTTTAATTCCGAAATCTCTCTTTTGTCGGTATTGATCTTTCCATCCTCATCCGTTCATCCCACCCTTTCCCTGCTATCTATCTCTTCCCCACATCCCTTAACATCCATATTAGAGCTCCCTTACTCCCTTGCTTTTTGTCCTCAGTACCTATTTATTCCTGAACTTGCTATTGTGAACAGAAAGGGAGGGGTAAGGTCTTGCTGCAAGCAGGTTGAATATTTTATTTGTTTAGCTACCACGACCACTTCGTTCTTCACATGATCTTTTCCCAGACTTCCCAAACTCCTCCTCCCAGGAAACTGAGAGACGGTGCTCATGAACACATCCTTTACCTTGGCATGTCTCTGTTCATTCTATGACCCCCGTGTGGAGATATCACGAGTAAAATGCTAAGAATCACATGACCTTAAAGATCATCTATAATTTCCTTGGAAGCTTTCTGATACTACATAGGAGTTGCTCGGTTTGTGAAGTCATACCACATGTTGACAGACAGCAAAGTGAACTCCTCTCAATAGTTACAAACAAAGACTTTAATAACGCTAAGCCTTTTATAATCCGATTCAGCGCAGCCTAAAAGGCCATGAGGTCTGTTGTCCACAGGCTATGCTAAAAGATGGCCAGTATACATTCAAACTGTGTTCTACCAGTGTGAAAGCGCATTCTACCGCTGCACACTGAACTACCAACAATGCGCCCTATAAAGGGAATTTCCCCAATCTTCACGGAGATCGTGTTCATGGTGAATGCTGCGAATGTCAGCTCTAGTGTAAATGACCTTCTAGAAGAGTCACCTGTGCGTCAATCTAAATCACACAGTAAAAACATCTCCATCAAAATGTGTCAGTTTAAGCTCAAGATATCTGGAAAGCGGGCAGAGACATCCCACAAATCCGTCCTCTCATGAAAACGTCTGTAGTGTCCAAACGGTTTGGCCTAATAACTAATACCACTCGAGGGAAAGACGAGACTCTCACAAACACGATGGTGTGCTCCGTTTTGCTCTATGACCCGCACAAGTGTCATGGGACTCGTCTGAAGGTAACCCATACAAATGAATGGGAGTATGGAGGTAATTTTCTGCCAACAAAAAAAAAAAGAGGTTACATTTGTGTCCCATCAAATTTTCCAGAGCTTCCTTACATCTCATAGATTTAGGACAGACACCTCAACACATTATTCCTCATGATTTGTTGTTTCACTGTCTTTTTATAAATGTGTTATTCAATGCATTTCTTTGGGCCATAGTAGTAAAGGCCAAAGGCTTTGACTTTTAGAGGTTAAAAGGCACCTCCGACATCGCCTAAACAAGACCAATGCATTTTGTCAGATTGAATCCCGGACCGTTTCTGTCAGTGTTATTGGGCGTTGTTCATGTGTATAGCAGTCCAACTGCTCAGTGATCAACTAGGACATACATCATTGACAAAACAACATCCTTTATTGATGAGAATTCCCAGGGTACTTCGATAACTGGAAACTCTATATACAAATACACACGCCCACAAAGTAAGCAGGGCCGTAACTTTGATAAAAAATAGGGGGGGGGGCATTTGATTTGACATTCAAAGCTAATTTCGTGCATAACCCCTAGACACACATGTCAAAAATAGTGCAAAAATACAATTTCAAAATTTAATTTCTATGACTGCAATGGTCTTTATTAATTTGTCTCGGGATGATGACGTCATGAAAATATTCCTGTCCTTTCCTTTCCTCAATTTCCTCTGTGTGTTCAAGACGAGGAAACGTGGCCTGCTCCACTGACTCTGACTCTCTCTCCAGCTAGACCACAGCACTGTCTTTGGCGGGATTAGCTCAGCAATGGCACACACAGATGTCCCACACAACAGAGACAGACAGAGAGAGGGAGAGAGGGATGCAGCAGTGAAAAGAAAAAAAGGGTAACACACAAAGACTAAAACACAGTCCAATGCAAAGACTATCAGACAGACAGACAGACAGACAGACAGACAGACAGACAGACAGACAGACAGACAGACAGGCAGAGACACACTGTTACACACACACACACACACACACACACACACACACACACACACACACACACACACACACACACACACACACACACACACACACACACACACACACTCACACACACACAGGCAAAGTTTCCTTTAATCTAGGACACTTGTTTTCCATCCTCTCTGGGCCCCCCAGACGTTTCACAGCTATGCTGACCTGATTCACCTATTCAAGGGCTTGATGATTGGTTGACAAGTTGAATCAGGTGTGTCAATAACTGTGGAATAGGTCAAATACATGGAACTGCTGTAGGTCCCCCAAGGAAAAGTTGTAAAATCCCTGGTCTAGGACACACAGAGATAATAAGAGATCAGTATAATTGTTTCCGTTAGCTAGCCTATAGCATATTTAAATTCCATATTTGTATTCATCACCTGAAAGCATGATACACATAGTCTACTTCATGGGAGAATGAGAGTCGATGTGAATCTATTTTGAGCCCGATCAAACAAACAAGGAAAGACGCTATTATACTGTATGATTAAATCTCAGTAGTTTATCTAAGGGCATCAGTGAGTTACGGACATCAAGTGCTTTTCCAAATGATGCTGTTAAGTTGAAACTGTAGATCATTGCGAGTAAATGTAGTTTAATAATTGTACATTGAAATGTGATATATGAAAGGGGGAAACGGAGAGCTAGAGAGGGAGGGAGCTAAGAGTAGGGGATTTAATTCCATTTCCAACCTCCCTGCCTTCTTTTGAGAGACACCCACAACCATATAATCAACCATTTCTACAGCTACAGTCACTGCCAGCCATATCATAGCACTGAAAAAAATAACACATATTTTAAGATTAAAAGGGAAGATTTTACGACATTTCTATTTCATTATATATCGTGACGTTTTACTACAAGGAGATACAATGCATTTTACATTACAAAAGCGAAATAAGACGTGGATGCCAGCTATCAATTTGAGCATCGTGGGGTTGATGGTTTATATTATGGGTAAGTAGGCTACAACAGAAGCGTCTAATGTAAAGTTAACAGCGGATCGATATTTGGAAAGATGAGTGACAGAGGCACAATTGTACTCACTTGGATTAAATGTGCTCCGTTTTCTCGCGCGCTGTGTGTGTGTGCGTGTGTTTGTGTGTGTGTGTGTAGATGAGCGACATCTAGATATTCCTGAAATGCTGTATGATTATGGTAGGCTACCTAATTAATAGACTGGTGGCTCACGAAATCCGCCGCTTGTTATCACTATAAATTACCAACTAAATGACCAACACTTTCCCCTCGCCATTAGTAATTCGATCTAATACGTCTGTATGCTATGTCAACAGACTCTGTCAAGTAACCATAACAGTAGGCTAAATGATGTTTTTTTGGTTTGTTTTTACTCCAGAGACAAACGTAGTGAATCACAAAAAGCGTAATTCCAGTGTCCCAACGCCTGATCTATATCGATGAAAAACCTTATTCAGCTTATTCAGAATGTGTAACAGTCGTGTAAGTATCAGGGCTCAGGCAGATCCAGTGATGCTCTCTCTACCGATGCAGGTGCGGGGTGGAGTGGATGGACGCTGACGCACGGACACCGCGTATCTCCATCATCTCTACACTAGAGACGCATCACTAGCAACATCGCCTTGCGTACAGGCTATTTGTAAACAGGCCTTGAATCTGAAAGAAATGGTCGTTTATCCTCAATTTAAAATAAAGAAGTCTTCATAGTGTTTGCTTTCTCATAATAACGGGTCTAAGCGTGACTAGCAGCTTGCTGTGCCTCGGTCAACTGGCTATAACGATGCCTATACTGAGTTTAGCGCATCTGGGCGGATACAATAATCTATTCACATTGCCTCACTAGTTTAGCCTATATTTCCCGTTCATTTACATAGCCTACACTTTATTATTCGTATCCCAAATAGCACTCAGGTAAAGATGGACAGTGAAAGCTCTGTTTTGTGCTCAGCAGAGGCCTGCTTGGCAACAGGCTACTGATGCGCAATGACAGCTCATGAGATGAATATCACGAACTGTAATTTTGATGCCATGACACACATTAAGCCTATGCAGTAGCCTAAACCTTTATGTTCCACCTATGCCCGTTGATATCTGTGTTTTCATAATGTTGTAGACTATTACAAATAAAAAGTAGGGTGGAAAATGTATATTGGAAAAATAGCATTGCCACGTAGTGCCTATAGCCTAACACTTTCAAACTGTTGTGATGATGCAACTGTATGTGTGTGTCATCTGGTTCACACTGTCTGGCCATTGTGCAGTATGCAGCAGAAGAGATGACTCATACGACACCAGCCTCTGAAACGTCCACCGTTTTAGAACAGTCATGTATTGTCATGCTGCTGCACCTCCTAGACTTTTACACCAGAGGGAGACAGTGCCACGCAGACATTGTACTTCATAGACCACAGCAATGTCGAGCAGGCAATGCTGGCATGCTGAGCTCACATATACATCCTTTCATACTATTTCAAGGAGCAGTTGGTACTAGTCGACTTTTAGGAGCTCACAAATGCTATTTAACAACAGTATGGATGATTGATATAGAGGACTAGGCTACACTGGATGACAACCGGTTGCAGACTATCAACCAAGAGTGTTTGTAAGATCCATTTGGTATTGGGATCTTTGAGTGCACTTTATAATTTCATCCACAAGGGGGCAGGCTAATCCACAGCCACTGTATAGACCATACTGTAGTCTGTACCATACCGTGGCGATGCGGCATCTTAGTTTGGAGCTGGCAGCATTTATTTCATAGGATAGATCATAAATTCTCAGGATAGTGCCATAAGGCTGCTCCTTTTGAATGTGAGGAAGCAGAGAGTAGAAGTAGCTGCTTCATTATGGAAGGGATGCTGTAGGGTACATGGTTATATTGAGCTGTAAGGTACAGGTGTCGTGGGTCGTTTGTGATCCCATAGACTCCTGCATCATGACCTTGCCTGTCAGCAGGTTCACCTAATATTTTGTCCCGTGTCATATCAAAGACACGTACCTCAGCCATCAAAAGACAGAGATGATCCAATGCATTTTGACCACTGTTACCTCCACAAAGCCAAACGTAAAAACATTATGACCACCATATTAAGATCAGTCCCTCAGTAATGTATTACAACACATCATCCTTTCCCTTATTGAACTCACCAGTCATTGAGTAGGCTGAGCCATTGCCTACAGCCAAACACACACACACACACACACACATTCACACTGAACACACACAGGACCAAGGACATCGGCAGTCACTTTTATTCAAGGCTATGTATAACTGGGCAGCTAATGGGCCCAGAGGTCATGGGGAGGTCACGGTCTATGAGACAACCTGGACCATCAACCACCTTGTCAGCAGGCAGGTAGTGTTTAGAAAGTTGTGCCCTTGAGGGTTCTGCATTATGGTACATTTGCAGAAAACGTACAAATTCTATGGCAGCTATATTACACATAACACCCCATTACTTTACATGGAGAATATGTAAATAATGCTATGTAACTGAATGCCTAGAATTAGAACATTTTTCAAAATTCTAAAAGTTGGCCCAACTCTCAAAATACATGGCTCTGGTCCGAACTAGTCTTGTACCAGGTGAAAGAGTACCAAGGCAGAACCACAGTCTCAGTGGATTGGTGATGTTTGTTAGTTCGGGACATTTCACGAACACTGACATACCACTTTAAAATCCTTTGCACACGCACACACACACACACACACACACACACACACACACACACACACACACACACACACACACACACACACACACACACACACACACACACACACACACACACACACACAAACACACACACACACACACACACACATTGAACCATTAAGTTTGACATTTCTATACACACTAAACAAACATACTGCTGACAATCAAATAAAATTGTATTTGTCACATGAATACAACAGTTGTAGACCTTACAGTGAAATGCTTACTTACAAGCCCCTAACCAACAATGCAGTTTTAAGAAAAAAAATAAATAATAATAAACAAAAGCAGCAGTAAAATAACAATAGCGAGGCTATATACAGTGGGTACCGGTACAGAGTCAGTGTGCGGAGGCACCAGTTAGTCAAGGTAATTGAGGTAATATATACATGTAGGTAGAGTCATTAAAGTGACTTTGCATAGATAATAACAGAGAGTAGAAGCAGCGTAAAAGAGGTGGTGGGGGGGGGAATGCAAATATTCTGGGTAGCCATTTGATTAGATGTTCAGTAGTCTTGTGCCTTGGGGGTAGAAGCTGTTTAGAAGCCTCTTGGACCTAGACTTGACGCTCCGGTACCGCTTGGTGTGCAGTAGCAGAGAGAACGGTCTATGACTGGGGTGGCTGGAGTCTTTGACAATTTTTAGGGCCTTCCTCTGACACCGCCTGGTATAGAGGTTCTGGTTGGCAGGAAGCTTGGCCCCAGTGATGAACTGGGCCATACACACTACCCTCTGTAGCACCTTCAGGTCGGAAGCTGAGCAGTTGCCATAACAGGCAGTGATGCAACCTGTCAGGATGCTCTCGATGGTGCAGCTGTAGAACCTTTTGAGGATCTGAGGACCCATGCCAAATCTTTGCAGTCTCCTGAGTGCCCTCTTCACGACTGTCTTGGTGTGCTTGGACCATGTTAGTTTGTTGGTGATGTGGACACCAAGGAACTTGACGCTCTCAACCTGCTCGACTACAGCCCCGTCGATGAAAATGGGGGTGTACTCAGTCCTCATTTTCCTTTAGTCCACATTCATCACCTTTGTCTTGATCACATTGAGAGAGAGGTTGTTATTCTGGCACCACACGGCCAGGTCTCTGTACTCTTCCCTATAGGCTGACTCATCGTTGTTGGTGATCAGGTCTACCACTGTTGTGTAATCGGAAAACTTAATGATTGTGTTGGAGTCGTGCCTGGACGTGCAGTCATGAGTGAACAGGGAGTACAGGAGGGGACTGAGCACGCACCCCTGAGGGGTACCCGTGTTGAGGATCAGCGTGGCGGATGTGTTGTTATCTACCCTTACCACCTGGGGGCAGCCCGTCAGGAAGTCCAGGATCCAGTTGCAGAGGGAGTTGTTTGGTCCCAGGGTCCTTAGCTTAGTGATGAGCTTTGAGGGCACTATGGTGTTGAATGCTGAGCTGTAGTCAATGAATAGGATTCTCACATAGGTGTTAGATGGGAAAGGGCAGTGTTGAGTGAAATAGAGATTGCATCATCTGTGGATCTGTTGGGGCGGTATGCAAATTGGTGTGGATCTAGGGTTTCTGGGATAATGTTGTTGATGTGAGCCATGACCAGCCTTTCAAAGCACTTCACGGCTACAGATGTGAGTGCTACGGGTCGGTAGTCATTTAGGCATGTTACCTTAGTGTTCTTGGGCACAGGGACTATGGTATTACAGACTCAGACAGGGAGCGGTTGAAAATGTCAATGAAGACACTTGACAGTTGGTCAGCGCATGCTTGGAGTACATGTCCTGGTAATCTGTCTGGCCCTGCGGCCTTGTGAACGTTGACCTGTTTAAAGGTCTTACTCTCATCGGCTGCTGAGAGCATGATCACACAGTTGTCCGGAACAGCTGATGCTCTCATGCATGTTTCAGTGTTATTTGCCTTGAAGCGAGCATAGGAGTAATTTAACTTGTCTGGTAGGCTTGTGTCACTGGGCAGCTCTCTCGGCTGTGCTTCCCTTTGTAGTCTGTAATAGTTTGCAAGCCATGCCACATCCGAGCTGGTGAAGTACGGTTCGATCTTAGTCCTGTATTGACGCTTTGCCTGTTTGCTTTAATTTTTGCTTGTAAGCAGGAATCAGGGGGATAGATTTATGGTCAGATTGGCCAAATGGAGGGCGAGGGAGAGCTTTGTACGCGTCTCTGTGTGTGGAGTAAAGGTGGTCTAAGAGTTTTTTTCCCTCTGGTTGTACATTTACCATGCTGATAGAAATTAGGTAAATCGGATTTAAGTTTCCCTGCATTAAAGTCCCCGGCCACTAGGAGCGCCGCCTCTGGATGAGCGTTTTCCTGTTTGCTTATGGCCGTATACAGCTCATTGAGTGCGGTCTTAATGCCAGCATCGATTTGTGGTGGTAAATCGACAGCTACGAAGAACATAGATGAACACTCTCTCGGTAGATAGTCGGTTCTACACACATGTATGCTCACACACACACACACAGTGGGTGAATGCAATGTCCTGTTAGCTAAGAAACCACAGGAAACTACAATCCCACTCTCCCCGCAAAACACACTCAGAGATTAGTAGAGGTGGTATGGTAGAACCTCAACAAAAGCTTGCATTCTCTTCCATGCTATTAGAGTCTTGGCTCGTTTTACAGCTGCATCTGGAATGATACAGGTGTAGTAGTATAGTATTGCATCTACACTCTTACATCTAGAACCTCAAAGCGTTCTTCGGCAGTCCCCTTAGGAGAACACTTTTAATAACCCTTTTTGGTTCTAGGTTCCCTTTTGGGTTTCATGTAGAACCCTTTGCACAGAGGGTTTTCGAATGAACCAAATAGGGTTCACCTGTGGGGACAGCCAAAGAACCCTTTTGGAAACCTTTTCTCTAAGAGTGTAACCTTTTTTTTTATTGTATTTGCAATATGTGATATTAACTGTAAAGAACACATCTTGATGACCTGAAGTTATCTTGGTGCAGTGTGTGTGTGTGTGTGTGTGTGTGTGTGTGTGTGTGTGTGTGTGTGTGTGTGTGTGTGTGTGTGTGTGTGTGTGTGTGTGTGTGTGTGTGTGTGTGTGTGTGTGTGTGTGTGTGTGTGTGTGTGTGCTTGTGCGTGCCTAATGTGTTTGTACTTTGCGTATGAGATGAGAGCGAGAGAGTTCCTGATTGAGAGAATGGCATCTGATGGAGAACGCAACTGTGTGCATGTCGGTGCGCGTGCGCGTGTGTGTGTGTGTGTGTGTGTGTGTGTGTGTGTGTGTGTGTGTGTGTGTGTGTGTGTGTGTGTGTGTGTGTGTGTGTGTGTGTGTGTGTGTGTGTGTGTGTGTGTGTGTGTGTGTGTGCGTGCGACCGTATCTATATAGCCGCCACACAGTAATCCAATGACATTTGAAAGTCGTTTCTACAGCACCGCAGAGCATCTTATCTTTACCTTCTCTTTTACAATGACCTCGAGCCTCTGGAAAAAAAGGAGCTGAAAGACAGAGAGGGGGAGGGAGATCTAGGGTGTGCAGAGGGAGGGAGAGGAGAGGAAGGGAGGAGGGAGGGAGAGGGCGCTACACTGCAGTATTTCCTGCCTTGTGATAGCGGATGAAGTAGGGCAACATAAGCATACGGTCACATGGGTGTTACACACTATTGACACACTTGACTTATAGGATGAGATAATCTCTCTCCGAATGCTACACATACTGTGATATTATAGTCCAATATGTGTGTGTATAGGCCTATAGTTTTAGACAGTGATGTTAGCATCAGACATATTCTTAACTCCCAGTAACACGTACACAAAAACATGTACATGTGTTCAAGATAGCGTCTAACTCAGAGATTACCTTCAGCCGTGATGAAGTGTGTCAAAGTTAGAGCAAGGCAATGTTCGTGTGTGATCAACGTCAACTCATCATGCATGTGCTCCCTACTGACACAATGTAACTTTCCCAACCAAAGCCTCTTGCACAAGAGAGAGAGGAGACTTTCGTTGGACTCCCCCTTTAAGTTACTGCAGAACCAAATGCTACTCAAGTTAGGTTAGCTAATCTTTAGTATTGGCAGTGAGCTACAGTAGCTTCCAATTACTTCCCATTATGTAGACTTTGAGCGTCATTAAGACATGCCAGCTGACTAAGCATGGATGGGATTAGCTGATTGTTTATGTACAGTATAAGCATGTGATGGACATACTGTAAATTAACCCCCTCGGTGTGGGAATGTACTCACACTATAGATGCACAAGCTACAGTACAGTGTACGATCTTAATTTGATCACTCTTTTGTTGCAGAGAATTTCCCTACATCCCTAAATTACAAACTGACTTCAAAGTGTATCAACCCTTACAAAAATGTCCATTAATTATAATCCACATAATAATTCACGTTTCCTGTTGCTGCAGGGTTATTTTTTCTGCTGTAGCAAACAGGCTCAAATTAAGATCCTACATCTGTATATAGCTAATTGGAAATATACAAGGGCAAGGCATAGGCTGGGAAGACATTCATATATCACCAGTAAATACTAGCGCACACGGCTGAGTGCTGACTCTGCAAGTACATGTGCTGTGTGTGTGCTGTGTGTGTGTGTGTGTGTGTGTGTGTGTGTGTGTGTGTGTGTGTGTGTGTGTGTGTGTGTGTGTGTGTGTGTGTGTGTGTGTGTGTGTGTGTGTGTGTGTGTGTGTGTGTGTGTGTGTGTGTGTGTGTGTGATTGTGTGTGTGTTTGTGTGTGTGTGTGTGTGTGTGTTTGTGTTTGTGTGTGTGTGTGTGTGTGACGTACAGCTTGTGCATATGTTTTGCCAATGTGTAGCTATGGGTCAATATGCGAGCATATGTGTGTGCGTGGAGGGGGGGGGGGGGGGGGGGGGGGATGTGCGTCATGTTTGTATGCATATTGTGGGATGTCAGCCTATTTGTCCCTCCCTCCTCTCTAAGAAGGTGCTGTGCGCAGTACTTCCAGAGGACACCTGATTCAGAGAGAGGAAGGGAGGGAGGGCGAGAGGACAGCGAGGAAGTGAGGGAGCCGAGGGACAGGACACTAACTGCACCACTGAGAGAGAGAGAGAGAGAGAGAGAGAGAGAGAGAGAGAGAGAGAGAGAGAGAGAGAGAGAGAGAGAGAGAGAGAGAGAGAGAGAGAGAGAGAGAGAGAGAGAGAGAGAGAGAGAGAGAGAGAGAGAGAGAGAGAGAGAGAGAGAGAGAGAGAGAGAGAGAGAGAGAGAGAGAGAGAGAGAGAGAGAGAGAGAGAGAGAGAGAGAGAGAGAGAGAGAGAGAGAGAGAGAGAGAGAGAGAGAGAGAATAAGTAGTGGGAACTTGTCCAGGAACACAAAACTCGGCAGACTGCAGAGAGAACGAATGGTGCAGAGCCAACACACCCATCCCACCCCGGCGATCATGCACGTGCTTGCACTCACTAACAGCCACACTCAGACAAATACATACACATAGACCATGAATTTGATGCTGTCTGGACCAAAAGAGGATGGCATGTCATACTATTTCTATCCAGACAGCATCAGATACATGGGCTACATATAGTAAGACAGAGGGGCGCTGTTTCGCTCATTCAATGCTTTCTCCGATGTGAGAGTTTCAGCAGAGATGAAGAGGTGAAGCGAGAGGGCTCACTCTCGCCAAAATTACTGTGGATTGTTTCAAATCACAAGTGTGTAGGCCTATGCCTATTTGGGAAGCCCACAATTTGGCCAGCGCATGTCGCAATATGTCTAGCTGATTGAGCTGCGGCAGTCAGTGAAAATTATCTAAAATAGGTGTGAAGATAATGTGTCTTGAGAATAATGTCAAATGTTGCAACAAGAAGAAGGGGAGGGGTGTGTGGCACAGATATGGCACGTCTTTCTCCAAAAGTAAGACAGACATGGCAGCTCTGCTTCTAGCTCTTAAACAACTTTGCAGTATTTTGTTTTTTTTTGTGTTATTTCTTACATTAATAGCCCAGAACGTTTTTTTGTGTTATTACATACAGCCGGTAAGAACTTTTTGGATATCAGAGTGGCGGTAACTCACCAGCATTATGACCAGGAATATGATGGAGAAGAGGTATTCGGAGTGGACTTCTATTCTGACTCAGGGGGCGGGCACACCATCCACCGCTTCTGAGTATATTACTCGCTAATGTTCAGTCTCTGGACAATAAAGTAGATGAGCTTAGTACAAGGATCTCCTTTCAGAGAGACATCAGGGACTGTAACATACTCTGTTTCACGGAATCATTGCTCTCTCAGGATATACTGTCTCCATCCAAACAGCCAGCTGTGTTCTCAGTTCTCATCGCGCTTCTCATCACGCAGATAGGTATAAAGAACTCTCCAGGATGAAGAAAGGCGGGGGTGTATGTTTCATGATTAACTACTCATGGTGTGATTGTGATAACATACAGAAACTCTAGTCCTTTTGTTCACCCGACCTAGAATACCTCACAATCAAATGCCAAACGTATTACCTCCCAAGATACTTATCTTCGGTTATAGTCACAGCCATGTATATTCCCCCTCAAACCAATACCATGACAGCCCTCAAGGAACCAAACAGGACTTTATGTAAACTGGAAACCACATATCCTGAGGCTGAATTTATTGTAGCTGGGGTATTTAACAAAGCAAATTTGAGGAAAACGCTACCGAAGTTCTATCTGACTATAGTACTCGAAAAACATTAGATCACTGCTACTCGCATTTGGCAAATCAGATCACAACCCCATTTTGCTCTTCCCAGCCTATAGGCGGAAACTCAAACAAGAAGTACCCGTGCTAAGGTCTAGTCAACGCTGGTCTGACCAATCGGAATCCATGCTTCAAGATGGCAAGGGGACCGGGGATATGGTTGAATACAAATAGTGAAGTTATTCCCTCTGTAAGGCAATCAAACAGGCAAACGCCAGTATAGAGACAAAGTGTCACAATTCAACGGTTCAGACATGAGACGTATGTGGCAGAGCTTACAGACAATCACGGATTACAAAGGGGAAACCAGCCATATCGCGGAGAATGACGTCTTAATCCCAGACAAGCTAAACACCTTCTTTGCCCGTTTTGAGGATAACACAGTGCCTGCTCCCAAGGACTGTGTGCTCTCGTTCTCCGTGGCCAACGTGAGTCAGACATTTAAGCGTGTTAACCCTCGCAAGGCTGCCGGCCTGATGGCATCCCTAGGCGCGTCCTCAGAGCATGTGAAGACCAGCTGGCTGGAGTGTTTACAGGCATATTCAATCTGTCATTTGGTAAATCCAACCACAATTATATCCTCCTGATTCCTGCTTACAAGCAAAAATTAAAGCAGGAAGCACCAGTGACTCAGTCTATAAAAAAGTGGTCAGGTGAAGCATATGCTAAACTACAGGACTGTTTTGCTATCACAGACTGTAACATGTTCCGGGATTCTTCCGATGGCATTGAGGAGTACACCACATCAGTCACTGGCTATATCAATAAGTGCATTGAGAACGTCATCCCCACAGTGACTGTACGTACATACCCCAACCAGAAGCCATAGATTACAGGCAACATTCACACTGAGCTAAAGGGTAGATCTGCCGCTTTCAAGGTGTGGGACTCTAACCCGGAAGCTTATAAGAAATCCTGCTATGCCCTCCGACGAAGCATCAAACAGACAAAGCATCAATACAAGGCTAAGATTGAATCGTACTACACCGGCTCCGACGCTCGTCTTATGTGGCAGGGCTTGCAAACTACTATAGACTACAAAGGGAAGCACAGTCGTGAGCTGCCAAGTGACACGAGCCTACCAGACGAGCTAAATCACTTCTATGCTAGCTTCGAGGTAGCAACACTGATGCATGCATGAGAGCATCAGCTGTTCCGGATGACTGTGTGATCACGCTCTTCGTAGTCGACGTGAGTAAGACCTTTAAACACGGTCAACATTCATAAGGCTGCAGAGCCAGACAGAGTACCAGGATGTGTTTTCCGGGCATGTGCTGACCAACTGGCAGGTGTCTTCACTGACATTTTCAACATGTCCCTGATTGAGTCTGTGATACCAACATGTTTCAAGCAGACCACCATAGTCCCTGTGCCCAGGAACACGAAGGTAATCTGCCTAAATGACAACAGATTCGTAGCACTCACGTCCATAGCTATGAAGTGCTTTGAAAGGCTGGTCATGGCTCACATCAACACCATTTTCCCAGAAACCCTAGACCCACTCCAATTTGCATACCGCTCGAACAGATCCACAGATGATGGATTCTCTATTGCACTCCACACTGCCCTTTCCCACCTGGACAAAAGGAACATCTACTGTATGTGAGAATGCTATTCATTGACTACAGCTCAGCGTTCAAAACCATAGTACTCTCAAAGCTCATCACTAAGCTAAGGATCCTGGGACCAAACACCTTCCTCTGCAACTGGATCCTGGACTTCCTGACGGGCCGCCCCCAGGTGGTGAGGGTAGGTAGCAACACATCTGCCACAGTGCTCCTCAACACTGGAGCCCCCCAGGAGTGCGTGCTCAGTCCCCTCCTGTACTCCCTGTTGGCCAGGCACGACTCCAACACCATCATTAAGTTTGCAGACAACACAACAGTGGTAGGCCTGATCACCGACAACGACGAGACAGCCTATAGGGAGGAGGTCAGAGACCTGCCCAGGTGGTGCCAGAATAACAACCTCTCCCTCAACATAACCAAGAATAAGGAGATGATTGTGGACTACAGGAAAAGGAGGACCGAGCACACCCCCATTCTCATCGACGGGACTGTCGTGGAGCAGGTTGAGAGCTTCAAGTTCGTTGGTGTCCACATCACCAACAAACTAGAATGGTCCAAACACACCAAGACAGTCGTGAAGAGGGCACGACAAAGCCTATTCCACCTCAGGCAACTAAAAATATTTGGCATGGATCCTCAGATCCTCAACAGGTTTTTCAGCTGCAACATCGAGAGCATCCTGACAGGTTGCATTACTGCCTGGTACGGCAATTGCTCGGCCTCCGACCGCAAGGCACTACAGAGGGTAGTGCGTACGGCCCAGTACATTGCTGGGGCTAAGCTGCCTGCCATCCAGGACCTCTACACCAGGCGTGTCAGAGGAAGGCCCTAAAAATTGTCAGACCCCAGCCACCCCAGTCGTAGACTGTTCTCTCTACTTCTGCATGGCAAGTGGTACCGGAGTGCCATGTCTAGGACAAAAAGGCTTCTCAACAGTTTTTACCCCCAAGCCATAAGATTCCTGAACAGCTAATCAAATGGCTACCCGGACTATTTGCATTGTGTGCCCCCCCAACCCCTCTTTTTATGCTGCTGCTACTCTCTGTTTATCATATATGCATAGTCACTTTAACTATACATTCATGTACATACTACCTCAATTGGCCCGACTAACCGGTCGGTGCCTGTATGTAGCCTCGCTACTGTATATAGCCTTGCTACTGTTATTTTTCACTTTCTTTTTGCTGTTGTTTTTATTTCTTTACTTACCTGTTGTTCACCTAATACCTTTTTTGCACTGTTGGTTAGAGCCTGTAAGTAAGCATTTCACTGTAAGGTCTACACCTGTTGTATTCGGAGCACGTGACAAATCAACTTTTATTTGAATTAATTTAGTAGGCCTGATTACCAACAATGACGAAACAGCCTACAGGGAGGAGGTGAGGGCACTGACGGAGTGGTGCCAGGAAAATAACCTCTCCCTCAACGTCAGCAAAACAAAAAAGCTGATCATGGACTTCAGAAAACAGCAGAGGGAGCACGTCATTTGGTTACAGTAATTGATGTTAATGCATGTATTAATTACAGTAATTTACCTGGCCTGCTGCATGCAAATGTAGGAAAATACCCATTTGGCAATGTCTGACTTCTGATGTCTTAACTCACCACGTCCACCACTAATAAGCCAATCTTCTCAGTAATTTTTTCTTCACATCACACATTGTAAACGAAGTCTGTTTTTTTCCCATTACGAATTTCTTTCCAACACTCCTGTCCTCGATCACCAAGCCTCGGTCAGAAATGCAAAGTATCGTGAGCGGATGATCCCACTGGAAACTTTATAAAAATAGCTGTCAGTCCCAAGCTCACTGGCGTGGGAAACTCTGAGAGTCTGGATGGGGCTAGTTGATACAATGCTACAAGTTCGCAAGCGACAGCTTATTGGCGGACCCAGTTGATGATTTGATACATTTTTGCACTATCAATATCTCAAGTCAAAGGGATGCAGAGTAGAAAGATGAATGCGATTGAAAGAACCAGAATTTTCATCATAATATATTTTCTACTGTTTTTATTTGTCGGCTTATGTATTTACTTAATTGACGATGGAAGTTCTAGGTCTACTGGTGCATTGGCCAGTAGGCTATCTCTGGGTTATATGCGCTAATTTCTTTAGCCGCCAATGGACCACAGTGTATCAACATGTCCATATGGCCTTAGTTTAATTTTTACTTTTTGTATTTTTATAATTTTACTTCAGATTTTTATGATTAACCGCGCGACAATGATTTGAAATGGTTCTCAGCAATATTTTCTTCACCTCACAGATGTGCAAATGTTCACATGCCTAACTGAAACTGTGCATTGTCATCATACTCAGTACACAGACACAGCAGTACAGGCACACACAGATATACAGCACAGTTCTGCCTCAAAGCCTCAATGCCTCAATGAGTTATGTATTCAGGAGATTCAGCCAGACTCTTTTTCTGCAGCTTTAGACAATGCTCATGCATAAGTCATCGCCGCAACAAACGCCAATCCGCAAACAATGATTTCCAGTATACCTATGAGTGAAACAATTACAGGGCAGAATTACCGGGTAGAATTCCTCTGTGCCTACCGCTGAACCACAGCTTCAACCGGCTGTTCAAAATGCTGTCTAAGCGTTCGTTCACATGCTCCTTCTGTATGGTTCAGGGCACTGCTGGAGGAAGTGCAAGGTATGTCTAGCACTGCGTTAAGAGTAACCGGAGCAGGAGTGAGTCACTGTGTGCATACCGAGATGTTGCTACGGTATGGTTCTGTGCTGCGGCAATGCCTCCCAGGTTGTGCGGACAATTAGCATCCATAAGACTACTGCTAAAGCAGTATTCTAATACCACTATCACCGTCTGCTAATGGTGGTCAATTTACAGAGGATTTCACTGACCCCCAAGAAATGACCTTCTGAAATACATACTGTAGCAGTTTGTTTATGTGATGATCGCCGTACATATGTGTGTAATCAGAATGATTTTTCTCGTGAATGAACTCACTCCTTCCTGTGGAACAGTAAACAACAATACCCATACTTCCATGTGTAGCAGATCTATGTGTTTCTTAACCAATCCCCTCCATCCCTCCCTCCCCCAGCCTGCCCTGCGTCCAGTATGGAAGTCCTGGTCCATAACAAGATCAACGTCCTGAACGGCACCATGGTGAGGATCCAGTGCTTCTTCACCTCCTGCTACAAGATGGACGTCAACAAGTTTGCCATGAACTGGACCTACCAGGAGAACACCAACGAGACTGAGGAGATGGTGAGAGACGAAGACCGTGTGTCTGCCCTTGTCTTGTGTCAATGTCAGGCAGATGCACGATGTTCATTTTAGGACACCCTCAGTCTCAGATTGACTCAAGGAAGGTGAGGACTGGCTCAAGGAGGGGTAAGATGTAAGGCTAAAATGGACACCATACGCCTGGCTAATTCTTCACTCTGCCATAATATACAGTAAGATGAATCTTTTTTCTTTTGCATTCTCCATTCTCCTTACATTTCCTGTGTCAATTCCCTCTCCTCTCTCTCCTGTCTCCGATCTGCTTTTTTAAAAGCCATGCTTTCTCCAACTATTTCGATGTCTTTCATTTTCTTTATTGATTTAGCCAGGATAGTCTACAGATGTAGGAGCTTAATTTGTTCAGTATTGTCGTAGCAAAATAAGCCTGCCGCAACTGAATTTTAACGTTAGGTCCATAATGTTGCTTCATCAGTGGTTAGGCTATGAGCTGGACAAAATTTGACTGCAGTACATGAAAAGTGCTATACTGTTAATATAACCGTGTATTATTGCGGGTTTTCAGTGAATGTATGTAAATCACGAAGCTCATCTGGATTCCCTGCAGTGCAGGAACATTCTCAATAACAAAAGAGTGAACAAATGAAGATCCTACATCTGTACTCAGTAACAATTGCCACTGTTTTCCAGGGAGTCCTGGGTTCAATAACAAACGACATGTTTCCTGTCTATCTTTCTGCTAATACCCCTCTTCTTCCTCCTCTTTCCTCCAGTTCATGACCTATAAGAAGGGGATGATGCCCCTGCGGACAGACCAGTTCAGTGACCGGGTGCAGTTTGTGGGTAACCTGGAAAAGAACGACTTGTCCATCACCCTCTCTGATGTCCAGCTGTCGGACGAGGGCGTCTATAACTGCTACGTGCGCAACCCCCCCGACCGCATCCAGGGCCACGGAATCATCAACATGTTTGTCGTCACAGAACGTAAGGGCAGGGGGCAAGGCAGGCAGTAAGAAGAGAGACAGGGGGCAAGGCAGGCAGTAAGAAGAGGGACAGGGGGCAAGGCAGGCAGTAAGAAGAGGGACAGGGGGCAAGGCAGGCAGTAAGAAGAGGGACAGGGGGCAAGGCAGGCAGTAAGAAGAGGGACAGGGGGCAAGGCAGGGAGTAAGAAGAGGGACAGGGGGCAAGGCAGGGAGTAAGAAGAGGGACAGGGGGAAAGGCGGGGAGTAAGAAGAGGGACAGGGGGCAAGGCAGGGAGTAAGAAGAGGGACAGGGGGCAAGGCAGGGAGTAAGAAGAGGGACAGGGGGCAAGGCAGGGAGTAAGAAGAGGGACAGGGGGCAAGGCAGGGAGTAAGAAGAGGGACAGGGGGCAAGGCAGGGAGTAAGAAGAGGGACAGGGGGAAAGGCGGGGAGTAAGAAGAGGGACAGGGGGCAAGGCAGGGAGTAAGAAGAGGGACAGGGGGCAAGGCAGGGAGTAAGAAGAGGGACAGGGGGCAAGGCAGGGAGTAAGAAGAGGGACAGGGGGCAAGGCAGGGAGTAAGAAGAGGGACAGGGGGCAAGGCAGGGAGTAAGAAGAGGGACAGGGGGAAAGGCGGGGAGTAAGAAGAGGGACAGGGGGCAAGGCAGGGAGTAAGAAGAGGGACAGGGGGAAAGGCGGGGAGTAAGAAGAGGGACAGGGGGCAAGGCAGGGAGTAAGAAGTGGGACAGAGGGCAAGGCAGGGAGTAAGAATTTTTTTTAAGAAGAGGGACAGGGAGCAAGTTACTTTGCTGTTGCTTCGCGAGCCTGAAAATACATGATCTAAATGATTGATTTGATTTGATAGTTTGTATTCAGCAGTCATAAAAGTATGCCTTATTTGTTTGAAGATCTACAAAAATGTTGATTTTGTCAGACCGAATAGGCAACCGCTCTATAGAAATGATGACTTGAAATAATAAAGTAATCAAATAAAACAGTTATTTTATTAAAGTAAAATAATGTGAATAAATTATGGTTAGTAAGTGATAAGCAGTAATGGGCAGTTCAGCCATCATGGGACTTTTATTCATTGTTTTATTCAGTGTTGTTTCTTCAACCCACGTAAAGCATAGTGCGTTTACTGTAGAAAAAATACATATTGAAACCTAAATTGAAAACCATGGTTATTTTTTTATGATAGAACTGAAACAGACCCGACCTCAAGAAAAATCGCTCAGTACTAATCTGTGGACAACTGGTCCATCCATCCATCCATACTAGCCCATCCCTGGCTTTGAGGCTTGTGTGCCTGCATGCCATTAATTCATGTGTCCTGGCCTTGCCATTCATTGGACGTGATGACTTAACACTATACAGCTTTTTACTTATTGATGGGAGTGCCAACCCAGCTCTCCTCAGAGTCATTGCCTCACACAGATGTTGGTCTCACACATACACACTTTTACACCCGCGTGTTTGCATGAAGACCCACATTCATGAACACACACACACACACACACACACACACACACACACACACACACACACACACACACACACACACACACACACACATACATAAAAGGCTATTTCGGCATTGCTATCCTGTTTTTTGTTGTGTCCTCACACTGGTTGAATCAGCCCTTTGCCAACTGTGCACTCTATTTACAGAACTATCTCACCTCCTCCCCCCCCCCCCCCCCCCCCACCCCCCCCCCCCCCACCCACCCACAGTGCCTCCCCCGCGGGACTCGACCATAGCGGTGGCGATCGGGGCATCAGTCGGCGGTGCGCTGGCTCTGCTCATCCTGTCCATGGTGGTGGTGAAGTGTATAAGGCGCCACAAGAAACAGGAGCTCATCTCTGACGAGCAGAAGATGGAGGAAGAGGGCAAGCTGGATGCAGAGGGGGGCACCGAGGAGGGAACCAAGTGAGAACCCCCCTTTGTTTTAACCTTCTCTTGAAGTGATGTCTTCTTCTTTAGCCGTCCTATTTCTTCCTCGATACCTCTACAGATGTAGGATCTTAATTTGAGCCAGTTTGCTACAGCATGAAAATAATTCTGCAGCAACAGGAAATGGGAAGTTGGACATTCTTCTGGAGTTTTACATATGTGTAAGGGGAAATCAAGTCTGAAATTTACAAGTGGAAATTAGAAACTTCAGAAACCTTTTTAAACCTCAAATACAGCACAAGTGTAACATTTCCTGCATTTCAGGAAAGTTGTGCTGCAACAGGGTGATCATATTAAAATCCTACATCTGTGTATTGCTTTGCTCTAGGACTCTTTCTCAAGGTTGTGAAATTCTAATAACGCATCCCCTGATTTGTGCTATCCTCCTATTTCCTTCTTTCATTTCTCTTTGCTGTTTGTCCTTTTCTCTAGCGCTCTCGCTCTCGTCTTCTGTCATCTACTTGAGGCAATGCTTTTGAGGCAAAACTGGAGAGTCTTAAAATCTACTTCAATTATCTTTCTCTTTCAGCTGTACATGCTATATGTACATATTTATATATATATATATGTATGTATATGTATATATATATGTATGTGCGCTGACGGGGGTGGTCCGTCATTTATACCTAACAAGTCACATGTCACGCCCTGGCCTTAGTATTCTTTGTTTTCTTTATTATTTTAGTTAGGTCAGGGTGTGACATGGGAAGTTTGTGTGTTTTGTCTAGTTTAGGGGGTGTGTATTGTTTAGGGGGTGTTGAATAGTGTATGGGGTTGTGTTCAGGAGAGAGTTCTAGGAAAGTCTATGGTTGCCTGGTTTGGTTCTCAATCAGAGACAGATGTCATTAATTGTCTCTGATTGGGAGCCATATTTAAGGCAGCCATAGGCTTTAGGTGATTGTGGGAGATTGTCTATGTGTAGTATTTGTGTCAGCACTATCTGTATTTATAGCTTCACGGTCGTCAGTTTTGTTATTTTGTTAGTTCGTGTATAGTTGTTCGTTTCTTGTTTGTTTTCTCTCTTCTTATAATAAAGAAGATGTATTTTGCACACGCTGCGCCTTGGTCCAATCTCTCACAGCAAGACGATCGTGACATCACAACATTCTGGAATAACCCCAGAAACGTCACAAAATATAGATGCTATGGAAACACATGCCAGAAATATGTCCGGTGTAAAGTGGATTCATACATTTTTTTTTAAATCACCGTGACAATGGTTGAACAAAGCTGACAAATATCCCCTCTTCCCCTTCTTTTATTCTTCTTTGTGTTGAATGTGTGTTCCTATGTGTGTCTGCGTGTTTTATGTGTGTTCTTTGTGTGTGTGCACGTGCCCCATGTGTATGTGTGTATATTGCCATGAGCCAGGCAGCTATAACCGGCCTGCATGGTCCCGGAGACCCAAGGTTCGCTGGAGCCACACCCCCTCCCTCACGCTGGTAACAATCTGTGATTGGTGTTTTGTGCTGGTCATGTGACCCCGTTACCCAAGAAGAAGTGGCCACTTATGGCTTTCTTCCCCAAACCTTAATGTTTATCCCGCTCTCTCGTTACCATGGTGATGGGAACTTCAAATTCTGTTTGATATTTAGCTACGCTAATAGCAGTGTGTCCTTGGCTCATGTCCCGTATGACCACTGATGTGAAAGGACAACAGATTAAAACAGTGTGTTGTCGTCTCATGTATCAGTGGCCGTGACGGACAGGAGACATGGAAAGGACTTCAACCTCTGTCCTGATCTCATCCAATAGAACGGTCAATCCTATCCTACCTTTCCCCCTCTGGTCTGCTCTCCCTTCTACCTTCAACCTCTGTCCTGATCTCATCCAATAGAATGGTCAATCCTATCCTGCCTTTCCCTCTCTGGTCTGCTCTCCCTTCTACCTTCAACCTCTGTCCTGATCTCATCCAATAGAACGGTCAATCCTATCCTACCTTTCCCTCTCTGGTCTGCTCTCCCTTCTACCTTCAACCTCTGTCCTGATCTCATCCAATAGAACGGTCAATCCTATCCTACCTTTCCCCCTCTGGTCTGCTCTCCCTTCTACCTTCAACTTCTGTCCTGATCTCATCCAATAGAACGGTCAATCCTATCCTACCTTTCCCCCTCTGGTCTGCTCTCCCTTCTACCTACAACATCTGTCCTGATCTCATCCAATAGAACGGTCAATCCTATCCTACCTTTCCCCCTCTGGTGTGCTCTCCCTTCTATCTTCAACCTCTGTCCTGATCTCATCCAATAGAACGGTCAATCCTATCCTACCTTTCCCTCTCTGGTCTGCTCTCCCTTCTACCTTCAACCTCTGTCCTGATCTCATCCAATAGAACGGTCAATCCTATCCTACCTTTCCCCCTCTGGTCTGCTCTCCCTTCTACCTTCAACCTCTGTCCTGATCTCATCCAATAGAACGGTCAATCCTATCCTGCCTTTCCCTCTCTGGTCTGCTCTCCCTTCTACCTTCAACCTCTGTCCTGATCTCATCCAATAGAACGGTCAATCCTATCCTACCTTTCCCCCTCTGGTCTGCTCTCCCTTCTACCTTCAACCTCTTTTCTACCTGATGATCTCTCTTCCAGGCCTTCGATCTGATCACTTCTGATTCTGAAAGCCTGTAGGGCTCAATCCTAACTTCAGATACAAACGCAGAACTCTTCTGCACAAATCTGTCGTCTAACTTGATTCGTGGGGGAAGGAAAAGTTACGTGTGCTCACTGTATCTCAAGTTAGATTTTGTCCATTAGTTTAAAGTCAGGTGTTTGTTTGACCTGACACATGGCTGTAGACTCCGCCATGCAAGGTTCCGGGATGAATTTCGGTCCTACTTTATTTGGATAGGCCTGGATTTTCATGGTCATACTATCAGCAAACCCTCTGTTGATAAGAAACTGCTTGCTAGGGTTAGGGTTAGGTTTAGAATAAGGGTTAAGGTTAGGGCTAGGATTAGGGTGAGTGTTAAGTTTAGGGTTACTATAAGAGTTAAGGTTAGGGTTAGAGATAGGGTTAGTAGATAGTTAGTTGAAATATTACTGATAGTAGATAGTAGATGGTCTGTAGACTAAGCACACGTGTGTCATAGCTTTTTTTGCAGACTGTAGGAGTCTACAGCCATGTCTCAGGGCAGTGTGTTTGCATGTTTTTACTAGGTTTTGAGTGACTAGGATCTAACCTGTTTTCCACACTAACTCTATGAGAGATCCACCCCTGCCTGTTTCTGCACAGTAGCTATTGCTGTGTTTGCATTGTGGCCCAAGCTGAATGTGGTGTGGTGATGGGTGTGTGTGGTGCAGTCTGTGTTTGGTGTATGGGATTGTACAAGTTAGTCCCGACTTTTCCCCCTGATCCTACAGTGGGATGTAATTACTGTACAACAACAATAGCATGGAAATCAGATTAGAAACAAGTCCGGTTGGCAAGACAACCAGTGCCTACTTTAGAAAGCACTGACCTAGATGCTTCAACTATCTTGTCTTCTACCCTCATGTGACTTTATTCTGTGGGACATCTCTTTAGTGTGTTGATCTTAGGGGTGTTGTTTCCTTGTATATGTTCAATAGCTGGATTTGATGTACTGTATGTACTGTATCGCTGAGCTCATATATATCTCTGCTCTCTTCTTTCCCTGCCTCTCTGTTTCCAATGAACCATAACCTTCAGGAAAGCATTCCTGCCTGAAGATGTATAGTGACCCTTCCTTGAATCCTTGTCCAGCATCTGCCTCACCCCACGCCCCCTCCTTCCCTCCTCTTGTCCAGCCAAACAAAATTGCCGTTATGGGAAGCTCCAGCCGCCAGCCACGCCACCCACGCCACCCCTGCCTCTGTCTTCAGTCGGCCATCTTATCTTCTCTCTTCTTTGACAAGAAGCCACAAAAGGCGGAGGAGGCTAGTGGACGGCAGCCTCCAAACGACGTTCCCCTTTCCCCTTTTTCCTCGCTTCTAGTCTCTCTTAAAATACAGACGTAGGACATGTAAAATGCAATGCAGGACATTTAAAATGTGTACTGTATTTGAGGTTTAAAAAGGGTTCTGAGGTTTGTAATTTCCACTTGGAAATTTTTGACCTGATTTTCCCTTAAGAAAAATGTATCAGCTCCTAGAAAAATATCAATTCATTATGATCCACATAATAATTAACATGTACTGTTGCTGCAGGATTATTTTCCTGCTGTAGCAAACTGGCTCAAATTAAAATCCTACATCTGCAGAGTAAATGGATGGTTTGACAGCCGTGAATACTGGGAAAGATCCAGCTCTCACACTCTCTCTCTCTCCCTCTCTCCCTCTCTCTCTCGTTCGCTCTCTCTCTCTCTTTTTCCTGCTCTATCACATTACTTAGCGATGCATAATGGCTGGGGCAAAAAAAGTTCCCTGTTTCTTTCTGACAGCTAGTGTGTGTCCAAATGACAACTGTTCTGTGTGCGAATGGTATGGATGGATTTTTTTGTCTGTGTGTGTTCGTTTTTTATGTACAGGGTATAAGCTTGTGAATGACCTTCAGATGTCACTACGGGCAATGTGGGTGTATACACGTGTGTGAATATGTGTGCGTTTGAGTGTCCTTAGAGTGTTTGAGTGTCTTCTCTTCAAACTCAGACTCTCGCTGAATGGAGAAGCCAGGGATGATTTTATCAGTAGTCAACCCTTCTGAACCCTTGCTTCACCTCCAATATGATATGTTAGCCTGTGTTGCTTCCTCATACTAAGTTACTACTGTATCATATATTAGCATGATATTTCTTGCACACATTATGACAGGCACAATTCTGCCTACGATGGATGGATCATTAACCTGTTGGCCTTTGATGATATTGTAATTCACATTGCACAAAAAGCCCAATCCCCAAATGATGTCTCCCTTTTTGTCCACCTGCAGTAACCCTTGACACTCAAGTGAGCACGCAGACACATTGACTATACGTGAACCAACACATAAGCTTCGACCACCACATACAGGCTGCTTTGCACATCAGAAGTCCACACAAAGAGGCCTACACATACACACAAGCTGAGCACTTTCAGGGAAAACAGAAAAAAAGTTAGAGTAACATTTCTATCAGATACATATATTTCTACGTTTTGTCCTAATACCAAGCTGTATTCTAGAGGTGTGCCTTGATTGCTGTCGCTATTTAGGTGTGGTCCTCACCGTCTTAAACTATCAATGTTTGAATGTATGGGACCTCTCTCTTCTGAGGTAATTGATCTTGGATGTTCTCTGGATGTTACATATTTAGCTACATGAGTGTTGCACTGGCTGTGACTGTATTTCGGGAGACAACGTGAGATGTAATTAATACACAATCAATCATTCCACTTTCCACCCATTGCACTTCAAACTACCTTCAAAGACGTAGGGCTTCAATTACATTATCATAAGAGCATTATAATGTATGTACGTCTGGGAAGGATCACAAAAAAGTATCCAAAAGCACAGATGAACTTTTGAATTGCTAAAACAACATCACAACAGCAAAATAGTACCGTTATTTATTTGAGTCAATATTTTTAATATGTTATCTTCATTTGCTCCTTGTGTCTAAAAGTCTTGGCTTTGTATTTTTTCAACAGACCTTGTTGGTGGAGCAGACAGGCTATGGGAGTGTAACTGTAGTTATATGACTGGGTGCCTCTGGTATTGTCTGATGTGGTTTCAAGGGCTAAAGCCAGGGGCCACGCTGATTCTGTGCCCAGGAGTGCCCTACCTCATCTGGAGACAGTCTCTGCCTGTCTCTGCAATGGCCACCACATTCATTGGCTGCCTTTACGTTATTCACTGCCAGAGCTTGTTTTCTTTTTATTTGTCTCCTCAGATCTCCTAGCCGTTCTAGTTTAGATTTCGCTTGGTCGAGTATTGTACTTTGATATTGTCGAATTTTGTACCGCATAGTCATGTAATGTGTACTTCATGCCAGGACTTTGTGGTTGTCCTAGCTGGTGACATTGTTGTAGCCATCATTACTTGGTCTTTGGGAAGTTGGCCTGAGTTTGGGTCTGAAAGATCATTAATTAAACAGTGGAAGGTCAATGCTGATCTCCACCTGTAGGGCGTACACGCTCCCATTCTAGACTTACTTAATGACTAATATAAATTCATTCAACTGATGTGCAATTGTGAGTGTGGTGTGTAAATCAGTATGTAGGGAGTCTGAGACATCAGCTGGAATCATGGTGAGAAATACATCTGGGAAGCTTGTTGCCACAACCAGAGACTATAACTAAGTCACAATCAGACGTAATTATCCAAAGTAACCTCAAGAATTAAAAATAATAATAATTGAGATTGTACTGTATTTTATACACGAACACACACACACCGACACACACTGCTACCGATGGCTAGGGGACAAAGCAATACATGTAGCCTAATGAAATAAACATCACCTCCATTT
This sequence comes from Salvelinus namaycush, assembly GCF_016432855.1. Taxonomy (NCBI): domain Eukaryota; kingdom Metazoa; phylum Chordata; class Actinopteri; order Salmoniformes; family Salmonidae; genus Salvelinus; species Salvelinus namaycush. Next base: position 6,781,657 of record NC_052340.1, on the reverse strand, counting down.
CCCCTGTCACTCACTCTGACGTCTCCGCTGGACTCCTGAATGCCGGGATAGCTAGCTGGGATAGTGGAGGTCCCAGAGTTTTGCGTTTGACTGTCTCTCTCTGTGTGGTCATGCATGTTTTTGCTGCAGTTGTTCCTCTGTGACGCATGGCTCTAACCAGGCCCCTCTCGCACCGAACACCAGAAATGCTTGTCTCTAATAATGAGCTGTATTCATTATTGTATTTTGAAATAAAAATGCGCATAGAAACATTACAGTGTACCTTTTATTGTCAGCAATTTTTTTACTAACCCCTGACAAATGAGCTCTAAAACTTCCCCCGTGGAATTACTACTAGTGAGAAGGGGTGATTAATGATAGCAGGTGAAGTGTGGAGGCTGTGAGGCTGGGTTATGGCCGATGCACCAGTGTGCTGTGTGTAGCTACTACCGTTAGACAGCACTGTAGCAACATCCAAAGACTTAATCGTGCTGGATAGAGAAAAAAGAAACAGCAACTCAAGCTGCAGATAGGATTCTCTCTCTCTCTCTCTCTCTACACTTCCTTTTTTCTCTCCCTCTGGCTGTCTGAAAGTGAGGGAGAGAGGATGGATATGTAACACATGTAGTGCAGGTATCTGGGTCTCAGTGGGGGGGTTCTTAATAAATGGGCCTGGCAGGGGTTAAGATAACAGCAAGGTCAAAAGATCACTGCAGAGTGTGCCGTGTGTCGCGGTAAGCCAACAGAGGGGTCTCCGGCACAGACAGGACTGAAGGTGACACACACATGCAAATGAATGCTCACGAACTCAGTTATAGACACACACACTCCGTTTCACGGGTCAAATCCTACTCAGACGTGTGTGTGTGTGTGTGCGTGAGTGAGAGTGTGTGAGCGTGTGCGTGAGAGTGTGTGAGCGTGTGTGAGCGTGTGTGTGTGTGTGGAAGGAGAGGGAGCTGCCAACACTAAAAGCTGGAGTATTTTGCCATGAGTGCACTACTTGAAACAGTCAAAACTCCTAAATAGCCGTCAGTAAATCTGGTCTCAGAATATAGAATTAGGAAGACCCTAACCAAGCTACATTATTCATTCGTTTCTCTATTGGGATCTTAACTGCGTTACATAACACACAATACAACTAATTCCTCCAGCACTCCAGTTCCTCAGCTCTTAAGTCATCATCCCATTGGAGTTATTCTCTCTTTCTCTTTCCTCCGCTCCCTTTAAAACACCTCTCAATTCCGGGAAATCCTGATCAAAAGAAATAAAGCTTATCTGAAATCGGACTCCATCTCTATAAATCTATATTTAGTTCCCGGTTGTCATGCTGATTCTGAAAGACATTCCTCAGCAGAACTGGGTCTGATGAGAGCCACATATTGAATAATAAGCCCAATGGTAAATTTAAATGATTCTTTTCACAAACTGACAAATATATGCACTTTTTGGTCTCAGACAAAAGTACTATTTCTGTGAAAGGTTAGATAGAATAGTTTCAAACCACTCTTGATGAATATTAACAAGGAGCATCACTAAATGTAAACAAATTTGAAACAGAATTAAATAGTTATGAACTTACCCAAACATGCAACAACATGACTGTTGTTTCTCAGTGCTAGACAAGATTGGTCTTATTTACCTGGAAAACTCCATGTTGTGGCCTATTGATAGGTTCAGCTCCGTTGTGCAGAACTTTGTCTGGTTTGCCCCTTCACTATTGACCATGAAAATAGCCAACCCCACATGAGTCCTAGCCTCCTCTTTCCCAGAGTACCAAGGCCTTGGGCAGGTCTGAGGAAGCCTCCCTAGAGAACATGGTGGTGGATGCTGGAACTCTGTTGGGCTGAGGATACATCCCTGCTGAACCCCAGCCATTTAACACAGTAATCTAACTGCAGCGTTGAAGCAAAACCAGCAACCTGGACTTCCAAACACCTCAGAATGATACTGTTTACTGCTTTAAAACAAACACATCAGTGTATCTTTACTTGTCTATTTTGATTATTGTGGTGTTGTCAAATGGTTAGTGGGTTAGCCATCAATGCACATAATAACTTACCCATCACAAGCATTAAAGCTTGACTCCGCCATGATGACATGACGACAATTAACGAAGAATCCTGTCTCGCAATAAAGTTGTCTACAGAGGACTCCCCAAAATAGATTGTGTCCATGCGAAGATTGCGGCCAATTGTAACGGATCACGTCCATCAGAAAATCAAGCTGTGACTCTTACAGCCCAGATGTTTTAATTTAGTGCTGTACCAAGATAGACCAAACATGTTGATCCTGGCGTCAATCAGGCACCAGTCAGATTTCTACGTCAGTCAAATCATCAGATGTTTGGGTCAATGTTTGTCCCAAGAAATGTCATCGGTAAACATTTTATCACGGTGATGTCTTACAGTAGCCCATCAAAATCACGGAGTTATTGAATCTCTGACATACTGTACTCCATTTCTTTACAACAGTCAAACTGACTCCAACTTCTAAATACACCAACGTGAACACTGCAGTCCATCTCACTGAACAGTACGTTTGCCAAGCTCTTAGTGGCCATACACGTCAGTCTCACTTGAGACCGGTCTTCAATTATGGATGCCACAAACAGAGGTTATTGGCTGAACGCAGTTTACGTACACTATAGTAATAGCACTCCATGCAAACTCTTACTATCCCACATAACAGCACACCACACACCACGCAGTGCTGAAAATGAGGATACTGAAGTTATCTTGGAGCCGTCACCTGAGAGGATTCCGTTTACAATTGCTTACCGTAAGAATACCGAGTTTAATGTACCGTGTATTTTACGACAATGATTCTTAAAATATTGTAGTCGTTGTAGCAAACTATGCTTGCTCTTTTTGGCCTGACTCGCGACATGATAACTGCAATAAAGCAAGTCATGCCTCCATCAGAACTTACAGGTACACACAGTATCAGTTCTTACACAATGACGTCACTGCCAGCCATTACACAAGAACATATCATTTGGACAAACTACCTCCTGAACCTGTCATTATTTTATTTTACTCCACACGTACAGCAATCCCCCATAGACACACGTTTGATTTCCATCACCCGATGCAAAACACTGAACATACAGTAGTATAACTATAATTATGTGTGGCTACAACCTTTCAGCAGGCCTACGACGTAGCGGTCCAAACCTTCAGACAGGACGGTCACTCCCCTTGTCACGGTCCCCATGACAGAGAAATCAAACAGACTCACTGTCAACAAATGACTCCACACATGCAAAACAACGAGTAAAAGAAGGAACAAAAACGAGAACTACGGCCCACCCTATCCTTATCCACGTCCTCGCATGTAGGCCTTGCTCTGAGCACTGTACATTCACCGGGTTGCTACGAGCAAGAGAGAGCGTGTGTGATAGAGAGAGGGAGGGGGAGAGGCAGAGGGTGGACGGGAGGGAGGCAGGGAGAGAGAGATGGTGAGGGAGGGAGGGAGGGATGGTGAGGGAGGGAGGGAGGGAGGGAGCGGGAGCAGCTCTGTCCTCCTTGCCTTTCTTTGTCTCGTTGAGTTCTTACTGGGATGGCTAAGGTCACATTCTGAAATCTCAGGTAGGTGATTCTCGAGGCACCATTTTACCTTCTCAAAGGGAGGGGATATAGTGAAGGCAGAGACCAAGAGGGAAGGAATGATAGAACGAGAGAGACTAAGGCGAGTGAATGCTAGGTCAGTGCTGAGCATTCTGTATGAGTAAATGTCTCTGAAGACTTTCCCTCCTCTGTCTCCCCTCCAGCTGTCTTCCAATCCTGTCCTCCCTCGCTTCTCCTCCCCTCCCCTCTCCTCCCCTCTGCATCCCTCTACTGCCCAACCCTCCTCTACTCTCTCACGCTGCCAAAGAGTGTTGCTTCATCATGCTCCCCTCAGTTGCAGTAGCACAGGGAAGCAGTCACTTTCTTGTCCCTCCCACCACTTCATGTTGTTCCGTCCGTAGAATTACAGACAGTAGTTTCACAGGATCGCTATGGTTCCCTCTCCTCAGCACCCATAGCTCTCCTTTTTGGTCTGTCTTCGGGTGAGGGGGCATCTCTAGGCGGTTCTTTCTCGTACTCCATAGATCTCCATTGTGTGCTTCAGAAATCCAAATGCTCCGTTTGGTCCGTTTAAAGTGCAGCGACAGCGCTCAGTGACAGAGTTCAGAACCCTGTGTAGTCTGCGTTGTTTTGCTTGCTGCTAGTCATGAGCGCTAAAGCTACTAGGGCATGTATCATCCACTGTAACCACTCTCTTCACTGTCCGTTCCCCCAAATGTCCTCTTTTCATTTATACTCCATCCCCCTTCCAACCCCCCCCGCCACACGCCATGGTCTCACCTATCCCGTCCCGACCGTCCGACTCCCCTCCCTCCTTCTCTTCCTCTCTCCCCTATCCCATCTCTCTCTCAGTTGCTAGCAGTCACACCCGCACTACTTCCTCGGCCCAGCCCTATACTGCAGAGTACATTATGGGAATTGCTTTCTTGCCCAATCCCCCCCCTCCACCCCCCTTCTTTAACTAACACACATAATGCTGCAATATCGCCCAAGGTCACATCTTCCTGAACTCAGAAGGACTGCATGTGTGTTTGTGTCGGTGTTGGTGTGTGTGTGTGCGTGCGTGCGTGCGTGCGTGCGTGCGTGCGTGCGTGCGTGCGTGCGTGCGTGCGTGCGTGCGTGCGTGTTGGCTTTGTCTACATGCACGTGTGCGCGTATGATTTGTGTGTGTGTGTGTGGTGGGCAGGTGCAGAATCCTAAATCTATCCAAACCGCCTGGAACATGTCACTTCTACTGCACTGTAACTGCCTCAGTGACGATGTCAAATCACTCATACAGCTCCTCACGGCCGTTGTCAGCTAAAACAATTGCATTATGGTGAATGAGGTGGTTTTATTAGAACGGAACAATGAATAATTCAAGTAGATGATCCACTGCTGATTTGCTAATGCAATGTGTTATATAAGGAGTGTACTGGAATGTGGAGAGTATTGGAGTGTTTTCACAATATATAATTAAATTAACACACACACACACAGTTATATGAATTATTGCTGTGATTCTGCTCTGTTACTGGACTGTGCCTGGCAAGGTTTTTTCTATATATTAATAATCTAAATATTAATTTACAAAAAAAGGATGGAGTCACCTTCCCCGGGAGACCCCTGCATTGCGTTCCGCACACACATGCACGAACGCATACACGCAAGCACGCATGCGCACTCACAAACGCACACACACTTTCCCTGCCAGGGTGACAGCTGTTCTCAGTTCAAGGTTTACATCATGTTGAATGACAAGCATAAATCACCTCATATAGAACAGCTCTCACACACACACACACACACACACACACACACACACACACACACACACACACACACACACACACACACACACACACACACACACACACACACTCAAGAGTATTGGTTGGAAGGACTGAATTGGAGTGTACAGTATGGGAGTGTCTTTATCAAAGTGCCGATGTTCGGCTACAATATTGCTTAATATTTAGCGTTTTTCTTAGTATCCTCATTTACATAACCATTGGCCCTTGCCCCTTGCCCCTCTGGATTCTGTCACGTGAACCCTCATAGGTCAATTACAGTGACATTTATTAGGGGGTCTCTGTACCTCTCAGCTTTCAGCACCCCTCATCTCCACACTCCTCTCACACCCCTACACACCAACATGGTTCCCCCCCAGGCATCAAGCGCCCACCGCCTTGGGAATGGGTCACCCGACACCTACTCCCACTCAACCGATGACAGGGGGTGGAGGCCACGCTTTCATGGCTCTCAATCATATGGGTGATAGGGTAGGGTGGGGGTGGGGGTGTGAGAGAGGCAGAGAGCGAGGCGTGGTCAGTCAAGTTCAAAGCAACATGTACAGGACATTCTGTACGTGCACACAGGAATCAATCACCGTGATTGTGATTACAATAGCCTTTCTTAAACTTTGGTTATTTTAGTGGTATTTTCAGATTTTCGTCATTATTTGGAGAGTTTGTTGATAGAGTGAAACGCATTTGTGATAAAGTATGATCAATGTTGCTGCAGAAACAGCAGAAGTGACTGTTGTAGCAGTGCTTTAAATACCCATACAATCTGAACGTGTATCAATGACGGCATGTTACTATGCATGCACGCGCATCAAATATCTGGCGTGGGATCTGATCTGGCAGTCGACCTCAATGACTTCACTGGTTACAACCTGCGTTGCAGGAATCCCTCGGATTTAAATCTCTCCGAGAGAAAAAATGAACTGTCCTTGTTTGAAATCCAACTGGATTGAACATGAACTGATGGAATGGTACAAGGAATTAGATGAGTCATGGAGACAAGACATGGCAAATCTGACCATAATTCTGATCATAATTCTAGATTTAGCTTACAAGCTAAATCTAAAGCAGGAAGTACCAGTGACTCACTCAATATGGAAGTGGTTAGATGATGCAGATGCTACGCTACAGGATTGTTTTGCTAGTACAGACTGTAATACATTCCAGAATTCATCCAATGGCATTGAGGAGTATTCTACCTCAGTCACCGGCTTCATCAATAAGTGCATCGATGATGTCATCCCCACACTGACCGTACGTACATTTCCCAACCAGAAACCATGGATTACAGGCAACATCTGCACCGAGCTAAAGGCTAGAGTTTCCGCTTTCAAGGAGCGGGACACTTATCCACACATTTATAAGAAATCCCGCTATGCCCCCTTACGAACCATCAAACAGTCAAAGCATCAATACAGGACTAGGATTGAATTGTACTACACCAGCTCTGATGCTGGTTGGATGTGGCAGAGTCGTTTTATTTCTCTATTTGGTTAGGTCAGGGTGTGATTTGGGGTGGGCATTCTATGTTGTTTGTTTCTATGTTTTGGATGGGTATGGTTCTCAATCAGGGACAGCTGTCTAGTGTTGTCTCTGATTGGGAATCATACTTAGGCAGCCTTTTTTCCTTTTGGTAGTTGTGGGTAGTTGTCTTCGTTTGTGCATGTGTAGCCTTACGGAGCTTCGCGTTCGTTTTTGTTGTATTATTCTTTTGTTGGCGACATTTGCAAAAATAAAGAAAAATGTACGCTGCACCTTGGTCCATTCCATACGACGATCTTGACACAGGGGTTGAAATATATTACGGAATACAAAAGGAAACCCGGCCGCGAGCTGCCCAGTGACGCGAGCCTATTAGACGAGCTAAATGCCTTTTATGCTCGCTTCGGGGCAAGCAACACTTAAGCATGCATGAGAGCACCAGCTGTTCCAGACGACTGTGTGGTTACACTCTCCATAGCCGATGTGAGCAAGACCTTTAAATAGGTCAACATTCACAAAGCCGTGTGGCCAGACCCATTACCAGGACGTGTACTCAAAGCATGGGCGGAGCAATTGGCAAGTGTCTTCACTGACATTTTCAACCTCTCCCTGACCGAGTCTGTAATACCTACATGTTTCAAACAGACCACCAATGTCACTGTGCCCAAGAAAGCAAAGGTAACCTACCTGAATGATTACCGCACCGTAGCCATGAAGTGCTTTGAAAGGCTGGTCATGGCTCACATCAACATCATCATGCCGGAAACCATAGACCCACTCCAATTCGCATACCGCCCCAACAGATCCACAGATGATGCAATCTCAATCGCACTCCACACTGTGAGAATGATGTTCATTGGCTACAGGTTAGCGTTCAACACCATAGTGCCAACAAAGCTCATCACTAAGCTGAGGACCCTGGGACTAAACACCTCCCTCTGCAACTGGATCCTGGAGATCCTGACTGGCCGTCCCCAGGTGGTAAGGGTAGTCAACCACACATCTGCCACGCTGATCCTTAACAATGGTGCTCCTCAGGGGTGCGTGCTAAGTCTCCTCAAGTATTCCCTGTTCACCCACGACTGAGTGGCCAAGCATGACTCCAACACCATCATTAAGTTTGCACAACAGTGGTAGGCCTGATCACTGTCAACATTGAGACAGCCTATAGGGAGCAGGTCAAAGACCTGGCAGTGTGGTGCCAGGACAACAACGTATCCCTCAATGTAATCAAGACAAAGGAGTTGATCGTGGACTATAGGAAAAGGAGGGGCGAACAGGCCCCCGTTAACATTGACAGGGCTCAAGTGGAGCAGTTCGAAAGTTTCAAGTTCCTTGATGTCCACATCACCAATGAACTATCATTGTCAAAACACACCAAGACAGTTGTGAAGAAGGCACGAAAAAAACTTTTCCCCTTCAGGAGAATGAAAAGATTTGCCATGGGTCCCTAGACCCTCAAAAATTTCTACAGCTGCACCATCGAGAGCATCCTGACCGGATGCATCACTGCCTGGTATGGCAACTGCTCAGCATCTGACCGTAAGGTGCTACAAAGGGTAGTGTGTACGGCACAGTACATCACTGGGTAGACAAGGTGGATTCCAGGACCCTCCAGTGCAGGGCTGAACTCAGCCTGAAGGCCCCCCCCTTCTACTCCTCTCCCCTCCGCCCCCCTTCCCTCTTTCCCTCTCGCTCTCTCGCTCTGTCCTCATTGACTCTTCTGCGGTGGCTCCCCCTCCCCACTCATTCGTCCCTGTGCCGGCTAGGGAGACACATACCGCCTGCCTGCTGCCTGCAGCATTTGTGCCTGAGCTCCAGGCTCTGCTGTCCCCTCCGCTCCCTCCCCCCGCTTGCAGCTCTCCATCAGAGGGAACACTGACATCCTCTCTCCCCTGACTGCCTCCACAGCTCCACAGCTCTGCGGTGCAGACGCTCGCTCTCTCTGAGTGAGTTTTTTTCCTCTCCTCTGCCTGGTCTAGCTCTCAGGCTGTGGGATTAGGTGGATAATCAGTGTGTCGGCGAGCAAGAGTGAGGGACTGAAGCAAAGAGGGAGAGAGAAAGCCTGGATCAGGTGCAGCAGCCTTGACTTCGTCTGTCTCTTTCTGTTACTCTCTCTTTCAGTCTGTTTTCTGCCTGGCACATGCAGAAGGGTAGACAGAACTCATAATCCAGCAATTAGCCTTCCTTCACCCTCTTTCTCCTTCTCTGGGACTCATCGCAAAGGAGGAGAGAAGAGGAGGGAGACACTCATCCCAGGACTTTGCAGAGTGACAAGTCGTGTTTTCTTATTTGCTCGTTCTGCGTCCTACTTCGCCCTACCCCTCCCCTCTATCCCACCCGCACCCCTGCTTGCTCCAGCCAACACACACCCACACACCCAAGAGTGCGTATCCAGGGGCAGATAGACAGATAAACAGACGGACGGACAGACAGATTGCCAGACGGACGCAGTAGGATATGGAGTCCAAAGGAAGCGGCAGGTTCTCTATGTCCAGGTGTTTGAGCTCAGGAGACACCGTCCACGCCAATGTTGTCATCACACTTCTGCTCGGTGAGTCCAAAAGCTGACTTTATACTGCCATTTTTCCTCTCCTCTCCTTAACCTTCTCTCTCTCTCTCTCTCGCTCTCTCTTGCTCTCTCTCTCTCTGCACCCGTCTTCCTCCATCTACCCCTGGGGTGCCAGCCAAATCACTACAGTTTCTGCCGATCTTGCAGAAATGTGTCCGACGCCGGCAGACAGGGCTGCACACGTATTGCTTGTAAGGCAGGGGTTTATTTGGTTACATGGCTCATGCTTTTCTATATTGGGAGACTCTGATTCGTGTGTTCTAGCCACGCCGGGGCAGCGAGTGCTGATTCTTGCTATTTTACGGTTCACTAAGAGATTGAGTGGAGGGCATCAATTTTAGCTATCCTTGCCTAGATTCTGAGTCAGTAAGAAGATGCTGGTAACAATGGATCCTGTTTAGGGCAAGGTGAATTATGGGCACTGCCAATGGACCTGCCAAGTCAATGAGTATGATGATGTCCAATATTTACATCTTCTGCCGTGCTTTAGGGGGGAATGGAGAGAATGATCCATGGGACAAGACAATATACATCTAGATGAGGCAGTGGGATGGAAGTTGTCATGTGAGGAACACAGTTTAGTTGTCGGAAGATTTGTCCTCTGTCTTCCCGTCAGAGGATCTAGTGATGCAGATTCTACTGCGCACTTCATTCTGTCACGCTACATTTACACATGCCACGTAATCAGGGACATATTTAACTCATACAGCTGATGAGGTGAACAGTAAGGTGTGAATCCAGTGAGGGAAGTGTATAGGAATGTACGGAGGAATATTATATTTTGGGGAAAACATATTTAATATAGAAATAAAAAAGTCTGATAATGAGCAGGTTTGATCAATAGCTACTCAAATTGCAGGATATCCGTGCGTTATCATTCTCCCCAGTCTTCTTCCTGCTATGTTTTTATTATCTTTTAAACATGTTTTGTTTAGCTACGTACAGACTAGTGTGACCACTAAGAATGGTCGAATAACCACATTTAAATGTCTGGGTGATATGATGTTTTTTGATACAAATTGCTGTAGTATGTAGGTTAGCATTGTAGTAGAGTCCCTGAATGCCAGATATTGTATCATATTCCATATTGTTTCAACATATAGTGCTGTATAATGCACAGTTTTAATTTGATCTTTATTTAACTAGGCAAGTCAGTTAAGAACAAATTCTTATTTACAATGACGGCCTAGGAACAGTGGGTTAACTGCCTTATTCAGAGGCAGAACGACAGATTTTGTACCTTGTCAGCTCGGGGATTCGATCTTACAACCTTTCGGTTACTAGTTCAACGCTCTAACCACTAGGCTACGCTGCCTCCCAATAACACAGTCAAGCTTCAGACAAACTATGCCCTATGTATTTGAGAATCCACACATGATCGTGTCAGTTTGTTATCGCTAATTGTTAGCACGTACTGTAATATGGACACAATTATTCGTGGGATAACTTAAGACTCCTCAGCATCTTTTGAGGTGAGTGCCTTTTTGGCACCGACATCAATCCAGCATCAAATAAGAACAAGATCACAAGATTACACAAAACATCTTAAAACACGTTTATGCGTCTAAATTAGCATACGATTCTAAAGAGGCCGACACAGCAGAGAGCTACCGATAATAAATAGGCTTTTCATTTTCATATTTCTTTGAGATGGAATCTGACATGATATTAGATTAAGACATACCTGATAAGTAGTATCTCTTGCCTGTGTGTATCACTTGGCCAGTTTTCTCTGGATTCTCTGCCAGGCGGCTCATCCTTGGCTCTGCGTCAAGGTGAAGTACAGGTATTTTTTCTACAGCTGGTGGGCGAAGGGTTAATGTGCATGCTCATATATATCCCCCAAGCGTACAGTGGAGGGTTTAACCTCCAATAAAATGAATGGGGTTCACATATCGACCAGCCAGGCCTAAGACAAGCCAACACCCCCTCGAGACATCCATCAGAGACCCGGGAAGGATCTTTAATGTTGCTGGAACGTTTGTGCGACCAAAATGTCACATATAATGGCCCGGCAGTTATATCATTAGATCCTATGGTCGTTCTACATTAGCAGAGTTGAGAGAGAGACTGTTAGACTACAGTATGAGAGCTGTTAGCTGTGAGACTTGTACTTCACATCAGGTAATGGACAGACGGTCAGCGAATTACGATATTTTAGTTGCACATTAGGATGTAGCCAGACAAACACCCAATATAAGGCTTAAAGATGCAATCTCAAACTTTGGTATAATTTCAGCCAGTAGTTTCGAAAGTGGTGCTCACGAGCCAAATGTGGTCCCCATTTTCTGTATACTACGTCATCCAATTCTGTACTCTGTTATCCATTTGGTATGATATGTTACTTGCTGCATTTTCAACAAAAAAAAAAATGCAATTTGTATATGTTACAAAGCCAAAACGTACTATATGTTACAAATTTGTTGTGCTTAAAGATGCAATATGTAACTTTTTGGGTGACCCGACCAAATTGACATAGAAATGTGAACTACAGTGTATATATCTGTCATTCTCATTGAAAGAAAGTCTAAGAAATGGTACATCTGTTCTGTGTGCACTATTTCTATGCTCCCCTTTCTAAAATGTCATAATTGAGTCTTTTACATTTGTTTTTTTAACATTTTAACATTTTAACATTTTGGGTTATTAAAAATATATTTCACACCGGTTTAGATAGTATGATGATTCTCTACATTCTGAATGCTTATTCTGTTACATAAACTGAAATTAAGCGAACTATTTGATTTTTTTGCAACCAGGTAATGGCAGAGCAATTTCTGCATATTGCACCTTTAAGATCCCGGAGTTCCTCTTTACTAAGGGTTGTGCAGTCCTGATGAAAAGCCAAGCCCCTTCTCATCTGTTTGTGCTTGAAGTGAGTGAGCAGGCATGAAATAGCCAACTGTCACGTTCCTGACCTGTTTTCCTTTGTCATGTATTTGTTTTAGTTGGTCAGGGCGTGAGTTGGGTGGGTTGGTCTAGGTTTGATTTTCTATGTTGGGATTTTGTGTTCGGCCTGGTATGATTCTCAATCAGAGACAGCTGTCAATCGTTGTCCCTGATTGAGAATCATACTAAGGCAGCCAGGGTTTCACTTGTGTTTGGTGGGTGTTTGTTCCTGTGTCAGTGTTTGGGCCACACAGGACTGTTTCGGGTTAGTCACGTTTGTTGGTTTTTGTATTTTGTAGTGTTTGTTGTTTTTCCATTAAATAATTAATACTTACCAACGCTGCGTTTTGGTCGAATCCCTGCTCCTCCTCTTCGGATGAAGAGGAGGAGGAATTCCGTTACAGAAACACCCACCAAAACAGGACCAAGCGGAGTGGAGAAGGAAGGCAAGAACAACAGCAATGGGGAAAAGAGGAATGGACTTGGGAGGAAATCCTAGACGGGAAAGGACCCTGGGCAGAGCCAGAGGAGTGTCGCCGCCCCAAAGCGGAGCTGGAGGCAGCGAAAGCGGAGAGGAGGTATTACGAGGCGAAAGCAAGGCAGAGCGGCTGGAAGCCCGAGAGGCTCACCCAAAAATTTCTTGGGGGGGGCTAAGAGGTAGTGGGCCGAGGGCAGGTAGGAGACCTGCGCCCACTTCCCAGGCTAACCGTGGAGTGAGAGGGCGTCGTACTGGTCAGACACCGTGTTATGCGATGGAGCGCACGGTGTCCCCAGTACGCGTGCTTAGCCCAGTGCGGGCTATTCCACCTTGCCGCACTGGTAGGGCTAGGTTGGGCATCGAGCCGGGTGCCATGAAGCCATGGCACCAGCCTTACATGGCACCAGCCTTACAGGTGGTGTCCCCGGTTCGCCTGCATAGCCCAGTGCGGGCTATTCCACCTCGCCGCACTGGCAGGGCTATGGGGACCATTCAACCTGGTAAGGTTGGGGAGGCTCGGTGCTCAAGAGCGCGTGTCCTCCTTCACGGTCCGGTATATCCGGCGCCACCTTCTCACCCCAGCCCAGTACCATCAGTGCCGACACCACGCACCAGGCTTCCAGTGCGTTTCCAGAGCCCTGTTCCTCCTCCACGCACTCTCCCTGTGGTGCGTGTCTCCAGCCCAGTGCCTCCAGTTCCGGCACCACGCACCAGGCCTACTGTGCGCCTCAGCAGGTCAGAGTCGGCCGTCTGCCCAACGCCGCCTGCGCTGCTTGCCTGCTCAGCGCTGCCCGAACTGTCTGCCTTCCCAGCGCTGTCTGAACTGCCTGCCTGCCCAGCGTGGTCTGAACTGTCTGCCTGCCCAGCGCTGCCCGTCTGTCCCGAGCCTTCAGAGCCGTCCAGCCAGGACCAGCCAGTGCCGTCCAGCCAGGACCAGCCAGAGCCGTCCAGCCAGGACCAGCCAGAGCCGTCCAGCCAGGACCAGCCAGAGCCGTCCAGCCAGGACCAGCCAGAGCCAGCAAGCCAGGAGCTGCCAGCCAGCCAGGAGCTGCCGGAGCCAGCCAGCCAGGATCCGCCAGAGCCAGCCAGCCAGGATCCGCCAGAGCCTTCCGCCAGCCAGGATCCGCCAGAGCCTTCCGCCAGCCAGGATCCGCCAGAGCCTTCCGCCAGCCAGGATCCGCCAGAGCCTTCCGCCAGCCAGGATCCGCCAGAGCCTTCCGCCAGCCAGGATCCGCCAGAGCCAGCCAGCCAGGATCCGCCCCTCAGTCCGGTGCTGCCCCTCAGTCCGGTGCTGCCCCTCAATCCGGTGCTGCCCCTCAATCCGGTACTGCCCCTCAGTCTGGTGCTGCCCCTCAGTCAGGTGCTGCCCCTCAGTCAGGTGCTACCCCTCAGTCTGTTACTGCTCTTTGGAATAGTGGGATTGACATGGAGGGTGGATATTGGGAGGAGGCCACGGAAGCGGGGGTTGACTATGGTGGGGTGGGGACCACGACCAGCGCCAGAGCCGCCACCGTGGACAGACGCCCACCCAGACCCTCCCCTAGACTTTGTGCTGGTGCGCCCGGAGTTCGCACCTTAAGGGGGGGGTTCTGTCACGTTCCTGACCTGTTTTCCTTTGTCATGTATTTGTTTTAGTTGGTCAGGGCGTGAGTTGGGTGGGTTGGTCTAGGTTTGATTTTCTATGTTGGGATTTTGTGTTCGGCCTGGTATGATTCTCAATCAGAGACAGCTGTCAATCGTTGTCCCTGATTGAGAATCATACTAAGGCAGCCAGGGTTTCACTTGTGTTTGGTGGGTGTTTGTTCCTGTGTCAGTGTTTGGGCCACACAGGACTGTTTCGGGTTAGTCACGTTTGTTGGTTTTTGTATTTTGTAGTGTTTGTTGTTTTTCCATTAAATAATGAATACTTACCAATCCGCATCTTGGTCCGATCCATGCTCCTCCTCGTCTGAGGAGGAGAACGACTACGACAGCCGTTACACCAACATCTGTTCTGGCATTATTAATCTATTTTTCCTGTAAGTCTAATGGAGGAAAACTACTTGTACGACACACAGGAACTCTCACCCTCAGCAAGACAAATGGGTAATCAACGTATGGGAGAGCGGGGTAAGTTGAGACATTTTTACATTCAGCACCACTATGTCAAGTAAATATAGTATTCTTTGTAACAAAGATATCTACATATATTTCAGGACGTTGTGTATCCCTGGAAATAATCAGAATTTATGTAAACCAATCAGTTTTGAAAACATAGCTTGTCCAAAAAAAAGTGGTCTCTTGGCACAACTTACCCCGGGTATGGAGTAAGTTGAGCATAGGGACAGGACAAGTTGAGCTGCCTTGGGGTAAGTGGGTGATGGTGTCCTGTGACAGTGGGTGATGGAGCTGGTAGGTCAAAGTTGAATTCATGGAATGGGGGTGTGGTATATTGCATATCTTAAATGTATGCCTACATTCAGATATAGATCTCTGTGTTCAATATCACTTACCCTTCCATTTATTGACCAGCTGTCTGGGACAGGGATGTTGTTTCAATGTACGTATTCGTAGGCAAGTAGTCAATGCTTCTAGGCCCATCTGACTGGGCACACACTGGTTGAATCAACGTTGTTTCAATTACATTAAGTTGTACCATCGTGGATTTGAGGTCTGTGCTCAGTGGGATGAAACTGGTCTGCAAAATTCTTGATATGTTTAGCAAGCTCAGACTCTATGTTATCAGATGGGATGGCGTATCGCTGCAGAATGCTGGTTAAGTGTGCCTTGAATTCTAAATAAATCCCTACAGTGTCTCCAGCAAAGCACACCCACACCAATATATTTTGATTTGTTTAACACTTTTCTGGTTACTACATGATTCCATATGTGTTATTCCATAGTTTTTGTCACGATCGTCTTGCGAAGAGAGTGAGGACCAAAATGCAGCGTGTTCAAAATACATCTTCTTTTATTTCAGAAGAGAAAAAACAAGAAACGAACAACTATACAAAAACTAACAAAATAACAAACTGACGACCGTGAAGCTATACATATAAATAGTGCTGACACAAACACTACACATAGACAATTACCCACAAATGCATGATGCCCATGGCTGCCTTAAATATGGCTCCCAATCAGAGACAAATGAAAGACATCTGTCTCTGATTGAGAACCACTCAGGCAACCATAGACATACCTAGACACATTCACTCAACCATAGACATACCTAGAAACATTCACCCAACACCCCCTTTACCATATAACCACCCAAAATGACAAAACACAAACATTCCCCATGTCACACCCTGACCTAACTAAAATAATAAAGAAAACAAAGAATACTAAGGCCAGGGCGTGACATAACCCCCCCCTTAAGGTGCGAACTCCGGGCGCACCAGCATAAAGTCTAGGGGAGGGTCTGGGTGGGCATCTGTCCACGGTGGCGGCTCTGGCACTGGTCGTGGTCCCCACCCCACCATAGTCACTACCCGCTTTCGTAGCCTCCTCCAAATGGCCACCCTCCACATGAACCCCACTGGATTAAGGGGCAGCACCGGACTAAGGGGCAGCACCGGACTAAGGGGCAGCACCGGACTAAGGGGCAGCACCGGACTAAGGGGCAGCACCGGACTAAGGGGCAGCACCGGACTAAGGGGCAGCACCGGACTAAGGGGCAGCACCAGGATAAGGGGCAGCACCAGGATAAGGGGCAGCACCAGGATAAGGGGCAGCTCCGGACTGAGGGACGGCAGCTCCGGACTGAGGGACGGATCCTGGCTGGATGACAGCTCTGGCGGATCCTGGCTGGACGGCTCTGGCGGATCCTGGCTGGACGGCTCATGGCTGGCTGACGGATCTGGCTGCTCATGGCTGGCTGACGGATCTGGCTGCTCATGGCTGGCTGACGGATCTGGCTGCTCATGGCTGGCTGACGGATCTGGCTGCTCATGGCTGGCTGACGGATCTGGCTGCTCATGGCTGGCTGACGGATCTGGCTGCTCATGGCTGGCTGACGGCTCTGGACGCTCATGGCTGGCTGACGGCTCTGGACGCTCATGGCTGGCTGACGGCTCTGGCAGATCCTGGCTGGCTGACGGCTCTGGCAGATCCTGTCTGGTTGGCGGCTCTGGCAGATCCTGTCTGGTTGGCGGCTCTGGCAGATCCTGTCTGGTTGGCGGCTCTGGCAGATCCTGTCTGGTTGGCGGCTCTGGCAGATCCTGTCTGGTTGGCGGCTCTGGCAGATCCTGTCTGGTTGGCGGCTCTGGCAGATCCTGTCTGGTTGGCGGCTCTGGCAGATCCTGACTGACGAATGGCTCTGACGGCTCGGGACAGACGGGCGGCTCTGACAGCTCGGGACAGACGGGCGGCTCTAAAGGCTCGGGACAGACGGATGGCTCAGACGGCACTGGGCAGACGGATGGCTCAGATGGCGCTGGGGAGACGGATGGCTCAGATGGCGCTGGGGAGACGGATGGCTCAGATGGCGCTGGGGAGACGGATGGCTCAGATGGCGCTGGGGAGACGGATGGCTCAGATGGCACTGGGCAGACGGATGGCTCTGGCCGGATGAGGCGCACTGTAGGCCTGGTGCGTGGTGCCGGAACTGGAGGCACCGGGCTAAGGACACGCACCTTCAGGCTAGTGCGGGGAGAAGGAACAGGGCATACTGGACCCTGGGGACGCACATTAGGCCTAGTGCGTGGTGCCGGAACTGGTGGTACCAGGCTGGGGACACGCATCTCAGGGCTAGTGCGGGGAGCAGCAACAGGATGCACAGGACTCTGGAGACGCATAGGAGGCTTGGTGCGTGGTGCCGGAATTGGTGGTACCGGGCTGGAGACACGCACCATAGGACGAGTGCGTGGAGGAGGAACAGGGCTCTGGAGACACACTGGAAGCCTGGTGCGTGGTGTAGGCACTGGTGGAACTGGACTGGGGCGGGGAGGTGGCGCCGGAAATACCGGACCGTGCAGGCGTACTGGTTCCCTTGAGCACCGAGCCTGCCCAACCTTACCTGGTTGAATGCTCCCCGTCGCCCGACCAGTGCGGGGAGGTGGAATAACCCGCACCGGGCTATGTAGGCGAACCGGGGACACCATGCGTAAGGCTGGTGCCATGTATGCCGGCCCGAGGAGACGCACTGGAGACCAGACGCGTTGAGCCGGCTTCATGGCACCTGGCTCAATGCCCAATCTAGCCCTACCAGTGCGGGGAGGTGGAATAACCCGCACCGGGCTATGAACACGTACAGGAGACACCGTGCGCTCTACTGCGTAACACGGTGTTCGCCCGTACTCCCGCTCTCCACGGTTAGCCTGGGAAGTGGGCGCAGGTCTCCTACCTGCCCTCGGCCCACTACCTCTAAGCCCCCCCCTCCAATAAATTTTTTGGGTTGACTCACAGGCTTCCTACCGCGTCGTCGTGCTGCCTCCATTCGCCGGTATCCCTCCTCGCACTGCGCCAGAGAATCCCAGGCGGGCTCCGGCACTCGCCCTGGGTCAATCGCCCACCTGTCGATCTCCTCCCACGTAGTGTAGTCCAGATTACGCTCCCATTGCCATTCCTCCTTGCGCTGCTCCTGTTGCCGCTTATCACGCTGCTTGATCCCGCATTGGTGGGTAATTCTGTCACGATCGTCTTGCGAAGAGAGTGAGGACCAAAATGCAGCGTGTTCAAAATACATCTTCTTTTATTTCAGAAGAGAGAAAAAACAAGAAACGAACAACTATACAAAAACTAACAAAATAACAAACTGACGACCGTGAAGCTATACATATAAATAGTGCTGACACAAACACTACACATAGACAATTACCCACAAATGCATGATGCCCATGGCTGCCTTAAATATGGCTCCCAATCAGAGACAAATGAAAGACATCTGTCTCTGATTGAGAACCACTCAGGCAACCATAGACATACCTAGACACATTCACTCAACCATAGACATACCTAGAAACATTCACTCAACACAAACTCATACACTACACCCAACACCCCCTTTACCATATAACCACCCAAAATGACAAAACA
Source organism: Salvelinus namaycush (assembly GCF_016432855.1). Lineage (NCBI taxonomy): Eukaryota > Metazoa > Chordata > Actinopteri > Salmoniformes > Salmonidae > Salvelinus > Salvelinus namaycush. Next base: position 6,762,889 of record NC_052340.1, on the reverse strand, counting down.
CAAACATTCCCCATGTCACACCCTGACCTAACTAAAATAATAAAGAAAACAAAGAATACTAAGGCCAGGGCGTGACAGTTTTGATGTCTTCACTATTATTCTACAATGTAGAAAAACCCTTGAATGAGTAGGTGTGTCCAAACTTTTGACTGGTATTGTACATATTTTTTCATTTTTTTCAATGTACTTCTTCAGTGTTATTCAGTCAATTTTTTTCATAATGTGTCGCTGCTTCAAAGGACTTCTTCCCTTCTCTCGTTTCCTTGGCTGTTCTCTCATGAACCTCAAGGGGGGCTAAACCGCTACTTGTTTTACATGTGCATGCACAGGGCATGATGATGTCTGCTCTGTAACAATAAAAATGCATCTTGAGTTCATATGCATGACACATTGGAAATATACGATGCATATTATGCATAGAACTGACTAAATGTAATTATCATTTGTATGGGGTATGTGGCCATTGGCTCAACTTGCCCCATGGCCATTAGCTCAACTTACCCCAAGGCAAACATTTTGACTATATTAACCCACACAGCTATGCACTTTCATGCTTGATTTAGGACCTCATATTGTAGCTTATAGAGACCCCAACTGATGTATAAAACAATCTTAAAACAATCTACTTTGGTTAAGATACAGTACTCGCATCATAAAACCTATAACACAATGCACTCATTTCAGTTTTTGACAGACTGAAAAACAGCTTTTATCGCCAGGCCATCAGACTGGTACCCTGCACCTTAGAGACTGCTGCCCTATGTACATAGAGTCATTGAACACTGGTAATTTTAATAATGTTTACAAACTGTTTTACCCACTTCATATGTATATACTGTATTCTGGTCAAGGCTCATCCTATATAACTACACAACTTTTCTATTAATATACGGTCTATACACACCATCATATACATATATATTTATATGCCGGACTCTGGCATTGCTCGTATTGATATTTCTTAATATATATATATATATTGTATTGTTAGGTATTACTGCACTGTTGGAGCTACAAACACAAGCATTTTGCTGCACCTGCGATAACATCAGCAAAATATGTGCACACGACCCCAAAAAATTGATTTGAGTGTATGCGTAACTTGAATCTGCATTCAGCTCCCTATATGAAAGTCAAGTTTGCAGGACCAGACTGGGTGGATATGTGGTCGGGTCTGGTATCAGATAACTTTGACCATTACCAAGGCATTGAACTGCTGGAGGGGTAGTGATGCTTTATCTCTGAAAGAGTCATGTAAACTACCCCGGTGGATATCTGTTGGATATCTGTTGTTTAGCTAACAATACAGATGATTTTAAGCCGTTTAAGTCATGTACACACACATGACATCCTATGAATACCCATGGTGTATAGTGTCATGACTTGACTTTAACATTAATCTGCTTATTTATATAATCAACAACTATGTTTCATTTTTACCCGATTCAAATAATCATGTAACAATTAACTCATTAGGATCTGGGGCACCACGAGAGCGATTCTTCAAAGAGTTACCATCTCCCGAATGAAACTCTAAAAGGTCTTTACCTATCACAGTCAATGTATTAATCATAACCTCGTATCATCATTCTGAACAGTCATAACCTCCTTGCATCTGCAAAAACCCGAGCCTTTTTGTTTCATACGTGTTTCATACAAGTTTCATACTGTTGTCCTTTTTTATAGTTGTCTGTTATCCGGTGACTTGTCATGTAGTCCTGAACAGAACTACAGAGTTAATTTTCCTTCCATTCGCTCCTGAAGTTGCTGCTTTGAAGATAGGCTAACCAGCCAGGTCGATGGTAGCGTAATACACTGGTTTGAGTAGAGTAGTAGGATGGTCCTACTTAAATTTGCTTTGGAATTTACATTACTTAGGGCAGCTAATCAGACGCACCAGTGATTGTCCTGGAGGTGAGTTTATCATCTCTACCTTATGTTGAGATTCAAAGTTCAGACCCCTTTAAACGTGCAGCTGCAGCTTGACATCTCTCTGGTATAGTATGTTAATTTCTTCACCCATGATTTATTCAGTTTGTTCGAAAGGGGCGGTTCCCGTCAGGCTGACATGCTCTCTGACCTCACTCGTGAACATGACTTGTCACTTGCAAAGTTTAGATAAAACAATTTCTCTTATAGCTCCTCAAATCACATCCCTCTCTTAACAAAAACACTTTCATAATTGTTCATATTACATGCACAACGCATAGGATGGACACTTCGTACACGTAGTGGGTTTACTTTCCAAGTTACGTATTTCCTTTATAACATGTTTAATGACATCACAAAATAACAATCAAGGGCCTCCCGGGTGGCGCAGTGGTCTAGGGCACTGCATCGCAGTGCTAACTGCGCCACCAGAGTCTCTGGGTTCGCGCCCAGGCTCTGTCGCAGCCGGCCGCGACCGGGAGGTCCGTGGGGCGACGCACAATTGGCATAGCGTCGTCCGGGTTAGGGAGGGTTTGGCCGGTAGGGATATCCTTGTCTCATCGCGCTCCAGCGACTCCTGTGGCGGGCCGGGCGCAGTGCGCGCTAACCAAGGGGGCCAGGTACACGGTGTTTCCTCCGACACATTGGTGCGGCTGGCTTCCGGGTTGGAGGCGCGCTGTGTTAAGAAGCAGTGCGGCTTGGTTGGGTTGTTCTTCGGAGGACGCATGGCTTTCAACCTTCGTCTCTCCCGAGCCCGTACGGGAGTTGTAGCGATGAGACAAGATAGTAATTACTAGCGATTGGATACCACGAAAATTGGGGAGAAAATGGGATAAAAATGTAAAAAAATAATAATAAAAAAAAAATAATAATAACAATCAAAATGGCATTCGTTTTCTATAGATCGCCTTTGGCCATTCCCCACGTTCTATGTTAGAAATATTGTTCCACTATTAGCTTCTGAATGTGTTAGAGTTTCGGCGGGAAAAAGTCTCTCGTAACAAAGGAGATTCCTTTAGTGAATATTGGGGAGGGAGACATGAATCTTCTCTTCTTGATTTACAACAGGACGTGAATCCTGTTGCGGGTGAGAGGGGGTCTGATTGAAGTTATTAATTGAAAACTTGATCTGACCTATTTGGATTCTCATGGCCAGTCATGACAATAGACTCCTGAGATAATACACTGGCATGCCATGCCTTTGGAGGTCAAGACTTTGACCATGTTTAATGGTGTAGCATTTGACTCTATTTTTATTTAACCTTTATTTAACTAGGCAAGTCAGTTAAGAACAAATTCTTACTTACCATGACAGCCTACCAAAAGGCAAAAAGGCCTCCTGCGGGGACGAGGGATAACATGACAACACAGCATAGTAGTAACACAACATGACAACAACATGACAAAACACACATCACGACAAGAGAGACACCACAACACTACATAAAGAGAGACCTAAGACAACAACATAGCATGGCCGCAACACATGACAACACAGCATGGTAGCAACACAACATGACAACAACATGACAAAACACACATCACGACAAGAGAGACACCACAACACTACACAGGAGACCTAAAACAACAACATAGCATGGCCGCAACACATGACAACACAGCATGGTAGCAACACAACATGACAACAACATGACAAAACACACATCACGACAAGAGAGACACCACTACACTACATAAAGAGAGACCTAAGACAACAACATAGCATGGCCGCAACACATGACAACACAGCATGGTAGCAACACAACATGACAACAACACAGGGGGGTCCTCTCTCTTCCTAGCTGAACCGGTCCTCTTAGCCACACTATAACAAAGGGTATGGCCTTTTTAGAGGTTATTTGGTATGGCTTGTGATGTTGGCTTGTTATGTTGTTGTGAACAGAAATGGCATTGGGAAGAAATCCATTTCCTGAAAACTCACCACAACACGTCCCATTTATTGTGGATGTAATGCTAAAGCCTTGAGACATAGTATTATTTATCATATATGACGTAACTCTGTATAGCCACGAATAGCATGTAGGGTATCACACAGAGCTGAAACAACCGGTGCGCAACAACGTTCCTAACCAGCAGCAGTGAATGTGAAAGACTTAGCTCAGCAGAAATAGACGAAGTGGCAGGGACCAAGGAGAGTAGATCATGTATTATTATCAGAGTGTGAATGGGATTAGAGGGATGCCCCTGTCTCCCTCTGCATCTCCCTCTCCCTCTGGCTTGATTACCTGACCAACAGTCTGGTCTCAGAGACCTCAACACCGTAAGCTTGGTCAGATGTTGAGCTTTAGTTGACTCTTTGACCTTTTACCATGAGCGTGTTTGTCTCCAGTAACAAAGTTCAACTTTGTCTTTTTAACGTCCAGACGGTCTTATTCTTCAAACGTGTGTTTGTGTGCGTGCGTGCGATGTGTACGTTAACAAGTGTGTGTAGATTTGTGTTTGCATGTAAGTGCTGCGGCACGTGCACTTAATTATCTCTTTGTGTGTTATGGATGGGGCACACTGTCCTGGTTATGAGCTCGTGACATCCTGTTGATCCACAGATTAGTCTGGACTGAGCCACAATCATCGGGAGGGCCGGCAGCACCAGCTGCCCTGGTGTTCATAATCATACTCGTCTTAAGCTGGTCTGTGCCCCTGCCAATACCAGCACCCACACCCCGGGCTGATGTCATTTCCTCTTCAGACACACGCCACTCTTTCAGGCCGAATAGTTATTACAGCCCGGCCAATACCGTAAGAATTCCCCCTTCCCCCACTCGCACAAACATATGTGCACACACACAACCAGGCAAGCACACACACACACACACACACACACACACACACACACACACACACACACACACACACACACACACACACACACACACACACACACACACACACACACACTCAGAGTGAGAGCGAGAGACACACAGTTTTGAATGTCATCAACCCTCACCCACATACAGATCTACTGATCGACTCCCCAGAGCTACATAACTCCACTGACCACACACGGACACTCAGCACTCCTCCCCTGTGTGCAATTACTGCCCCGTGCTGATGGCCTGTACATAGCAATGTGTTGTAATACTAACACTATACACTGCTTGTTTGCGACATCAATCTACATGGATTGTAACATGTAATGGACTCCTTGCTGTGGTCCGTGGTTGTAATGTTAGACTGAAAAACTGCAGTGGCATTTGTTTTTGTATTGCACACCTGCCGAAGTGATAGTTTGAATTGCTGTACTAAAATCATAGGTGGTTGGGTCATTTAGATTTACTGGAGGTGTAATGGGGTGCGTATTGGCGGCAGAGAAGTCAGGCGCAGGAGAGCGAAAACTGATTTACAACAGTGTCGTTTAATCAACATAAACCACCGTCAACAGAACAATACATGAAATGGGTCAAACAAAACCCGTAATACCAGCATACCGTGCATAAGCACTACAAGAAACAATTATGGACAAGGACATGGGGGGGAACAGAGGGTTAAATACACAACATGTAATTGATGGAATTGGAACCAGGTGTGATGGAAGACAAGACAAAACCAATGGAAAAATAAAAAGTGGATCGGCGATGGCTAGAAAGTCAGTGACGTCGACCGCCGAACGCCGCCCGAACAAGGAGAGGGACCAACTTCGGCGGAAGTCGTGACAGGAGGATTATGTACATCAAGGTGATGAGGGAATGTTTGACGATTTCATGAATTAAGGTACCTTGGGAGAAAAGGGTTGATTAGGAAAAAATGAAAACTAGGACTGCTTCAGCGTTTTTCATGGATATTTCCTCAAACCAGTCCAAATGAACCAGAAAGCAATTTCTAGCTGTTCAATTTTTATTTTGCACGAAATGTACGTTCTACTAATCGTCCAGAGATTTCCCATATACAGTGGAGAGAACAAGTATTTGATACACTGCCGATTTTGCAGGTGTTCCTACTTACAAAGCATGTAGAGGTCTGTCATTTTTATCATAGGTACACTTCAACTGTGAGAGACGGAATCTAAAACAAAAATCCAGAAAATCACATTGTATGATTTTTAAGTAATTAATTTGCATTTTATTGCATGACATAAGTATTTGATCACCTACCAACGAGTAAGAATTCCGTCTCTCACAGACCTGTTCGTTTTTCTTTAAGAAGCCCTCCTGTTCTCCACTCATTACCTGTAGCAACTGCACCTGTTTGAACACGTTACCTGTATAAAAGACACCTGTCTGTCACGCCCTGGCCTTAGTTATCTTTGTTTTCTTTATTATTTTAGTTAGGTCAGGGTGTGACATGGGGGATGTTTGTGTGTTTTTGTCTAGTCGAGGGTGTTTGTAGTGTCTATGGGGTTTTGGTAGAGTTTATGGGGTTGTGTTCAGTGTAGGTGTCTAGGTATGTCTATGGTTGCCTGAGTGGTTCTCAATCAGAGACAGCTGTCTATCGTTGTCTCTGATTGGGAGCCATATTTAAGGCAGCCATAGGCATTAGACAGGTTGTGGGTAATTGTCTATGTCTAAACGTTAGTAGCTTGTGCCTGCACTTTCGTTTTGTAGCTTCACGGTCGTTTGTTGTTTTGTATAGTTTGTCAGTGTTCTTCCTTTCATCTTCGTTAAAATAAAAGATGTATTCACTTCACGCTGCGCCTTGGTCCACTCTTTCACCGAAAGACGATCGTGACAGAATTACCCACCACAAAAGGACCAAGCAGCGTGTTAAGCAGCAGCAGGAGCAACATACACAGGATTCATGGACTTGGGAGGAGATAATGGATGGTAAGGGACCTTGGGCACAACCGGGAGAATATCGCCTCCCTCGTGAAGAGCTGGAGGCAGCTAAAGCCGAGAGGAGGCGATATGAGGAGGCAGCACGGAAGCAAGGCTGGAAGCCCGCGAGTCAAACCCAAAAATTTCTTGGGGGGGCTACAACGGAGTGTGGCGAAGTCAGGTAGGAGACCCGCGCCAACTCCCTGTGCTTACCGTGGAGAGCGAGAGTACGGGCAGACACCGTGTTATGCAGTAGAGCGCACGGTGTCTCCTGTACGTGTGCATAGCCCGGTGCGGTACATACCAGCTCCTTGTATCGGCCGGGCTAGATTGGGCATTGAGCCAGGTGCCATGAACCCGGCTCAACGCGTCTGGTCTCCAGTGCGTCTCCTCGGGCCGGCATACATGGCACCAGCCTTACGCATGGTGTCCCCGGTTCGCCAACACAGCCCAGTGCGGGTTATTCCACCTCCCCGCACTGGTCGGGCTACGGGGAGCATTCAACCAGGTAAGGTTGGGCAGGCTCAGTGCTCAAGGGAGCCAGTACGCCTGCACGGTCCGGTATATCCGGCGCCACCTCCCCGCCCCAGCCCAGTACCACCAGTGCCAACACCACGCACCAGGCTTCCAGTGTGTCTCCAGAGCCCTGTTCCTCCTCCACGCACTCGCCCTGTGGTGCGTGTCTCCAGCCCAGTACCACCAGTTCCGGCACCACGCACCAAGCCTCCTGTGCGTCTCCAGAGTCCTGTGCGTCCTGTTGCTGCTCCCCGCACTAGCCTTGAGGTGCGTGTCCTTAGCCCGGTACCACCAGTTCCGGCACCACGCACCAGGCCTACTGTGCGCCTCAGCCGGCCAGAGTCTGCCGTCTGCCCAGTGCCGTCTGCGCTGTCCGTCTGCCCAACATCGCCTGCACTGCCCGTCTGCCCAACGCCGTCTGAGCTGTCCGTCTGCCAAGCGCCGTCTGCGCTGCCCGTCTGCCAAGCACCGTCTGAGCTGCCCGTCTGTCCTGAGCCTTCAAAGCCGCCCGTCTGTCCTGAGCCTTCAAAGCCGCCCGTCTGTCCTGAGCCTTCAAAGCCGCCCGTCTGTCCTGAGCCTTCAGAGCCGTCCGTCAGTCAGGAGCCGCTAGAGCCGTCCGTCAGTCAGGAGCCGCCAGAGCCGCCCGCCAGTCAGGAGCAGCCAGAGCCGCCCGCCAGTCATGAGAAGCCAGAGCCGCCCGCCAGTCATGAGCAGCCAGAGCCACCCGCCAGTCAGGAGCAGCCAGAGCCGCCCGCCAGTCAGGAGCAGCCAGAGCCGCCCGCCAGTCAGGAAATCCAGAGCCGCCCGCCAGTCAGGAGCAGCCAGAGCCGCCCGCCAGTCATGACCAGCCAGAGCCCCCCGCCAGCCATGACCAGCCAGAGCCGTCCGCCAGCCATGACCAGCCAGAGCCGTCCGCCAGCCATGACCAGCCAGAGCCGTCAGCCAGCCAGAGCCGTCAGCCAGCCATGACCAGCCAGAGCCGTCAGCCAGCCATGACCAGCCAGAGCCGTCAGCCAGCCATGACCAGCCAGAGCCGTCAGCCAGCCATGACCAGCCAGAGCCGTCAGCCAGCCATGACCAGCCAGAGCCGTCAGCCAGCCATGACCAGCCAGAGCCGCCCGCCAGCCAGGATCTGTCAGAGCCGCCCGCCAGCCAGGATCTGTCAGAGCCGCCCGCCAGCCAGGATCTGCCAGAGCCGCCCGCCAGCCAGGATCTGCCAGAGCCGCCCGCCAGCCAGGATCTGCCAGAGCCGCCCGCCAGCCAGGATCTGCCAGAGCCGCCCCTCAGTCCGGAGCCGCCCCTCAGTCCGGAGCTGCCCCTCAGTCCCGAGCTGCCCCTCAGTCCGGAGCTGCCCCTCAGTCCGGAGCTGCCCCTCCGTCCGGAGCTGCCCCTCCGTCCAGTGGCGCCATCTAGGATGGTATTCAGTCCGGGACTCGCCGTTCCAGAGGCGCCACCAAAGCAGCTAGTGACTATGGTGAAGTGGGGGTCACGTCCCGCACCCGAGCCGCCGCCATAAGAAGGCCCACCCGGACCCTCCCCTTCTGTGTCAGGTTTGCGGCCGGAATCCGCACCTTTGGGGGGGGTACTGTCACGCCCTGGCCTTAGTTATCTTTGTTTTCTTTATTATTTGAGTTAGGTCAGGGTGTGACATGGGGGATGTTTGTGTCTTTTTGTCTAGTCGAGGGTGTTTGTAGTGTCTAGGGGGTTTTGGTAGAGTTTATGGGGTTGTGTTCAGTGTAGGTGTCTAGGTATGTCTATGGTTGCCTGAGTGGTTCTCAATCAGAGACAGCTGTCTATCGTTGTCTCTGATTGGGAGCCATATTTAAGGCAGCCATAGGCATTAGACAGGTTGTGGGTAATTGTCTATGTCTAAACGTTAGTAGCTTGTGTCTGCACTTTCGTTTTGTAGCTTCACGGTCGTTTGTTGTTTTGTATAGTTTGTCAGTGTTCTTCGTTTCGTCTTCGTTAAAATAAAAGATGTATTCACTTCACGCTGCGCCTTGGTCCACTCTTTCACCGAAAGACGATCGTGACACTGTCCACACACTCAATCAAACAGACTCCAACCTCTCGACAATGGCCAAGACCACAGAGCTGTGTAAGGACATCAGGGATAAGATTGTAGACCTGCACAAGGCTGGGATGGGCTACAGGACAATAGGCAAGCAGCTTGGTGAGAAGGCAACAACTGTTGGCGCAATTATTCGAAAATGGAAGAAGTTCAAGATGACGGTCAATCCCCCTCGGTCTGGGGCTCCATGCAAGATCTCACCTCGTGGGGCATCAATGATCATGAGGAAGGTGAGGGATCAGCCCAGAACTACACGGCAAGACTTGGTCAATGACCTGAAGAGAGCTGGGACCACAGTCTCAAAGAAAACCATTAGTAACACAATACGCCGTCATGGATTAAAATCCTGCAACGCACGTAAGGTCCCCCTGCTCAAGCCAGCGCATGTCCAGGCCCGTCTGAAGTTTGCCAATGACCATCTGGATGATACAGAGGAGGAATGTGGTCTGATGAGACAAAAATAGAGCTTTTTGGTCTAAACTCCACTCGCCGTGTTTGGAGGAAGAAGAAGGATGAGTACAACCCCAAGAACACCCTCCCAACCGTGAAGCATGGAGGTGGAAACATCATTCTTTGGGGATGCTTTTCTGCAAAGGGGACAGGACGACTGCACCGTATTGAGGGGAGGATGGATGGGGCCATGTATCGCGAGATCTTGGCCAACAACCTCCTTCCCTCAGAAAGAGCATTGAAGATGGGTCGTGGCTGGGTCTTCCAGCATGACAACGACCCGAAACACACAGCCAGCGCAACTAAGGAGTGAGAAGCATCTCAAGGTCCTGGAGTGGCCTAGCCAGTCTCCAGACCTGAACCCAATAGAAAATCTTTGGAGGGAGCTGAAAGTCCGTATTGCCCAGCGACAGCCCCGGAACCTGAAGGATCTGGAGAAGGTCTGTATGGAGGAGTGGGCCAAAATCCCTGCTGCAGTGTGTGCAAACCTGGTGAAGAACTACAGGAAACGTATGATCTCTGTAATTGCAAACAAAGGTTTCTGTACCAAATATTAAGCTCTGCTTTTCTGATGTATCAAATACTTATGTCATGCAATAAAATGCAAATTAATTACTTAAAAATCACACAATGTGATTTTCTGGATTTTGGATTTTGTTTTAGATTCCGTCTCTCACAGTTGAAGTGTACCTATGATAAAAATTACAGACCTCTACATGCTTTGTAAGTAGGAAAACCTGCAAAATCGTCAGTGTATCAAATACTTGTTCTCCCCACTGTAGGTTACAAGGGAAATGAGTTATGGCTGTAAATTGAGAGCCTAAATACAGCACATGGAAAGTCTACACCAAAAGGTCAGCTCTGAGGAGTTGATTGTTTTAATGAATCCCCATCCCCCGGGTTGGGGGACTGAGCCACAATCATGGGGAGGGCCGGCAGCACCAGCTGCCCTGGTGTTCATAACCATACTCGTCTTAAGCTGGTCTGTGCCCCTGCCAATACCAGCACCCACACCCCGGACTGATGTCATTTCCTCTTCAGACACATGCCACTCTTTCAGGCCGAATAGTTATGTCACTTTAACCATATCTACATGTACATACTACTTCAATCAGCCTGACTACCCATTGCTATGGTATGTGGGTCTATTGTGGACTTGAATTCTTGTGTGTTCCTGTTTTCAAATAAGTTGAAAGATGCCTCGTGTGCTAATACAGTTTGTAATAGTCCCCCTGGAATTGGAAACCATTTCAAAAGATAATGACTAAGGGCTGATGTTCTCAACAAAAATGCTTAGGAAAATGATCTCCATCTTGGCATCCTAAGCCATTATGCTCCGCATTCAGGGTTTTATCATTAAGTTAGACCACAGATAAAGGGAGACAATAGTTCAAAATCCGCCAAGACTCACATACTGGGAAAAGAAGATGCCGTCTTTCTGAGAAATCCAAATTCTGTTCTGTTCTAATAGGGGTCTGTTGTCATTATGTGGTGTTGCTGTTTAGGTGAGTCGTGTTCTCTTGAGAGGGTTGGAGGGTTCAGCGAAAATGACACTGGATACCTCTAGCATACGCGTGTTTCCATGTTTGTTTGTTTTTTCCTCCAAAACAACCTTTCCTTGGCTTTCTCCAGTGTAGCTGAAGCAACGTTACCGAATTGTCAAAGACCCCAGCCACCCCAGTCATAGACTGTTCTCTCTACTACCGCATGGCAAGCGGTACCGGAGTGCCAAGTCTAGGACAAAAAGGCTTCTCAACAGTTTTTACCCCCAAGCCATAAGACTCCTGAACAGGTAATCAAATGGCTACCCGGACTATTTGCATTGTGTGCCCCCCCAACCCCCCCCCCCCTAACCCTTCTTTTTACGTTGCTGCTACTCTCTGTTTATCATATATGCATAGTCACTTTAACTATACATTCATGTACATACTACCTCAATTGGGCTGACCAACCAGTGCTCCCGCACAGTGGCTAACCGGGCTATGTGCATTGTGTCCCACCCACCACCCGCCAACCCCTCTTTTACGCTACTGCTACTCTCTGTTCATCATATATGCATAGTCACTTTAACCATATCTACATGTACATACTACCTCAATCAGCCTGACTAACCGGTGTCTGTATGTAGCCTCGCTACTTTTATAGCCTCGCTACTGTATATAGCCTGTCTTTTTACTGTCGTTTTATTTCTTTACTTACCTATTGTTCACCTAATACCTTTTTTGCACAATTGGTTAGAGCCTGTAAGTAAGCATTTCACTGTAAGGTCTGCACCTGTTGTATTTGGCGCACGTGACAAATAAACGTTGATTTGATTTGATTTGACCGTGATCCAAGAAGAAACAATGTCCTCCACTCTGCACTGTGTTTTGGTGTGCTGTAGCTGAGAGAGCAGCGTGCCTGTAAGAGGGCCAGAGAGAGAGAGAGAGGCCTGCTGCACAGGCTGAGTGTACTTACTGAACTTCAGTCTCACTTTCAGGTCTATGGAGTGACTCACGGGCTTCTGTTTGACTGTGTTATAAAACCTGCCTGATGCATTTCCATACGCATTAGAGCAGCCTACATCTGTAGTCACCAAGTGGAGGGCTCAAGGGACCAGACGGATAACCGAGCGCCAGGCTGAGGCCACGCGGCCACTAGTAAACGCGCACGGAGAGGAAGATGGAGGAAGAGAAATTGAATGAGAGAAGGGTCAACTCAGTGAAGAAGTAGGATCGTGAAGAGGGATGTGAGAGAATACAGAAATAGATGTATTTTACCGGAGCTTAGTTACATTAGGAGCTCCCATGAAAGAAGGGATGAATTAAAGTTTGAGTGGAAATAGAGAGTCTTCCCCAATGTCTGACGCAGCCTGTAGAGACAAGTGTGGTGGGCCTGTAATGAATAGGAGAGAGAAACGAGAGGAGGAGAGACTAGAGGAGAGGGGAGAGCCAAGGGCAGATGAATTATTAAACAACTCAGAGTTTTTAATGCACAGGGTAGGGGTGAGGAAAGGAGGAATAGTTAGCGAGAGATTCTGAGTGATGGTGGGACGGAGGTAAAAGAGGCAGGGAGGATCCCCATCTAAACCAGAATGGTTTAGATGGGGAAGAGAGGGAAGAGAGGGACATGGACGGGTGGAGTAAGACTACACAACTAAGAACAATAGATGGGAGATAGCTAAGTAAATGGAGGGCTGTGTTCTTTCTGTTGTTTCTTTTCTGTTCTTTCCGAAATGCATCACTCCAATGACCACTTCCTGGGTTCTGAACAGGCAGTTGAAGATGGGGATGTTTTGAAGAAGGGTGCCCTTTCGTTGTTCCCAACTCCCTTGGAATAGAAATTACAACAGAAGTTTGAATGGAGCATCTGACAGGAAGTTCCAGGCCAGCAGTCACTTTGAATTAGTGATCCATCCCCGGACGAGATGAAAATGCCAAAAGGATGAGATTAGGAATATAATCCAGCCTTGTCCCCACACAAACCACTGTCTCTGCCGTTCATTTTAGGATCATAACTGATCTAACTTTAGCAACTGGTGTATCCCCTTGGTCATCGGATGTGTGTGTTTGTGTGTGTGTCTGTGTGTGTGTGTGTGTGTGTGTGGGGGGGGGGGGTTGAGGACAGCTGTTCTTGATTTAATCTGAGATTAGCATGAGATAGCACAGCTGTGATGCATTCACAAGGGCCACTAAAGGAATCAGGAGAGAACAGGGAGGCTGCCAGTTTGGGTTGCTAGTCTAGACAGATGTACCTTAGAGGTAAACAAGTAAACACCTCACAGAGACGCAGACAGGCAGATTTAAGAATTTAGGCACACACACACGCTTAAAAATGCTTAAAAATGTGCTGAGTCGTGATATGAGCAGTGCGATAGACACTAGCTCTTAAACTACAAGGCAAATATCATGTATCAGGTGAGCGGAACCATTCTTAATTCACTGGATATTACAGTGTTTTACAACAGTGATGTACAACTCTCAGACTACGGTAACAGCAGTGTCACCACAATTGTACGTTGACTGTGTCAACAGAACAAACAGTCTGCTGAGTCACAGCTAATCGACGAGTCAAGCCTTCGCTATAAACAACATCTCTCTCTCTCTCTCTGTCTCTCGCTCTGTCTCTCTCTCTGTCTCTGTCTCTGTCTCTCTCTCTCTCTCTCTCTGTCTCTGTCTCTGTCTCTGTCTCTGTCTGTCTCTGTCTCTGTCTCTGTCTCTGTCTCTGTCTCTCTCTCTCTCTGTCTCTGTCTCTGTCTCTCTCTCTCTCTCTCTCTGTCTCTGTCTCTGTCTCTCTCTGTCTCTCTCTCTGTCTCTGTCTCTCTCTCTCTCTGTCTCTCTCTCTCTCTCTCTCTCTCTCTCTCTCTCTCTCTCTCTCTCTCTCTCTCTCTCTCTCTCTCTGTCTCTCTCTCTCTGTCTCTCTCTATCTCTCTCTGTCTCTCTCTCTCTCTCTCTCTTAGAGGCAACGATTGTGTGGTGTGTGTCTGTGTGTCTGTGTGTGCGTGTGTGTGTCTGGGCATGTGTGACAAAGTGATTGGAGGTAATATATTTGCCAGGCAGCAGGCAGGCAGTCGAGGCTGGTGAGCAAAAGGGTGTTTCTTTAATTAAAACCACTGAGAGATTAGTTCTGTCCTGCCCTCCTGGGACCCACAACACACACACACGTGACTGACCGGCCATGCTCTCCCCAACCTAGCTAGCCCAGCACTGCTGGCATCATACGGCTTATAGTGTCGCCAAACCCTGGCCTCTGAGCCCTTGAGCCCCCTTGGGCCAAAACCAACACCACCACAAAACAGTTGCCTATAAATGCTGTAAAGATGAGGAGTAGATGAGCAGAGAGAGCAAGGGAGAGGGAGGCAGAGCGAGAAACAGAGTATATTGAGCCGCTGCAGCATTACTTTGCTGCATTACAGAGAGAGCGTGAACGAAATGGATGGAGGGAGGGATATATTGCGACGCTGAAGAGGGAAGTGTGCGTGCATGCAAGGGTTTGTGTGTACCGTGTGTCTATGCCTGTGCATCCCTTTTGTACAAAATTGAAATTGTACAAAATAGGGAGCTTGGATTGTTTTGCAGGTACCCCTCGCTCATTCTCCTTCTGCTTCCCTCAGTCAGTTCCCTCTCTTTGCTGAACTGTGATTGATGCTAGCGTCTGTCATTCTCAACACTGTCATTCTCAGCCACAGCGGCCCAGTAAAAAGAACAATCTGTCAAGATCTGACAGTGGATTGGGTGGGTATAAACTATATGCCAATAGCTCCAACTAGCCCCCTAGGTGGAATTCACACCATATTGATTACACAATGCAGATTACGGGGTTAGATTTCAGATGCAATATAAATATGACCGAGACTATTTGGACTGAAGTGGCTAGAGGCTAGGGACTAGGGAGTAGGAGCTAGGGGCTAGGGGTAGATTTCGGGTGGGATATAAAGACTGATCTACACTATTTCATTTGGAGTGGAAGAATCAGCACTAATGTGGTAATTGCCCCAGGTAATCGGTGCAATTAATGATCTGTTGAATTGTTATTTGTTTTCCTAAGTAAGTTGCTTTAAATAGCTTTTCGATCACAGCCAAGGACAAGCTATTTTACTAAGACACCTTTTGTCAGTCAATACCTTGTCATTTGCGACTGTATTGCCATTCACTGGCACATCAAATTGTCTATTGATCTGCAATGAATTATACTGAAGAAGAAAATTAACGCAACATGGAACAATTCTACAGAGTTACAGTTCAAATAAGGAAATCAGTCCATTGAAATAAATACATTTGGCCTAAATCTATGGATTTCACATGACTGGGCAAGGGCGCAGCCATGTGTGGTCCTGGGAAGCCATAGGCCCACTAGCTTGGGAGCCAGGCCCACCCACTGGGGAGCCAGGCCCAGCCAATCAGTATGAGTTTTTCCCCACAAAAGGGCATTATTACAGAGAAATACTCTTCAGTTTAATCAGCTGTCCAGGTGGCTGGTCTCAGACGATCCCACAGGTGAAGAAGCCGAATGTGGAGGTTCTGGGCTGGCGTGGTTACACGTGGTCTGCGGTTGTGAGGCCGGTTGGACGTACTGTCAAATTCTCTAAAACGACGTTGGAGGCGGCTTCTGGTAGAGAAATTAACATTAAATCATCTGGCAACAGCTCTGGTGGACATTCCTGCAGTCAGCATTCCAATTGCACGTTCCCTCAAAACGTGTGGCATTGTGTTGTGTGACAAAACAGCACATTTTAGAG
Organism: Salvelinus namaycush; assembly: GCF_016432855.1. NCBI lineage: Eukaryota > Metazoa > Chordata > Actinopteri > Salmoniformes > Salmonidae > Salvelinus > Salvelinus namaycush. The sequence continues at coordinate 6,746,937 of NC_052340.1, read as the reverse complement.
TGACCTTTAATTGTCCCCATCACAGGGTGCCCCTGTGTAATGATCATGCTGTTTAATCAGCTTCTTGATATGCCACACCTGTCAGGTGGATGGATTATCTTGGCAAAGGATAAATGCTCCCTAACAGGGATGTAAAGAAATTTGTGCACCACATTTTTTGAGAAGCTTTCTGTGCATATGGAACATTTCTGGGATTTATTATTTCAGCACATTAAACATGGGCCCAAGACTTCACATGGTGCATTTATATTTTTGTTCAGTGTAGAAAACGGAAATAACAATTTGAATGCATTTTCTATTGCAGATGCAGATTTTGCACACACAAACACACCAATCCACCACTGCAGCCACCACTCTTCGACACACAAACCCCCCTCCCTGCTTCCCTTCATGAAGACATCTTATTTTAGTGCATCGTCATCACCTCTCTGTGGATCACAGAGCTGTGACACCTGATGAAATGTGAACACTTCCATCATAATAGGCAGCGTGAATGATTAAGTGTTCCATATAATGGCACCAGGCAGAGTGAAAATGAGCCAATCAAAAGCTTTGGCTATATACAGCACCACTGACCTTGGAGCTGAATGGGAGGCTCCATCTCAGCATAGGGAAGGAAAGCTAGAGCCTTGGTGGGACTGGGCTATTTTGGGCTGGATTAGGTGGGACTGTGCTAGGTGGGACTGGGCTGCGTGGGACTGGGCTGTGATAGGTGGAACTGGGCTGGGCTAGGTGGGACTGGGCTGGGATAGGTTGGACTCTGCTGGGCTAGGTAGGACTATGCTAGCTGGGACTGGGCTAGGTAGAACTATGCTAGGTGGGACTGGGCTGGGCTAGGTGGGACTGGGCAGGGATAGGTGGGACTGGGCTAGGTAGGACTGGGCTTGGCTAGGTAGGACTATGCTAGGTGGGACTGGGTGGGAGTGGGCTAGGTGGGAGTGATCTAGGCTGGGCTGAGTGGGAGAGGGCTAGGCTGGGCTGGGTGGGAGGGGGCTAGGTTGGGCTGGATGGGAGTGGGCTATGCTGGGCTGGGTGGGAGTGGGTTAGGTGGGAGTGGGCTAAGTGGGACTGCGCTAGGTGGGACTGTGCTAGGTGGGACTGTGCTAGGTGGGACTGTGCTAGGTGGGATTGGGCTGGGCTGGCTCAAGATGGAAGCTGTGCATTGGACCATGCCTCCAATCACACCATAACTGCAGCCTTAAAGGACTAATGCATATTGCATTACTGGTTGTTTTTTTACCAACAAAACCGATGCCCTCACAAAAAAATAAACACGAGGCAAAAAACAGACAGGGTTGGCTTACAATCAAATTATTATAGACAACATAAACTATTTTCTGTCTGCAAATGTTTTTTGAAAACAGAAATTTACTTTTTTGTCAAATATATTATTACAGTTGTTGGTTAGCTAGCTAGCTATCCATATAAGCATAGACATGACAAGTGTCAAAGCAAGAGATGATATTAATAGCAAAATACATCTAGATGGTGACTTTAGAAATAAAGTTGTGCTTTAGCTCTTTAAAAGTATTTTTGTGGTAGTGGAAGAAGCTGAAAACGTTTTACTCAAGCTGATGGCATGACACACAAGTGCCCTCATTATCCAATGAAGACAAGAAAGATGTAATGTTTGTCTATACCCTGATTAAAACTTGTTACATTGTTTGATTTGTTTAAAACCTGTTTGGGATAGGGGGCAGCATTTTCACGTTCGGATGAAAAGCGTGCCCAGAGTAAACTGCCTGCTACTCAGGCCCAGAAGCTAATATATGCATATTATTAGTAGTATTGGATAGAAAACACTCTGACGTTTCTAAAACTGTTTGAATGATGTCTGTGGGTTTAACAGAACTCATAGGGCAGCCGGAAAACCTGAGAAAAATCCAACCTGGAAGTGGGAAATCTGATGTTTGTAGTTTTTAAAGTCGAATATACAGTGTCTATGGGGTCATATTGCACTTCCTAAGGCTTCCACTAGATGTCATCAGTCTTTAGAACCTAGTTTCAGGCTTCTACTGTGAAGGGGGAGAGAATAAGAGCTGTTTGACTAAGGGGACTGGAAGAAGGCCATGAGCTAAGTCAGGCGTGCGGCCGTGAGAGCGAGCTGCGTTCATTTTCATTTCTAAAGACAAAGGAATTGTCCGGTTGAAACATTATTGAAGATTTATGATAAAAACATCCTAAAGATTGATTCTATACATCGTTTGACATGTTTCTACGAACTGTAATAGAACGTTTTTCACTTTTCGTCTGGACTTTCGTCTAGACTTGCCCGCGTCTTGTGAATTTCGATTGGTGAACTAAACGCGCTAACAAAAAGGAGGTATTTGGACATAAAGATTAACTTATCGAACAAAATGAACATTTATTGTTGAACTTGGATTCCTGGGAGTGCATTCTCATGAAGATTATCAAAGGTAAGTGAATATTTATAACGCTATTTCTGACTTTTACTGACTCCACAACATGGCGGGTATCTGTATGGCCTGTTTTTGTGGCTTAGCGTTGTATTATTGCATGGTGTGCTTTTTCCGTAAAGCTTTTTCGAAATCTGACACAGCGGTTGCATTAAGGAGACTTCTTATGGCTGCAGCCCGACACCGGTACACTTATGACAACATCCAGCTCAAGTGCAGGGCGCGAAATTCAAAAGATATTTTTTTTTAATATTTAACTTTCACACATTAACAAGTCCAAGACACCAGATGAAAGGTACACATCTTGTGAATCAAGCCAACATGTCCGATTTTTAAAATGTTTTACAGGGAAGACACAATATGTAAATCTATTAGCTAACCACGTTAGCAAAAGACACCACTTTTCTTACTCCATCAGTTTCTTACTCCATCAGTAGCTATCACAAATTCGACCAAATAAAGAAATAAATAGCCACTAACCAAGAAAAAACTTCATCAGATGACAGTCTGATAACATATTTATTGTATAGCATATGTTTTGTTCGAAAAATTTGCATATTTCAGGTATAAATCATAGTTTACATTTCAGCTACAATCAGAAATTGCACCGAAAGCAGCCATAATATTTACAGACACCAACGTCAAATACCTAATTACTCATCATAAAACATTTCTGAAAAATACATAGTGTACAGCAATTGAAAGACAGGCATCTTGTGATTCCAGACAATATTTCCGATTTATTAAATGTTTTACAGCGAAAACAAAATGTAGCGCTATATTAGCGTAGCCACAATAGCCAGAAACACTTGGGCGCCCACGACCAGTTCACATGCACGACAGATATTAGAAATAGCATCATAAAATGTTTCTTACTTTTGGTGATCTTCCGTCAGAATGTTGGACAAGGTGTCCTTTGTCCAGAACAGTCGTTGTTTTGATCTGGAATGGCAAATATCCCTCTTCATTTAGCATGGGCACTTGCCAAGTGGCACGGATCACTCCAACGTCAACAAAGTCAGAGAACGGAACACGGCAAAACTCCCGAAAAAATTTCAATAATCTGATTAAACTATATTGAAAAAAACATACGTTACGATGATATGGTCACATGTATCAAATAAAATCCGAGCCGGAGATAGTTGTCGTCCATAACGGCAGCAAAACAGAAGGCAATCCCACTGTCCAAGTCGCGTGCTTCAGAGTACCGGAAATGACGGTCACGTCATACAAAGAGCTTGTATTCCAATTCAGATGAAGATAAACACAAAATGTCTTCTCTCACAGCCTCTTGACACCCAGAGGATGGCGTATGAAGTGTACGTAGACTCTTACGTATCATGACCATGTATAGGCAGGAAGTTGAACAGAGCATAAATTTCTGACATTCCACTTCCTGGTCAGGAAAAGTGCTGCAAAATGAGTTCTGTTTCACTCAGAGAAATAATTCAAACGGTTTTAGAAACTAGAGAGTGTTTTCTATCCAATAGTAATAATAATATGCATATTGTACGAGCAAGAATTGAGTACGAGGCCGTTTGAAATGGGCACTATTTAACTGGCTACTCAATACTGCCCCTTGCAGCCATAACAGGTTAAGGAGAAGTATATCTTTAATTATATGCATAAGTTGTATCTTTTATCAAAGTTTATGATGAGTATTTCTGTAAATTGATGTGGCTCTCTGCAAATTCGCCGGATGTTTTCGAGGCACAACATTACTGAACATAACGCACCAATGTAAACTGAGATTTTTGGATATAAATATGAACTATATCGAACAAAACATACATGTATTGTGTAACATGAAGTCCTATGAGTGCCATCTGATGAAGATCATCAAAGGTTAGTGATTAATTGATCTCTATTTCTGCTTTTTGTGACTCCTCTCTTTGGCTGGAAAATGGCTGTATGCTTTTCTGTGACTTGGCGCTGACCTAACATAATCAAATGGTGTGCTTTCGCTGTAAAGCCTTTTTGAAATCGGACACGATGGCTAGATGGCCTTTTCTCAATAGGGGGTGCTGTTTTCACTTTGTAAAAATTTCGTTCCCAAATTAAACTGCCTCGTACTCAATTCTTGCTCGTACAATATGCATATTATTATTACTATTGGATAGAAAACACTCTCTAGTTTCTAAAACCGTTTGAATTATATCTGTGAGTAAAACAGAACTCAAGTTGGAGCAAACTTCCTGTCAGGAAGTGAGAAATCTGAAATCAGGCAGTCTGTTCTAGGGTCAGTTTATTAATTTGCATGTATTCTATTGGTCGACATGCACTGCATACGCCTTCCCCTAGATGTCAGCAAGTAGTGAGAATTGGAATGGAGTTGCTAGGCAGATCTGAGGCCATATAAAGGGTCTGGGTACGTGGGGTACACTCTTTTCAACATTCGCCATGACGCAAGACAGACCTCAGGATGGCGTTCTGGAAAGCTATTGTTATAGGCCTTAGATATATCCGGCTCTGATTTTATTCGATATAGGTGTTAAAGACATCATAATGTAGTTATTTTAAACCGAGTTATATCAGTTTATATCAGTATATTGCGATTTTCGGATATTTCTTTGTGCTGCGTTATAGTGAGTTGGGCACGTCTTCGCCACATGGCTAATGTTTACTGCTAATTCCAAAGTTGAAGGCGACAATCTACAACCGAGCAACGATTCTTCTGGACAAAGGACAACTTGCCCAAGATTCTGATGGAAGCTCATCAAAAAGTAAGAACTATTTATGATGTTAATTCGTTGTTCTGTTGAAAAATGTCAAACTACTATTCCGGCATTAATTTCGGTGCGGTCTCGCTTTAACGCACGCTGTATGTCGTAGTAACGTTAATTTTAAAAATCTAACACAGCGGTTGCATTAAGAACTAATGTATCTTTCATTTGCTGTCCAACCTGTATTTTTTAGTCAAGTTTATGATTAGTTACTGATTAGATTAGGTGCCTCTCCCAAGATTTCTCCCGACATTTTGTTGGCAGCTTGGCTACTTTTCTCATTGTATAACCACGATTTGTGCCGCTAAATATGCACATTTTCGAACAAACTCTATATGTATTGTGTAATATGATGTTATAGGACTGTCATCTGAAGAAGTTTGAGAAGGTTAGTGAAAAAATTAATATATTTTGCTGGTTTATTCGTTATCGCTATTGTTGGCTTGAATCAATGCTGTTGTGTGGTTGGCTATTGTAGTAAGCTAATATAATGCTATATTGTGTTTTCGCTGTAAAACACTTAAAAAATCTGAAATATTGGCTGGATTCACAAGATCTTTGTCTTTCATTTGCTGTACGCTGTGTATTTTTCAAAATGTTTTATGATGAGTATTTAGGTAATTCACGTTGGTCTCTGTAGTTATTCTAGTTGCTTTGGTGAGAGTTGTGATGGTGGCTGCAATGTAAAACTATGATTTATACCTGAAATATGCACATTTTTCTAACAAAACATATGCTATACAATAAATATGTTATCAGACTGTCATCTGATGAAGTTGTTTCTTGGTTAGTGACTATTTATATCTTTATTTGGTCGAATTTGTGATAGCTACCTATGCAGGAAAAAAATGGTGGGAAAAAAAAGTTGTGTCTTTTGCTATCGTGGTTAGCTAATAGAAATACATATTGTGTCTTCCCTGTAAAACATTTTAAAAATCAGAAATGATGGCTGGATTCACAAGATGTGTATCTTTCATCTGGTGTCTTGGACTTGTGATTTAATGATATTTAGATGCTAGTATTTACTTGTGGCGCTATGCTAGGCTATGCTAGTCAGCTTTTTTACTGATGAGGGTGCTCCCGGATCCGGGATTGTGACCAAGTAGAAGTTAACAAGAAGTTAAGCTTTAATTTGGTGTATTGCACTTGTGATTGTATGAAAGTTAAATATTTTTTAGAAATGAATGAATTTCGCGCTCTGCCATTAAAGTGGATGTTGGCTAGGGGTTCCGCTAGCCTAGCCTTAAGTAACAGAACATGTAATTATCGTTTCAATGCTTTTTTCTGCAAAAAGGGGGTAAACTGCGTTTGCGTTTAGCCTCCACAAAATCACTGCTCTTGATCTTTTCATATCATAACAAACTTTAATTCTGGATCATTTGTTTTGAAATGTCTCTCAGATTGATGAGAGAATGGCTAGACTGATGTTATTGAAAGTACATCTGTCAATCTGTCTAGTAGGGAGTATTTCTCATCCCTTTTCACCTAATGCTGCTCATAGATGATGTTTGTCATGCCTGCTCCCGCTTCCCCTCCCTGGCGCTCAAGGGCGCCAGGCTACCCATCTTTACACGCACCTGTCACCATTATTACACGCAGCAGCGGTCATTGGACACACCTGGACTCGTTCACGTGGCTGATTGTATATTTGTCTGTTCCTTGGTGGTGTTCCTGACCAGACTCTGTTCCTGTTCTGTTTCATGTCCGTCAGTTATTAAACCTTCACTCCCTGTACCTGCTTCTCATCTCCTGCGTCGATCCTTTCAGAATGCGGTCACCATTACAAGAAGCATCAGGGAGTTTTTATGGTTTTGTTTTGTTGGTGACATCAGACCTGGGGGGCGCCGTTGATGGAACCGGGGGTGCCTAAGCTGGCTCATCGGGCTGTCATGCCCTAGCTGGCTCAAGAGGTTTCCTTGCCCCGGTTGGCTCGGCAGGCTCTCATCCCACGTCATGCTTCAGCTGGCTCATTGGGCTCCTATGCCTCAGCCGGCCCATGAGTTTTTTGGTTTTGTTGGTGACGTCGGGCTTGGATTCCGCCGCCGATGGAACCAGAGGTGACTAAGCTGGCTCGTCGGGCTGTCATGCCCTAGCTGGCTCGAGGGGTTTCCTTGCCCCAATTGGCTCGGCAGGTTCCCATCTCACGTCATGCTTCAGCTGGCCCATGGGGCTTCTACGCCGCAGCGGGATCGTCAGGCTGTCACGCCTCGGCCCGTCCGGCTCACTTAGGTGGGACGCTGGCGCCCCTAGAGGGGGGGATACTGTCATGCATGCACCCGCTCCCCCTCCCTGGCGCTCGAGGGCGCCAAGCTACCCGTCTTTACACGCACCTGGCACCATCATTACGCGCAGCAGCGCTCGTTGGATTCACCTGGACTCCTTGACGTGGCTGATTGCCCCTGTATATCTGTCTGTTCCTCGGTGGTGTTCCCTTTGTCCGCGTTAATTCTTGTAATGTGTTCCTGTCCAGACGCTGTCCCTGTTCTGTTTCATGTCCGTCAGCTATTAAACCTTCACCCCTGTACCTGCTTCTCATCTCCTGAGTCGATCTTTTCAATGTTGTTTGAAACTTTACTTTCATTTAATTGAGTGCGGTCAGTACTTGTGGTCAGTAGATGTGTGGTCAGTAGTTGTGTGGTTTTGGGCAGTAGTTGTGGGCAGTAGTTGTGGGCAGTATTTATGGTCAGTAGTTGTGTGGTTCAGTAAATGTGTGGTCACTAGTTGTGGTCAGGGATTGTGGTCAGTAGTTTGGGTCAGTAGTTGTGGTCAGTAGTTGTGGTCAGTATTTGTGTGGTTCAGTAGTTGATAGTTGTGCTATTATTGTCAGTAGTTGTGGTCAGTAGTTGTAGTCAGTAGTTGTGGGCATTAGTGGTCAGTAGTTGTGGTCCATTTTTTTGTGTGGTTGTGGTCAGTAGTTGTGTGATTGTGCTCTGTAGTTGTGTTCAGAAGTTGTGTTCAGAAGTTGTGTTCAGTATTTGTGTTCAGTATTTGTGGTCAGTAGTTGTGGTCAGTATTGTGTGGTTGTGGTCAGTAGTTGTGTGGTTCAGTCATTGTGTGGTTGTGATCAGTGTCTAAACTACAGTTGTTGGGTGTAAAAACTGAAAGACGTGATGAGAAGTGATTGGGTGAAATATTAATTGAGTGTATCAACGTACAGCCCGCCCTTATCTACAGACAGGCAAATTAGCCAGTTGAGTTATTTATAGCATGGGGCACCATCCTGAGAAGGAGGACAAAGCTAGTGAGCATCTTCTCTGTAGCATTCCAGGTCGTCCAGACCGGGGAAGCATTAGAAATCTTAGCACTAGCCGTTCGGTTCAAAACAGATTCACAAATCATGGGAATTTGTCTTATGCTAAAGATATTGTCTCCCTCCAAGGCATGTGTTGCTAGGCAACAGTGGCCTTGGCAGGCCTGCTCCCTTCATGGCTAAAGCCAGTGTGAGAAACATGCTAGCAAATGTTTGTGCTATGAAACTAAATAAATAGTGAACTCTGACCCACACAACTTCTTTGATTGGTTCCTGATAGTGTTGTTGGACAAAGCAAGGAAAGTGAACTTCAAAAATGTTTTCAAAATGGAATTTGCAGGTGTTGTCGGTGAGTAATGAATCTGCTAACTTCTGACATGACTTACTGCATCTTTAGTGAAAGCAGTTGATGGGTTACTAAAACAGCTCTACCAATTGATTGGTTAAAGTTGTCTGACTTGTTGGGGGAGTGGTCAAAAGGCCAGTTGTGATAAAAAAAAAAATGCCTTTACTAAAACAGCAGTGTCGTTAGATTGGTAACAGATAATTCTGTTCCAATTTCAGATTTGAAAAGCAGGGAAGTAGACCAAGATGTCATACCCTAAATGTTTGTCTAAGTTGTTGGCAAAGTGGTAAAGTAGATGATTTGTGTCAAAAGTTGCATTGACAGTGAATGGAATGTCGAAAGTGATGATGTCACAATGGGGCCGTTAGAATGTTGAGGAAATCTCTTGAAAGTGGATGGATGACAAAAAAGAAGACAAAAAGTTTCATAGTTTAAAAAGTATGAAATATATCCAAAAGTTGGATACAAGTGTAATGAATACTCAGGGAGAAAAGTGTGTAGATTCACACGCAGAGCACGGCAGTTGTTTATTAAGCCTTCGCAGAAGGCAGGAATTGTGGTCACAGGCAGGCATTGGTCAAACGCAGGCAGGCATTGGTCAAACGCAGGCAGGCAACGGTCAAACGCAGGCAGGCAACGGTCAAACGCAGGCAGGCAACGGTCAAACGCAGGCAGGCAACGGTCAAACGCAGGCAGTGCAACGGTCAAACGCAGGCAGGCAACGGTCAAACGCAGGCAGGCAACGGTCAAACGCAGGCAGGCAACGGTCAAACGCAGGCAGGCAACGGTCAAACGCAGGCAGGCAACGGTCAAACGCAGGCAGGCAACGGTCAAACGCAGGCAGGCAGTCAAACACAAACAATACCTCACAAGCATACAAACAGAAAAAACTAAACTAAATAGGGAGCTGATGAGACCAGGTGAGAAACGAACACAGGTGAAATCTATGAACAGAAATAAAAGACAGGGCTACGTTCCAGAACACAAAGAAAAAGAACAAGGTTGACTAAGAAAAGAAAAGCAGAACCTTACAACAAGCAACTCAGTCCAGACCAGTCTGCATGTTTTAAAGTTTGAACGACATGTTCGAGCTTAGATGGAGCTTAGATGGTGTAAGAGGAGTAGCGTACTAAAGACAAATTATAAGAAGAAGACGTTTGTTGAAGATTTTAAGTGGGGGACTCTTGCTTAACTAGCTGAAACAAGCCATCTGCATTCATGCTTCTAGTCATTTCTGCTCGCTCTCTGACCGACCAGAATAACAACAATACACAGCCTTTTGCGTTTTTTTGTCGTGGCGTTGCCAACCCAATAGCCTGGGTGCCAGTCTGTTTCTGCTAACATTCCACTCCTTGCGTCTCATATGCCATGTTTAGAGTGGAATGTTAACAGAAACAGACTGGTACCCAGGCTACCAACCCACCTGTCTATTGGCAATCATCATCACATCACAGTGTGTTAACGTACCGTGGTATGGGCCAAGTACAAACAAATGATTTTCATTGATTCATCATTTCAATTATTTTGGAAAGGGCAATGTTTTATTTCATTTTCACTTCATGCTTATGGTAACGCAGGGGCTAGGCTGAGCTGAGCTAAGCTGAGGTAATTGGCTGATTGGATTGCTTGGGTCTCCTGATCTGATCTATTGCCATGTTGTGCAAGGCTAGTGGGACTGCAGTACTATAGTCTTCAGTCATTTACCGTCCAAAAAACACTCACTCGTACCATGGTTGGTAACAGGCACACACACTCACTATCTCTTTCCCAATATGAAATATTGAGATGGGATTCGAGAGGATTTAAAAATAGCCCCTGTGCAGTCCTCTCAGCGCTGACGCCAAGCCGCGTGGTGAGAATACCACCGCCCGCTGCAGCGTGCTGCACTGCATGGCCCACAGGACCAGACAGAAAACAACCTGCCTCTTCTCTCTGTCTATCTTTCTCTCTTTCCTCCTCCACTCTCCCTCGTTGTTTTCCTCCCTCTCTCTCTCTCTCTCTGTCCCTCCCCACCCACACACAGGCATTTCCTCTTTTCCTCTTTCACTTTCCGTCTCTCACTCGCTCCTCCCATGAAAACATGTTTGAGTAGAAAACTTGATTTGGATGCAGTAGAATGCGGAGGACTCAAATATTTTGGAGACCACGCGGATGCTTTGACTGGGGAGGCATGATGACTTATCATGGACACACACTCAAACACACACACGCACACTCAAACACACGCGCACGCACGCACACACACACACACACACACACACACACACTCGCACGCACACACACACACACAGTGTGTCATGTTAAACAGGTCTATGTTGGCCTAGGTTGACCAGCCAGGTCACCCGTGATACAAGTCAGTATTTGACATCCATCCATGTCTGAGGACGTCAGGGGATGGCATAGAAACCGACCACTAGGGGGGAAACAGTGAGCGCTGTTATCTTCAAGTAGGTTTCGGTTTTGCTAGAGCGTTGTGGACGGCGATAACAGATTGGTGTAAGCATCTGGCTCTTATTCCAAAGGTTGAGATCCAGCAATAGAAAGTTAGTTTTATTTTAAGCCTATCTCATTCCTTAACCCTAACCCTCATTCCTTAACCCTTGATTTCAGAGGTAATGCCTAAACTTCACCTTAAACACGTTCGAAATTTGACATTTGAGGAACATCGATGAATATCTCATTCTGACGTGAGACTGTGAGAGCTGGTTGAGATTGACTGTGTGTGTGCGCTGTGCCCCAGTGCCAGCTCCTTGGGTAAGTGATGATAGTAACAGCCATTTAACAGCCAGGCAGCTATAAAAATAGCCAGAGATAAGAGAAGACGGTAATGTAAGCTACTGCTGCTGGGGAAAAACAAATGATGTCCTCACACTTTCCCTTCCTTGTTCTCTCTTTCTCTCTCTGTAGAGAATTTACATTTCTGTCTTCCAGTCTGCCACATCATTGAATCCCAAATTGTTTACTTACAAATCTAATCATATTCTCTCTCTCTCTCTCTCTCTCTCTCTCTCTCTCTCTCTCTCTCTCTCTCTCTCTCTCTCTCTCTCTCTCTCTCTTTCTCTCTCTCTCTCTCTCTTTCTCTCTCTTCTTCCTTCCTTCCCTCCCGCCTCCGTCCCTTCCAGGGGTATGGTGTGCTTCGGCGCTGGAGGTGTCAGTGGGGAAGGTGCCCTTCATGGAGGCAATGAACGGCAGCACAGTGCTGTTACCCTGCACCTACTCCAGCTGCATCGGCATCAAGAACCTCTACTTCAACTGGCAATACAACGACAACGGCACCTTGATGAAGGCAAGACACCGACTGAGAGGAGTTATCTCCGTCACTAACACCCCCTCAATGAGCAATTTGACCTCCCACTCATATCTCAACACCTCTCCCCCTCACCTCTGTTCGCCACCTCTTTCCCCCTCTCCTTCTCCCTCCTCTTCTCCCCCTCCCTCTCCCACTCCTTCTCACCTCTTCCTCTCCTTCTCCCCTCTCCCCCTCCCTATTCCTCTCCAGCTGTGTGAGGCAGTGATCCCTGTAGAAGGTGTGGAACCACGGGTGCAGGTGTACCACGAGCGGATAGAGTTTGTGGGCAGCAGTAAGCACAACAACATCTCCATCCTGCTGTTCAACGTGACCTTCGAGGACGAGGGAGAGTACACCTGTTTCGCCCGGAATCCCAAGGAGAAGCATCGCAACCATAGCGCCATCTTCACCCTGTTCGTGGTAGATGAGTGTAAGGCACTGCACCCTCCCTTGACTGCATAGAACATACTCAGTGACGACATGTTCATCATTTAGGTTGAGGCCACCCGGTCACCAGTCGTTTTGATGCCTTCAGGTGGAAGTAGGGGCAAATATCTGATTCCTTTGTCATGTGTCTAAGTTTCACATTGTATAATTAAGCAATGAGGCACGAGGGGGTGTGGTATATGGCCAATATTCCACGGCTAAGGGTTGTTCTTAGGCAAGACGCATCGTGGAGTGCCTGGACACAGCCCTTAGCCGTGGTATATTGGCCATATATCACAAACCCCTGAGGTGCCTTATTGCTATTTGAAACAGGTTACCAACGTAATTAGACCAGTAAAAATAAATGTTTTGTCATACCCCGTGGCATACGGTCTGATATACCACGGCTGTCGGGCTAATCAGCATTCAGGACTGGAACTACACAGTTTATAATTAATCAATAAGGCATGAGCAGGTGTGGTATATGGCCAATATACCACGGCTGTCGGTGTCACGTTCCTGACCTGTTTTCTGTTGTTTGGTATGTGTTTAATTGGTCAGGGCGTGAGTTTGGGTGGGTAGTCTATGTTATGTGTTTTCTATGTTGGGTTAATGGGTTGCCTGGTATGGCTCTCAATTAGAGGCAGGTGTTTGGCGTTTCCTCTGATTGAGAGTCATATTAAGGTAGGTTGTTCTCACTGTTTGTTTGTGGGTGATTGTTCCTGTGTCAGTGTATTCCACATGGGACTGTTTCGTTTGTCCGTTCGTTTAAGGTAGTCTGTTCCTGTTCTTGCGTCCTTCGTCTATATGTAAGTTCGTTTGTTTCAGGTCTGTTGCCTTCGTTTATTGTTTTGTAGTTTGTTCTAGTGTTTTGTCAGTGTTTCGTCTGTTTGTATAAAGTCAGTATGTATTCATCACCCGCTGCGCCTTGGTCCGTTAATACACCACCAGACGAACGTTACAGTCGGGCTAATCAGCATTCAGGACTGGAACTACACAGTTTATAATTAATCAATAAGGCATGAGGAGGTGTGGTATATGGCCAATATACCACGGCTAAGGCCTGTTCTTTCGCACGACGCAACGCTCAAACCACCCAGTATATAATGGCTCAATAATACCCTGATATCAGTTCCATGGTCAAGTGTTATGTTGCAGCATGATCTATGTATTGTTATTATACACTAGAATCAATTCCTTGGAGGTAAAAGCTATATGGAAATGTATCATGTCTCCTGATGAGCGGATCAATCGATCACCGAGCGCTATGGTTGTGAGGCTGACCACACCATCTCTATCCTTCCCTCCTTCTCTCTCTTCGTTGCCTGGTACAAGATGTTTGCCGATTGGTTTTTCTTCAATGTTTACAGATTCACCTTTGACATAATGTCAAAGATCTGAGTCAAATGACTTCTTCATATTCTCCTAGAACGTACGCCTGACTATCATTATAGGGAAACAGCTGAGTACTCATCTTACAGAGAACCCTCTCTTCCTCTCACCATCCCATCACATTCCTCTCCCCAGTGAAAGTGGTTGACAATACCGTAACCACCATCATCGTGTCTGTCGTGGGCGGAGTCATTGGCTTGATCATCATTGTCATGGTGACAAAGACTGTGGTGCTCCTCATCCTAAAAAAGTCTGCGGAGAAGAAGTAAGTGATGACAACTCAGTTGCATAAGTGATGACAACTCAGTTGCATAAGTGATGACAACTCAGTTGCATAAGTGATGACAACTCAGGTGTATAAGTGATGGCAGAGTATACAGTTAGTATGTATTATGTGAGTGTGTGCAGCTGCAAAAAAAAAAACATTTCAGATACAGAGATAGCGCACACAGGCTGGGAGCAGCCACAGAGTGGCTCCCGTTGAGCTGTTTGGGAGTTAACTGCCTTGCTCAAGGGCATCTGAGATATTAATGCCAGCAACCCTCTGGTTGCCAGCTCACCCCCTTCACATTTTTCCCGTCAGCGCTGGGATTCGAACCGACAGCCCTTCGGCTACCACCTCCCCCCTTTGAAACTGTCACGGAACATTGGTATGCATGCCTTTATCAACATTTCTTTACTTGCCTTTTGTTCCTCACACTGACTCTCACACTGACTCTCTCTCTCTCTCTCTCTCTCTCTCTCTCTCTCTCTCTCTCTCTCTCTCTCTCTGTCCTCTCTCTCTCTCTCTCTCTCTCTCTCTCTATCTCTTTCTCTCTCTCTCTCTCTCTGTATCTCTCTCTGTCCTCTCTCTCTGTCCTCTCTCTCTCTCTCTCTCTCTCTCTCTCTCTCTCTCTCTCTCTCTCTCTCTCTCTCTCTCTCTCTCTCTCTCTCTCTCTCTCTCTCTCTCTCTCTCTCTCTCTCTCTCTCTCTCTCTCTCTCTGTCCTCTCTCTCTCTCTCTCTCTCTCTCTCTCTATCTCTTTCTCTCTCTCTCTCTCTGTATCTCTCTCTGTCCTCTCTCTCTGTCCTCTCTCTCTCTCTCTCTATCTCTTTCTCTCTCTCTCTCTCTCTCTGTCTCTCTCTCTCTGTCCTCTCTCTCTCTCTCTCTATCTCTTTCTCTCTCTCTCTCTCTCTCTCTCTCTCTCTCTCTCTCTCTCTCTCTCTCTCTCTCTCTCTCTCTCTCTCTCTCTCTCTCTCTCTCTCTCTCTCAGTAAAGAGTGCCTTGTGAGCTCAGGACAGGACAACACAGACAATGGACTCAACGCAGCCAAAGCGGACAACAAAGCCACACCGAAGGCATGAAACATATACACCTGTGTGTATGTACATTTATGTCTGTACATGTATACATGTACACATGCAAATATATTGCACAGACATAGAAAGAAAGCTATTATCAATGGACTGTTTTATCTTTATCTAATGACACAAGTATGACATGAACCAATGTGAAATCATATGTCATATGAGTATTTTCAATTGCGCTTGAGATTTGGGGAACTTGATAGGTGATCAGGGCTGGATCAGACACACTCCAATGACACACCTTATATATTGTGTATTCAGATTGGGGCTTTACTGCAGCATTTATCTGAGTCAGCTCAACGTCTATTTACTGGACAAGCATTTCTGGAATCCACATCGACGTCTCACCAGTTACTCATTCATGTACACGACGTAAAAACAGAAGATTGACGTCCTGGGGGCCGAGCTGAGCATTTTCCGCTAGATTTAAGGTTAGGGTTAGACATAAGGTTAACAGTGTAATTAAGGTCAGGGTTAAGGTTAGGTTTAAACCAGAGGAGGCTGGTGGGAGGAGCTATAGGAGGACAGGCTCATTGTAATGGCTGAAAGGAGTAAAACGTGGTTTCCATATGTTTCATTTTTTGATACCTTCCCATTTATTCCAGTCCAGTCATTACAATAAGCCCGTCCTCCTATAGCTCCTCCCACCAGCCTCCTCTGGTTTAAAATCACATTTTAAGACTTTGTGGCTTGGCCAGAAGTGACCACCCTGCAGAACTGTCTCCAGGACAAGATTCAATAAATGGCAACCTGCATAAGAACACAAACACACACAGAGTAACTCCCATACTGTCAAGTTTTACTAACTGCCATTTTGTATATCTATAACAGCTCAGTATATTCGGACCATCTCTACAGCTCTTTTGATTACGAGCCATGTTTAAGGTTGCCTACTGCCCAATGGAGATTCTTTATACTCTCTGCAAACCTTTTACAGGGAGCAAACAGCTTCCCTCCTTTTAACTATAAGGAACGTTTACAGTCCATTTTTGATGCAGAACAAATTTCATACAGTATCAATTGTGCCTATTCCATAGGACATACAGTAACTGAAAGATGTTATCAGCAACACTGTTATTGAGGTCAAGGCTCTTTATTAGATCTGCATACTGTACCCAAATACTGTTCAGAAGCTTTGGAAGGCAAGGCAGTGGCCTGGTTATGAGGACTATGTCACTGCGGAGGAAAGGAATGTGATAAAGGAGAAGAGGAAGAAGGGAGCCATTGGAGTGTGTATTAGATCCAGCCCAGAAATGGTTTGATTCATTTTTGCTTTAGATAAAACACATGTGCCTGTTTTCACTTCCCGCTCCCTTCGCTTTTAGGGAGCCTTAAAACCGCTGTGAAAAACACACAACAACAAAAAAAAAAACACACAAAAATACGGAAATACTATGAAGAACAAGATCTAAACTAAAGACAATTCCCAGAAACCCATGTCCCTATAAAAACGAATTCAAGTGTATGATGCCGCTTCTAACGAATAACAAATGCGTTTTTTTTAGCATGTGAATGTTGCTTATATATGAAACACGTCCAAACCCCGGGAAAGACTGCAGCCTAGTGTAGGACTAACATGTTAATGTGGCTATTGGCCTAATACAGGATAACGGCCCCCGACTTCAACAGTGCAAAGCATTGTATTGAGGACTCTGATGCCAACTACCAAGCAGGCTCATCATCAATGCCCCTTGACCTTGTGTTCCGTATTCAAATCAGTCACCGTATGAACCACAGTTCCCTCTACTGATGTGCGTGATTATTTTATGAATACCCATTGTTGTTGGTTGTTCCCCAAAATAGAGACAGCTGTGGGAATTTGAGCTACGGACCGCAATGACTCAAAGATCCTTTGAGTGACAATCAAAGCATTCCCCTTAGGACACTGTCCCCTCGAGAATGAACGGCATCGTGCCTCGTTGATGAAAATCATGCAATTCTCAAAGCGATAATATTCCACGACAAAACGAGGCAAAGCCATAACATATCTGTGGAAATGCATTCATTTCAAACCTGTTTCTAAGGCAAATGTGTTATTGGTTGGTCCACGTTTGTTCAAATTCAGAGATGCCACTTGAAACGACGGCCACACCTCTCTACGTCTTTTTGAGTATTAAGTATCATTGTAGTCGCGGAGCTAGGACTATACATGAATGTCCACTTCATAGGGTTTACTCATCTGAGATGGAGATGGAATAGGCCCCTCCTTCTCCTCTCCACACCTCTCCTCGCCCTGAGATCATACAATGTGCAGGGGTTTAGGGAGAGGGTGGTGCTGTAGACTTAGGAGGGGTATTGTAGGCACTTTACTAATATAGGGTATCCTTATGAACATCTGGAATGTGGTGGATGTGAGGAATAGAGAGAGGTGTGCTCGTAGACTTTGCAGGTAGGGTGACGGTTGCCCGGGTTGATTGTAACCAGATTGTGTGTGGTGATAGCGAGATAAAGAGTTTGAGATGGACAACTAGTCTGTCCGGGCATAATCCGTTCTAGACCTCCCTTCTTCTATTCCCTCACCGTGTTGAGGTCAGCACCTTTGGAAAGGTCTTCCTTATCACTTGACCTGCAGTACCTTTTTTTGTCTTACCAAGGGGCCCTGGTGACGTGGAGAGCCGGTGAATGCTTTCAGACAGAGCACTGCCATACCCATTTCCCATTGTTGGGATTTGAATCCTATAGGATCAGTTGATGGATGCACTAGTGGCACTGGACTTACTTCTTGCCAAGTAATGTCTTAGCTTTAGAGAGCACAAGGTAGCATACGTGATATAGCAACGACATTTCAGCGGGTTCTTGCAGAATCACGTATCACCTTGTTCACTATTTAACCGCCACTGTGGTTTCCATATTCCATTCATACATACCTATGTTTAATAGAAGCAATGAGGTCGACAACTTGAATTTGCTATTGTGGTAGTGAAACAGCTCGTGAATCCGCTCATGGATCTAGATATTGGGTACGGTGCTTGCTCTATGCACTGATGTACCAACTGTTTGTGATTATGTGGTCCATGGTGGTTCTTCTGTCCATTGTGGTACCCCGTAGAAAACCAGAAACACACAGAATCATGCACACACACCCACACACACACACACACAATATTGGTTCCACATGAAGTCAGTGAACCGTTACTCCTTTGACATTGGAGGAAAAGCACCAAAGCCTGCCTCTGGGAGAAAAGCAATACTGTTCAGTTGATCCTTGTCTGTCAGTGTCTTTGTATAGTCAAGCCTCTGTTGGTGTATTCAGAAGGATCATGTCGATGAAGAAAATGATCCATACGGCTAGTTACTGCGTTTGTATCTTGTTTTTAGCAGATTCATTTTCCCTTCTGTAACTTTAATCAGATCTGAGAATGTCCAAAAATACCATCGGCATTTCAAGCCTTGTGTGTTACTAAGTGCAGAGTTATCGTTCACTGTTTCAGTATCTCTCGAAGAACACTGTCTGTTCAAGCCCCTCAGTGTGTTCAGATCCGCAAGCTCTGCGCTCGACTAGCCACGTCTGAGCTGAGATCCACAAGCTCTGAGCTTGACTGTGCGTGCCTGAGCTGTGGGGTGCAGCAGTGAGCATGCCCAATGTAGTGCTGCTCTAGTGGTAGTCGCATAGCCGCAGTGATGCATTGTGGATCGCATGTTATGATAGACTAAAAGCTGCAATCAGCTCAAGTCTGCATCGCCGTGGCAGATCCACACGACTCACCCTGAGAGCCGATGTCTCAGGCAACACAGACTAACAGCATGGTTGGTAGTATTATGAGTACTGTTATAGCACAGTCTAATTAAGCATCATTTGATACACTCTCATCACACTTGCACAACCTTGAAATTCAACACATTATGTCATGTGAATGTTCTGCAACTCAAACAAGAACCAATTTCTACCAAAGCATTGTAGATTACATTGCCACAAGGTATATTTATCCAATATAAAGATCGACAATGACAGTCAGGGGACAGAAATAGAAATATATCCACTCAGTCCTAACATTGTCTGCTTCGTATATAGTAGATGTAAGAATCATCTGATTTGATACTAATATGGGTTTCCTGTGGCCCACTGCCGGAGCGACTCCTACTCACACTGCCAAGCCAAGAGTTTGTGAAGTCTGCTCTCTGCTTCCCACATTCCAGTGCAGAGAACACCCACTGTTCCAACCTGCAGTATACTGTACAGAACGGTACAGGTCCCCTGGCCAAACTGCATTTTAAAACACCTTTTCTATGGGCTCAGTTGTGCGCTGTTTTAGCCCACCGAGGCCAAGTGAAACAAACAAGCAAAATAAGTATATATTTGAATCCTTACTACAATGTGCATTTGTAGCCAACTCAAGCTACCCACAGCACAGTTTACTCCTTACTTAAATAGATATGACTTTTACTCTGAGCTCACAGGTAGCCAGGTTACTGCCTGTAGAATCACAACACACACCTATAGGTGTACACAGTTTTTACCCATCATCCTCTACTCCAAGGAGCTGTCCAGGGTTCTGAGGAGGAGCTGTTTTCACTCCCTCACTGGCCTCACCCACGGCGTTACTGTCTGTGGGTAGTAGTCACTACACGGCCAGGCTTGAATGGACTCAAGTGGCAATATCATCCTAACTGATGACTAAGTACACTACATTTGCTATTTGTTATTGGGGTTAAAGAGTGCTGTACTTCCGTAATGTCTTGCTAAATTGTAACGACCACTGTCAAGCCCAAGCTGAGTATGAGGGCTAATGTGGCTCGTGCTGAAGAAAACAGCTCGCCCTCTTACCCACCAAACATACTCACCCACTTACTGTGAGGCAGTCGATGGCTGACCCAACTCAACTCCCTCGGTCTCCAACACGATGCTTCGTTTAATGTGCAACTCCTCTTAATATGTCTCTGTAATAATGTCCCACATTCTCCCCTCTCATAACTATGCACTTCAATCGTTTTTTTCTCTGGATTGTAGAAAACAAGTATACATATATATATATATGAAATAAAGGTTTGCATAAAAGGAGTTATTGTAGTATTTGTGTCTGTCTGTTGCTGAGGCTGTGGAGTAACTTTACTGGCACTACTGTCTTGTAACTTCCCCATATAGCCAACAGGATGACTCAGGCTTACATGTCATGAATACAGGGTTTAGGCATTACAATCACACACTTCCGAGACATCCAATTACTCAAAGTTCATCCCAATCTGATCATTTATTTAACACAGGCATCCCTTTATAAAACATACCAACAACACGTGCAAGACAGACATTCTGATCTTACACAGACAACAACTTCTGCGTCGTATACAATATGTACAGCTATACAAAGAAAGGAAATCTCTATACAAAGAAAGGAAATCACAATATCTTAAAAAAACACACGTCATTAATCAGAACCTTGCACATGTGCATATTGTAGGGATTATTCCAATTGCACACTGGAAATCTATTGGCACACTGTGAATAGGTCTGACCACCTGAAAGTGCACAAGTGAATCCACGATGGGATCTACAGCACGGTATTTCGAGGAGACTAATAACCCCTCCATTGAGGTTCACGTCACGTCACAGCACCATACTCATTTAACATTTGGTAAAAATGCAATTTTCAACTGCATGGCACATAAACTTTACCTACATATATTTTCATGAAGACATTTCACCCATGGACAGTTGGGTGAACATGTTGAACATTGTGCAGTGCGTTTCAATACCCACGTGAAGACGTGGTCACATTACCACGTTACATTTATAAACGTGGTCAGGCACAGCGTGCATGGCTGTCTTCTCGCAACCTCATTGACAGAAAAGACGACAGAGGCACTTGGTGAGAGTCCTGTCTCAAGTGCTCAGCCATGTGAAAAGCCCAGGCTTCGTCCCAAATGGCCCCCTATTCCCTTGATAGTGCACCACTTTCACCCGCAGGGTTCTGATCAAAAATCGTGCACTTTAAAAGGCAATAGGGTGCCATATGGGACGGGGGCCCAGACCGACTGTCTTCTTAAGCGACCGTTTTACACTGCCACGTTAGTGGCCCCTGAGATACCTAAAAATGGCACAAGCCACACCGTGAATAACCTGTAGTAAAGAAGGAGTGTTGTGTGTGTCCGTGTGTGTTTGCGTCCGTGCACTTTTGTGCATATCTGATAGTGCGGGCATGTGTGTGTGTGTTGGTTTGAGTTATGTATTGTTGTAGGGGTTTTAAATTGCACTTTGAAGAGGATTCCTCTTCTATTCCCATGAGCTCTACGTAGATCCGCTGAAATCAGGGAGCCCAAAGCAATAGAGCATCTTGGTCATGGTTTGAGGCTTCAAGGGTTTTTCTAGAACAATAAAGTACACAAGTACACATCAAACCATTACATTGTGTAAAAGACACTATTATTCGTCTTCATTTCCAGGGCAGCAGCATACCTCATCTAGACTTTACATAGAACAAAGTGCAAAGAAACACTATTAAAATGCACTAGTTCCTTGCCTCTCCTGTGTGAGCAGACATATATACATACATACCTCCATGACAGTGTGGATCCAGTTGAGCATATCGTCCACGTTACAGTAGACCCCTGGTCGACCCTCTCTGGCACAGCCGACCCCCCAGCTCACCACCCCCACCAGCTGCCATTGTTCTGACAGGTACACAAGAGGACCACCACTGTCTCCCTACAACACGACCCAACAATTGCATAAGGTACACCGGAATTATGCACTATACACATATGGCAACTGCCAAAGTTGAGGGTGGATACTCTATAGAGTGTCATAAGGTCTTCCC
The DNA here is from genome assembly GCF_016432855.1 of Salvelinus namaycush. NCBI lineage: Eukaryota > Metazoa > Chordata > Actinopteri > Salmoniformes > Salmonidae > Salvelinus > Salvelinus namaycush. Next base: position 6,724,997 of record NC_052340.1, on the reverse strand, counting down.
GTTTTGATTTCTTACAGGGCGAGTCGTTGAGCGTACTCACGCCAAAATCTATCTTAGTTTCTCTTCTGTTTTTCTCAAAGCAAACATTCCACTTCTTACCTGACATGCGTCCACTTTGCCCTTCAGGTAACCAGCGCAAAGCATCCTGGGAGTAATTGAGGAACCGTAGACAGTGGGACTGGAGCACTGATCACTGTCTATAAGGGGAAGGGTAGCCTTCTGGAGGCCAGGAGACACTTTACCTGAGGTGACAGTGGGATGAGAAGGAGAAGAGAAGAAAGTGACTATTAATGACATTCTGTGAGAATCATTTTGAGTACATGTGCTTGTGACGAGGGTGAGAGAAAGGCAAGTTTTGTTTGCTGTGTGCTCACCCTTCTCCTCCAGGTAGCCCCAGCCTGTCACCGTCATAATGTCTCCTGCCTTCAGGCCCAGGTTCTTAGGGGGCAAACACACGGGCCGACGAGAGTCTGGTGGAGGAAACAGAACGTTAATGACATGTACTTCTTCATAAATAAATCACAGCCTACTCTCATTACAATAAATATACAGTATTTCCCTAGAGGGATGGCCCATGTTGCAAGACTCATTGAAATTGACAGTTTGATAAATTGGCCACTAGAGGTCAGAATCTACCATGAATGCATTCTCTCTTCCTGGAATCGAACTGCTTTCACAAGTAGATTTTTCCATATCGATATGTAGTGCTTTTAGCATTCATTTTTGAGAGTGCTGAGAAATGTTCTTCATGGTAAGTATATTTAAAACCAGAATAGGTGGATGTGGGGCATTTGTTATGTCTAGCCTTTGAGAAACCTGGAACTGTCCAGCAAATTCAGTACCACAGTCTGTGCATCCCTTAAACGTCGCGTCGGGCAAGTGACATACCTCCTACAGTGATGGGTTTGGTCAGCCTCATCATGGCCAGGTCGTAGTCATTGCGGGCTGCGTTGTAGCGTCCGTTCAGTATGATCCTGTCTACATACGAGCCTCCCAGGGTGCCCATGTAGGTCCTCCCAGACACCACCTGCCAGCGACTCAGCTCTTTCTTACTACTGTAGGACCAGGAGAGGTAAGAGGTACAGAGGTTAGCAGCAGGACCTCTGTCTCTAGATGCTTAAGCATAGTATACGATTGCATACTTTATGGGAGTTTCCACATTGGATGGTCAAAGTTAAATCGTTTATGTCTGGTTAAGCTAGCTGTAGATATCCAGAGTAGACACGCACACATTCTACAGTGTATATGATTTTACATTTGTGTAATTTAGCAGACAGCAATTAGGGTTAAGTGCCTTGCTCAAGGGCACATCAACAAATGTTTCACCTAGTTGGCTCGGGGATTCGAACCAGCAGCTTTCCAGTTACTTGCCCAACGCTCTTAACCGCTAGGCTACCCGCCACCCTATTGGGTGTCCAGTGGTACTGACCCAGAGAAGCAGTGCGCTGCTGTGATGACCCAGCCTGGTGACACCAGTGACCCTCCACAGGTGTGTTGTCCGTTCTGCTGCAGGCTCACCTGCCACGGCCACTCTTCTATAGACGCATCCACACCCCCCACGATACGGTCCGATCGCCCCCGCTCTCCACAGTCTGACACACACACAGGGGAAAGACCGTTTAGTCCACTGAAGAGTTTTGTAAAGTACTAAAGGTAGCATCACAGGAGTTGCCTTTTACGCGAAGGTAGTTTGGCGAGAAAATATAGAATTAGCAGTGGGGTAAAACGCAAATTAGAACTTTGGCAGTTAGCGTTGCTACCTGTCAGTTAAGTAACACACTCAATCTAGCACTGACCCTTTACAAAGTGGCTTGTTGCCTGGATACTGTCATGTTTGCCTGCACTCTCCATCACTGTCAGAGATGGAGATTGTAGTCCGAACCCATCTGTCTGTCTCTGTGTCTCAGTCTTTCTGTCGCGATCTCTTGTACAACTCAACACAACTTGGATGATGAATATCACTCAAGTCTTTTCCAAATGACCAGTCGGGTGGAAAGAGTGGGGGAGTCCAGTAAAGTGGGAGAGGAAGGTGACATAAAGTGCATTCGGAAAGTATTCAGACCCCTTGACTTTTTCCACATTTTGTTACGTTACAGCCTCATTCTAAAATGGATTAAATAGTTTATTTTCATATCATTTCACACAATATCCCATAATGACAAAGCAAAAAAATTTTTTTTACAAATGTATTACAAATAAAAAACTGAAATTTCACATTTACAGAAGTATTCAGACCCTTTACTCAGTACTTTGTTGAAACACCATTGGCAGCAATTATCCTCGAGTCTCCTTGGGTATGACTCTACAACCTTGGCACACCTGTATTTGGGGAGTTTCTCCCATTCTTCACTGCAGATCCTCTCAAGCTCTGTCAGATAAGATGGGGAGAATTGCTGCACAAATATTTTCAGGTCTCTCCAGAGATGTTTGATCGGGTTCAAGTCCGGGCTCTGGCTGGGCCACTCAAGGACATTCAGAGACTTGTCCTGAAGCCACTCCTGCGTTATATTGGCTGTGTGCTTAGGGTCGTTGTCCCGTTGGACGGTGAACCTTCACCCCAGTCTGAGGTCCTGAGAACTCTGGACCAGGTTTTCATCAAGGATCTCTGTACTTTTCTCCGTTCATCTTTTCCTCAATCCTGACTAGTCTCCCAGTCCCCGCCGCTGAAAAACATCCCCACAGCATGATGCTGCCACCGCCATGTTTGACTGTAGGAATGGTGCCAGGTTTCCTCCAGATGTGTCGCTTGGAAATCAGTCCAAAGAGTTCAACTTTGGCTTCATCAGACCAGAGAATTGTTTTTCCATGGTCTGAGAGTCCTTTAGGTGCCTTCTGGCAAACTCCAAGAGCGATGTGATGTGCCTTTTACTGAGGAGTGGCTTCCATCTGGTCACTCTACCATAAAGGCCTGATTGGTGAAATGCTGCAGAGATTGTTGTCCTACTGGAAGGTTCCACCATCTCCACAGAGGAACTCTGGAGCTCTGTCAGAGCGACCATCGGCTTCTTGGTGATCTCTCTGACCAAGGCCCTTCTCCCCTGATGTCTCAGTTTGTCCAGGCGGCCAGCTCCAGGAAGAGTCTTGGTGGTTCCAATTTTCTTCCATTTAAGAATGATGGAGGCCACTGTGTTCCTGGGGACCTTCAATGTTGCAGAAATTCCTTGGTACCCTTCCCCAGATCTGTGTCCCGACACAATCCTGTCTCCGAGTTCTATGGACAATTCCTTCAACCTCGTGGTTTAGTTTTTGCTCTGACATGCACTGTCAACTGTGGGACCTTGTATAGACAGGTGTGTGCCTTTCCAAATCATGTCCAATCAATTGAATTTACCACAAGTGAAACAGGATGCACCTGAACTCCATTTTCAGTCTCATAGCCTAAGGGTCTGAATACTTATGTAAATAAGGTATTTGCTTTTTATTTTCAATAAATGTGCAAAAATGGCTACAAACCTGTTTTCACTTTGTCGTTATGGAGTATTGTGTGTAGATTGTTGAGGAATTATTTTATTCAATCCATTTTAGAATATTGCTGTAACCCAGGGGTGGTCAACTCCAGTCCTCGAGGGCCTGAGAGGTGTCACTTTTTCCTCCATCCCTAGCAAACCCAGCTGATGAATCAAATTGCATTCTAAACTGAAGCTCCTGATTAGGTGATTATTGGAGTCAGGTGTGTGAGCTGGGGCAAAACTGTGGCACCAATCAGGCGCTCGAGGACAGGAATTGCCCACCCTTGCTGTAACGTAACATAAAGTCAAAGGGTCTGACTACTTTCCGAAAGCACTGCAGTGTGAGGCTGGGTATCAGAGGCAGAGGCAAGGCTTACCGGAGCAGGTCAGGGAGATCACGGATCCTGAGTTACACACCTGGCTGCAATCAGACAGAGAGGGGAATTCAACACACAGTACATGTGGTGTGCATAGAGACACATTCAAAACACAATGACCAAACATCATAGGTAGACATTGAGTAAGATTCCAGAGTTAATCTTCAGTGTCGGTTTAGTGTCAGTCAGACATAACATACTCGTACTTCTTGTTTCCTCTAATTACAGAAACAAGGATGGGGAAAGAACAGAAACTCCTAAATTGTTTGTGTCAGAAAAACAGAGAGTATTGCATAGTCAGAGACACACATCGAGAGAGAAAGAGAGAGAGAGAGATGACTGTAACGTGTACGCTGGGAGTCGGAGAGGGAGTACACGTAACAACGATGCAGTTGTACGCATCACAAGTAGAGAGAGACAAGAAAAGGAGGAAAGAAAAAAGAGGACCTGTTTTTCCAGTTCCTTTGGGTGTTTTAGAGTAAACAGACAGGGTGGTGCCATCCCATATGTCATGAGTGGCATTCAAGCATTCTATTTGGCATGTCACAATTGCCTGAGCCTACACAGCCATCTTCCTACAAACAGTGGCAGTGGGATGGGAGCAAACCAACACAAACTCAAACACTGAATAGTGAACAGTGTAACAGTGATGCAGACATAACTGCATGGTCAATATAGTCATTTACTTTTTATTTAACTTTTATTTTACAAGGCAGTTCAATAAAGAACAAATGACTGTTTACAATTATGACCTGGCGAAAATAAGACAAGTACCATAAGAGAAGTACAGACAGAAGTACGCAAAGTGGGGAACATTCATTTAGACCTGTTTCAAATCTCCATTTACTGCACTGATGAAGATAATTATCCAACCGTATTTCATACCAAGGAACTGTGTATATTTTTACTGATCCGTTCTCCTTTCTGTTGAAACTAAATGTCACAGCTGGAAAGTGTCCGAGTGAACGTCGGAACACTGTAGAGTCACACCACGGTAACAGGCTCAATTACGACCCATCTCCTAATGCTTACCGGTCAATGACAGTCTGGTAAATGGGGGTGGTTTCGGCTGCGACCCTGACCCCTGAGAACGGTCCTGTCTTCAGGGACGAGGACAAGTTCCTCACTGAGATGGTACTACTGACGGGTTTACTGTGGGAACGAGTGGAGACGGAGAGACATTTTAAAGACATTTAAGAGATACTGATCATGTAAAAAAGGGTTGCTCGGTGAGCAGTGAGTGAGTTATGGAGGGAGGAGACCCACTAGGTGTAGCCCAGCTGCTGACAGGCTTTCTCTGTGTGCTGCTGGGTCCAGTCCTCACTACACACACTCCTCCATCCTGTCCCGTCACTGTAGATCTGGAGAACACTCTGCTCAGAGACCAGACGTACTGCACAGAGAGAGAGAGAGAGAGAGAGAGAGAGAGAGAGAGAGAGAGAGAGAGAGAGAGAGAGAGAGAGAGAGAGAGAGAGAGAGAGAGAGAGAGAGAGAGAGAGAGAGAGAGAGAGAGAGAGAGAGAGAGAGAGAGAGAGAGAGAGAGAGAGAGAGAGAGAGAGAGAGAGAGAAAAGAATGAGAGGAACCATATAGAAGTGACACAGAGACAGATGTATAAAGATGTATAGATGGAGTGGTGTGTGTGAGTACCTGTCCGTGTGTGTTTGTATATGTATGCATGCTTGTGTGTTTGTGCATGTGTATGTGTGTGTGTTTACCTGGAAAGGTAGTGTTGACCGTCATGTTGGTCACACAGGTGAGCTCGTCCTCTCCTCCTGAACAGTCCGCCATCCCATCACACGCTTTGTCCAGGGGAATGAACTTCACCGACCGGGAGCAGAAGAAGAACTTACTGTTGACCAGCTGCGCGACTGGGGTGAAAGGAGGAGAGAGTACAGGGTCTGACAAGTTCAGAGACAGGGACAGAGACAGGTTCAGAGACAGAGACAGGTTCTTGAAATAATATGGTTTGGCGACTGAAATGAATCATTCACACAAGTTTTGTGGAATCAAATTGTATAAGGTTGCTACTGTTTGATTGTGAATCATTGAGCATTTGCACAGGGGGGGAGAAGTACTAGTATGTCTTGTGTTAGCGAAGGTTAGGAGAGGGTGCAGAGGTGGGCTTGCGTCCCAAACGGCACCCTATTCTCTACATATTGCACTACTTTTGACTGTGCTACTCTCGATCCCTATGGGCGCTGTTCAAAAAGTAGTGCACTACGTAGGGAGTAGCGTGCCGTTTGGGATGCAGATATGATGGGTGTTGAAGCTGGACTCACTGAAGTAGCCAGCCGTGGCCAGGATCCCCAGCATTACCAGTACCATCAACACGGTGATCAGGACCCTCTTCCTCGACGAGGACTTCCCTTTCTGGGAGTTCGGAGCCGTCATGAGTGTTCTTTTTCGACCAGGCCGCACTACAACTGAGAGAGAGGAAGATAGAGACAGAGCAATCAGCATTTTGTAGCTATTTCAAACGTAGACACGTGCAACTAAAGCATAATTGGACAGTATGACATTGCATATTATTCCATTCTTGTGCAATATCATTTCAAAATGTATCAATTCCACAACAATGGCTTACCTTGTTGTCTAGGATTTAATGGTCTATTGCCTTCTTCAGCGAGCCAGGTGTCAGTCTGGAGAGAGAGAGAGAGGAGAGTGAATGAGACAAAGGGGGTCTTACTGTGCTCAGTGCAGAATGAGTGACAGTGTGTACGAGTGTGAGGTTCTAGGGTCGAGAGAAGGGGAGGCATGACAGATTGGATCAGGAGCACACACACGAAACACAGTGTGCCTCCCATCACAAAGTTGTGTTTTGACTGTCACTCCTAGTGCTGTGGGCACAATTCCAAGGCCCGGTCCGACACAGAGACAGAGACAGTCATATGACACAGGCTCAGGTGTGGTTCTCTGCTCTGTATGTAGTTGCTTTACGCTGTTCGATTCCACTCCATTTAAGGGCAATAGATCTTAAATCGTGGAGCATGTTATATACACAGTAATATAATGAGTCAAGCTATACATGACTTAATTCAAGTTATGTAATTGACAGTTCTGCCCCAGCTTTACAAATATATTGTGTTATAGAATATACACTTGGTTAACTGTTCTCTATATGACATTGTGTTCATGATTATAGAATTGTTCAGTTGTACAGAAACGCAACTACCTGCCATCATAACTGTCATGAGTCATAGGTCATTGCCTCGGTGTATGAAACCTGCTGACTGGTGAAACAACCGGCACGATCCGAAAGCAACAACATCCCAAAATACCAGTGACAAGCCTCTCAAGCAGTCTGTTAGGTATCTACAGTACTGTCTGTTTTGTCCGATCTCTCCAACTGGCGGCACAAATCTGTCACCAGACTAATACACTATGTGTACAGTCTACGGACTGTCATCTGGTCCTTCCTGACACGCTGAGCAACAGCGAACCCAAGTCCTGCTGAGAGGCTGTCCTAATATGGACGCCCCCCCCCCCATACAATACACCACCCCGCAGATATGGAGGGTCATACTGGCGGAGGGACAAGGAAGGTGGTTGCTATAGGGAGGGACAGGGCTCTTAGTGGCTGGGTAAACACAGTGCTTAACTGCTGCTGGTCTTCTGTATTTAAAGTTCTGTGCTTTTGTTTACAGATTATACCATTAAACCCCAAATCCAAAAATACTTCTTTTAGTTTTTCTAGCTTTTTTTATTGGTACAGTGGCTTGCGAAATATTCACCCCCCTTGGCATTCTCTTATTTTGTTGCCTTACAACCTGGAATTAAAATTGATTTTTTGGGGGGTTGTATCATTTGATTTACACAACATGTCTACCACTTTGAAGATGCAACATATTTTTTATTGCGAAGCAAACAAGAAATATGACCAAAAAAAATTGAAAACTTGAGCGTGCATAACTATTCACTCCCCCAAAGTCAATACTTTGTAGAGCCACCTTTTGCAGCAATTACAGCTGCAAGTCTCTTGGGGTATGTCTCTATAAGCTTGGAACATCTAGCCACTGGGATTTTTGCCCATTCTTCAAGGCAAAACTGCTCCAGCTCCTTCAAGATGGATGGGTTCTGCTGGTGTACAGCATTCTTTAAGTCATAACACAGATTCTCAATAGGTTTGAGGTCTGGGCTTTGACTAGGCCATTCCAAGACATTTAAATGTTTCCCCTTAAACCACTCGAGTGTTGCTTTAGCAGTATGCTTAGTGTCATTGTCCTGCTGGAAGGTGAACCTCCGTCCCAGTCTCAAATCTCTGGAAACAGGTTTCCCTCAAGAATTTCCCTGTATTTAGCGCCATCCATCATTCCTTCAATTCTGACCAGTTTCCCAGTCCCTACCGATGAAAGACATCCCCACAACTTGCTTCACTATGGGGATGGGGTTCTCGGGGTGATGAGAGGTGTTGGGTTTGCACCAGACATAGCATTTTCCTAGATTGCTAAAAAGCTCACATTTAGTCTCTTCTGACCAGAGTACTGTCTTCCATATACATGCCTTTGGCAAACACCAAACATGTTTGCTTATTTTTTTTCTGCCCACTCTTCCGTAAAGCCCAGCTCTGTGGAGTGTACGGCTTAAAGTGGTCCTATGGAAAGGTACTCCAATCTCCGCTGTGGAGCTTTGCAGCTCGTTCAGGGTATCTTTGGTCTCTTTGTTGCCTCTCTGATTAATTCCCTCCTTGCCTGGTCTGTGAATTTTGGTGGGCGGCCCTCTCTTGGCAGGTTTGTTGTGGTGCCCTATTCTTTCTATTTTATATTAATGGATTTAATGGTGCTCTGTGGGATGTTCAAAGTTTCAGATATTTTTTTATAACCCAACCCTGATCTGTACTTCTCCACAACTTTGTCCCTGACCTGTTTGGAGAGCTCCTTGGTCTTCATGGTGCCGCTTGCTTGGTGGTGGCCCTTGCTTAGTGGTGTTTCAGACTTTGGGGCCTTTCAGAACAGGTGTATATATATACTGAGATCATGTGAGAGATCATGTGACACTTAGATTGCACAAATGTGGACTTTATTTAACTAATTATGTGACTACTGAAGGTAATTGGTTGCACCAGTTCTTATTTAGGGGCTTCATAGTAAAGGTGTTGTGCGATTGCAGTCTTGAGTCTTCTTGGGTATGACGCTACAAGCTTGCCACACCTGTATTTGGGGAGTTTCTCCCATTCGTCTCTGCAGACATACTCAAGCTATGTCAGGTTAGATGGGAAGTGTCGGTGCAAAGCTATTTTCAGGTCTTTCCAGAGATGTTTGATCGGATTCAAATCCGGGCTCTGGCTGGGCCACTCAAGGACATTCAGAGACTTGTCCAGAAGCCACTCCTGCGTTGTCTTGGCTGTGTGCTTAGGGTCGTTGTCCTGTTGGAAAATGAACCTTTGCCCCAGTCTGAGGTCCTGTGAGCTGTGGACCAGGCTTTCATCAATGATCCCTCTGTACTTTGCTCCGTTCATCTTTCTCTCGATCCTGACTAGTCTCCCAGTCCCTGCTGCAAAAAAAACATCCCCACAGCATGATGCTGCCAGCACCATGCTTCACCATAGGGATGGTGCCAATTTTCCTCCAATCTTGATTTCATCACACCAGAGAATATTGTTTCTCATGGTCTGAGAGTCCTTTAGGTGCCTAAACTCCAAGGAGTGGCTTCCGTCTGGCCACTCTACCATAAAGGCCTGATTGGTGGAGTGCTGCAGAGATGGTTGTCCTACTGGAAGGTTCTCCCATCTCCACAGAGGAACTCTGGAGCTCTTTCATTGTGACCATCGCGTTCTTGGTCACTTCTCTGACCAAGGCCCTTCTCCCCCAATTGCTCAGTTTGGCCGGGTGGCCAGCTCCAGGAAGAGTCTTGTTGGTTCCAAACATAATTTTAGAATGATGGAGTCCACTGTGTTCTTGGGGACCTTCAATGCTGCAGACATTTTTTGGTACCCTTCACCAGATTGGTGCCACAACACAATCCTGTCTCGGAGCTCTACGGACAATTCCTTTGACCACATGGCTTGGTTTTTGCTCTGACATGCACTGTAAACTTTGGGACCTTATATAGACTGGTGTGTGCCTTTCCAAATCATGTCCAATCAATTTAATTGACCACAGGTGGACTCCAATCAAGTTGTAGGAACATCTCAAGGATGATCAATGGAAACAGGATGCACCTGAGCTCAATATAGAGTCCCATAGCAAAGTAAGGTATTTCTGTTTTAAATGTTTTATACGTTTGCAAACATTTCTAAAAACCCGTTTTTTTGCTTTGTCATTACGGGGTATTGTGTGTAGTTTGATGGGATTATATATATTTTTTAATCCATTTTAGAAGAAGGCTGTAACGTAACAAAATGGGGGGGGATATGTGTGTCAGAGAGGCGGACACACTTTGCCTGACTGTAAGCGTCCTATGTCAAAGCCTCAGATGAAGTAACTGCTAGACATGGGTTTGCGTTCAATTTGCCTTGGAGTGCTTCCACATGTAACACAACAGTAAGACCAGAGATACACATTTTTCCCCATTAAGCTAATTTCATATTGATATTTAATTAATTTACTGTATAATCCTCCATTATATAAAATAATTTGGACGGCTACAGGGTATGATACCAGTCTCTCATTAAGGAAAATGCTTGCTCATTTAGGAAAAGTGTTGAAAGACAACGGCAGATAAGTGAAACAGATCGGTCCCATAAGATTAGCATTAAACACAACACGGATTGCATGCCTGTGCACACGGACCGTATGTAAATGTTGATTTGAATGACACACTCAAACGCACAGAGACGCGCGAGTGTGTCATTCAAAATCTTTTATGATTTGCATGAGTCATAGAGACGCTGCTGGTTGGTGGAACTCTCCACGTAGATGTACTGTAAACATAAACTAATCTAGGTGAACATCAGCAGGCTATGTGACCAGGAAATATGGTTACAAAGAGCGAGCAGAAAGGAGAGAAAGAAAGAATGGACGGTAGACTACAGAGGTGGGAGAAGAGGAGGGTGAGCCAGTTCAACTTGACATGTGACTATGCACATCTTGGAGCTGACAGCTGACTGCCCAGTACCAAACAGAACATAAATGCCTGCAATGTTTCATCAAAGGTGACCAGAAATATACATCACATAGGAAACTATTGAAAACAGAGACTCCTAGTGATTTGTAGACCACATATAAACTAGAGATCACTAACTGCTGGCCCTTCTCCATTCATTTACTCAAATGTGTATCTTGAAGGATCGCCTACTTTGCAACAAGACATCTAACAGTACAACCCAAACCTGAATCACACAATCTGCTGTATGTCAATGATGACCTCATTGCAAGAATTCAATTTGACAAACAGTTGGCATACAAGGTGTGGTGGAATAAAATCCCAGAGAGAGAGAGAAATATGCAGAGAGAGAGAGAGAGAGAGAGAGAGAGAGAGAGAGAGAGAGAGAGAGAGAGAGAGAGAGAGAGAGAGAAATATGCAGAGCAAGACAGAGATAAAGAGAGAGAGAGAGAAAAAGAGAGCGAGAGAGAGGATAAGTTAAACATATAGAAGTGACCTGTAGACAGATGTATGCAGATGTATATGCTTGTGAGGGAGCAAGACAAAGGTGTGCTCAGGTAGTTTGGCCCATTTGGCCCATGCAGTGGAGTAAACACTGGGACTAGACCCAGTTTGCATTTGAGGAAGCACTTTGGGAAGCAGAGCTGGGCCACAGAAGGTTTCACTGATAAAATCACTTGGCATGTTTCACCCTGGTGTATCAAAAGGTGCTCTCTCTCCTTTGTGGGTTGTACTTTAAAGTGAGAGATTAAAAAAGGCCTTTAGAGAAGTTACTTGTGAGTTTTAATCTCCAGCAACAAACACACAGACACATTCATGCGCACTCATGGGCAAACACACGCAAATGCACACCAGTTCTTTACACGAACTGATCGCTGAACACTTAGTCTTTCTGGCACCAAGGCACATCGTCTGCCCTACGTAATGCTGCAGGCTGACCACAAAAACGACAGACGTGTACAATCCCAATAACCCCAATCTATGTCTATTTCATACATATAGATCTCACAAGAATCTAGACATTGTCAGAACAGTCGCCTCAAAATGAGGCTTTAAAACGTCAACATGGTAATACTTTAAAATGCACTTGAGGATCGCTTTGCTTTGCAAGGGACTATTTGCATACATAACAATTGTTCACTAAACACACAGACCGTACATTTATATACTGGTACACATGGCCATGTTATCCCATATGTTTCGTTTTCTCTAAAGGCTCATCCCTGTGAACCCGTAAACCACCACTGTGCGAGTCCACAGTAAGAGCTGAGTGACAGGTGATCAATACTACTCCACAGGCGATTAGCCCGATCCCCTATTTTCACAGACTGTAGTCTCCATCGCTACTCACACTCATGGTGCTGAAGTCCCCTCTCAGCTGGCCCAGACTCACAGGTCACAGGGTACAGAGGATGCAGTGTACTTCACTCTTTGGAGCAAGTAGATCTCCCTTCAACAGAGTCTCCCTTCCCTTCGTCTTGTGCCTTCTCTCCCTCTACCTCTACAGTTTTACCTCTCACAACTCTGTGCCGGTCCTTACGGTTATTCTCTCTTCCTTTCTATCTTTTTCTCTCGCCCTCTCGAAACCCTGTTCTTTGTCCCTCAATTCACAGGCAGTGAAACTTGATCTGTCCTGCAGGCTGCCTAACTTGCCCTGCTGCTGTAAAAGTATGCCACTGTATTAGCGACTGCCGGTGTGTTTCTGTGCGTATCCGTGTTGCGGAAATCCACAGGGATTTGTTGTGAGTGGCCCAGCCCCATGCTCGCTAAACAACACCAAACTAGTATCTGTAATAGGACACCTTATCCTCTCTCTACGTGTGTACTTCCTCTATCTCTCTCCTCACACAAACTACCTCGACTGATCTGGTGGCGCTATCTCTCTCTTTTTCTGTTCCTCTATCTCTCGTCCATGAATGTATGAAAAAAATGCACGCACACAAATAAGCACAGACACACAGGAACAGACATAGGCAGACGGACAAAGCCACACACACGTACACACGTGCACGCACACATTCAAACACAAGCACCTGATGTGTGTAGTGAGTCGCCTTCAGGTCAGGGCGTGGGCCAGTCCTGTCCTGTTGTTTTGACTGAATAATAATTAGTCTGTAGAATCAGTTGGAGTTCCAGTCCGACTATGCTCTCTGAGCCAGAGGACATATGTCTCATAACCCAGGAATGCATACGTGATCACATTCATATTTTGGGCCAGAAACTTGTTTCTACTGTAACTCCTCTTTTTCAAAAACCCTCCTCACTAGGGGATTTGACAATCGTATTGCCAAAAGCTTGATATAATATCCCACCCCCCCTCAGGCTAAGTGTGGCACGCGGGTGACATTTCTGGGAACGTTTTAATTGTGTCACTGGAGTAAATAATCGGTCAGTTTCCTTCTGGGTTCTCAATGTGTCCTTCCTTCCAGTCAATGGTCAACAATAGGTCAATTTGTCTTTGATTTCAACTAACAGCTTGCCTACTCTAAGTGATTCATAACCCAATAACTTACTTCCCTGTGAGCCCACCCGTTTCCTCATTGAACAATGCTGAATTGCTAGACAACATCGAGCAGTAACAAATGAACTCTGACTTCAATACAGATCTGTGGCTTTGTGGTCATGCTATACAAAAGGTTTACAATGTACTCAAGGGATCAACACAGTCAAAACAGTCTGTGTACGTGCAACTTGCCTGGTTTACTTTGCAGAACCTAGGTGGTCTCGTGTTCCCCGAGAGGTTATGTGAGAGTGATCGAGAGAGACGGACAGTCAGAGAGAGAGAGAGACAAAGAGAGGACAGGATAAAAGAGAATGGTCCTCTGTTGAGAACAGAAGCCGGTTGTAATCCATGATGACCCCCACTGTGACCCCTGGCCCTCTCATCACACTACTGTTTTCCAACTTCAGAACAAGGAAGTAATGCAAATGGAGAACTTTCTATTGGCTTCAAAGTTCGCCTCCGTTAACGAGCCCCGCCAAACCAAAATATCTTCTGAATAAGACGTTGATATGTCAGCAATAGATAACAAAACGCCGTTCCACAGTACAGTACAATCGAAGTGTCACCATGAACTGTTCGTGTTATTGCCACCCAACTGTGATAAAAAGTTCAGACACTGAAATAAAGAGTCTGAACGGAGGGAGACAGAGAGAGTGAGGTGAGGGATGCAGAGCGAGAGAGAGTGTGAAGGAAGAGAGGGAAAAGAGGAATTTGAATCGTCTCTACAGCAATGACAGTATAGCATAGTCTGTACAAAATTGTCTGGGATTGGTTAAATATTATCCAGACTGGCGCTGCTGAACTAACGTTACCCTCAGGCCTCTATAGTTGTGTGGAGTGATTTATTACGTTTGCTTTAGTGTCCCAATACCTAACCTTGATTATCTCACAATCACTATCTTTAAATCTTAGTGCAAGCTCAATCAAAATGGACATTGACCATCCTCTTACCGAAGATCATTTTTATCAAAGTTCTCTCCTGACCTGGCCTGGCTTCTGTTAAACTGACACGCCAAACTGCATGAGGTTCTGCAGCCATTGTTCACTCTCCACACTGTCATTTAGAAATAAAATAAAGCCTGCACAAGCAATGGTGCCCCCACATAATTGAATTACACTAAAATGCACAATAATGCACAGCCTGGTCTCATAGACTAGACGTAACATAGTACATGTAAATCCGAGATGTTCAAATTAGTATGATATGTTACGTTTGGTATGGTTACATGAGACAGAAGGTTACTTAATGCAAAAACAAAAGTAGGGTGGTTGGACGGGGTGAATGGGTAGGTGTATAAGTAAACATCTAACAACCCAAATGTTTTGTGTTCAAATCTCATCAAGGACAACTTTAGCATTTTAGCTAAATACAACTTTTAGCTACTTTGCAACTAACCCTTCCCCTAAAGCCTAACCTTAACCATTTAACCATTTAACCTAACTCCTAACGCTAACATTAACCCTAACCTTAACATTAAACCCTAACCCCTAGCCTAGCTAACATTAGCCACCTAGCTAAAGTTAGCATTAGCCACCTAGCTAATGTCAGCCACACAAATTGGAATACGGAACATATCATACATTTTGTAAATTCGTAACGTTTTATATGAATTGAAATTCATAAAATATTGTACGAATTGCAAATCGTAACATATCATACGAATTGTAATTTGTAACATATCGTACGAAATGGATGTACCATATGTACCATACGAAACGTAACATATCACAATAATTGGAGTATCCTGGATTTCATTTTACTATGTTACGTCTACCCCTGAGTCCAGGTTGCAATACACAACAACACACAACACAACATTGCTTATTGAACCCCATAGAGTCTACTGACGTGCCGGTGCATCAATCTAAGTAACATCATAAACAATTCCCATCAAAATCTGTCAGTTTACGTTAGAAATATCTGCAATCTGTGGCAGCCTTCTGCATTTGCCTGGAAGGTGGCTGAGCTACAGAGGTGTTT
This sequence comes from Salvelinus namaycush, assembly GCF_016432855.1. Taxonomy (NCBI): domain Eukaryota; kingdom Metazoa; phylum Chordata; class Actinopteri; order Salmoniformes; family Salmonidae; genus Salvelinus; species Salvelinus namaycush. The sequence goes on along the minus strand of NC_052340.1, from coordinate 6,709,645 downwards.
GTCAGACCATGAGACATCCCAAAAATGTGTCTTCTCACAAAACATCTGTAGTGTCCGAACGTTTTGGCCTACAGATTATCATGTCCATTCTATGGAAAGGGGGGACTGTCAATAACATGACCCCCACAAGTGTGAAGGTAACCGATACTATCTTTAAAAAATGTATGGAAGTATGAAGGTAGTTCTGTGCCTACCCCCCTTTATATATATATATATATATATATATATATATATATATATATATATATATATATATATATATAAATATTTGCATACCTACAATTCAAAATCAAATAGCTAAATGATCCATGGCATGACCATCTTAAAACAAGATGGTCATTCCACGGCTTAGAATCTTAAGAATTAAATGATCAAATTGTGTCACTCACATGAGGTTAACCAGTTACTATTGCCTGTCGGTCTTTCACCCTGAGTCCTAATCAGGTGGTCTCTGGTTGTTGGAGTCAGTGTTCGCCTGGTGGTCTTTAGGGGTCCACCTGGATCCTTATAGTAAGACTGCAGAGGTAGAAGTGAGCTTTGAATATGCTTGCACTTCTCTACACCTCCTCAGTCCCTTTGACTACAATGTTCAATATAACGTTTTACGTGCCAGAACCTACCCTTTCTTCCTGCTTCCTTCTCTCTCTCATTGTTTGTGTTGCTCAAGCCGGCCTACCTAGGGAGCAACCTTCCTTTTATGCGATCCCACCTCTCTCTCACTCTCTCAGTTTTTTTTTAGTTTTTTTTTTTAGCTTAGATGGTTGAGAATGAGTCCAGGGAAACATATTCAGACTTGTTTCTGGTCAGTGTGTTGTGTCCCCCTCACTCTCACGTTACACACCACCTCTGTCTGTGTGCTGGAGGTATTGGATATAAGGAAACAGTTCAGGGAAAATACTGCTCTGTGATGACGATTTCAAACGGAATCGGATTTATAACATTTTAAATTGTCTAACATCGAGGTTAAAATAGATAACAGGCAGGTCATGCACGATACTCATACTCTCTGTGAAGCTTTTTCTCCGCCACCTCAAGGTATCCCCTCTATACGCACCGGTGTCGGTGTATGTAGAAAACAGTCAGACCCCTACCCCGATGCCAACACTATTGATCAGTAACTATGGGCTCAGAGATGGGAACATTGTCTCAATAGTCTCATTCAACAGTTATCAGTTCTGTGTAAATGCTGTGTGTCTACAGTGCCTTGTCTTTTTACACATGTTGTTGTGTTACAGACAGAATTTAAAATGTATTCAATTTGGATTTTTTTGTCGCTGGCCTAAATACAATACCGCACAATGTCAAAGTGGAATTCTGCCCCCCCCCCCCCGAAATGTCTAGAGTCAATAAGTATTCAACCCTGTTGTTATGGCAAGCCTAGATAAGTGCAGGAGTAAACATTTGCTTGACAAGCCACGTGATAAGTTGCATGGTGTCACACCGTGATCTGTTAGAACTGTCTGGTACTTACCTCCACCCCCCTCCAGGTGTCGCCCATTTTCCCCATTATCCACTGTGCATTTATACCTGTGTTCTCTGTTGGTCTGTCGCCAGTTTGTCTTGTCTCCTCAAGCCTACCAGCGTTTTTCACGTACTCCTGTTTTTCTCTCTAGTCCCTGTTTTCTAGTTTTCCCAGTTTTGACCATTTTCCCTGCCCTGAGCCTGCCATTCTGTACCTTGTGACACTGCCCTGGATTACTGACCTCTCCCTGCCCTGACCCTGAGCCTGCCTGCCATTCTGTACCTTGTGACACTGCCCTGGATTACTGACCTCTGCCTGCTCTGACCCTGAGCCTGTCTGCCATTCTGTACCTTGTGACACTGCCCTGGATTACTGACCTCTCCCTGCCCTGACCCTGAGCCTGCCATTCTGTACCTTGTGACACTGCCCTGGATTACTGACCTCTGTCTGCCCTGAGCCTGCCTGCTGTTCTGTACCTTCCGGACTCTGATCTGGATTACTGACCTCTGTCTGCCCTGACCCTGAGCCTGCCTGCTGTTCTGTACCTTCCGGACTCTGCTCTGGATTACTGACCTCTGTCTGCCCTGACCCTGAGCCTGCCTGCCATTCTGTACCTTCCGGACTCTGCTCTGGATTACTGACCTCTGTCTGCCCTGAGCCTGCCTGCTGTTCTGTACCTTCCGGACTCTGCTCTGGATTACTGACCTCTGTCTGCCCTGAGCCTGCCTGCTGTTCTGTACCTTTCGGACTCTGCTCTGGATTACTGACCTCTCCCTGCCCTGACCCTGAGCCTGCCTGCCATTCTGTACCTTTCGGACTCTGCTCTGGATTACTGACCTCTGTCTGCCCTGAGCCTGCCTGCTGTTCTGTACCTTTCGGACTCTGCTCTGGATTACTGACCTCTGCCTGCCCTGACCCTGAGCCTGCCTGCCATTCTGTACCTTCCGGACTCTGCTCTGGATTACTGACCTCTGCCTGCCCTGACCCTGAGCCTGCCTGCTGTTCTGTACCTTTCAGACTCTGCTCTGGATTACTGACCTCTGCCTGCCCTGACCCTGAGCCTGCCTGCCATTCTGTACCTTCCGGACTCTGCTCTGGATTACTGACCTCTGCCTGCCCTGACCCTGAGCCTGCCTGCTGTTCTGTACCTTCCGGACTCTGCTCTGGATTACTGACCTCTGTCTGCCCTGACCCTGAGCCTGCCTGCTGTTCTGTACCTTCCGGACTCTGCTCTGGATTACTGACCTCTCCCTGCCCTGAGCCTGAGCCTGCCTGCCATTCTGTACCTTCCGGACTCTGCTCTGGATTACTGACCTCTGCCTGCCCTGAGCCTGAGCCTGCCTGCTGTTCTGTACCTTTCGGACTCTGCTCTGGATTACTGACCTCTGCCTGCTCTTGACCTGTCGTTTGCCTGCCCCCTGTTTTTGTAAAAAACTTTGAACTGTCTGCATCTGGGTCTTATCCTGAGGTCTGATACATGGACTAACTCTGTGGTCATTAGTAGTTTTTAACATGATTTTTGAATGACTACCTCATCTCTGTACACCAAACATACAATTATCTGTAAGGTCCCTCGGTCAGGCAATTCAAACTCTGATTCAACCGCAAAGACCAGGGAGGTTTTCTAATACCTACTGGTAGATGGGTTAAAAAAAAGAAGGAAAAAAATACATTGAATGTCCCTTTGACCATGGTGACGTTATTAATTACACTTTGGATGGTGTATCAACACACCCAGTCACTACAAAGATACAGGCGTCCTTCCTAACTCAGTTGCCGGAAAGGAAGGAAACAGCTCAGGGATTTTACCATGGCGACCTTAAAACAGTTGCAGAGTATAATGGCTGTGATAGTAGAAAACTGAGGATCAAAAACATGGTAGTTACTCCACATGTATGGAGTAAAAAATACATTATTTTCTTAAAGATACCTTAATTGCAGTGGTGGAAAAAGTACCCAATTGTCATACTTGAGTAAAAGTAAAGATAACTTAATAGAAAATGACTCAAGTAAAAGTGAAACGTCTCCCAGTAAAATAATAGAGTAAAAGTCTAAAAGTATTTAGTTTTAAATATACTCAAGTATCAAAAGTAAATGTAATTTCTAATATACTTAAGTATCAAAAGTAAAAGCATAAATCATTTCAAATTCCTTATATTCAGCAAACCAGACGGCACAATTTTCACGCTACAACACTCAGACATAATTTCCAATCAAAGCATTTGTTTTTAGTGAGTCCGGTAGATCAGAGGCAGAGGATGACCAGCGATGTTCTCTTGATAAGTGCGTGAATGGGTGCATGTTTCTGTCCTGCTAAGCATTCAAAAGCACAAAAAAAATATATGGAGTAAAAAATACATTAATTTCTTTTTGAATGTAATGGAGTAAAAGTTGTCAAAAATATAAATAGTAAAGTAAAGTACAGATACCCAAACAAACTACTTAGGTAGTACTTTAAAGTATTGTTACCTAAGTACTTCACACCACTGCCTAATTGACAGAGTGAAAAGAAGGAAGCCTATACAGAATAAAACACATTCCAAAACATGTATCCTGTTTGCAACAAGGCACAAAAGTAATACTGCAAAAAAGGTAGCAAAGCAATTCACTTTTTGTCCTCATTACAAAGTGCAAATCCAATACAACACGTTACTGAGTACCACTCTCTATATTTTCAAGCATAGTGGTGGCTGCATCGTGTTATGGGTATGCTTGTAATTGTTAAGGACTGGGGAGTTTTTCAGGATAAAAAAGAAACATAATGGAGCTAAGCACAAGCAAAATCCTAGAGGAAAACCTGGTTGTGTCTACTTTTCGCCAGACACTGGGAGAATATTTCACCTTTCAGCAGGACAATAACCTAAAACACAAGGCCAAATCTACACTGGAGTTGCTTACCAAGAAGCCAGTGAAAGTTCCTCAATGACCGAGTTACAGTTTTGACATGAATGGTCAGCTACCAATTTGACAGTGCTTGAAGAAATTTGAAAGGAATAATGGGCAAATGTTTCACAATCCAGTTGTGGGAAGCTCTTAGAGGATTACCCAGAAAGACTCACAACTGTAATTGCTGACTCAGTGGTGTGAATACTTATGTACTTCTGTATTACATTTTCAATACATTTGTAAAACAAATTGTCCTAAAAACATGTTTTCACTTTGTCATTATGAGGATTTTTGTGTAGATGGGTGAGAAAGGAAAAAATATGTAATCCCTTTTTGAATTCAGACTGTAACACAACAAAATGTGGAATAAGTCAAGGATCATGAATACTTTCTCAAGGTACTGAATATCTCCTGGGCACTGAATGAGCTTGGGGCTTTCTGTGTAATCTATATTGTGTGTCTTTTGTGGTTGACGGGAACCAGTTTATTGAAATCATTCATTACACGGCCTAGGTTTCGTGTGTCTTTCAACCCACCTTTCTCCATTATTATTGTATGTCATACTTATCACATTGTCTTACCAAAACGTCTCCTTCCTGGTGTGAGGTAAATCACTACTCTCCCTTACTGGCAGCCGTGCCTATCTTACCCAGAAACGAGCCAGAAGGGGAAATGCTCCGATGATTAGCATGTAGCCTAAGCGTCTTCCTGAGGGGAACCGTTGCCTCATTCTCAAGCGCATCTCTTCACCCTTCTACCCCTCTTCTTTCTATATCTATCCTCCCACCGTGCTCAACTGAGCAGCTCTTATTTGCAGAGGCAGCTGTTATGAACAGTGGTTGCAAGGGATAATACAGCTCCACAAAGGCAATAAACATAAAAGACTATGAATTCATTTTCAACTCTTTCCAATGGTGTTGTGCAAGGATTACTCAATCGTTTGGGCCATGCTCAAGGAAGGATGTGATGATCACACAGCATTGGGGATAGTTCTCGAAAGCTTCATGGGTTTGGTGAGTCGGGGTTTGTGACACAAAGGTTCCACGGAGACAACTCAGACAGGAGGAAAGAAGACAGGAAGTTAACGGAGAGAGGACTTTTGGGTTGAATTGTTTGGGTACAAAATAAAAAAATTATAAAAAAGCTCATAAACACTTGGGTGAAAAGTATCTGAGAGCCCCAAAATGCATGTGTGTAGGTGTTCAGCATAGGAACTTGGTAATGAGGGATTAAAGCCCTCTCCTCTTTGGGAAAACCTTCTTACATTACAGGGGTATGAGGGTAATCTCTCCTTTCTCCCCTTCGTGGGTTTGAAAGGAAATGACAGGTATGTTGAAACTCCCTCTAGCCCAGGCCTACGCCAATGCAATGCTTTCAACTGTGTGGAGCCTAGTGAACAAGTGCACACTTCAGGATGAAGGAGACATTATTGAGACGCAACAATGGAAATTCCAACATCAAAATCACGGATGCAGTATCACAGTCAGCCAGCAGGTGTCTCCCTTACGTGGACTGTGAGTAAGGTGGCAGGCACACAGCTGTGTGTCAACCCTACCATTGAAGCCTCTTGTCAACAGAGTGTGAAATTAATAAACCGCAATGCTGCTCCGCCCTTAAGACAAATAGTATTTGTGAAGAGGATGTCACTATGTTAAGAGAATACATGCACGGGGAATTTTCAAGGCACGTTGTAATGTTCAAATTAGAGTAGGTAAGGTGTTTCTAGCCTGAGTCTGAAGGCTACTCACAGCTTCTAAGATGGCTGCAAAGCTTTTGCCATGTCAATACCTCTGTTTCAGTGATACATTTGTGGTGCTCCATTTAAAAAAATTACAAATAAATGTGTTTAAATGACCGCTAAAAGTGACCTGAACTTTTATAGTAAGATAATGAATGCCAGAGGCATTGCTTACCCGTTCACTCTGTCCCAAGTGCGAGAGTGAGAGAGAGGACACAGACAAGAAGGGAGAGAGAATGTCTGAATGTGGCGCTAAATAAACATGGTGAGGATCAGGTGATTCAATGTCACAGGGAATAAACGGCGAAAAGAATAAAGATGGACCAGTTTCCAGAGGGATCCTAGCTACGAGGAGCTGGGAACGTATTGAAATACACATGACAGAACATTAGAGATGGGGTGGGCATTCTATGTTGTTGTTCTATGTTTTGTTCTAGTCGTTATATTTCTATGTGTTTGGCCTAGTATGGTTCTCAATCAGAGGCAGGTGTCGATCGTTGTCTCTGATTGAGAATCATACTTAGGTAGCCTGTTTTCCCAGTATGGGTTGTGGGTAGTTATTCTCTGTTTAGTGTTTTTGTTTGCACCTTACAGAACTGTTTGTTTGTCGGTTTTGTTCAGTATTAATTCTTTACTAAATTATTATGAATACGTACCACGCTGCACTTTGGTCCTCTTCTCCTTCCACCAACGACAACCGTTACAGAGGGGGACATCTAAAATGAAAGCCTGGCAATTCAGCGATGGAGAAGAACAATCGAAGCCACTAGCTTCTACTAAAGGAACATAAGGGTTCAAATGTTGACTGTGGTTTACTTCCTGTTCACTTCCTGTACTACAGTATGTAGCCTAAAGTGCCCAGTATATTCAACATTATTTTTTGCTACTCTTAAAATTTAAGTACGTTGTTTTCTTAAACTGTTGGATACTGTTGGTGATTTCCTGCGTTTGAGTCGCCAGCTCCACAGATGTTTAGTAATACCTGAGAGAACTTCCACAGCACGCGCCTTTGCACTTATACTGAGCGAATTCAGATTGTTTGCTAATTGTTCTTTATCGCTCGAGCACGGAAGCTTGAACTCTGTTTGCCAGGTTTCCGGGATTACACAGCCATTAGTGGAGCTGCTGCTATTGTGTCTGTCACGCATTAGCCTTGAAGGCTACTCAAACATAAACAGGTACATGAACAGGTACATAAACAGGTACACAAACACTTAGCTTCCGTCAGCTGATGTAACTCCTCTGTAACTCTAGCTAATGTAACTCCTCATGTAAAAGTCAATCGGGGAAACATTGAGGGACTCCTGGGGTGTACAGTGAGTCAACACTGTTAGTGAAGTGTAACTCAGAGTGCGTCTTCGAGTCCTTCCCCATCTAGAGTTGTTGATGTGGAGATAATACATTTGTTGGGTGGTTAATGTATTACCTGTCCAGTGTTTCTCCTCTCAGACACTGATGGGAGCTACGAAGATTGTTGTGTTTGGGTGTCAATTTGCTGGTCTTCCCAACCAACTAATTCCAACCAGATTTAAATGAGACTGGGCTGTGTGTGTGTGTGTGTGTGTGCATGCTCAGCATTTAGCAAATGATTGATTTACCCATTCATTTTCATCAGACAGCTAGTACTACATCAATAAGAAAGCAGTTGAAGATTTGGGTGGTCAGGAAAAAATGGTCCATGACCTCGAATTGACCTTGTGATCGGTAGTGTGTGAGTAAGCAATAATGTACTGTTACTGACTGTAACTTTAACCTCCTTCGCGAGATTTTTTGGCTCTGACCATCTCCACGAGCATGTCACGACCATGTGGGATTTACCATATAATTTCTCTCTCTCTCTCTCCAGAGCATCACTGAAAGACAAAGTGCTTACGTAAGTGTGTTGACAACCAGTTTACTAATGGGGATGGTAATGGTGGTAAATCGTTCCTCTACAGAACGGCACTCCCTCTGTGTGAGCGTTTGTGTGAGAGCTGTGTTGTTTATTACATTATCTGATGTGTGTCCACAGGACGGTAGACCTAAAGAAGTCTCCCCCTCCCTTCTCCATCAGCGGCTGTATGAAGTTGAGGACCTACATCACACAGGAGAACATCTCTGTTGATTACTGTCTCTCGCTTTCTTTCTCTCTCTCGCTTTCTTTCTCTCTCACTCTCTTGCTCGCCGATATTGATCTGACAGTGTGTTTGAATATAAAACGGTGTCTCCTGTGAATATACTGCAGTATGTCTCTGTAGAGGGGGCAGCAGTAGCCTTGAGGTTAGAGAAGCGGGCCAGCGACTGGAGCATTTGCCGGTTCAAATCCCAGAGCTGACGGGGAGTGAGCTGGTAACAAGAGGGTTTCTGGCATCAATATCTCAGGTGCCACCTACCGCTAATGTTCCCTTGGAACTTAACCCCCTAACTCTTCATTGCGCGCTGCGCTGCGGTTGCCCTCTGCTCCAGTCTCTCTAGCCATATGCACATATATCAAGGGGTTGGATTTAAAAAAGAAGACGATAAATGTTCGTCTCGTGCGGACCAATAAAGTTGACCTAAGACTTACATAGCATAACCTTTGTGTCCCTTGAGTGTGGCACTGTAAGCTGATGCAGAGTAATGGAGGAGCGTGTGTTTTAAAGTATGACCCCTGGTACGCTCACATAAGATGGAGCATATCCGTTATCTCGATGTTCCTAATGCTCTCTCTCACTCATATCTCACCACACAAACCTCAAACAACCCACTCCCTCTTCCGGCCTACGTGAAACAGAGTTAAAACAAAACAGGGAGTTCATTTGAACTTTGTAGCAATACCACATTTTGTTTCCATCATAATACAAAAACCAAATAATAAATCGAACTACTATTCACCCGTCACGCTTTGTCATCTTTGGATGAAAAAATAAGTTTTGGGTTAGGGTGTCTCTATCGATAGTGGGAAAACATGGAGAAGTGTGAGACTAAGGGGTTGGTTGTGGAGGAAAGATTGATAATGACGAAAAAGAGAATGGCGCCTTAGCTGCTCGTCAACGAGCTAACCACAGAAAGTCCCACATCTCCTTTCTTATAAGCTGGAGGTAACATTCCTCTAAAGTCTCATTTCAGGTCGGTTTGATCGTTTACGCTTCAGGTTCTTTGCCTTTGTTTGTCCCACGTATCTGTCTCTCGGATATGTGTTTCCATACCAGTTCTGTTTTGGTATCGAGCGTATTCGTTAATGACAGATAACACTCATTTGTAAATGCATGTGTGACTGTGTGTGGGTAAAGCAATTAACATGTTGACGATATTTCTTTGAAGTCTCGGTTCCTTGTGTTGTTGAAATTTGTTTGCAAATATTTCCCTCTCTGATATTAACTGGCTATCTTCCTCTAAGATCTTTTGGCCTGTCCCCTATGTGTGACAGAACAGAGATGGACTGGCTCAGAACATGTACAGAACTTCATGAAACACTGGATCCATATAAGTGATGATCGGTGTTAATATAGTCACAGTAGGCAGATCCTCAGTTTGCTCCGATGAACGAGATGGTCTCTGATATACAGCAACTTTGCAAGGAAAATATTGCACGACATGTCACCAATTCATTTACATACTCATGGCCTATCCCGATCCCATATGATGTATTTTCATCTGCGTATTTCCCCCTGCACCCTGCTGTTTTCTGTGAAACCTGTGGCGATCAGGAAACCTGACGGAGGTGTGGTGGGAGTTTCGAAGAACCTTATAAGATATAGAAAAGAAACTTGTAGGTTTATTCTTAATCTGTGGTTGAGCTCGTGTTGGAGTGATATCCCTGTGAGGGTGAGAGTTTCAGGCGGTGTTTACCATAACAGGTGACACCGCAGATATACGGGTGATATATCAGGTAATCTGAGGAGGAGATTATTTTTTATCACTGCTCCCGTTTAGAGCAGACAATAGTTCCTCACCCTCATTGCTGCTGTGCAGGTCACAGATAGCCCCGGTGGTTTGCCTATAGGCCCTATGGTTCACAGTATGTGGAAAAAAGTAAGAGAGAAATCATTCCATGTGTTTGATACATGTGAAATGACAGTCATTATTCAGCATGTGAAGACTACATTGATTCTGATAATGTCAAGTGTCTTTTTTTTGGGGGGGGGGGGGGGGGGGGGGGTCATGCTCTTGATTTTAGTGAGAAAGTGCAAATACCTGTACAATATTTTGATATTTTCTATTTCAATAAAACTAGGTTATAATGTGTAAATGGTATTGCATGAAACTGTATGTTGGTTAATGAATATAGCTGGAGTTGTCTGCTTATCAGTTGATAAGGTGTTCCCCTGATAGAAAAAACGTTATGAGTAGTGTTAGAGACTGAAAGAGGAAGTGGATATCTATTTTGGCCTCTGTCTAACTGCTAATCTAGTTCAGAATCTAGTTTGGGAAATCACTCATCTAGCTAAGAATTTCCCCAGTATCACAATTGGCCCAGGGGCCGTGGTAGGCCGTCAATGTGAAAAAGAATTTGTTCTTAACTGACTTGCCTAGTTAATTAAAATCCTTTTTTTATGATTAACCCCTTTCACATACTGTTTGTCTGTTTAACCCCATTCACATACTGTTTGTCTGTTTAACCCCATTCACATACTGTATGTCTGTTTAACCCCATTCACATACTGTATGTCTGTTTAACCCCATTCACATACTGTATGTCTGTTTAACCCCATTCACATACTGTTTGTCTGTTTAACCCCATTCACATACTGTATGTCTGTTTAACCCCATTCACATACTGTTTGTCTGTTTAAACCCCATTCACATACTGTTTGTCTGTTTAAACCCCATTCACATACTGTTTGTCTGTTTAAACCCCATTCACATACTGTATGTCTGTTTCACCCCATTCACATACTGTATGTCTGTTTAACCCCATTCACATACTGTATGTCTGTTTAACCCCATTTCACATACTGTATGTCTGTTTAACCCCATTCACATACTGTTTGTCTGTTTAAACCAATTCACATACTGTATGTCTGTTTAACCCCATTCACATACTGTATGTCTGTTTAACCCCATTCACATACTGTTTGTCTGTTTAAACCAATTCACATACTGTATGTCTGTTTAACCCCATTCACATACTGTATGTCTGTTTAACCCCATTCACATACTGTATGTCTGTTTAACCCCATTCACATACTGTATGTCTGTTTAACCCCATTCACATACTCTATGAACGACATGGCTCTGGAGGAGATGGCTGCCTTATTACGGGCTCCCAACCAGTTGTGCTATTGTGTGTGTATTTTTGCGTTATTTGTAACTTATTTGATACAGAATGTTTCTGCCACTGTCTCTTGCGACCGAAAAGACCTTCTGGATATCATGACAGCGATTATTCACCTCGTACTGGACAAACATTTTTTTTATTTAATGAGTCAGATGCAAATTTCAGACACCGGACAAGGCCCAAATCCCTGTCATTCGCATGAAGAAGAGACGGAGATATTGGCGACATAGGTCGGGATGCCTTGTAAGGATCCGACGGCGAGTGAGTAATCCCCCTCTACCATCAGTCCTATTAGCCAACGTGCAATCGTTGGATAACAAAATGGATGAGCTCCAATCAAGACTATCCTACCAACGGGACATAAAAAACTGTAATATCTTATTTTTCACCGAGTTGTGGCTGAACGACTACATGGATAACATACAACTGGCTGGGTTTTACAAGCAAATGCTGAAGCAGGAAGTACCAGTGACTCGCTCAATAAGGAAATGGTCAGATGATGCAGATGCTAAGCTACAGGACCGTTTTTCTGACACAGACTGGAATCTGTTCTGGGATTCTTCCGTCACTGGCTTCATCAATAAGTGCATCGATGACGTCGTCCCCACAGTGACCGTACGTACATACCCCAACCAGAAGCCATGGATTACAGACAACATCCGCACTGAGCTAAAGGGTAGAGCTGCCGCTTTCAAGGAGCGGGACTCTAACCCAGACGCTTATAAGAAATCATGCTAACAGCATCAGCTGTTCCCGGACGACTGTGTGATCAAGTCTGTAATACCAACATGTTTCAAGCAGACCACAATTGTGAATAAAATACCATGTTTCTTCACTCTAGTTAACTCTGAGGAGTCACTTAAAGCAGTCACTGACATTGTCGTGACAAAGTGATGTGCGGCAGGACGAAAACAGAGTTTGAGCTGCTTTTCAAAACAGCAGACAGCTGTCGCCTGCTGGCTGCTGCTGTTTGGTGGGTTTGAGCAGGAGATTTGAGCAGGAGACGGAAAGCCCCCTTTCTGACACCCCTTCGCCCATTTCAACTGACAAGAAGCGTTTCACCACAAGTGAAAGAAGTGTGGGAGGAAAAAGGAGAGAAACAGTTCTGACTTGGTAGACGGGGTGGATTATAATGACAATGCAAATATTATCATTATAAAGGACTCTCCGTGCTCTCTGTGAATACACGTTTTACAAGTTAGAATGTTCAGATATTTATCAATGTTGTTCGGACTTCTCTGATGGGTTATCTACAGAAAATGCACACATTTTACCACATAACCCCCCACTATAAGAAGCCAACATTGTGTGCACCATAAATGAGAGGGTTCTTTCTAACGGGTGGTTTATAGGTCAATTATTACTAATAACTGCAGCTACTGAAAGCCGAACAGAGTGTCGTTTGGCCTGTAGTCCACTGACGTTAGCTGTGAAAATGTTATTAACGTGTTAATCTGAAGTAATGTTCTATTTTGTCTTGTGGTCTTTTTCTGAGTAAGGATCTGAAATTTGTATTTATTCATCTCAGTATGGAAAGATCATACATACAGTATGTGAATGGGGTTAAACAGACATACAGTATGTGAATGGGGTTAAACAGACATACAGTATGTGAATGGGGTTAAACAGACATACAGTATGTAAATTGGTTTAAACAGACATACAGTATGTGAATGGGGTTAAACAGACATACAGTATGTGAATGGGGTTAAACAGACATACAGTATGTGAATGGGGTTAAACAGACAGACAGTATGTGAATTGGTTTAAACAGACATACAGTATGTGAATGGGGTTAAACAGACATACAGTATGTGAATGGGGTTTAACAGACATACAGTATGTGAATGGGGTTAAACAGACAGACATTATGTGAATTGGTTTAAACAGACATACAGTATGTGAATGGGGTTTAACAGACATACAGTATGTGAATTGGTTTAAACAGACATACAGTATGTGAATTGGTTTAAACAGACATACAGTATGTGAATTGGTTTAAACAGACATACAGTATGTGAATGGGGTTAAACAGACATACAGTATGTGAATGGGGTTAAACAGACATACAGTATGTGAATGGGGTTAAACAGACATACAGTATGTGAATTGGTTTAAACAGACATACAGTATGTGAATGGGGTTAAACAGACATACAGTATGTGAATGGGGTTAAACAGACATACAGTATGTGAATGGGTTTAAACAGACATACAGTGTGTGAATGGGGTTAAACAGACATACAGTATGTGAATGGGTTTAAACAGACATACAGTGTGTGAATGGGGTTAAACAGACATACAGTATGTGAATGGGTTTAAACAGACATACAGTATGTGAATGGGGTTAAACAGACATACAGTATGTGAATTGGTTTAAACAGACATACAGTATGTGAATGGGGTTAAACAGACATACAGTATGTGAATGGGGTTAAACAGACATACAGTATGTGAATGGGTTTAAACAGACATACAGTATGTGAATTGGTTTAAACAGACATACAGTATGTGAATGGGGTTTAACAGACATACAGTATGTGAATGGGTTTAAACAGACATACAGTATGTGAATTGGTTTAAACAGACATACAGTATGTGAATGGGTTTAAACAGACATACAGTGTGTGAATGGGGTTAAACAGACATACAGTGTGTGAATAGGGTTAAACAGACATACAGTATGTGAATTGGTTTAAACAGACATACAGTATGTAAATTGGTTTAAACAGACATCCAGCAAATAAAATAACATTTTATTTGTCACATGCACCGAATACAACAGGTGTAGGTAGACCTTACAGTGAAATGCTTACTGACAAGCCCTTAACCAACAATGCAGTTTTAAGAAAAAAGTGTTATTAAGAAAGTGTACAAAGAAAAAGTATACAAATAAAAAATAATTAAGGAGCAACATTAAAATAACAGTAGCGAGGCTAAATACAGGGGGTACCGGTTAGTCTGGGTAGTTAAGGTAATATGCACATGTAGGTAGAGGTAGCAGAGAGAACAGTCAATGACTAAGGTGGCTGGAGTCTTTGGCAATGTTTTGGGCCTTCCTCTGACACCGCCTCGTATAGAGGTCCTGGATGGCAGGAAGCTTGGCCCCAGTGATGTACTGGGCCATACGCTCTACCCTCTGTAGTGCCTTGCGGTCGGAGGCCGAGCAGTTTCCATACCAGGCGGTTATGCAACCAGTCAGGATGCTCTTGATGGTGCAGCTGTAGAACTTTTTGAGGATCTGAGGACCCATGCCAAAAGGCTCCAAAAATATTTAAATAGCCACAAATAGAATTAAGATTGCTGATCTTTACAGTTAGGAAAAGGAGAGTTTACTTGAAATAGCATAAAAAGGGTTTGTAGTCATATTGCATGACTCCCCACAGTCTAGAGTGCTAAACAAACCCTTCTGTGTGTCACACAGTGTCCTCAGTTTGTGGACCTTGTCAATCAAATGTCACTTCCAAATCACCCAGAGAAGGAAGCCAAGTGTTCACGCTGCAGTTCAGCCCTCCCTCCACTAGGGGCAACTCTGATAAAGCCGCCAGGAGCGGGAACGATTCCCCTATGCATGTAGGCAGGTAGGAAAAGGTTACTGAGTCCTCCAAGTTTACCACTGTGTCTATGTGGAGATTGTTCTTTTTATAGCTAGAGCTTGTAGATTCCATCTCGCATATGTCACCTGTGAGATTGCTGCAGCCTAGCTGCTCCTCTGTCAAACTAAACAGGGCTACAGACTGTCCGTCGACGCTCCCCTCATTGTGTCTTCTTGTCTGGCACCAAACACATTGGCTTGTCCCTAAACAAACGCATGCTATGTGACCAGACCTGTATCCCACAACAGGATCAGCCATTACTGTTTCGCATGAGATTTGTTGAAATCTCTGCTCTGTCTCAAAAACATGGGTGTCCACCGAAGAGGGACTCTGGCTCCGGTAGCCATCCCCTGTGACCATTTCCATCTCAGGCAAGATTCCACAGTCCTCCCCCTGTAGACTACCAGCACACCCTAACTGGCAGCCCAGCCCCACCCCACTGTCCTCTTTCAGGTTGATGTCTGTGTTCATCGTCCCATCCAGCAGGAGCGGCTCTCCAGTTCCACTACTGCTGCTGATGGCACTCTCTGGTGCTCCCAGGCTTCCACAGCCACTGTCTTCTTGCTTTGCCGGACTTCCTCCGTTTCCATTCCCAGAAATGTGTGATTGAGTGCAAGCCCCACTGTCCAGACCCGCTCTTCTGTCCTCTCCTTCTTCCAGCTCTCCCTTGCCTGCTGTAGTTGTCCTCTCGTCAGCCAACCAGACCATGGCATCAGTTCTTGCGGTGTTCATGAACCAGCCTTTGTCTGTGACGATCTCCACTGGGTCAACTCCCACACAGAGAGGCTGCCAGCCGCTGCCTGGGGATTTCTGGGGTAAAAGAGGACAAAAAAAAGGAAGTGATTGATAACAGAAAACAGAATGACAGTAGGCCCTTAGTTTTTATTAAGATAATCAGGGTAAACAGACAGTTTATATGAAGACAGTAAAAGCCTGTGTTTTTCCCATCTGTGGAGTTGCAGGAAATTAATATACTGTATGTGGTAGAACAAAGCACCACTGAACTTCTCTACTGAGCCATTTACTTCGTGTTCGTATTCTTATATTTGATTATTGTGATTATTTCTTATTGTTGTTTGATTATAGAGAAGGAACCTGCAAGTAAACATTTCGCTGAAGTGTCCTTTCCCTGAAGTGTCTTCTCCCAGAAGTGATAGACATAATCAGATCTGTATTAGTGAAACTGTTCAAAGAAACTTACCAGTGCAACAGGCATTTTCTCAGGACGCATCAGGAAGTAGCAAAGGCAAAGGGACAGGATGACCAGGACCCCCATCACACTTAGGATGGAGAAGGACACCACAGCAAGGATATACCACTCTGATGAGAAACAGAACATGTTTTTAGCCAAATGAGTTTGAGGCAGTTAGGCCGGTGTATGACACGTCAAAATGTTGAGCCATATATGGCCATGTAGGGCTGTGTAGTCTGAGATGTATTACCTTGCTCCGGCAGAAGGAGGCACTGTTCAGGGGAGAGCTCACTGGTGAATTCTCCTCCATTGCCTGCGACTTTGAGGCTGACACAGTACTCCTGTCCCCAGTCAAGAGACGTAAACCGAACCTCCGGCTTATCCTCGTCATCTTCATCCTTCAAATGCCGGATGACGGTCTGCAAGCCAATAAATGAAAAGGTCAGTCAATACAGTAACATGAATAGATGAACTAGGATGAACCGCACGTCATAATAAATGTTATTACATTAGAAGTACCGTTGCTGGTATGTTTTAAAACTAAGTATGATCAGTGTCTTACTATCCTTTACCTTGTGGCCCTGCCCTTTTCCCTGTAGGTAGATAGTGTAAGTCAGGCCAAATGGGAAGATCTTTTTTAGTAATGGCTTCCTGTGAACAAGGACTGTTACTGAACTGGAGGTGGCCAACAGCGTACTGGAGGGATGCTGCAGTTTACCTGGGAGTACAGGGGTAGAGGAGAAAGGTAAGCAATGGACGAGCTTTTGGCAGTGTGTCACTATAAGCTAGAAAGAAATGAGCACATTTCTGAAAGCAATACCTATTCAACTCGGCCACTAAAACTTCGCTGTACTTGACTTACTTTCTCTGGGGTTGAACTTCCTCAACCGTGACCATGCAAAGATGCTGTTCTCAGTGACCAGTCGAACCTGGACCTTGTAGACCATGAAGAAGTCATCAATAAGGTAGGACAGGTCACAATATGTCAGCTCGGTCCTGTCACAGCTGGTCACGTTGGTCCAATTACTATTGACATACCTGAGGAAAGACACATGAACGTAGCTAGATGACTTTTTTTTTATTTTCTTCAGATATGAGGAGAAGATGGTATGGAGGAATGATTGAAAAGGAGAAAGGTGATTGTGCGGATCGGGAGGACTCTAAGATGGATGCATGCTGAAGTGAGGTAGCTAAGTGACACGTTTGATAATGAAAGGATGAGTGAATTAGTCGGACGTAAGGGGTATACCTGGCCATCTGCACCTGGTACTGAGCCAGTGGCGGGGCCCCTTCAGGGGGGTCCCAGAGCAACGTCACCTCCCCGTCCCATATGTCCACCATCAGATTGACTGGCATCAGTAGGTCTTTACCTGTCACAGTTATAACATTCCAAATGTTAAGGAATATCCAGGGCATTTTTTTATGAGATTTTGAAAGTACAAAAAATTTCTAGGAAGACCGGGTGTACAGAAGAGCAATAAGTTGTTGGCGGGTTTCCCAAAAAGGACCGCGTTTCATCAGGGGTTTTCTAAGCCAGTTTTTCTACGAAATGTCGCAATGTGTTTATTATTAATACATCGTCAAAGTAGAACTACATCATAGGATGCCAATTGAACGACACATTTTCTCTGTTGACTCAAGTTGACTAGATTAACATTGACAAATAATTGAATTATCAATCACAATCAGAACTTAGTTTGTTGTTTACGTAAATGGGCATTACCCTTTTAAATCGATGTGTGTCTAGAAACATGTTCCATTTTGATAGGAAGGACACGTACACACTGAGATAATGTACAACATGCTGCCTCAAACACTTTTGTGTTTTCAAACACAAGCCAGACTAAGATGTACATTTCAAAGTGCAATATTAAAGTAGATAATTTAAAAAAAAAAAGAAATATATATATATATATATATGCTGCATACGTAATGTTCTTACATTTTAGAGAGTCTATTAAGAGAACTAAACAGCCTTAACCAGCCATTTAAAATACCTTATTAAAGCTTTCATTACCTGACACATAGTCTGAGCTGATCAGGAGAATGGAAATCCAAAAGGTCCAATCCATGTCCAATGTATGTTTTAGTTCTCAGATAACCAGGGTCATACTGTAGATGATGTCAGCACACGTCTGGTGTCCCTCATCACCTCAGTCTTCTCTCTGACTACAGGAGACGGGAAGGCTCAGTTGGACTCCTACGTTATGATATGAGAGGCTTTACTCAAGCTACAGTTAATAGTTGACATGACTCCCACGGTCTTGTTGATCTGTGTGATGGTGTGAGGAGGACGTGTGTTTATTTCCCCATATGACCTCCCAGCCCTCTCTCTCTCGCTCTCGCTCAGCTGACAACGGGCTTTCTGTTCTGACTGTAGCACGGCAGTTCCCTCCTCTCGCTCTTCGCCCCCCTTTCTGATTTGTCTCTCCCTTCCTCCTTTCTGACAGCCACCTATCTTTCCATCTCTCCTCATAGAACAAGGGGGTTAAAAATCACTGCTTCGGACGTGTCATCCATTTGTACGTAGATATTTATTGCAGAGATTTTTATATGCCCAATATTTATCTGAGCAGGGGCGGATGATGAGTGTGTGGGTCCGTGTGTGTGTGTGTTTGTTTGCGTGTGTGCGTGTGTGCTTCCCTTGTCTTACTATTGTTTTAACATAACGTAGGGGTTCAAATGGGGTCCTAAACTGGAAATAAAAATGTTGCCGTATAAAAATGTGATTTTTTTTTTAGCAAGTGTTAGCCATGAACGTCGCCCACCCAGTTTACATCTCAATCACTGGAGTAATGGATTCAGAAAGGAGCTCCAAAATATATATGTTGGTTCCATGACTGCCATCTCAGTACTGCAGAAGTATGCAGAAGGAGCCATTGTTTCCCCCTGGGGCCCAGAGTTTTTCCGTCTCTGTTAACCTAACCAGGAAAACTCTGGACCCTATGACATTGATAAATCAATTGTAAAATGGTTTTATATGGGCTATGATGGGAGCGGTTTTTCCTAATCAGGTCACATGGTTTTAAAAAACTCCTGAAAAAACCTCCTGGCCCTGGGGGGGGGGGGGGGGGGGTGAAACCCATGTCAAACTGCAGCTACCTTATATTTGTTCATATTAATTATATTTAGACCATATTAAGAGGGGGATTTCTTCTACACAGACACAAACTACAACTGATGGACAATAGAACTCACTGTCAAGGCTGTGGGTAACTGGTGAAAGGAGTCAGGCACAGGAGAGCTGAGATGCATGGACAAGGTATTTAATACAAGATAACACCAGTATAAACAAAATACTATGGTGCGGGAAAAATACCGATACCACGAAAATGACCGGGCGTAATAACAAAACCCGGCCGTCAAAATACCAGCCGTCAGTAACAGCCTGAACAATAAAACAAACACGCACACAAACATGGGGGAAACCAGAGGGATAAATAATGAACATGTGATGGGGGAATTGAAACCAGGTGTGTAGAAAACAAAGACAAAACAAATGGAAAATTAAAAGTGGATCGGCGATGGCTAGAAGGCCGGTGACGTCGACCGCCGAACGCCGCTCGAACAAGGAGAGGGACAGACTCCGGCGGAAGTCATGACACTCACAGGGCTGAGCTTGCTTTATGCATGTTTGCATCACGCAGGCCTACGCAACTGTAGGCCTTATGAAAATTTACTCACATCTGTCACCACTATTATGTTGATTGATTCATTCCAGTTAATAATTTTGGATTGAAAACGTACATAAGTTTGAATATAAACCACATTTGATCACATTCACATTTCCTCCTGACACACAAATGGACTATAAATACATAACTTGACCAATTAGTTTACCCTGACCAGATGTACTGGGCACGTAGGCTGTATGCAGCTGCTCTTATTAGTAGATTACAGTTGATCAGACTGAAAAATGGTCTCATTTTCATCCCATACAGCAAGTTAGATCTCTAATGTTTCGGTGTAGCCTAGGCTGCTGCAACATTTACGTCATTCGTTTTTCTTGTCTGTTCGGAGTGTTTTTGTGTTATCATCTTTGCTAAATAAATACAGAAGGGAAGTGGAAAGCCTACTCAAGCACAAAAGAATGCGCTGGCCAAACTCTGTCTTTAATGTCACCTTTTAATGGATGATACGATGGAAGCTATCAAATCATTCTGAATTGATTTCGGCATCCCATAAATCCCAGTCTAAAGTTCCATATGTTCAGCAAGTAAAGCATCTCAACATGCAATTACCTCGGCAAGATCTTTGTAGTTACCTTGTTAGCGGAACTTTCCTTCTCGTCGTGTCCTTTAAAAGCTGTTTCTTCATACTTTCTCGTTGTGTTGCGCATTTTGAATGAGCAGACCTTCATCCATTATATGATCGATGCAGCTTTTTTCCAGAAGCTTGATTCTGATGTGGGCATGTATATGCTCCCTGCTTTTGTTATGCATTTTAGCTGAACGGTCGATGTTCTTCAGGTTACTGTACACCCCTTTCACCCAATGCTCAAGACTTTCCAAAAAGCAGGCAAGGCCAGCAATACAGGCAGAGTCAAGTTTTATTTCATAAAGGTGAAATAAAAAGTCAGTGATGATCTTGGAGTGGACTATGGTATTGAATGCTACGTTGTAGCCTATGAACAACCTTCTTACATTGTTTTTCTTTTGTTCAGGTGGGAGAGGGCAGTGTGGAGTGCAATAGAGATTGCATCATCTGTGGATGTGTTGCAGCGGGATGTGAATTGGAGTGGGTCCAGGGTGTCGGGGATTATGGTGAGCCATGACTTGAGCCATGACCAGACTTTTAAGCATTTCATGGCTATAGATGTGAGTGCTTTGAGGCGATTCTCATTTAGGCAGGTTACCTTGGCGTTCTTGGGCACAGGTACTATGGTGGTCTGCTTGAAACAAGTTTGCATTACAGACCGGGTCAGGGATAGGTTGAAAATGTCAGTGAAGACACCCACCAGCTGGTCAGCACATGCTCTAAGTATGCATCCTGGTATTCCGTCTGGCCCCGCGGTCTTGCAAATGTTAACCTGTCTAAAGGTCTTATTCGCATCGGCTACGGAGAGCGAGATCACACAGGCTATCGTCAGAGAGAGGATGTGAGGTCTGCGTTTTCTGATAATGTACAGAAGAGAGAAACTGCTTTCTCAGAATCAAAAGCATGACTAGAAAACAGAAGTGATAAGTATCAGCATGTAGAAACTGAAATCCCCTGACGGGCCCAAAGAATTTCCTTGTTCGAAGAAGTAAAACCATAATGGTGTGAAACAAAAAATGTTGTATGACTCTGCATGCAGCAGTGTTGTTGGGTGAGGAGTGGATAGGTCTCGGGACATTTTGGGCCCCTCGAGGGGACACAGCTCCAAGAGCGGACAAATTGTCCAAAAAACCCACCTTGATTTTTACATGTTCAAATGCATCAGGTACAGTTTTATTGCATAAGGGCCCCCCCATGTGGGCTTAGGGAATACTACACCCCCTGAGAGAGAGTGTAATCAATCCAAGTAGCAACTCTCAAATCACTTTCAATGGAAATGCACAGAACTGTGGTCGTGCTCTTCGTCCTCAGATTAAGGGTCAGAGAGGGCATGACTGCCCAAACAGGCTTGTAGCATTCAATACCATAGTCCACTCCAAGATCATCACTGACTTTTTATTTCACCTTTATGAAATAAAACTTGACTCCGGACCCTGGGACTGAACACCTCCTTCTGCAACTGGATCCTGGAGATTTGTCATGGGCCCTCTGATCCTCAAAAGTTCAACAGCTGCACCATTGAGAGCATCTTGACTGGCTGCATCAAATTCAAACCAAAATCAAATTCAAATCAAATCGTATTGGTTACATACACATATTTAGCAGATGTTGTTGCAGGTGTAGTGAAATGCTTGTGTTCCTAGCCCCCGAGTGGTGCAGTGGTCTAAGGCACTGCATCTCAGTGCTGGAGGCGTCACTACAGACACTGGTTCGATTCCAGGCTGTATCACAACTGGCTGTGATTGGGAGTCCCATAGGGCACTGCACAATTGGCCCAGCGTCGTCCGGGTTAGGGTTTGGCCGGGCTAGGCCGTCATTGTACATAAGAATTTGTTCTTAATTGACTTGCCAGGTTAAATAAAGGTTAAATAAAAAAACAAAAATACAGCACAGTAGTATCTAACAGTTCACAACAAATCTAAAAGAATGGATTTAAGACTGATTGGCATCTAACCACAAGGCGCTACAGAGGGCAGTGTGTACAGCGCAGTTAATCATTTGGATTGAGTTCCCTGCCGTCCAGGACCTCTTTACCAGGCGGTGTAAGAGGAAGGATCGAAAAATTGTCGAAGACTCCAGCCACAAAATCCATTGACGATTCTCTTTGCTACCACATGGCAAGCGGTACCAGTGCACCAAGTGTGAAACCAACAGGACCCTGAACAGCTTCTACCCCCAAGACATGAGACTACTAAACAAGACTCCTTAATGGCTAATCAAATGACTACCTGCATTGACCCTTTTTTGCTCTGACTCTATATACACACACTGGACTCTACCCACACACTCACAAATACTTCCACTGACACCCCAAATACACACACACACACACACTACATACGGCCACACACACATAAAGCGCACACATGCATACTGATGCCACACACATACACACAAGCGCACACACACGCACACTTTCACAGTCACATATATGCTGCTACAACTGCATATTATCTCCAGTAGCAAGTAGCAGTAGCACTAGATACCAGCGCAAGCGGCGAGCGTGCAGTTTTCACCGCCTGAATGACAGAATGGCCAACGCTACCGAAAATGTTGTGGACTTTTTGCTGAAGAACCACTTTCAATCTCTGGGGTACACAGGATAAAGTGTGAATTAAAAGCGAGGGTGGACTTCTGCCTGAGATCAGTTTCATGAAGAAGGTTGAGAAGGTGAGAGCGTTCAAGACCAACTGGTATCAAAAGTATAGCTGGTTAACAGGGAGCCTTTCATCAAGCCGCCTGTATTGCTGGCCTTGCCTGCTTTCTGGCAAGTCTGAGCCTTGGTCGAAAGGTGGGTACAGTGACCTGAAGAACATCGATCGTTCAGCTAAAGGGCAAAACAAAAGCAGGAAGCATAGAAATGCCCATATCAGATTCAAGCTTCTGGAAAAAAAGCCGCATCGATCATAAACGCAGCAAAAAAGATACTTCCCTTTTGCAGGACCCTGTCTTTCAAAGATAATTTGTAAAAATCCAAATAACTTCACAGATCTTCATTGTAAAGCCTTTAAACACTGTTTCCCATACTTGTTCAATGAACCATAAACAATTAATGAACATGCACCTGTGGAACGGTCCTTAATTTTAAGACACTGACAGCTTACAGACTGTAGGCAATTAAGGTCACAGTTATGAAAACTTAGGACACTAAAGAGGCCTTTCTACTGACTCTGAAAAACGGCAAAAGAAAGATGCCCAGGGTCCCTGCTCATCTGCGTGAATGTGCCTTAGGCATGCTGCAAGGAGGCATGAAGACTGCAGATGTGGCCAGGGCAATAAATTGCAATGTCTATACTGTGAGAAAGGTACTTGTGAGACGCTACAGGGAGACAGGACGGACAGCTGATCGTCCCTCGCAGTGGCAGACCACGTGTAACAACACCTGCACAGGATCGGTACATCTGAACATCACACCTGAAGGGACAGGTACAGGATGGCAACAACAACTGCTCAAATTACACCAGGAACGCAGAATCCCTCCAGCAGTGCTCAGACTGTCCGCAATAGGCTGAGAGAGGCTGGACCAAGGGCTTATAGGCCTGTTGTAAGGTCTGTCCTCACCAGACATCACCGGCAACAACGTCACCTATGGGCACAAACCCACCGTCGCTGGACCAGACAGGACTGGCAAAAAGTGCTCTTCACTGACTAGTCGAGGTTTCGTCTCACCAGGGGTGATGGTCGGATTCGCTTTTATCGTCGGATAAAAGGAATGAGCGTTACACCGAGGCCTGTACTCTGACCCTCCAGCATGACAATGCCACCAGCCATACTGCTCGTTCTGTGCGTGATTTCCTGCAAGATAGGAATGTCAGTGTTCTGCCATGGCCAGCGAAGAGCCCGGATCTCAATCCCATTGAGCACGCCTGGGACCTGTTGGATCGGAGGGTGAGGGCCATTCCCCCCAGAAATGTCTGGGAACTTGAAGGTGCCTTGTTGGAAGTGGGGTAACATCTTACAGCAAGAACTGGCAAATCTGGTGCAGTCCATGAGGAGGATATGCACTGCAGTCATTAATGCAGCTGTTGGCCACACCAGATATTGACTGTTACTTTTGATTTTGACCCCCCCTTTGTTCAGGGACACATTATTCCTTTTCTGTTAGTCACATGTCTGTGGAACTTGTTCAGTTTATGTCTCAGTTGTTGAATCTTGTTATGTTCATACAAATATTTACACATGTTAAGTTTGCTGAAAATAAACACAGTTGACAGTGAGAGGACGTTTCTTTTTTTGCTGAGTTTATAATGGATGAAGGTCTGCTCATTCAAAATGCGCAACACAACGAGAAAGTATGAAGAAACAGGGATGTTCTCAAGCGGTTTATCAACACCACTGCATTTTTGGGCATGCAAGAACTGGCTGTTAAAGGACACGACGAGAAGGAAAGTTCCGCTAACAAGGTAACTACAAAGATCTTGCCGAGGTAATTGCACGTTAAGATGCTTTACTTGCTGAACATATGGAACTTTAGACTGGGATTTATGGGATGCCGAAATCAATTCAGAATGATTTGATAGCTTCCATCGTATCATCCATTAAAAGGTGACATTAAAGACAGAGTTTGGCCAGCGCATTCTTTTGTGCTTGAGTAGGCTTTCCACTTCCCTTCTGTATTTATTTAGCAAAGATGATAACACAAAAACACTCCGAACAGACAAGAAAAACAAATGACGTAAATGTTGCAGCAGCCTAGGCTACACTGAAACATTAGAGATCTAACTTGCTGTATGGGATGAAAATGAGACCATTTCTCAGTCTGATCAACTGTAGTCTACTAATAAGAGCAGTTGCATAACGTTACATCCTATGCGCCCAGTCCATCTGGTCAGGGTAAACAAATTGGTCAAGTTATGCATTTATAGACCATTTGTGTGTCAGGAGAAAATGTGAACGTGATCAAATGTGGTTTATATTCAAACCTATATACGTTTTCAATCCAAAATTATTAACTGGAATTAATCAATCAACATAATAGTGGTGACAGATGTGAGTACATTTTTATTAGGCCTACAGTTGCGTAGGCCTGCGTGATGCAAACATTCATAAAGCAAGCTCAGCCCTTTGAGTTCTATTGTCTATCAGTTGTTGTCTCTGTGTCTGGGTAGAGGAAATCCCCCTCTTAATATGGTCTAAATATAATTAATATGAACAAATATAAGGTAGCTGCAGTTTGACATGGGTTTCATCCCCCCCCAGGGCCAAGAGTTTTTTTCCAGGAGTTTTTTTAATACTGTGTGACCTGATCAGGAAAAACTGCTCCCATCATAGCCCATATGAAACCATTTTGCAATTGATTAATTAAAGTCATACATTTATATCAATCAAGTTTATTTTATATAGCCCTTCGTACATCAGCTAATATCTCGAAGTGCTGTACAGAAACCCAGCCTAAAACCCCAAACAGCAAGCAATGCAGGTGTAGAAGCACGGTGGCTAGGAAAAACTCCCTAGAAAGGCCAAAACCTAGGAAGAAACCTAGAGAGGAACCAGGCTATGAGGGGTGGCCAGTCCTCTTCTGGCTGTGCCGGGTGGAGATTATAACAGAACTATGCCAAGATGTTCAAAATGTTCATAAGTGACAAGCATGGTCAAATAATAATCATGAATAATTTTCAGTTGGCTTTTCATAGCCGATCATTAAGAGTTGAAAACAGCAGGTCTGGGACAGGTGGCGGTTCCGTAACCGCAGGCAGAACAGTTGAAACTGGAATAGCAGCAAGGCCAGGCGGACTGGGGACAGCAAGGAGTCATCATGCCCGGTAGTCCTGACGTATGGTCCTAGGGCTCAGGTCCTCCGAGAGAGAGAAAGAAAGAGAGAAGGAGAGAATTAGAGAGAGCCAAGATTTTCAAAATGTTCATAAATGACAAGCATGGTCAAATAATAATCAGGAATAAAAGTCAGTTGGCTTTTCATAGCCGATCATTAAGAGTTGAAAGCAGCAGGTCTGGGACAGGTAGGGGTTCCATAACCGCAGGCAGAGCAGTTGAAACTGGAACAGCAGCAAGGCCAGGTGGACTGGGGACAGCAAGGAGTCATCATGCCCGGTTTGCCGTGACGTATGGTCCTAGGGCTCAGGTTCTCAGAGAGAGAGAAAGAAAGAGAGAACGAGAGAATTAGAGAGAGCATACTTAAATTCACACATCTTCAACCACCAACTTACAATCCTGAGACAAGGCCGAGTATAGCCCACAAAGATCTCCACCACAGCACAAACCAAGGGGGGGCGCCAACCCAGACAGGAAGATCACGTCAGTAACTCAACCCAAGTGACGTACCCCTCCTAGGGACGGCATGAAAGAGCACCAGTAAGCCAGTGACTCAGCCCCTGTAATAGGGTTAGAGGCAGAGAATCCCAGTGGAGAGAGGGGAACCGGCCAGGCAGAGACAGCAAGGGCGGTTCGTTGCTCCAGAGCCTTTCCGTTCACCTTCACACTCCTGGGCCAGACTACACTCAATCATATGACCTACTGAAGAGATAAGTCTTCAGTAAAGACTTAAAGGTTGAGACCGAGTCTGCGTCTCTCACATGGGTAGGCAGACCGTTCCATAAAAATGGAGATCTATAGGAGAAAGCCCTGCCTCCCGCTGTTTGCTTAGAAATTCTAGGGACAATTAGGAGGCCTGCGTCTTGTGACCGTAGCGTACGTATAGGTATGTACGGCAGGACCAACTCGGAAAGATAGGTAGGAGCAAGCCCATGTAACGCTTTATAGGTTAACAGTAAAACCTTGAAATCAGCCCTTGCCTTAACAGGAAGCCAGTGTAGGGAAGCTAGCACTGGAGTAATATGATCAAATTTCTTGGTTCTAGTCAGGATTCTAGCAGCCGTATTTAGCACTAACTGAAGTTTGTTTAGTGCTTTATCCGGGTAGCCGGAAAGTAGAGCATTGCAGTAGTCTAACCTAGAAGTAACAAATGCATGGATTAATTTTTCTGCATCATTTTTGGACAGAAAATTTCTGATTTTTGCAATGTTACGTAGATGGAAAAAAGCTGTCCTTGAAACAGTCTTGATATGTTCGTCAAAAGAGAGATCAGGGTCAAGAGTAACGCCGAGGTCCTTCACAGTTTTATTTGAGACGACTTTACAACCATCAAGATTAATTGTCAGATTTAACAGAAGATCTCTTTGTTTCTTGGGACCTAGAACAAGCATCTCTGTTTTGTCCGAGTTTAAAAGTAGAAAGTTTTCAGCCATCCACTTCCTTATGTCTGAAACAGGCTTCTAGCGAGGGCAATTTTGGGGCTTCACCATGTTTCATTGAAATGTACAGCTGTGTGTCATCCGCATAGCAGTGAAAGTTAACATTATGTTTTCGAATAACATCCCCAAGAGGTAAAATATATAGTGAAAACAATAGTGGTCCTAAAACGGAACCTTGAGGGACACCGAAATGTACAGTTGATTTGTCAGAGGACAAACCATTCACAGAGACAAACTGATATCTTTCCGACAGGTAAGATCTAAACCAGGCCAGAACTTGTCCGTGTAGACCAATTTGGGTTTCCAGTCTCTCCAAAAGAATGTGGTGATCGATGGTGTCAAAGGCAGCACTAAGGTCTAGTAGCACGAGGACAGATGCAGAGCCTCGGTCTGACGCCATTAAAAGGTCATTTACCACCTTCACAAGTGCAGTCTCAGTGCTATGATGGGGTCTAAAACCAGACTGAAGCATTTCGTATACATTGTTTGTCTTCAGGAAGGCAGTGAGTTGCTGCGCAACAGCTTTTTCTACAATTTTTGAGAGGAATGGAAGATTCGATATAGGCCGATAGTTTTTTATATTTTCCGGGTCAAGGTTTGGCTTTTTCAAGAGAGGCTTTATTACTGCCACTTTTAGTGAGTTTGGTACACATCCGGTGGATAGAGAGCTGTTTATTATGTTCAACATAGGAGGGCCAAGCACAGGAAGCAGCTCTTTCAGTAGTTTAGTAGGAATAGGATCCAGTATGCAGCTTGAAGGTTTAGAGGCCATGATTATTTTCATCATTGTGTCAAGAGATATAGTACTAAAACACTTAAGTGTCTCTCCCGATCCCAGGCCCTGGCAGAGCTGTGCAGATCCAGGACAGCTAAGCCCTGGAGGAATACGCAGATTCAAAGAGGAGTCCGTAATTTGCTTTCTAATGGTCATGATCTTTTCCTCAAAGAAGTTCATGAATTTATTACTGCTGAAGTGAAGGCCATCCTCTCTTGGGGAATGCTGCTTTTTAGTTAGCTTTGCAACAGTATCAAAAATAAATTTTGGATTGTTCTTATTTTCCTCGATTAAGTTGGAAAAGTAGGATGATCGAGCAGCAGTGAGGGCTCTTCGGTACTGCACGGTACTGTCTTTCCAAGCTAGTCGGAAGACTTCCAGTTTGGTGTGGCGCCATTTCCGTTCCAATTTTCTGGAAGCTTGCTTCAAAGCTCGGGTATTTTCTGTATACCAGGGAGCTAGTTTCTTATGACAAATGTTTTTCGTTTTTTAGGGGTGCAACTGCATCTAGGGTATTGCGCAAGGTTAAATTGAGTTCCTCAGTTAGGTGGTTAACTGATTTTTGTCCTCTGACGTCCTTGGGTAGGCAGAAGGAGTCTGGAAGGGCATCAAGGAATTTTTGTGTTGTCTGAGAATTTATAGCACGACTTTTGATGCTCCTTGGTTGGGGTCTGAGCAGATTATTTGTTGCGATTGCAAACGTAATAAAATGGTGGTCCGATAGTCCAGGATTATGTGGAAAAACATTAAGATCTACAACATTTATTCCATGGGACAAAACTAGGTCCAGAGTATGACTGTGGCAGTGAGTAGGTCCAGAGACATGTTGGACAAAACCCACTGAGTCGATGATGGCTCCGAAATACTTTTGGAGTGGGTCTGTGGACTTCTCCATATGAATATTAAAATCACCAAAAATTAGAATATGATCTGCTATGACTACAAGGTCTGATAGGAATTCAGGGAACTCAGAGAGGAACGCTGTATATGGCCCAGGAGGCCTGTAAACAGTAGCTATAAAAAGTGATTGAGTAGGCTGCATAGATTTCATGACTAGAAGCTCAAAAGACGAAAACGTCATTTTTTTTTTTGTAAATTGAAATTTGCTATCGTAAATGTTAGCAACACCTCCGCCTTTGCGGGATGCACGGGGGATATGGTCACTAGTGTAACCAGGAGGTGAGGCCTCATTTAACACAGTAAATTCATCAGGCTTAAGCCATGTTTCAGTCAGGCCAATCACATCAAGATTATGATCAGTGATTAGTTCATTGACTATGACTGCCTTTGAAGTGAGGGATCTAACATTAAGTAACCCTATTTTGAGATGTGAGGTATCACGATCTCTTTCAATAATGGCAGGAATGGAGGAGGTCTTTATCCTAATGAGATTGCTAAGGCGAACACCGCCATGTTTAGTTTTGCCCAACCTAGGTCGAGGCACAGACACAGTCTCAATGGGGATGGCTGAGCTGACTACACTGACTGTGCTATTGGCAGACTCCACTAAGCTGGCAGGTTGGCTAACAGCCTGCTGCCTGGCCTGCACCCTATTTCATTGTGGAGCTAGAGGAGTTAGAGCCCTATCTATGTTAGTAGATAAGATGAGAGCACCCCTCCAGCTAGGATGGAGTCCGTCACTCCTCAGCAGGTCAGGCTTGGTCCTGTTTGTGGGTGAGTCCCAGAAAGAGGGCCAATTATCTACAAATTCTATCTTTTGGGAGGGGCAGAAAACAGTTTTCAACCAGCGATTGAGTTGTGAGACTCTGCTGTAGAGCTCGTCACTCCCCCTAACTGGGAGGGGGCCAGAGACAATTACTCGATGCCGACACATCTTTCTAGCTGATTTACACGCTGAAGCTATGTTGCACTTGGTGACCTCTGACTGTTTCATCCTAACATCGTTGGTGCCGACGTGGATAACAATATCTCTATACTCTCTACACTCGCCAGATTTAGCTTTAGCCAGCACCATCTTTAGATTAGCCTTAACGTCGGTAGCCCTGCCCCCTGGTAAACAGTGTATGATCGCTGGGTGATTCGTTTTAAGTCTAATACTGCGGGTAATGGAGTCGCCAATGACTAGGGTTTTCAATTTGTCAGAGCTAATGGTTGGAGCCTTCGGCGTCTCAGACCCCGTAACGGGAGGAGTAGAGACAAGAGAAGACTCAGCCTCAGACTCCGACTCGCTACATAATGGGGAAAACCGGTTGAAAGTTTCTGTCGGCTGAATGAGCGACACCAGTTGAGCATTCCAACAGCATTTCCCTCCAGAAGCCATGAGAAAGTTGTCCGGTTGCGGGGACTGTGCGGGGGGGTTTATACTAACGTTAGTATCTGTACTTACTGGTGGCACAGACGCTGTTTCTTCCTTTCCTACACTGAAATTACCCTTGCCTAACGATTGCGTCTGAAGATGGGCTTGCAACACAGCTATCCTCGCCATAAGGCGATTGTTCTCCTGTATATTATGAGTACAGCGACTGCAATTAGAAGACATCATGTTAATGTTACTACTTAGCTTCGGCTGTTGAAGGTGCTGACGAACCATGTCCAGATAAAGCGTCCGGAGTGAAAAAGTTGGGTCCAGAGTTTTCCTGGTTAGGTTAACAGAGACGGAAAAACTCTGGGCCCCAGGGGGTAAAAATTGCCCCACCACTCTGGGACCTACGTTGCCACCGGTCTGCTTGCAGTTGTCAGTTATCTTCAGATATGTGAATGATCAGGGCTTTGTTCAGGAATGTTTCTTTCTGCTATTTGTATTTACTGCTAAGTCCCCTCCTGTTCCCTGATTAAGAGGTGATGACCACTCCACTCCACTACCATTGTCAACTTTCTCCTGACATGAACTGAAGCCACAATGTCTCATGTGCCCGCTCATCCACTGGCACATTGAACGTTTCCTCTCCAATCACTGAGTACCCCTATCAATTTTCTCTCATTACTGTATGTAGAGTCAATCACACACACAAACACAATCACATTATTACACATCAATGATTTTACTCCATGCTTGGACTAACTCATTCTTAGAACTTTTGTCTAACTGTGTAGTGTGTTGTGTGATTTGTTTTTTGTCTTCCCAGTCAAATCCTGTCCTGCCCTCAGTGGAGGAGCTGAGCTCTTCTCTAACACCATCCATCCACGATGAGCCTGTCCTGCACTGAAACCTACAGT
Source organism: Salvelinus namaycush (assembly GCF_016432855.1). Classification (NCBI taxonomy): domain Eukaryota; kingdom Metazoa; phylum Chordata; class Actinopteri; order Salmoniformes; family Salmonidae; genus Salvelinus; species Salvelinus namaycush. The sequence continues at coordinate 6,678,116 of NC_052340.1, read as the reverse complement.
ATGAACACCTCAACCCCTGTCCTGCACTGAAGTCAAGCCTCTCCACACCTCAACTCATGCCTCAAACCCTCATTCAATCCCTGCTGTGATCCCTTTCCAACACGGTGTAAGTAGCCCTCTCATTCCCATTCCCCATAATGTTGTACTACAAATGTCTTTATTAAATGCTTTACGTTAAAATTATAAGACTTTAACCATTTTTCAAACACGCTTTGTTGTCTCTGTGCGTTCCGCGCCTATACTGTGGGTCTCCCATCCTCCTAAATTTTCCAAGTCACCAACCTCCACTGATGTATATACAGTAGCTACCTCAACTTCCTATTACCCCCCTGCACATCGACTCAGTACTGGTACTCCCTGTATGTAGCATGTTATTTTTACCCCTTATTGTCATGAGTTATTCACTGTGTATTTATTCCTCGTCAAAATTGATATTTTTTATTTAATTCTGTATCTTTATCTTTAACTCTGCATTGTTGGAAAAGGACCCGAAAGGAAGCATTTCACAAATCATGTGACCAATACAATTTCTTTTTATTTGATGATTCTAACCTCACGCTCTGTCAACTCTCCACTTCCTTTTTCTAGTAATTCAACATCGGTACGATTTCTCGATCTGTCTCTCGATTGCTTTCTCTTCTGAGAATGGACACCACTACACAAATGCAGCTCAGTTGAGTTGAGACAACAGTGGTCTCACCCGTAACTATGAGCTCTCCAGCGGAGAGCAGCAGATGGAGAGATAGCAGAATGGAGGTACCGTGCACTATCACCCTCTAGTGGCGATAAGTGGGCAATGTAAGTTAATTGTCAAGCTGAGGGTCACGTTCGCAATCTTTTGATGGGCTTTTTTAAGATGTGAACAGACAGCATAAAATGAACACATGTTCACTTTTGATGGCTATTACATTAGCCAACCATTACCCATCCTCAAGGTCTGTGTTCATTGCCTCGTGTTAACATACTGTACTATCACATCACCTCTGTAAATGCTGATTTGAAGTCCGCTTCATATTCTGCTGAAAGGCGTCATCATTCGTTATGGTAAACTTGACCATAGATGATGGTTGGAAGCTCTTCCCTTAATGGAGACATTCAGAATCGTTTGTTTATTTACCGGCGTCCGTCCTTTTCTGTTTGTTTCTGTTTGGAAGGGTTTAGAAGGAGGGGTGTGTTTGACCTAATGAAAATAAGCAACATTCTAGTCAGAGGATTTCAAGGTTGATTCGAAGATCATTTTACTTGACAAGTTGTGTGTGCACGCGCGCACGTGTGCGTGTATGGGTGCGTGTCTGCACGCCTGTGCTTTCTCTAGTAGAAGTAATGCAGTCTGAGCTCATTCTGTACACCTTGACCTCACTAATCAACTGTTTAATGCATAATGAGTAGGATATCGGAAGTTCATGAACTGCATTGACACGGCGCCATTCTGTTTGTTTTCCTAAGCACTGTTCATTTCATCAACATCCCCGTGTTACCGTACATGATCACGAAGATGAAGTATGTGAATGGGCGGCAAGATTTTGCTCTGTACATTTCTTTGAGTTTCATAGTTGTTTCAACTCAATATTTCAATATAATGTCGACATACTTGATTGGATCAGCTGCTATGTACTTGGAACAACTCTGCATCACACGAGTTGAGACTTCGCTGACTGACAGAATTGCTCAAACTGAAGATCGGAGAAAAATATCTGCCACGTCAGTAAAATGTGGCTGTCTGAGAGGACGCCATGTTGGTCCCTGGCTCTGATTGCCCAGCTGGTGACACCTGAGCCGGAATGGAGCAGGCCACACTGTGTGAATCAATCTTTGTCTCTCCCTGGCTACAGTGAAACCGGTCTGGTAGGTGGGAAAGTAGCACACTGGGACACACCCATTTCTGTGAAGAGGAGATGAGAGAGGGAGGGGTTGGATGGAGGGGGGAAGTCCCACCTGTATGGGCTAAGTGGGGGGGGGGGTGGTTCTGGGATAGACAGTGAGAAGAAAGGAGGAGGGAAGTGTCAAATGTGTTGTCAGCATGCTCTGATCACTGTTCGGTGACTGTTTGAGTGGCCCTGTGAAAAGCCTCTCCTACCAGGTCTCACCTCCACTCTCCTCACTGCTCCCCCAGCGTCCGATGGCAAAGCATGACCCTGTAAGTCCTTCCTTTATCCTCTCCTCCTTGTTCTCTGCTTCTCTGGCTCTCTATCTGTTTCCCCTGGGCTGACTTCTGTCACCTGCCTCCAAAACAACACTATTTTCTTTCTCACACACACTGAACATGCTATACTCTTACTCTCACTGTCCCTCACTGTCAGGTTGGGTTTTTCAAGTAAATGTGTCCCTTGTGTATGGCTGGTGTTCTCAAAGGTTGTACTTTTTGCCACATCATGGACAGATGGCAGGACATGTGAACCAATGCGTTGGTATGCTACTAGGAGCTAGACTAGAGGCACAGGGTCAAGCTGGTGTGTAGCTGGAGACCCCATATGATCTCATTGCGATTGCCTCTGTCTCCGATCTCTCTACTGTGTTGCTTCGCATGGTGTGTGGAATTTATGTCAAATCCCCCATGTGGAAAATATTGTGTTGAAAGTCGGGGTTCTTCCTCTAAATGGTTTGTGGTTTTATGTCTCAAACTAGTCTATTCGCCCGGTTTGTGGAACCAAAATACGGGGGGGCAGATTGCAAAATTAGACTTGAGGTGAAAATGACCCCAATAGGCCCCCTGTACCCTGCTACTGTGAAGTTCCATCTGTAACAGAGAGGATTTATCTGTCTCGATTGGCGAATCAACAGTCAATGTGGGCTGGTTCCATTTTACCTATTTATCTTCTATTTTAAGCTCTAAGGGACTCTTTGGAATTGAAATTCAAAGTTACAGTATATAACAACGTTACTGTTCATAAGTACAGACTGCCCGTTGAAATGTAACTGGAACCTAAAACCTCATCAGTTTACAGTAATTACTGGAAAATGCCAAGGGGGGGAACAATGTCTATTGACCTCTGTCGATTCAGTTGGGAATTCAGGCTAACCGGCTCATCCACCAACTGAACATCCACTTGGTAGAATATTCCGGTTCATTTGCGTTGGAGTTCTGTGCCTATGGTCATGACACTGGAGCTGTTTACCAAAGAAAAGGTTTAGGTTATAAACCGGTATTATTACTGACTGCGCCAAGGAGTCTTCGCTATGTCACCAAGACAGATAACAGTAAATCCCATCTTTGTTTATTGCTGTGCTAGAGGGTGTATCAGGTATATTGTATACATTTATGGCAATATAGGAGGAATGACCAGCACACAGATGTGTGTTAAACAGTCACATAGTTTGGGGGAACTAAGGATAGAGGTTCATGAGAGGATCCCCTTCTGTGTTTACTATGAATTCAGGACAAATAGCACCTTCCATGGACTTCCTGATCAAATACATCAGGTGTTTTCAAATGGAGATATAGGAGCTAATAAACCAGACAGTGGGTGTTTTGGGATTTTCAGATAGAGAAGACACAATATGGTACATGCCTGCCTCTTGGCTTCCTATGGAGCGTGGTGGTACGTGCCTGTGTGAGGGTTCTTTTGATTCAGGAAGGTATTTTTTTTATATAGTGCTTCTGGTCCATTCTCTAAGGTGAGAGAGTTAGTGGGCTTGACCGAGATGCCCTGTAACTGACTGAGTTCTTCGAAAAACAACAGTCAAAATCATATTGGGTTGACAAGTTACCATGGAAACCCCAATGTAGACACAAGTCATTTTTGGCTAGCACTCTTTATCCTCAACCAGACGAACACTTCAGTACGATCCAGACCTGTAGGATATAATGATCTTTGTGACCCTTGGGATCATCACTACAGCCTAGCCCCTATGAAATCAAAACTCCAACTGGAGATCTTGCAATGTTGTGTAAATCGCCACCACTCCTCAGCACGTCTAGATACAGAGCAGAGCACACCACTAATCTGTTGTGGGAATCAGTGTGGAGGTCATGCATGTTGTACCATCAGGAAGTAGATTCTTTCCATGTCGGTCACCGCAAACATAAACATAGCCATGGGCAGATCAGACAAAGTCCCAACATCAGAACCAGATAGGGAAGTTAAAAGCAATGTCATCCCTCCCAAGTGGCACGGTGGTCTGAGGCACTGCATCTCAGCGCTTGAGACGTCACTACAGACACCCTGGTTCGAACCCAGGCTATATCACAACCGGCCGTGATTGGGAGTCAAACGGGGCGGCGCACAATTGGCCCAGCGTCATCAGGGTTTGGCCTGTGTCGGCTGTCATTGTAAGTAATAATTCCCCCCCCCCCCGAATACACACACAATGTAAAGTGAAAAGCCATCAATGAAAAGAGAGACAGAACTCAAAACCAATATTGATCCCTGGCTGCCTGTCATCCAGCACCAGGGGGGAAAGCACACTATCAGACTGACCAACCTGCACCTGTGTGGATGTGGGTCACAAATCACCTTTGTGTGGATGTGGGTCACAAATCACCTTTGTGTGGATGTGGGTTACTAATCACCTGTGTGGATGTGGGTTACAAATCACCTGTGTGGATGTGGGTTACAAATCACCTGTGTGGATGTGGGTTACAAATCACCTGTGTGGATGTGGGTTACAAATCACCTGTGTGGATGTGGGTTACAAATCACCTGTGGATGTGGGTTACAAATCACCTGTGGATGTGGGTTACAAATCACCTGTGTGGATGTGGGTTACAAATCACCTGTGTGGATGTGGGTTACAAATCACCTGTGTGGATGTGGATTACAAATCACCTGTGTGTGGATGTGGGTTACAAATCACCTGTGTGGACGTGGATTACAAATCACCTGTGTGTGGATGTGGGTTACAAATCACCTGTGTGGACGTGGATTACAAATCACCTGTGTGGATGTGGGTTACAAATCACCTGTGTGGATGTGGGTTACAAATCACCTGTGTGGATGTGGGTTACAAATCACCTGTGTGGATGTGGATTACAAATCACCTGTGTGTGGATGTGGGTTACAAATCACCTGTGTGGACGTGGATTACAAATCACCTGTGTGTGGATGTGGGTTACAAATCACCTGTGTGGACGTGGATTACAAATCACCTGTGTGGATGTGGGTTACAAATCACCTGTGTGGATGTGGGTTACAAATCACCTGTGTGGACGTGGGTTACAAATCACCTGTGTGGACGTGGGTTACAAATCACCTGTGTGGACGTGGGTTACAAATCACCTGTGTGGATGTGGGTTACAAATCACCTGTGTGGATGTGGGTTACAAATCACCTGTGTGGATGTGGGTTACAAATCACCTGTGTGTGGATGTGGGTTACAAATCACCTGTGTGTGGATGTGGGTTACAAATCACCTGTGTGTGGATGTGGGTTACAAATCACCTGTGTGTGGATGTGGGTTACAAATCACCTGTGTGTGGATGTGGGTTACAAATCACCTGTGTGTGGATGTGGGTTACAAATCACCTGTGTGGATGTGGGTTACAAATCACCTGTGTGGACGTGGGTTACAAATCACCTGTGTGGACGTGGATTACAAATCACCTGTGTGTGGATGTGGATTACAAATCACCTGTGTGGACGTGGATTACAAATCATCTGTGTGGATGTGGGTTACAAATCACCTGTGTGGATGTGGGTTACAAATCACCTGTGTGTGGATGTGGGTTACAAATCACCTGTGTGGATGTGGGTTACAAATCACCTGTGTGGATGTGGGTTACAAATCACCTGTGTGGATGTGGATTACAAATCACCTGTGTGTGGATGTGGGTTACAAATCACCTGTGTGTGGATGTGGGTTACAAATCACCTGTGTGTGGATGTGGGTTACAAATCACCTGTGTGGATGTGGGTTACAAATCACCTGTGTGGATGTGGGTTACAAATCACCTGTGTGGATGTGGGTTACAAATCACCTGTGTGGATGTGGGTTACAAATCACCTGTGTGGATGTGGGTTACAAATCACCTGTGTGGATGTGGGTTACAAATCACCTGTGTGGATGTGGGTTACAAACAGGCAGCAGCCAGGGACAGGGGACAACCACAACTTCCTTTTGGAGTTTGCTGTTCCGTTGTCTCCATGGCAGCCACCCTTCTTCTCCGTGGCAACAATAGAGACTCCCAGGGGGCAATGTGAGCTCGGCTGCGGCCCTGGTGACGATGATCAGCTCTATTGTCTGAGATGCTTGGTAGCGCTATGGGGAGCAGATGAATATAAAGCAGAAATGAGAGCATGATAAAGAGAGGAGGAAATGAATAAGGGGCCCATTGGGAATCTTGGCACATTGTTGCCTAGAGACATGGGAACTTCTATTGTGCTTGAGTTGGTTATTCAGGTGTTGGGATCTCACACTTGCTCGATAAGGATGATATTATTATGGCCGACAATGAGTTACATCTAACCTGAAGATACTACAATGCCTTTTTTCACCAATCATCAACCATCTGTAAGCCCTTTTCGCAATCAAGATGTGTACTCTAGGCAGCACCCCATACACTATTGTTTATGGACGAATCAGGGGGTTCCTGCATGGGAGTTGTTTACTGGGGATTTTCATCTCAATATCAAATCATTTCTGGGGAACAATTTAGTGCCTGAATGTAATTGTTTTTCCTTAAAATTGTCAAAAAATAAACAAAAATAGCTTTTTAGCAAAAAAATATTTATCCAAAAATATTTTTGCTAGGACTGTCTCGGAGTGGTCTGAGTGGGGAGGGGAAAAGCTGTTATTGCCAGAGAGGTTTGGAAAACTCTTTCTTATTGGTCTATTAACTAATTTACCACATGGTGATGTCACCAGACAGGCCAAAACGCAATCCCACCAAAACAATGAAATTTCAGACGGTCTTTTCCAACAGCTCTTACAATAAAAGGGCATTATCATCTTTTTCACAATTTCAAAGTATTATTATATAAAACACAGGAAAATCACGTTTTTTTTCACACTTTTATAGTGTTCATTTCATCCTTTTTTGTACAATATGATACAAAACACGAGGCCTTTAAGTTGGGTGTTGGGTGTTAGATCCGAATATTTTTGAATGACTGACTTCTTAACCTTTTCTGTTTTTCTCTGTGTTCTCCCCTACAGAACGAGCTCCCTCCTCCATACTACTCTGTTGAGGTGCACACCGTCCCGCCCCTCCAGTCCTATGAAGAGCTAGTCTATGGAGCGGGTCCAAGGCACACTCATCCCAACCAGCTATACTACATCCCCCAGCATCCCCCACCAGTGGCTACGCAGCATGTCTGCCAGCCCAGTTTATGTGAGTAGCACTCCCTATATACTGCAGTTCTGTCCCAGTCCAGTTTTCTCCATTCCTTGTTTGCTTTCAGGGGACTACAAACCATCAGTGAAAGTATTGTAAAATAATAGAAACAGAAGTGTTTTATAAAAACATCCTTGAGAAATGTGATTTTAACTCCCTCATTATGTCTCAGCATTACTATACACTGAGTGTACAGAACATTTTTGATTTATTTTACCTTCATTTAACTAGACAAGTTAAGAACAAATTCTTATTTTCTGTGACGGCCTAGGAACAGTGGGTTAACTGCCATGTTCAGGGGCAGAACGACAGATTTCTACCTTGACAGCGCGGGGATTCGATCTTGCAACCTTTACGGTTACTAGTCCAACGCTCTAACCACTAGGCTACCCTGCCGCCCCAGGGTAGTAACATTAGGAACACCTGCTCTTTCCGTGACGCAGACTGACCAGGTGAATCCAGGTGAAAGCCTGTAGCTCAGGACCTGAAGCAAGGATATGCATTTGCTTGATACCAATTGAAAGGAAACACTTTGAGGTTTGTGGAAATTTGAAATTAATGTAGGAGAATATAACACGTTAGATCTTGTAAAATATATCTGGTAAAAGATGATACCATCATCTTTGAAATGCAAGAGAAAGACCATAATCTATTATTCAAGCCTAGGTGCAATTTAGATTTTGGCCACTAGATGGCAACAGTACATGTGCAAAGTTTTAGACATATATTTATTTTAATTTTATTTTACCATTATTTAACTAGGCAAGTCAGTTAGGAACACATTCTTATTTTCAATGACAGCCCACTGACTAACCAACTGTTCCTAGGCTGTCATTGAAAATAAGAATTTGTTCCTAACTGACTATGGTCTTTCTCTCAGGGGCAGAACAACAGATTTGTACCTTGTCAGCTTGGGGATTCGAACGCTCTAACCACTAGGCTACCCTGCCGTATATGTGCAAAGTTTAGTTCCAATGAACGCATATCTGTTCAAAATGTTGTACCAAGACCGCCCAAATGTGCCTAATAGGTTTATTAATACATTTTCAAGTTCATTTATTTATTTTTATTTTTTATTTATCCGTTATTTTACCAGGTAAGTTGACTGAGAACACGTTCTCATTTGCAGCAACGACCTGGGGAATAGTTACAGGGAAGAGGAGGGGGATGAATGAGCCAATTGTAAACTGGGGATTATTAGGTGACCGTGATGGTTGAGGGCCAGATTGGGAATTTAGCCAGGACACCGGGGTTAACTTTTTATGGCTGCAGGGGCAGTATTGAGTAGCTCTGTTTAAGGTGCCCATTTCAAACGGCCTCGTACTCAATTCTTGCTCGTACAATATGCATATTATTGTTATTATTGGATAGAAAACACTCTCTAGTTTCTATAGCCGTTTGAATTATGTCTCTGAGTGGAACAGAACTCATTCTACAGCACTTTTCCTGATATGGAGTGAGATTTCAGAAATCTTGGCCCCTGCTCCCAGGTCAGTTCATAAGTCCCTGTGAATGCTATGATGCTACAAACACTGCCTACGCCTTCCTCTAGATGTCAGTAAGAGGTGACAATTTGAATGGAGTCGATTGCGCAATCAGGGCCTGTATAAAAGGCCAAAGACCGGATGTACCGTTCTTTTCCTGCTGCGCCTGACGCACGATGTACGTCGGACCTGCTCTCTTTCCAAGCTTGGGTTTAGCCAGTAATATTTCGCCGGTCATGTTTTTACTCGTTATAGGTGTTAAAAACATCATAAGGTAGTTAATTTAAACCGTTTTATAGCAATTTATATCCGTTTAGTGCGATTTTGAGGCATTGCTTTGTGTTGCACTTTGAAGCGCCGGGCACGTTTCGGGGTCCCGGTCGAACGTTAGTGGGCATTTCGACGGACAAGAGGACATCTTTCGACCAAAAGAAGATTAGACCCAAGAAAGGATACATTGCCCAAGATTCTGATGGAAGATCACCTCATAGTAAGAAATATTTAAGATGATAAATCGTTGTTCTGTCGAAAAATTTTAAACGCATATTCCGCCATTTTCTTTGGTATAGCTTCGCTTGGCGAACCCTGTATTGCACAGTAAGGATAATTTTAGAAATGTAATTCAGCGATTGCATTAAGAACTAATTTGTCTTTCGATAGCTGTCCAACTTATATTTTTTTAGTCAAGTTTATGAATAGTTATGCATGAGACAAGATCACTGTTAAAGATGGCGCCCGACATTTTCAGGCTAGTTTTGCTAGTATTGTCATTGTATAACCACGTTTTTTTTGTGGCTAAATATGCACATTTTCGAACAAACTCTATATGTATGTTGTAATATGATGTTACAGGAGTGTCATCGGAAGAATTCTGAGAAGGTTAGTGAAAAAATTAATATATTTTGGCGATGATTACGTTATCGCTCTCTTTGGCTTGAATCAATGCTCGGGTAACGTTTGCACATGTGGTATGCTAATATAACGATTTATTGTGTTTTCGCTGTAAAACACTTAGAACATCTGAAATATTGTCTGAATTCACAAGATTTGTGTCTTTCCATTGCTGTGAGCTGTGTATTTTTAAGAAATGTTTTATGATTAGTAATTAGGTAATTCTCGTTGCTCTCTGTATTTATTCTAGTCGAGTTGTGATGGTGGGTGCAATTGTAAACTATGATTTATACCTGAAATATGCACATTTTTCTAACAAAACCTATCCTATACAATAAATATGTTATCAGACTGTCATCTGATGAGGTTTTTTCTTGGTTAGTGGCTATCAATATCTTTATTTGGCCGAATTGGTGATAGCACCTGATGGAGTAAGAAACTGATGGAGTTAGAAAAGTGGTGTCTTTTGCTAACGTGGTTAGCTAATAGATTTACATATTTTGTCTTCCCTGTAAAACATTTTAAAAATCTGAAATGGTGGCTTTATTCACAAGATCTGTATCTTTCATTTGGTGTCTTGGACTTGTTAATGTGTGAAAGTTAAATATTTTTAAAAAATATTTTTTTGAATTTCGCACCCTGCACTTTGAGCTGGATGTTGTCATAGGTGTACCGACCTCGGGCTTGCAGCCATAAGAGGTTTTAACACCCCTACTCTTACGACAAGTGCCATGGGATCTTTAATGACCTCAGAGAGTCAGGACACCCGTTTAACGTCCCATCCGAAAGACGGCACCCTACACAGAGCAGTGTCCCCAATCACTGCCCTGGGGCATTGGGATCTTTGTTTAGACCAGAGGAAAGAGTGCCTCCTACTGGCCCTCCAACACCACTTCCAGCAGCATCTGGTCTCCCATCCAGGGACTGACCAGGACCAACCCTGCTTAGCTTCATAACTGTGCACTCTCCTCAAACAATTAGCATGGCATTCTTTCACTGTAATAGCTACTGTAAATTGGACAGTGCAGTTAGATTAACACGAATTTAAGCTTTCTGCCCATATCAGATATGTCTATGTCCTGGGATTAATTTTTTTTTGTTACTTACAATCTCATGCTAATCACATTAGCCTACGTTAGCTCAACCGTCCCGCGAGGGGGACACCGATCCTGTAGAGGTTTAAAGCGGTTGCGTGTGGTACACTGAGTGTACAAGACATTATGAACACATGCTTTTTCCATGACATAGATTGACCAGGTGAAAGCTATGATCCCTTATTGATGTCACTTCTTAAATCCACTTCAATCGGTGTAGATAAAGGGGAGGAGACAGGTTAAAGAAGGATTTGTAAGCCTGAAGACAATTGAGACATGGATTGTGTATGTGTTCCATTCGGAGGGTGAATAGGCAAGACAAAATATTGAAGTGCCTTTGAACGGGGTGTGGTTTAAGTGTGTAAAGAACTGCAACGCTGCTAGGGATTTCACGCTCTACAGTTTCCCATGTGTTTCAAGAATGGTCCACCACCCAAAGGACATCCAGCCAACTTGACGCAGCTACAGGATACATTGGAGTCAACATGGGCCAGCATCCCTGTGGAACGCTTTCGACACCTTGTAGAGGTCATGCCCCAACACATTGAGGCTGTTCTGAAGGCAAACTCAATATTTGGAAGGTGTTCCTAATGTTGTGTACACTCATTGTACGGTCTCTATATGGTCTCCCGAGTAAGATATATCTATTTGACGTGTATGCCGTGTGTGTTGTTCCAGCTCTTTCTAACAAGAAGAAGAAAGGCAAATTCTGCCACCGTAGTGCCAAGTGCTTTGGTGGGTCAGGAGGCATCGTTCTGCTGCTCCTCCTGGGCATTGCCATCTGGCTCGGAGGTAAGGCCAGGGTTGTCTTCATATTTATTCATATGTTGTTACTCATGTACATGTATGCCTGTTTATTCATTAATTTTTTTAAATTTTCATTCTGATTCGGCAGGGCTTAAATAACACATTTTGGTTGAATGAATTCAGTTGTGCGACTGACTAGGTTTCCCCTTTCCCTACTGTATTTGTACAGGCATTGACAGTCTTCCTCTTCTACCTCTTCCTCCATCTCTCTTCTTCTCCCCACCCTTACCTGTTCCTTACCCCATCCAACCCTTACATCATCTCTCTGCTCTTGGTCTATTTCATTTCATGTCTTTCTCTCTCTCTCTCTCTCTCTCTCTCTCTCTCTCTCTCTCTCTCTCTCTCTCTCTCTGGGTAGTGCGTTACGGTACCAGGTTGGGAACTGCGGCTGCCACCCTCGACCACCATGACAGTGAGGATGAGGGGCACTATGAGAAGCAGTTGAGCGTGCCCGTTCATGACACCTGCTCCAACTCCACCGTCCAATGTGACGCTCTGCGAGACTGCCGACTGGGCACGGACGAGTCCAACTGTGGTAAGCACACACACACATAACAGACAGACATAAAGACACACATACTTGCAGGTAGATGTACAGAAATGAAAGCCAGGCGGGCAGGTGGACGTACACTCGACGTCTGACAAGTGGACAAACATAACCCTTTTTGTATATTATTATTCCATCCCTCCTCTCCTTCTCTCTCCAGTGAGGTTTGGTGCGGACGGTGCTCTACAAGTCAGAATGTCTCAGGACGACCGTTTCCTCCCGGTGTGTTACCAGGGATGGGACCAGAGCTACGCCGACCGAACCTGTGCCCAACTGGGCTTCAGAAAGTAAGACATCACCTTATTTCCCAGCAGACATTTTATAAGCTACCTCACAAAGTAACTACTTTCTCTCACAGCAGCCATGCTATATGCTGCACTTAGAGAGTAATCACTTTCACTCACAGCAGCCATGCTATATGCTGCACTTAGAGAGTAATCACTTTCACTCACAGCAGCCATGCTATATGCTGCACTTAGAGAGTAATCACTTTCACTCACAGCAGCCATTTGTGTACGCCGCCTCTCGCGTGAACTACTTTCTCGCACAGACATTTGCTCAGTGACGTCTAATTTCACTGCTGCCATTTTCAGTATTTACTCTGAGATTGAATCTCTGCGCTCCTCTCTCTCTCTGGGGTTGGTGTGCCTGTGGCAAATTGGGTGTCTGGGAATGCTTGATGGGAGGGGAATTGATTCTACTATTGCTTTGGCAGACGGATTCTAAATGTGTTTGTGTGTGTCGACCATGCAGGTCCTTTGCAACCAAGGCCGTGAAATCCCAGCAGTCCATTGGTCTAACCCTGAACAACAGATCGTCTTTACCCATCCAGGGCCAGGTCAGCGTCGGGTAAGAGAGCTCAACTCCTCTACAAATCTTAGCACTTTTGTATTTACTCCTTTTAGTCCCAGTAATGTCGAGGGAATGGTGGTGTTAAGTCATTCACTGTCATTACCTGCCATGACTGGTTGGGACGTAATGCTATGGCATCATCATAACCGCATTATAAGCCTCATGAAGGAAGTTTCAAATCAACTGTAACCATGCTGCATGTTTCCCAACGTGGTTTAATGTTCGATCCTGAGTTGCTGACATGATTGATCTTGTGTTGCTGTGTAGCTCTTCCTGCCCTGACCAGAATACGGTCTCTCTGAAGTGTATTGGTAAGGAGCTCTCATCGGTTCAAATTTCACATATTGCACTCAGGCAGGCCTATATCAACCTTCTGTTTGAAATATGACTTGTAGTTAATTTAGATACAAACATTTTTGACCACTTCTCCACCTTTTCCCAGATTGTGGGCGTCAGCAGTTGACCTCCCGGATCATAGGGGGCACTGTTGCCAAGCTGGGCCAATGGCCCTGGCAACTGTCTCTGCACTTTGGTAGATCACATGTCTGTGGAGGGGTCCTGGTGTCCCCTGACTTTGTGGTGACAGCTGCCCACTGCTTCCCCAGGTCAGTGACTAGAGGACAACAATGCTCAGATCCAAACTGATCCCTTGGCTGTAATTCCAGACATGCTATGTAGATCCTTGGTAATAGCTCCACCTTACCCTCCTTGCTGCGTTCATGACAAGTCGGAGTGAAATCAGACTTGATTTGAACTCATTGAGAATGCCAATTGACTAACGGCAAGCTAGCTACTCCAACCACGAACAGAAAGTACAACTATAATGCTCGTAAACATTGTAAAAAAAAACATACAGATTGTTTTTGATTAAGTTACTTTTTGTTGTTGCATTTAACTGCCAAAAATGTTGTTGTCAAATTAATTTCCTTAGTCAGAGTTCAGCGTGTCGGGACACAAGGACAGGTGAAAGAGATCAGGGGGTGACACTCAGATGATGCGAGGGTTCCTAACTTTTAATTACTAGTTAGAGGACAGATCAAATAGATTTCAAGCTTGTGTTTCAGGCTTTCCGACATGTCGTCGACGCGTCATTAGCCATACGTTTACTGTCAGTCCTTTTACTTACACATTCCCATATAAAACACAGACTAGTAGTGAATCTGTGCAGCAACTTGCTCAGTGTGATCACCTTAACAACCCTCACCTTGACAACCAGTCTCCATAACTCAATTAAACACTGTATTACCATAATAATAATACCATAGGTGTCATAAGCTACAGCCTTGGTTTGAGAAGTAAATGACCATCTATTTTATTTTTTTCCTTGCCAATTGAAGGTTGTTACCCCTGTTTCTTGATGCCAGTAAGTGGCATGTGTACGGAGGAGTGGTGTCTCAAGACAAGCTTCCTTCTCCCTACCTCGTAGAGAAGATCATAGTGAATGAGAACTACAACAACGTAACCAACGACCAGGACATCGCCATTCTGAAGCTGGCCTCACCAGTGGACTTCACTAGTGAGTCCAGGTCTATTCCTTGTATATCAGAGAAACGCTAGGGAGACACTAGCATCAATGTTGGGACAGCACTGTAAAAACATTTGCCCTTTGCCTCTAAATGTCTGTGATGAATCCACTGTCCGAATGGCAATCTCATTTGCAGTGGTGTAAAGTACTTAAGTACAAATACTTTAAAGTACTACTTAAGTCGTTTTTTGGGGTATCTGCACTTTAATATTTATATTTTTGCCAATTTTTACTTCACTACATTCCTAAAGAAAATAATGTACTTTTTACTCTATACATTTTCCCTGACACCCAAAAGTAGTCCTACATTTTGAATGCTTAGCAGGACAGGAAAATGGTCCAATTCACACACTTATCAAGAGAACATCCCTGGTCATCCCTACTGCCTCTGGTCTTGATGGACTCACTAAACACAAATGCTTCGTTTGTAAATTATGTCTGAGTGTTGGAGTGCGCTCCTGGCTATCCATAAAAATTTTAAAAATTAAATGGTGCCATCTGGTTTGCTTAATACAAGGAATTTGAAATGGTTTATACTTTTACTTTTACTTTTATCAATTAAGTACATTTTAGCAATTACATTTACTTTTGATACTTAAGTATATTTAAAACCAAATACTTTTAGGCTTTTACTCAAGTAGTATTTTACTTGAGACTTTCACTTTTACTTGAGTCATTTTCTATTAAGGTATCTTTACTTTTACTCAAGTATGACAATTGAGTACTTTTTCCACCACCGCTCATTTGTGTGTATGTGTGTGCACACGTGTGTCATTTTTGTCACTGTGTTCTCATGTCTGAAGTCTGTATGTCACTCTGTTTATCTAACTTCCTGCGTGTATGTTTGTTATTCAGATGCAGTTCAGCCTGCCTGTTTGCCAGCCTTTGACCAGACATTCCCCCGCGGAACCAAATGCTGGACCTCGGGCTTCGGAACAATAGATAATGGATCAGGTAGGAAGAGAGACGAGGGAGTGGAGAGAGGGAGAGATGGACTACACTAAAGGAAAGAGGGAGACAACAGGGACGGACTGGGAACAGAATTGGCCCCGGCCATTTCTGACACACTTCTATCCTCGAGGCCCCCACACCAGCCCTTTTTTAAATTATTATCAGCCAAATAATGATCATTTTGCACAAGAAACAACAACAATTTAGACAGGCCCACTAGGCTAAAAATGAACCAGCCCGTCTGGTATTTTCCAAAATTGCTCTATGGCCTGTCCGACGTGGAGAAAGGAGGCTACACATGCATCATTCATCCTATCTCAATGTCTTCTCATTGCAGGAGAGCAACTAGCTATTGTGTCCCAAGCTGAAGTGTGTGTGTGTGTTTGGAGAATGACTGTGTACTGTGTGTCCCTTCACAGCGAAACCCTCCAAAGACCTGATGCAGGTGACCGTTGACATCATCGACGTGCGTGTGTGTAACAGCTCCAAGGTATACTCTGGCAGTGTGTCCAACAACATGCTGTGTGCCGGTGATCTCAACGGGGGCAGGGACTCCTGTCAGGTACATGTCCATCTGCTGTAGTTCAACTCACCCTCTATTTACAGGCCCGGGGACTCATTTATTAACCTTGCGTACGTACAAAATATACCCCAAAACATGCGTATTGCAGTTTTGCCGCAAAAATTGGCATTTATAAAAACTGAACTTGGCCTGAGAACATGCTTACCTCCATGTAAACTTCCGACCATGCTTACACACATTTTATAGTGGCTGAAGTATTGTCTTGCAAGCATGTACAGTATTTTGTACAAATGTGGGATATGATGACACGCAAAAAAATATCTAATTATAAGATGCAGTTAGTGAGAAGAGCAAAACTCCAGCGAATGTGTTTTGTTTTTGGAATCTAAAATGATGAGACACATAAATCTATTTCCTATTTATTTTATTTTTAGAACCATTGCAGAATAAATTCCTCACCTTTTCTGGCTGTGATGCATTCCCGAAGTAATACAAAAATACCATGCGCATCTCTCATTTAATTGGGCCTAGTAAATAGATAGGCTATGTAATTTCAAGTTTTGCTGTAGTCTATACGATCGCATAGGCAGCGCGGTTTGTAACTTGACAGTTGAATTTAACAGGTGAACAGACAGTTGATATTTTACATTGAATTATGAATGCAACTACTGTAAGTAACCTACTGTGATTTCTATTGTTTTGAGTAGCCTAGACAATGTTTTAGAATTTGCAAGCAGTCCAGCATATTTAGGTTGGGGGAAATGTCAAAGCAAAACATTGTTGAATTTAAACATTCTGCTAACAGGTCCACAACAATTAGCCATTGTTTTTTTTCTTCAGAAACTGTCACAGTCCTTTGGCAAATACAGCATAGGTTATTGCAAAATATTTGAATATTCTGTCAACACCTCCAAAAACATTTGATCAAATTTGCAATTGCTCTTTCTTTTAGAAACTGCAGTGGTCTAATTCCAACAGTTCCAAATTATACAGCAAATAAAAGGCGTTATTGTCACCTATAAAAGGTGAATGGAGGGTTTGTTCACACGCAGTTTTACGACAGGTCGGATTTATAATGGAAAACAAGTGTATGTATGTATGGCGTACACCAAGTTTATTCATCTCAATTTACTTAACGTTTTTTTACGCAACGGGTAAACATTTGCCACCTGTGGTGGTCTAGAGGTCTAAGCCGCTGCCTCTGGAGCACATGTACAATGTACCGCTGCCAGCATGGGTTCCATTTCGGCCCACTACTCTTTCAACACTCTTTCACCGCTATTAAATCTAAAAATATATCTCTCTCTATACCATTAATTAACATACAAAATACTTTGAAAATATATATTTTTTTTTACAGCCATAGATGCAGAGTTTGGCAAACTGTCCTCCATATGGACACCAGATGTTCCATGACAGCAACATTCTGTATTCTTCCCAGAGTCTAACTAACTCACTGTCTTAGAACATTTGGTGCCAACATTATTAATTATATTTCTGAACTTCGATAGTCCATAGCTGTCCTCTCCTGCACAAACGCTTGTCGTCATCTTAGCTGCCTTGGGGCTGATGAAAATTGCCTCTCCCACTACTCAAATTCCCTTCTACCTCATCTGCTATCCACCGCTTTAAAACATACAGTAATATTGTACCAGGTGCTTTCCACACCTCGGCCCCTGTTCACTCATCCCTTCTCTCCATTCCTCTCAAAGGGAGACAGTGGTGGTCCTCTGGTGTGCAAGACCAGTGACAACCTTTGGCAGCTGGTGGGCATGACCAGCTGGGGCAGCGGCTGTGGGCAGAGTAACAGGCCGGGGGTCTACACCAAGGTGTCCAGCCTACTGCCCTGGATCTACAGCAAGATGCAGGTGAGATGAAGAGAAGCTACCTGGATTGCCTGTGTTCTAGCAAACCACACCATGCAATACACACCTAATACCCAGCTCACCCTCCCTTGACTTACATGTATGTTAATTCTCATTGTTCCCTCTGCAGCTGGAGAATCCGTGAGGTCACTTCATTTCCATTGGCCTCGCCACATCCTCTCTAAAGACCGCTCGCTGCCTGCTTTCTCGTTCCTCTCGGAACATCACACCATGAAGTCCTATAACAGACAGACAGACAGACAGACAGACAGACAGACAGACAGACAGACAGACAGACAGACAGACAGACAGACAGACAGACAGACAGACAGACAGACAGACAGACAGACAGACAGACAGATATATATATAAGACCAAGACCAAGACCATTCGTTCTTCTGTTCCTTTACTGTACCTTCTAAAATCACAAAATGCATTACTGTATTTATGCCCAACGGCTGCTACACTATGGATATTATGTGAATCTACACCAATACATTTTGTTCACTGATTCCAGTTTTGTGTTTGAATTATTTTAATTCCCACCGCATTTTTTAAATCTTACAGTAAGTATGTTTATGATATTTACCTGAGATAGGCGGTTCTACGATGGCTGGCCTCTCTTTTCTAAGTCTATGCACCCCTCATATCCACTCACGCCTCCCATATCTCCAATGTTTTTTAAATGTTTTTCGAATATTTTGGGGGAGACTGCATGCTTATTTCTGTTGCATCTAGAAGGAATTTAGAGATGCAATGTGCTTTGTGATTCATCTCCAGAAAATATTTTGTGTGAATTACGTGAAACTCATTGGAAAGAAAGGAGTTTAACTAATGTAATAATCTGTCCCTACTCACAGCTGCACAGGAGTCCTCTGTCACACCCTGGCCTTAGTTATCTTTTAAGGGGGGGGTTATGTCACACCCTGGCCTTAGTTATCTTTGTTTTCATTATTATTTTAGTTAGGTCAGGGTGTGACATGGTGAAGTATGTGTTTTTGTATTGTCTAGGGTGTTGTATGGTTTAGGGGGTTAAGTAGAGTAGATGGTTTAGTGTTCAGTGTAGGTGTCTAGGAAAGTCTATGGTTGCCTGAATTGGTTCTCAATTAGAGACAGCTGGTTATTGTTGTCTCTGATTGGGAGCCATATTTAAGGCAGCCATAGGCTTTAGCTGGTTGTGGGTAATTGTCTATGTTGAACGTTTGTTGCTTGTCAGTACACTTACGTTATTTAGCTTCACGGTGTTTTGTTAGTTTGTGTATAGTGTTCGTTTTGTGTTTTCTCTCTTTTCTAAATAAAGAGAAGATGTATTTTGCACACGCTGCGCCTTGGTCCACTTTCTCTCAAGAAGACGATCGTGACATCCTCTCAAGTCTCTTTCTTGTTGTTGACTAATGTGGATATCACCTCTTAGTGCCATAGTAAAATATAGTTTTACCCTACCTTCCCTGAACGCTTGGGAAAAAAACAAGTGACCCTCCCCTATACCCAAAATAATAATAAAAGCGTAAAGTGGATAGCAGAGAACATGCCTATTGTTTACCCTCACTAATAGGACAGCACAGAGCCTTAGATATGCAGTTTTATAAATAGTTCTTAGTGGATTCGCAGACCACCCCGGATAAGGGTATCCATTATAATAAACGCATTACGTGCAATTCATTTTACATGACTGGAGACAAGTAGATACTTTTTTAATACCACAGCAGAGCGTGACAACGAACGAGCACATGCTGCAGCACCGGAGACGTTCTGATTTCTATACAGGATATTGTTTTTTAAAAAAGAGGATAGTCTAAGTTTAGAACAGTGCAGAAGTTGTCAATCAATTGTAAAAATGTAGCGCAACAGAACTAGTTACAACTGAAGTATCCGATCATCAATGATTTCAAGGAAAAACCACTCGTTGTTTAACACAGCATATCATCAGGTATGGCCTACAAGCACTTCTAACTGTTTTTCATGTGGGAAACGATCATTTTCAAATGTATTCTATTTTATTCCATGACATTGTTGTCACAAAATAGATCGGTGTTGACTGTGGCATGGAAATATATGAGCATCTGCTAGGCTAAATGAACGAACTAGACATGCGTGGCTCACGGCATGATCCTCAAACCAAAGACGAGCTAAACTTGTGTTTCTAAAAGTGAATTCAAAGGTACTTTAGAATGAGTGGAAAGCCTAATAAGGCATTTTTCGTTTCATTATTATTATTTAATTCCAAGTATGTTTTATTTATTTTTTTTATCTTAAGCTAACAAGGGGAAGGCCTATGCGTTTAGCCATATTCTTTAACAAAAGCCATAATACCCTCACTTACCCCCTCAATTCGAGCCCTGGTTTTAACTCAACACACCAAGCTCTTCACTGACACTGAGATATTTAAGGAGTGCGTGGCGACTGAAGGAATTGGCTGACAAAATCGACATCTTTGGATAGTAGACTATAATTTTGTCTGTCTTGAATAGGAAGAAATAGGCTCCAACACAAAGCCCTCTTGTTATTAGCCTAAAGTCAAAATTAAAATGAAGACTTTTTCAATGAATTAGGCCTTCTCGAATTAGCCTACTTTCAGCACCCATGCGCTGTCTATTTCCGTGGCTGCCGCTTCATAGTAATGTAAGTTATGTAAATTACTCAAATATGGCTTATTGTGAGGTAAATAACTCTGATAAATGGCTTCATTATGGGCAACGATACATATTGTTTTTACTATAATCAATTATAGCGGTAGGAAACTTACCGCCGGTCCTCCTTCTCTTTTTCACGCTCTCCCTCTCAAACTGTACAGGACATCAGTAGGCCTAGTCTGCGTGGACAGATATTGCATTTTTTTTAACAAATCAAAACATTTGTCTGGAAAGAAGCCTTTGACTCACCTTCTGAAGTGCCACCATACACAGCACAGTCATTGGTTAGGCAGCACAAAAGGGTTTACATCCAGCCAGGTCACCCGTGATTACAAGTCAGTATTCGACATCCATCCATGTCTGAGGACGTCGGGAGATGACATGGAAACCGGACACTAGAGGCAACAGTGAGTGCTGTTACCTTCAAGTATGTAGGCATCTGGCTCTGGTGCCAACGGTTGCATGTTCTAATCCAGCGACAGAAAGTTGTTTTTGAGATTTAGATTTTAAGCCTATCCCTAACCGTAACCTTTACCCAAACCTATCCCAAACCGTAACCATTCGTAGTTAATGCCTAACCTTAAGATTCCGGAGTTAATGCCGAAACGTAACCCTAACATTAAAAATGTTGAGTTAATGCCTAAATGTAACCTTAATCACTTTGAAATGTCACATTTTAAACAACTTCAACATTTGAAGTTTGAGAAACATGGATGAACATCTAATTCTGACGTGAAACTGTGAGAGCTAGCTGTTACATCAGCAGAATCAGGGCAGGCTGGCGCCGACAGAGATGGCCACCTCGCATCGCGTTCCTAGGAAACTATGCAGTATTTTGTTTTTTTATGTGTTATTTCTTACATTGTTACCCCAGGAAATCTTAAGTTTTATTACATACAGTCGGGAGGAACTATTGGATGTAAGAGCAACATCAACTCACCATCATTACGACCAGGAATACGACTTTCCCGAAGCGGATCCTCTGTTTGGTCCACCACCCAGGACAATGGATCGGATCCCAGCCAGCGGCCCAAAACAACGGCGCCACAGAAGAGGCAGACGGATCGGTCTTCTGGTCAGGCTGCGTAGACGGGCACATCATGCACCGCTCCCGAGCATACTACTCGCCAATGTCCAGTCTCTTGACAACAAGGTAGACGAAATCCGAGCAAGGGTTGCCTTCCAGAGAGACATCAGAGATTGTAATGTTCTTTGTTTCACGGAAACATGGCTCACTTGGGATACGTCATCAGAGTCGGTGCAGCCACCTGGTTTCTTCACGCATTGCGCCGACAGAAACAAACATCTCTCTGGTAAGAAGAAGGGCGGGGGTGTATGCCTAATGATTAACGAGACGTGGTGTGATCATAACAACATACAGGAACTCACGTCCTTTTGTTCACCTGACCTAGATTTCCTTACAATCAAATGCAGACCGCATTATCTACCAAGAGAATTATCTTCGCTCATAATCACAGTCGTGTATATCCCCCCCAAGCAGACACATCGATGGTCCTGAAAGAACTTCATTTGAGTCTATGTAAACTGGAAACCACATATCCTGAGGCTGCATTTATTGTAGCTGGGGATTTTAACAAGGCTAATCTGAAAACAAGGCTCCAAGAATTTTATCAGCATATCGAATGCGCGACCCGGGCTGGCAAAACCCTGGATCACTGTTTTCTAACTTCCGCGACGCATACAAAGCCCTTCCCCGCCCTCCTTTTGGAAATTCTGACCACGACTCCATTTTGTTGCTCCCAGTTTATTGACAGAAACTAAAACAGGAAATGCCCGTGCTCACGTCTGTTCAACCAATCGGATTCCACGCTTCAAGATTGCTTCGATCACGTGGACTGGGATATGTTCCGCATAGCGTTGGACAATAACATTGATGAATACGCTGATTCGGTGAGCGAGTTTATTAGCAAGTGCATCGGTGATGTTGTACCCACAGTGTCTATTAAAACCTTCCCCAACCAGAAACCGTGGATTGATGGCAGCATTCGAGCCAAACTGAAAGCTCGAACCACTGCTTTTAATCAGGGCAAGGTGTCCGGACACATGACCGAATACAAACAGTGTAGCTATTCCCTCCGCAAGGCAATCAAGCAAGCTAAGCGTCAGTATAGAAACAAAGTAGAGTCGCAATTCAACAGCTCCGACACGAGACGTATGTGACAGGGTCTACAGTCAATCACGGACTACAAAAGGAAAACCAACCACGTCGCGGACCACGATGTCTTGCTCCCAGACAAACTAAACAACTTCTTTGCTCGCTTTGAGGACAGTACAGTGCCACTGACATGGCCCACTACCAAAACCTGCGGGCTCTCCTTCACTGCAGCTAATGTGAGTAAAACATTTAAACGTGTTAACCCTCGCAAGGCTGCCGGCCCAGACGGCATCCCCAGCCGCGTCCTCAGAGCATGCGCAGATGGTGTGTTTACGGACATATTCAATCAATCCTTATCCCAGTCTGCTGTTCCCACATGCTTCAAGAGGGCCACCATTGTTCCTGTTCCCAAGAAAGCTAAGGTAACTTAGCTAAATTACTATCGCCCCGTAGCACTCACTTCCGTCATCATGAAGTGCTTTGAGAGACTAGTCAAGGACCATATCACCTCTACCCTACCTGACACCCTAGACCCACTCCAATTTGCTTACCGTCCCAATAGGTCCACAGACGACGCAATCGCAATCATACTGCCCTAACCTATCTGGTCAAGAGGAATACCTATGTAAGAATGCTGTTCATCGACTACAGCTCAGCATTTAACACCATAGTACCCTCCAAACTCGTCATAAAGTTTGAGACCCTGGGTCTCGACCCCGCCCAGTGCAACTGGGTCCTGAACTTCCTGACGGGCCGCCCCCAGGTGGTGAGGGTAGGAAACAACATCTCCACCCCGCTGATCCTCAACACTGGGGCCCCACAAGGGTGCGTTCTCAGCCCTCTCCTGTACTCCCTGTTCACCCATGACTGCGTGGCCATGCACGCCTCCAACTCAATCATCAAGTTTGCAGACGACACTACAGTGGTAGGCTTGATTACCAACAACGACAAGACGGCCTTCAGGGAGGAGGTGAGGGCCCTCGGAGTGTGGTGTCAGGAAAATAACCTCACACTCAATGTCAACAAAACAAAGGAGATGATCGTGGACTTCAGGAAACAGCAGAGGGTGCAGCCCCCTATCCACATCGACGGGACAGTAGTGGAGAAGGTGGAAAGTTTTAAGTTCCTCGGCGTACACATCACGGACAAACTGAAATGGTCCACCCACGCAGACAGCGTGGTGAAGAAGGCGCAGCAGCGCCTCTTCAACCTCAGGAGGCGGAAGAAATTCGGCTTGTCACCAAAAACACTCAAACTTTTACAGATACACAATCGAGAGCATCCTGTCGGGCTGTATCACCGCCTGGTACAGCAACTGCTCCGCCCACAACCGTAAGGCTCTCCAGAGGGTAGTGATGTCTGCACAACGCATCACCGGGGGCAAACTACCTGCCCTCCAGGACACCTACACCACCCGATGTCACAGGAAGGCCAAAAAGATTATCAAGGACAACAACCACCCGAGCCACTGCCTGTTCACCCCGCTATCATCCAGAAGGCGAGGTCAGTACAGGTGCATCAAAGCGGGGACCGAGAGACTGAAAAACAGCTTCTATCTCAAGGCCATCAGACTGTTAAACAGCCATCACTAACTTTGAGTGGCTGCTGCCAACATACTGACTCATCTCTAGCCACTTTAATAATGAAAAATGTATGTAATAAATGTATCACTAGCCACTTTAAACAATGCCACTTTATATAATGTTTACATACCCTACATTACTCATCTCATATGTATATACTGTACTCTATACCATCTACTGCATCTTGCCTATGCCGTTCGGCCATCGCTCATTCATGACTCTTTATGTACATATTCTTATTCATTCCTTTACACTTGTGTTTGTATACACCATTCCAAGAGCGCAAAAACTCAGGAAGTACATTTTCTTAGAAATATAACTTGGCCCTATGCTTCACCGAGCATGCTCTTCGCATAGCCTATAGTATAGGCTATGGATCATTTCATTGAGACCACACTAGGCGCACTTGATATTACACGCCCAGCAGAGAAACAGGGACGAGGGTCATCATCGGGTACTCATCGAGATACTATAATAAGCAACTAGTTCTCAAACCCTGAGCAATACAACATTTGATCAATTACAAATCACATGACCCTCCCCTGGACTAAATAAAAAAAATACTAAACCCTCCCTCTGACATTGTGACTGCTCCCTAATGTAAATCTCTCTCTCTTTCTTTCTTTCTGTCTTCTCAAACATAAGCAATATTGCATAACCCTCCCCGGACTAAATAAAAAAAAGACTAAACCCTCCCACTGACTGAAATTGAAAAATCATGACCCTCCCCCATTTTTCCTCCAGGTAACAATTGTGTACATTTCGACTGCTCCCTAATGTCAATCTCTCTCTCTCCAGTCTCCCAATACTGATGGTTTACCACAGACTACATTGTAGTTTACATCAAAAACACATTCAGTGTATATTTGTAACTGGTTGGGTGCCCGATTCAACGGACGGGAAGACGCGCGGAAAGCTACGGGTAGATGGCTAGATGCTCACGAACATCAACAGGGGGTCGTGTGTGCGCAACACAGTCTCACAATCAATTCGTGTGAGGCTGGGCTGGTGTGTGAGGTAGAGAGAGTGAGAGACAGACAGACATCAAGAGACCTTTTGTAATCAATAAGAACAGAAGAAACATTGAGATTCTCCAACAAAGATATTGGCAAACTATTTTTACATTCTAAGAGCGCGACACGATCAAGAACCCTTCGTGGGACTGCAATTGAACAGTGAGAAGGCACAGATTATACAAATTGAAACAATAATTACGCTTTGCGAGAAGAAGCTGATCCTTGTCGTGGATTGGATTGGGGTCAATCAACTTGTAGCTCAACGTCAAGATAATAGAAAGAGGTAAGAAGATAAATTGGGCATGTTTGTTTTTCGACATAATTCAAAAGGGGCGTGTGCGTTCTCATATCTACAGCGTGTTATTGTCTGCCTAGTTGGAGCTAAATATTTGGAACCTGGTATCTGGTCAAATGAGTGGGGTGTATTGGCTAATAAATAATATAGGCAACATTTAATTTCCTGAAATATTGATGTGAATAATGTATTGAGAACTTGTCTCAATGTGTATAGGCCTATGCATGCATAATATAAGTTGCATGATGGATATAAAATATATATATATTCACTCATTGCATTTTATTTTGCAAAAATAACGTCTGTAAGAGCTTTTTTCCCCAAATAGGCCTAAACTATAAAGGTCTCGACTTGTTTTTGTATGCAATCGATTCTAATGCCGCGAGGGTGTGTCCTTTTCACAGTGGCAGTGTATGATGTTAGTTCAGCCAAGTCGTCTCGTGCAGAGCAGACACACATCATTCAACAGTTTGTATAATTAGTCCTAGGCCAAATAGGTCTAAATGGTATGTAGAACGAATTATTTGAAGCGCCTGAATACTCCCCTGTCCACAATACTAGCAAGTCTAGTGGTAAAGCAACAGGTTAGGATCGGTGAAAGTGGCAGACTCGCGGAGCTCGCGCCAGGCACGGTGTCCATGATGAGCTAGCTAGACTACCTCGCCTTTGCAAATTATAAAACACACTCATGCACAGTTATGCAAACTACGGCTATGTCGTAATGTAGGTAACACCAGAGACACACTATAGGCAATGTTATAATATAAAAACTGATACAATTATTCGGGAGTTATTGTCCCTCCCAGTCTCCATTTTGGGCAGTGGTCTGGGAGCGCGAAAAAAGCTTATCTGTGGATGATGGATATGTGGTAGGTAGCCTGCAATAATTAAACGGAGGCACTTGTGTTCGTTCATTTGGTTGTCATGAGCTGTTGGGTCGTTCCAGCAAATGATTACCTTTTGGGTAGTGTAATTTAGTCCCAACATGTTTTTATTTCACCTTATTTTAACATTCATAAACAACACATGTTCGACTTAATGTTAAAAAAAAAAACGTTTTAGCATCTCAAGAGGTTAAATTGAAAAATGACTACAGTAAGTGCCTATTTAGTGCCAAATCAAGTAACAGGGTTGATGATTTAATCTTAAATAAGCCATATATCCCCCTGTGACAGGGGAATTGAAGCTTGTTGTGTGCAACAGGGAGCGGCAGTTGAATGCAAGCTTCACAAAATGATGTTCATTTTTAGCCGGACTTTCTGGGTAACAGGGTTAATGTATTATGGTCGACCCGCTCAGTTTTCCACCACAAAATATCCGAAAATGGCCAAAAGGAGTAGAACCAGCTCACCTGCCTTATCACTATGATTTGATTTTTAGATATGCATATTTAAATTTAAAAAAAAATAGTTTCACCGTATTAAAACGAGTTCAGTTCATGTAGCAGGGTTTACCTTAAAATAAGGGACAGATATTTGATGAGATTGGATGAATCACTAATCACATGAAGTAAATGATCATCTTAGATATGACTTTGTCAAAGCAACAAAAATAACTAGGGCTTTACAATGAGGGGGAAAACTTGGAGAAATGTTGGAGTTACGTGGGTTAAAATCTTCCTAGAAGTCAGAGGGTGCACCGAGGGGCATGTCAAAATGCTGAATTTTGTCACTTAAGCAAAAAAAAAAAATCATAATAAAAATCTGATTCATAGAATTTTCCATGTGGTCTATATTAATTACAGGGAACTTAATATAATATATTTTTTTAATTAAATATTGGCGCACAATTTCTACTGAAAATATGAAAATGCACTTTTCTAGTGGAACGACCCTGTTGTATAAAGGCTTATGTTGGCTTATGTATGGTCCCGTGTGGCTCAGTTGGTAGAGCATGGCGCTTGCAACGCTTGCAACGCCAGGGTTGTGGGTTCGATTCCCACGGGGGACCAGTACAAAAAAAAGTATGAATGTATGTACTTGTAAGTCGCTCTGGATAAGAGCCTCTACTAAATGACTTAAATGTAAATGTATGTTGAGCGTGAACACGCATTAATTAACGTTTGAATCTCATCACTGTGTCCCCACCCCTTTCTTCTCTTCTCACATACTAAAGTTTTTCATGACAATACCATCTCGAGCCCACCTCCCTCCACTCGGCACACATCCCTCGCCGACAGTATTTGGTACCTCGAATAGTAGTCACCTGATGGAAACAGTTGCCGTAGCAATTCCCCGGCGCCATGGCAGTAGGCACGTCCAATGTCTTGTTGTCATGGAGATTTACAATCACGGTGATGGCAAAGATGCTAAGCCATAAGCCATGGGGTCTTGCTCCAGAAGGATCTTGATGCCCTGTATTTTGTGCTAATTCATCATTTGCCTGTTCTATTTGGGTTGTATTATAACACGTCTGGATCACATAATGAGAATGAGCGAGTTGTAGTAAAGCGACAGATGAGGCACGCACGCACATGCACGCACGCCTGAGAGCTAATCAGAGGCAGCGGCATTGTGGAGCGCTACAGGTAACCGCCAAAATAAAGGAAACACTTAGTAAATGAGAGTTCTGGAAGCTCTGTCATGGTGTAGGTTGCTTTTTCCTGGCATGGTTTAGGTCCACTCAACCCGTTAGAAGGGCAAGGTAAACGGCAATAAATACACAGCCATTCTGGTGAACCATTTCTAGCCATCTCTTCCAGGATGATTATGGCTATGTCTCCTCTCCATAGGATGACAATGTCCCTGAATGGTTTGATGAGCATGAAAAAACGATGTAAACAATATGAGACAAAACACCAAATGATAGAATTTCTCGTGGAAGAAAGGTGTCACATCCCTCCAATAGAGTTCCAGACACTTGTAGAATCTATACCAAGGTGCATTGAAGCTGTTCTGTCAGGTTCTGGTGGCCCAACACCCTATTTAGGCACTTTATGTTGGTGTTTCCTTTAATTTCACAGCTACATGCATCTTTCATCAGCAGAGAGGTACTCTAAAATCACATTGTCAGTAATAGAGAGGTTTGTCTCGGGTAAGAGCAGCTGTTTTGTCAGTGAGATGGGGTAAATAGATAATCATTCTGCACTCTTCAAACGCCTGACCTACCTCCCAAACACCTACAGTGGCAAGAACAAGTATTTGAACCCTTTGGAAATACCTGGATTTCTGCATAAATCGGTCATAAAATTCAATCTGATCTTCATCTAGGTCACAACAACAGACCAACACAGTCTGCTTAACTAATAACAATTGTACTTTTTCTTGTCTTTATTGAACACACCGTGTAAACATTCACAGTGCAGGGTGGGGAAATTATGTGAACCCTTGGATTGAATAACTGGTTGACCCTCCGTTGGCAGCAATAACCTCAACCAAATGCTTTCTGTAGTTGGGAATCAGACTTGCACAACAGTCAGGGGGAATTTTGAACCATTCCTCTTTACAAAACTGTTTCAGTTCAGCAATATTCTTGGGATGTCTGGTGTGAAATGTTCTCTTGAGGTCATGCCACAGCATCTCAATCGGGTTGAAGTCAGGACTGACTGGGCCACCCCAGAAGCCGTATTTTCTTCTGTTGAAGCCCTTCTGATGTTGATTTACGTCTGTGTTTTGGGTCGTTGTCCTGTTGCATCACCCAACTTCCGTTGAGCTTCAATTGGTGGACAGATAGCCTAACGTTCTCCTGCAAAATGTCTTGATAAACTTGGGAATTCATTTTTCCGTTAATGATAGCAAGCTGTCCATGCCCTGAGGCAGCAAAGAAGCCCCAAACCATGATGCTCCCTCCACCATAGTTTACAGTTGGGATGGGGATGTTGGTGTGCTGTGACTTTTTTTCCACACATAGAGTTGTGTGTTGCTTCCAAACAACTCAACTGTAGTTTCATTTGTACACAGAATATTTTGCCAGTAGCGCTGTGGAACATCCAGGTGCACTTTTGCAAACTTCAGACGTACAGTAATGTTTTTTTTGGACAGCAGTGGCTTCTTCCGTGGTGTCCTTCCATGAACACCATTCTTGTTTAGTGTTTTACGTATTGTACTCTCGTCAACAGAGTTGTTAGCATGTTCCAGAGATTTCTGTAAGTCTTTAGCTGACACTAGGATTCTTCTTAACCTCATTGAGCTGCTGTGCTCTTGCAGTCATCTTTGCAGGACGGCCACTCCTAGGGAGAGTAGCAACAGTGCTGAACTTTCTCCATTTATAGACAGTTTGTCTTACCGTGGACTGATGAACATCAAGGCTTTTAGAGATACTTTTGTAACCCTTTCCAGCTTTATGCAAGTCAACAATTCTTAATGTTAGGTCTTCTGAGATCTCTTTTGTTCGAGGCATGGTTCACATCAGGCAATGCTTCTTGTGAATAGCAAACTCAAATTTTGTGAGTGTTTTTTATAGGGCAAGGCAGCTCTAACCAACATCTCCAATCTTGTCTCATTGATTGGACTCCAGGTTAGTAGACTCCTGGCTCCAATTAGCTTTTGGAGAAGTCATTAGCCTAGGGATTCACATACTTTTTCCAACCTACACTGTGAGTGTTTAACTGATGTATTCAATATAGACAAGAAAAATGCAATAATTTGTGTGTTATTAGTTTAAGCGCACTGTGTTTGTCTACTGTTGTGACTTCGATGAAGATCAGATCAAATTTGATGACCAATTTATGCAGAAATCCAGGTAATTCCAAATGGTTCACATACTTTTTCTTGCCACTGTAGATATGGGAGCTTTTACATGAGTCTGGGTGTCCCAGGGAGATAGCGATCAGTGTCAAATTGACATAGAAATAACAATAATGGGTAAGATCCAGAGAGAAACCAAGCTCCAGCAGTTAGATCACAATGCTCCCAAATATAATTTCCCACAACCATACACTCTAAACTCTTAGAAAAAAAGTGCCATCTAGGACCTAAAAGGGTTCTTTAGCTGTCCCCATAGGAGTACCCTTTGAAGAAACCTTTTTGGTACCAGGTAGAACCCTTTTGGTTCCAGGGAGAACCCTTTTGAGTTCCAAGTACAACCCTTAACAGTTTGAGCTCCATGTAGAACCCTGGAACCAAAAAGTGTTCTACATGGAACCCTTTTGGAACCATTTTTTCTAAGAGTGCAGGTTTGATCATGGCCTAGACACTCGCAAACAAAGGCGTGAGCGTTCAGGTGTGAAAAGATTCACACTCACACAGAGAAGGAAGATAAACAATGGGTCACAACACACGACAGCATTTCCACTATGATGTTTATTTCGATGTCTTCTTCCATATGCATAATTCATCATTCATGGTCTTGGGCTCGAGTCATAGCTCCCTCCCTGGGTTTGTTGCTTCTGTAGATGTCTACACCGACGTCATCCCAGGATGCCGCTGCTTCTGCCTCAGTTTCTGCCTGCCCTCCCCCCTCTGCTCTACCCTTCCCCCTTCTAGCTCAGACAAAGCGAAGTGATGGCAGCACCATGGGACTGAAACGTGACACATACAAACAATGGAGTGACAAAAGTGGGTTAAGGAGAGGCATAGAGGCCAGTGAATCGGGTGGCACTTCTCAATTCTAGCAAGGGAGGTGAACTTGAGTGTCTGTGTCACTAGCACTGGCCTGGCTGGCGGTGCCACACCCAAACAACAGCTTTCCCACGGGATTCCAAATTGTCAACCTCTGATCTCAGACGTAGAACTGGTTGAATTGCACTTTCCCACTGGGTGGAATTTCAGACTATTGACATTGTGTTTTTCTTGCCCTCTGGTCCTGATTGTTAGACAGTTGACAGCAGGTCATTCCTCACTGTCAGTTAGGGCTAGGCGATATATAGAACTAATTCAATTAATTAGAATGTATGTTTTAGTGCAATTGCAAATGCCCGTATCGCAAGAATCACATTTTTACATTTGTTTTGTTTTCATGAGCGTTTATGTCCGCTTGTTCTTACGTCGTCTCCATCGCTCCTTCTGTGCTGTGTGCACCTTCCTATGTCCACACACACACACACCAAGTCACTCACAAAAAAACAAAGATGAGAGATCACTTCTTCCTCTCTGACAAGTGGTTTCAACTCGCTATTTGCATTGGAGGTTTGTTCCAACAGAATCGGTCACACGGACACCGGAACACGTGGAGACATTATTTTACTGTAATAAAGGAGACGTGAACCTTTCTAACCGTACGAGCAACTACTAAAACAGGAGAATCAATGAACGTTGGTTCTGGAAAATGTGGCCGAAGTATCATTTCAAAAGCCCTTTAATTCATTAGATTATTGCTGACTGTTTGAAATACTGCGCATTTGACCTTGAATTGTGCAACGTTTATTCAGAGGTACAGTGTAGATCGTGAATCGCCCATAAAAAAATGGAGATATAATTTTTAGGCCAAATTGCAGAGCTCTAAAATTCTACTCTGAGGTAAACACTACTGAATGGACCTCAGTGGCTTGTATTTGCTATCATGCCTCAGCTTCCTGCCTCGCCCCATTCACTGTCATCCTTTTCCTATCCCTCCTTTTCAGCTTGTTGAAAAGGTTAAAATGTGTTTTGAATGTAAATCCTTTGTGCTGGGTGGACTAATAGCTTGTACTGTGCTCCTCAGTCCTGTGTTTTTATTGTGTCTATAGTGTAGACTAGTAGTAGAAGTATGGAGCTTTGAAAAGGGTGCCTAATCCCCCTAGAGGTCATCCAAGGTGTCACGTAGCCTTTACCTTCACTATGTTAACGCGCTATTAGTACCATTAGCAAGGTAGCTATGTGTAAGTGGGGTCCTCTATGCCTCTCTCTACATACATACATGCATACATACATACATACATACATGCATGCATGCATACATACATACATACATAGTTGAAATCGGAAGTTTACATACACTTAGGTTGGAGTCATTGAAACTCGTTTTTCAACCACTCCACACATTTCTTGCTAACAAACTATAGTTTTGGCAAGTCGGTTAGGACATCTACTTTGTACATGATACAAGTCATTTTTCCAACAAATGTTTGCAGACAGAGTATTTCACTGTATCACAATTCCAGTGGGTCAGAAGTTTACATACACTAAGTTGACTGTGCCTTTAAACAGCTTGGAAAATTCCAGAACATGATGTCATGGCTTTAGAAGCTTCTGGTGGGCTAATTGACATCATTTGAGTCAATTGGAGGTGTACCTGTGGATGCATTTCAAGGCCTACCTTCAAACTCAGTGCCTCTTTGCTTGACATCATGGGAAAATCAAAAGAAAGCCGCCAAGACCTTTCCAAATGCCTGAAGGTACCATGTTCATCTGTACAAACAATAGTACGCAAGCATAAACACCATGGGACCACACAGCCGTCATACCGCTCAGGAAGGAGACGCGTTCTATCTCCTAGAGATGAACGTACTTTGGTGCGAAAAGTGCAAATCTATCCCAGAACAACAGCAAAGGACCTTGTGAAGATGCTGGAAGAAACAGGTACAAAAGTATCTATATCCACAGTAAAACGAGTCCTATATCGACATAACCTGAAAGGCCATTCAGCAAGGAAGAAGCCACTGCTCCAAAACCGCCATAAAAAAGCCAGACTATGGTTTGCAACTGCACATGGGGACAAAGATCGTACTTTTTGGAGAAATGTCCTCTGGTCTGATGAAACAAAAATAGAACTGTTTGGCTATAATGACCATCGTTATGTTTGGAGGAAAAAGGGGGAGGCTTACAAGCCGAAGAACACCATCCCAACCATGAAGCATCGGGGTGGCAGCATCATGTTGTGGTGGTGCTTTGCTGCAGGAGGGACTGGTGCACATCACAAAATAGATGGCATCACGAAGAAGGGAAATTATGTGGATATATTGAAGCAACATCTCAAGACATCAGTCAGGAAGTTAAGCTTGGTCGCAAATGGGTCTTCGAAATGGACAATGACCCCAAGCATACTTTCAAAGTTGTGGCAAAATGGCTTAAGAACAACAAAGTCAAGGTATTGGAGTGGCCATCACAAAGCCTTGACCTCAATCCTATAGAAAAGTTGTGGGCAGAACTGAAAACGTGTGCGAGCAAGGAGCCCTACAAACCTGACTTAGTTACACCAGCTCTGTCAGGAGGAATGGGCCAAAATTCACCCAATTTATTGTGGGAGCTTGTGGAAGGCTACCTGAAATGTTTGACCCAAGTTAAACAATTTAAAGGCAATGCTACCAAATACTAATTGAGTGTATGTTAACTTCTGACCCACTGGGAATGTGATGACAGAAATGAAAGCTGAAATAAATAATTCTCTCAACTATTATTCTGACATTTCACATTTTTAAAAAGAAAGTGGGTAAAAAGATGGGTAAAAATCAGATGGGTAAAAAGGACAGGATGTGATGATTGAATAAGGAAGAGGATAGGAATGCTGTGTTGAACAATGAGAGGGTGTAAAGTTCACGGTCAAAAGTCACAGCGGAGCTTGACGGTGTTAAGGTTGTAGCAGCTGTTAAGCCTCAATCACCACGCAGATGAACCCATCCCCCCTCTCGGAGAAGACCTTTTTTGCCACATCTGTGGATGTCTATTATCCTTCACCACACGTTCTCATCCACTCTGTAGACGTCCTCCCTGCCTGTGTATCTCCTGCTTATGAGTAGCCCAGGGTTAGAGGGCCGGGATGGGTGGTGACTGACTGAATGTGTGGATCATGAATGCAACATTGTCCTATTTAGTGCAGCTAGGGAGGGTGGCGGGAGTAGACGCAACATCACAGAGCCAGACATAACAACCCACTAATGTCTGCTCCGTGGTGACTGAGTGCTATGGTCCCAGTCATAACCCAGAACCTGTCTGGATATAGACAACAGCAGGCATATAAAGCACACATACTGTAACCGGGTAGAATAGTGATAACATGCAACCAGGTAAAACATGCAGCTGGTTTACGGACTAATATGAATCCACGTAACTGTGTGTAGAGACTTACTGTACTATACTGAGAGGTCAGTTTGGCTTTTGCAAGCGATGCTCTTAATGCCATGAATGACAAATATGCGAAACGTGTAGATCTGTGAATAATTGCCTGGATTCAACATGGCAAATATGCGAAACGTGTAGATCTGTGAATAATTGCCTGGATTCAACATGACAACAATGTGAGCTCTGAAGCCACTCTCCACCAGTTCATTAGACCATTTGTTACCCACTTACTAAGTCCCCTATCATTGAGGAAATTACCTGCGTCCAGAACATGACTCATCCCCCCAAAAAACGTCAACCTGTGACCATGGGGCTGGGCTCGCCCCTTAAAGCTGTTTCAAGGGCAAGGTCTTTAAGGGAGTTTGGAGGTGAACACTGCACAAGCAGCATCTGGACTGTGATGCTATGCTAATGGCTTGGATCCTGTTTAGCCGAACGTGTTCTCTCCCACGCAATCTTCATGGTGGTATCAATAAAGGATATGCTCCATGGGAAGTGGGGCACAGAACATGGAGAACGTAGATGGATAGAGAGATGGGAAAAGAGAGGAGAGGGGAAACAATGGAGGGATTGGTGTCATCTCTTTGCCTGGAAGGCAAGTTTCTTTCCATAAAAAGCCTGAATCCAAGTAATCTACTGTGGTATTGTAACCATCTGTCTGTAGTGGGCTCATCTTCAACCCATTACTCTAATAACTCCGGCAGCTTGGCAACTCTTACATCTAGCTTCTATTCCCACCAAGATGTCTGTGTAGTACTGGTTTGAGAATGTAACTGAAAATGAGACACTTACCAATCCGTCTGCAGGCATTGGGGCTCACAGCTGCCTGATTTAGTATCATTATCTATCTACCAGTGTATGTTTCATTTAATGTTATGCAATACGAATAAAGTTTAGTGGGGTTACACAACAGGTTGGTTCAATACAAGGGTGATGTGAGGGCCTTTTTCCAACCTTACATATGTGTCTGTGTGAGCATGTGTGTCTTGGTGTGTATGTGCGTGGCATGTATCCAACTAACACAGTTCTCTCTCGCTCTATTTCTTTCTCTTTCTCTCTCTCTTTCTGCAGTTACCATGGAAACTGTTCTATTCTTCCTCTTTTCGCTCCTGGTGTATGTGGCTGGTAAGTGCCCCCTCCACCACTACCGCTCTATCCACAGGGAGGCAGGAGACACAGGGGAGGGCCGTGGCATTACATGGCAGGCATGGGGTTTTGACTGAACATTAATGGACTGACTTGTTCTAGAGCCTGAGGCTTGCTTCCTTTGCATGCGTAGTACAGTGTGTCTGTGTGTTGATATGTATATCCCAAGTATAATGTACTATACTGTATATCCCAAGTATAATGTACTATACTGTGTGTCCCAAATATACTTAGGCCATGACACACACACACACACACACATTATTGTGCCATTAAGATTCTAAGTGTGAAGTCATAGGTTCAGTACATCACTGGAGAGAGCAACTGAGCCATCCATGTCATCTGGTGTTATCCAGACTCTCGCTTGTCTGTCAATCAGATGAACCTTCCACATTCTATTGCTTTGGCGTTTTCCCACCTGTCTTCAGTTCACGTTCTTTCCCACCCTCTTTTCCTGCCCGCCTTTCTTCTCTGTATCCTCTCCATTCTTTCATCTGTGTTTTGTTCACACCGTCTGTTCTGGTTTCTCTTTCTTTCCTCCTTTCTTCTTTTGTCTCTCGTCTCCGTCTCCAGACTATACATCTCTCCTTTTCCCTCTTCCCTTTCTCCATCTCCAGATGTACATTTTCCTCCATTAATCTCCCTCTCACTATAATTCCTTGTTTTCATGCACTCACTCCCCATTCAGTGTGACTCTCTGTCTGTTGATATGCGTATACATGCTGAGTAGAGTGCACACACAAACACAATGGGGTTGTGGAGCAGATAGAAAGTCTGGGGTTTGTGCACCGGGCCGGACAGTGTTTGCTGATGGGGAATTTAGGAAATGAATTGACACAGGGAGCAGGGGTTGGAAGAATAGAGTCGGGGAGGAGGAGGAGGACGGGGAGGTAACTGAGGTAGCCCATTCAACAAATCATCCACAAGGCCAGTGCCATTGCACAACCGGATGTGAATACCGTAACCTGTCAAGATCCCTATCCAAGCTCTGGATGTGAATACCGTAACCTGTCAAGATCCCTATCCAAGCGCTGGATGTGAATACCGTAACCTGTCAAGATCCCTATCCAAGCTCTGGATGTGAATACCGTAACCTGTCAAGATCCCTATCCAAGCTCTGGATGTGAATACCGTAACCTGCCAAGATCCCTATCCAAGCTCTGGATGTGAATACCGTAACCTGTCAAGATCCCTATCCAAGCGCTGGATGTGAATTCCGTAACCTGTCAACATCCCTATCCAAGCTCTGGATGTGAATACCGTAACCTGTCCAGATCCCTATCCAAGCTCTGGATGTGAATACTGTAACCTGTCAAGATCCCTATCCAAGTTCTGGATGTGAATACCGTA
Source organism: Salvelinus namaycush (assembly GCF_016432855.1). Classification (NCBI taxonomy): domain Eukaryota; kingdom Metazoa; phylum Chordata; class Actinopteri; order Salmoniformes; family Salmonidae; genus Salvelinus; species Salvelinus namaycush. The sequence continues at coordinate 6,641,253 of NC_052340.1, read as the reverse complement.
ACCTGTCAAGATCCCTATCCAAGCTCTGGATGTGAATACTGTAACCTGTCAAGATCCCTATCCAAGCTCTGGATGTGAATACCGTAACCTGCCAAGGTCCCTATCCAAGCTCTGGATGTGACATCGTGCTGTAGTTCAAATAAGAGCCCGTAAAGACTACCTCCGACCACCTCTCTCTCTCTCTCTCTCTCGCTTTCTCTCAGCAGTCGCAGACCTATGTGCCGAGGGTGAGTAACCTGTGTGTAATCAATGTGTTTAGCCATGTTAACCCCAGCCCCATTATACTGCTAGGTATGTACAGCATTGAAAACTGCTACGATCGCTAGATGTTCTATATGGCTAGTATCTCATTTCCTTGCCTTTCTCCGTGCCTGTATTTTCAGATGGTGAAAAGGAGAAGAAAGAGGTGGACCCATTTGTCTATGGTAAGTAGACCCCTGTTAGTGGGTCTTGATGCTCTTCCCCGTCAACTGACAATGTTCCAATAGCCATGAAAGAAGACTTTCTTAAGTAGACGTCCCTCCTCTCTGTGTGCCTGTGTAGACTATCATAGCCTGCGGATCTGTGGACTGGTCTTTGGTGTGGTACTCTTCGCGCTGGGCATCCTCCTCATCCTCAGTAAGTCTTCATACTTCAGTAAGTCTAACTACGCCACACATACTTATTGGCTCTTTGATTGTTGATTTTAAGATCATGATCATGATTTGTTGTCCGTTCTAGGCCGAAAATGTCGCTGCTGTCCCAATCAGGAGAAGAAGCTCAAGTAAGTCAGCAATTGTGCCTGATTGGTCGATTACATTTCTGCTCTGTTGTTATGGGGCTGTGTTCTCCATCTGTGGTCACCATGACAACCAATGTCTGTCCTCTTGGTTCTATCGCAGGGCCCCTGGAGACGAAGAGGCGACGGCAGAGACCCTGATCGTGTCCAAAGGTGAGAGCCTTGTCACTACCCACTCACCCCTCACACACCCCCTCGAACAACCTTGACACCAATCCATAGTTGTGTTCAACCATTGGGAGTGATTCTTCGTAGTCGATGCCTAGGTTCGCCCTATGTTTCGGCCCCTTTGAAATTACTCCCCCAAACTAGATGACTTTTCATGAAGTCATACGAGTTTCCTTGATTCCCCCTCTTCTGTCCAACCACAGCTAAGGAGCCAGAGCCAGAGCCTGAAGCTAAGGCTGAGAACTGAGTCAGCCCAACCAGACTGCCTCCCCACCTGACTGACGTACAATCATATCTGCCACTGAACCACCAGTGGTGGAAAAAGTACACAATTGTCATACTTGAGTAAAAGTAAAGATACCTCAATAGAAAATGACTCAAGTAAGAGTGAAAGTCACCCAGTAAAATACTACTTGAGTAAAAGTCCAAAAGTATTTGATTTTAAATATACTTAAGTATCAAAAGTAAATGTAATTTCAAAAATATATCAAAAGTATAAATCATTTCAAATTCCTTATATTAGGCAAACCAGACGGCACAATTTATTTTAATTTTTTTAATTTTACGAATAGTCATGGGTACACTCCAACACTCAGACGTAATTTGCAAACAAAGCATTTGTGTTTAGTGAGTCCGCCAGATCAGAGGCAGTAGGGATGACCAGGGATGTTCTCTTGATAAGTGTGTGAATTGGACAATTTTACTGTTCTGTTCAGCATTCAAAATGTAACGAGTACTTTTGGGTGTCAGGGAAAATTATTTTCTTTAGCTGTAAAAGTTGTCAAAAATATATATAGTAAAGTACTTAAGTGGTACTTTAAAGTATTTTTACTTAAGTACTTTACACCACTGTGAACCACTTCCTAAGGACCAACACAATGATGATGCTGACGATGACAAAGATGATGTAGAAGAATGAAGATGATGCAACAGGAAGACTGTGCGACCACAGGACAAGGGGTAGGAGAGTGTAGAGGTGGGTGGGGGGATAATGCAGATGTAAATAAACCTCTAACCTATTGTTCTGTGCTCTGTGCCCGTGTACGTGTCTCAGTGATCTCGTGTGTACCTGTGCCTTTCTGCGACAGTCGGTCTCCAGTTTGTTGTCTTAGCCAGTGACACCTTTTTGCAGATCGCCTTTACCACAGTTCTTAATAATTAGAGATGTGTCAAGAAATGTTGTTCTTGTTTGTGTTTAGCTTATATTCTGTGTTTCTATCGTCTTTAGGTTTTAGAGGTTACTGTTTGCTATATTTTTCTGAGCTGTTATTATCACTTTCACTCTTGTAACAATTGTCCTTAATGACGTTTTTCACGTGGTAGATGATATACAATATATACACTACCGTTCAAAAGTTTGGGGTCACTTAGAAATGTCCTTGTATTTTAAAGAAAAGTGCATTTTATGTCCATTTAAAATAACATCAAATTGATCAGAAATACAGTGTAGACATTGTTAATGTTGTGAATGACTATTGTAGCTGGAAACTGCACATTTTTTATTGAATATCTACATAGGAGTGCAGAGGCCCATTATCAGCAACCATCCCTCCTGTGTTCCAATGGCACGTTGTGTTAGCTCATCCAAGTTGATCATTTTAAAAGGCTAATTGATCATTAGAAAACCCTTTTGAAATTATGTTAGCACAGCTGAAAACTGTTGTGCTAATTAAAGAAGCAATACAACTGGCCTTCTTTAACCTAGTTGAGTATATGGAGCTTCAGCATTTGTGGGTTCGATTACAGGCTCAAAATGTCCAGAAAAAAATTACTTTCTTCTGAAACTTGTCAGTCTATTCTTGTTCTGAGAAATGAAGGCTATTCAATGTGAGAAATTGCCAAGAAACTGAAGATCTTATACAACGCGGTGTACTACTCCCGTTACAGAACAGCACAAACTGTCTCTAACCAGAATAGAAAGAGGTGTGGGATGCCCCGGTGCACAACTGAGCAAGAGGACAAGTACATTAGTGTCTAGTTTGAGAAACGGACGCCTCACAAGTCCTCAACTGGCAGCTTCATTAAATAGTACCCACAAAACACCTGTCTCAACGTCAACAGTGAAGAGGCGACTCCGGGATGCTGGTCTTCTAAGCAAAGTTGCAAAGAAAAAGCCAAATCTCAGACTGGCCAATAAAAAGAAAAGATTAAGATGGACAATAGAACACAGACACTGGACAGAAGAACTCTGCCTAGAAAGCCAGCATCCTGGAGTCGCCTCTTCACTGTTGATGTTGAGACTGGTGTTTTGTGGGTACTATTTAATAAAGCTGCCAGTGAGACGTCTGTTTCTCAAACTAGACAAACTGTTTCTGGCCATTTTGAGCCTGTAATTGAACCCACAAATGCTTATTCTCCAGATACTCAACTAGTCTAAAGAAGACCAGTTTTAGCTTTTAACAGTTTTCAGCTGTGCTAACATAATTGCAAAAGGGTTTTCTAATGATCATTTAGCCTTTTAAAATGATCAACTTGGATTAGCTAACACAACATGCCATTGGAACACAGGAGTGATGGTTGCTGATAATGTGCCTCTGTTGGTCTACGTAGATATTTCGTTAAAAATCAGCCGTTTCCAGCTACAGTAGTCATTTACAACATTAGCAATGTCTACACTGTATTTCTGATGAATTTGATGTTATTTTAATGGACAAAAAAATGTGCTTTAATTTTAAAAAACAAGGACATTTCTAAGTGACCCAAAACTTTTGAACTGTAGTGTACAAGCATTATATACTAGTATAAATACCCTATACACAGTATACAGTTCTAGCTATATATATGTCAATATATGTGTGCCTGTGTGGGTACATGAGTTTGGGTGGTTTGTATGTGTGTCTGAGAGGTTGTGTGTATTTGGCCCTGTTGCGCCTTACACACGAAAATCAAACTGCCACAGTTTGCTGACCAAGCACAAGAATGCATCAGAGTTAACTAGGAGCTCACCAACAGTAGTCACTGTAGTGAAGTGAGCTCATACATCAGCTATATCACTGCCTTGTCCTAGACAACCGTCCAATCTAGTGTCCTCCTCTGTCATTGGCCGAGCCGGGCGATACCGCCCTCAGAGGCAGGCTATGATTGGACGGTTCCCACACCCACACCAGTGCCGCAAATCTGTGTCCCTCTTATTGTTTAGTTGAGAAGTTACGGTAGCCGATTGCAAAATCAGTCTCAACCAATGGTGTCTCTCTGTTTTGTATTGTATGATCGACCATGCGTTTAGTTAATGAGAGAGCGGGCCTACGTGTGACTGAGAGAGAGTGTGTGTGGATACTAAGTGTGCCAGAGTCATAGTTTTAGCCGCCAAATTAGGTGAAGGAAATCAAAGGAAAAGATCATTTGCTCTGTATCAGACATCAGGTAAAGCGTATGGTCACGCGGTCAGATGCATGCAGTCTTGTGCAGAGTGTCATTGTTACAACCCCAAAAAAACACACTGTCACGATCATAAGTAACTAACTCTGTTCACTCTGTGCATGAGGTTGTATTGTATAGCTGTATTTTGTGCTTTTAACATCGAAATAAAGAGTCTATCGCCAATAACCTTCACCTATTTGTTTACTTATACAGTTTGAGTTGTAATGTTATGGTTCACATGTATAGTTGACTTATTTGAAGACAAATAGCCACCAACCACTGCTCACCTGTGATTCTGGTCATAATTGTGGTAAGCGACAAAGTCACACTACCAAGAACTACAACACAATGACAATGCAATAAACCTGCCAATGTCTAACTCAAAGTCAACCAAGGTTGTGTGAGTGCTACTTCAAAAGTAGGGTACAAAATGGCGTGCATTTCCTCCTAGGTTAGTCACAGTAATGTGAACACTGCGCCTCAATGATTCCAAAGGTTACCATCTCACACTATTTATCGGGTCTGAAGGCCACGCTTTATAGGCCTATAAACATGTAAATGGATGGCTGGTGGGGTAGGGAAAGCCGGACAGGCTGAATTATGGGTGTCACAGAGTGAGAAATGGGGGGGGGGGGGGTAGATGAGGCAGGAGGTGACTGGACTGCAGCTGGCTACAGAGACAGAAGGAGGCACACCTGAGAGGATCTCACATAGCCAGAGGAGCCTTCCAACACCACAGGTGAGTCCAACCTGGATCTCCCGAATGCTATGGCTAGAGATTGATAGACCGTTAGTACTTCAAATACATGATACTCGATGATACCGAGGAGTAATTGTTGGATAAGTGTATACCTACCTGTTGAATTATTGTTTATTTAACTCAAGCAACTCATAAGCAATCACAGCTAGCTAGTTTGGAAATACTGTATAGTTGGGAAAAGGGCCAGCTTTTCATGCATCATCTCCTTTTGATTCCAAACTTTATCATATCAATAACATGGTGTATTACTTTTCTATACATTCATATTGATCAGTCGAAGGGAAAACTGTACTGGTCTAAAATTACACTGTAAAATATTATCGGACTAGCAATAAGCATTTATTGATGTTGACTTTTGTCAGGGTGCTCTACAAATCCAATCAAATGTTATTTGTCACATGCGCCGAACACAACAGGTGTAAACTTTATCGCGAAATGCTTGCTTTATGAGCCCTTCCCAACGATGCAGAGTTAAAAAATAATAATAATCCCATATTGAGGACATGTAAAGCAGAAATATTCTTGTCTCACATGAATGAATGCCTTTTAGAGGGTGATTGTAGGGGGTGTCAAGGTTAATGAGTTGAGTTTTTGCTAAAGTACGTCACTCATGCACTGAAAAACCACACACACAGAATACTTGGACACGGAAGTTTACACACAGGCACATACACTCTCACATATTTCACAACTAGTACTTACACACATGTGAGACTGGCCCGAACAAAATGAACTCAGGGATATTTGAATCTTACAATCCATGTAAGTTAATGATTAAAGGCATAGAGATTTAGATCAAAAGAACAGAGTACTGTGTGTGTGTGTGTGTGTGTGTGTGTGTGTGTGTGTGTGTGTGTGTGTGTGTGTGTGTGTGTGTGTGTGTGTGTGTGTGTGTGTGTGTAAATCAATACCTTTACTACCCTCTCTAGCAATTAGTCAGACATAAAGGCTAAAGATGAAGAACCAGCTAAACCAATGTGTTTGGACTTCTAGAGTTTCTTAACCTGTCAACGGACTTTCATAAAAGCTGGATAAAACCATTAAAAAACATTCCCCAGATTTATTAAAAACAGATTATTGAATTGTGATCTATCTGAATCCATAACCACGAGACAGTGGGTTTCAGGACTAACAGAATGTGTGTTTTCATTGGTAATGCTACTGACATAAATCATTTGCTAACTAGACAAACCAAAATATGTTACATATTGACTAATTGTACCCCGTCAGCGATGCCGGTGTCAAACCAAAACAGATTTTCTAAGCATACCATACTACAATGAATGACTAGGGACTCAGCAAATGTTATTGTAGACATGGATACAGCTTTTGTATATCTCTTACTCATTTCCTTCATCCTAACAGACACTCACACAGACCAGCCACCATGTCCGCCGCCGGAGGTACGTTTTACATCACTGAATTTCAATTACCGGCACTAAACACAAATAGCCCGTTTTGTCCCCCGAGAAGTTTAACGTTTTGACTCTCCTTGTTATATTATAGTTCATGATGATTTTCCATTATACATTTCATGTGTCCTATATTTAAAAAAAATAATAATAATTACAACGTGGAGATCATGCCCATAGGTGTCCCCTCTAGTCTCAGATCTCTGTTATACCATGGGTTTATCAGGCAATAGCCACAACCTGTGGCCTGATCATGTTTCATGTACATCACTAGCCAGTCAGGTAACGGGCAGAACGCCACAGGGAATCATGTGCTAGCTCGTTGTTCTAGCCACATAGTAAACATTCATTTAGTATGCTGTGGCTACAGAGACCGACACAAGCTGGCTAGCTTTGCAGTGCACTGTACATACATACAGTACATATCCCAAAGCACCTTCACAAACTCAAACAAACCACTCAGTCACCGCTACTTCCCGTTGACCGAGTGAGAAACAACATATTAGCCTGCTCCTTATCTGAAGTAGTCAAACATAACAGGGACCGTGGCTCATCACAACATATTGGTGTGACCTGCTCTGGGAGATTTACCTTGACTTTCTGTCGGTCAGGTTGACTTTTGAGTCAGTCATATATTGTTAGAAACCGGGTCGTGCGAACCCTGGATGCTGATTGGCTGAAAGCCACGGTACCGAATACGAGACAATATACCACGGGTATGACGCAAAACTACTTGTTTACTGTTCGTATTACGTTGGTAACCTGTTTATAATAGCAATAAGGTACCTCAGGGGTTTGTGGTAGCCCCCAAACCTAGGCCCCAACATGGCAATAACAGCCACAGGGCTGGACAACAGTATGTTTCTCTGTCTATTCTATTTCTGTCACTCCTCTGAGTGTACCGGCCTGTAGAGTGTGGATATCCTCTTGGATCTTATCTTGTGTTCTCTGCTCTCTCCTCAGCTACCGAGTACGACCCTGATGCAGAATTTGTGTACGGTAAGAGACAACAAAATGGTACTGCACAAACATGGTTGTCTGATAAAGATAGGCATTTGGTCATTTCATAATGCCTAATGGCAATGAGTGAGACAGAGACAGAGACAGAGACAGAGACAGACAGACAGACAGACAGACAGACAGACAGACAGACAGACAGACAGACAGACAGACAGACAGACAGACAGACAGACAGAGAGACAGACAGACAGACAGACAGACAGACAGACAGACAGGAGAGAAAGAGAAAGATATGTTACCATAGGTGAGCTTATGATGAGTGTGTCCTCTGTGTTGTAGACTACCAGACTCTTCGTATTGGAGGTCTGACATTCGTTGCAGTCATCTTGATCCTGTCTGTTCTCCTGCTGGCCAGTGAGTCCCCAGACCAGACTCTGTGTGTGTGTGTGTGTGTGTGTGTGTGTGTGTGTGTGTGTGTGTGTGTGTGTGTGTGTGTGTGTGTGTGTGTGTGTGTGTGTGTGTGTGTGTGTGTGTGTGTGTGTGTGTGTGTGTGTGTGTGTGTGTGTGTGTGCACTCCAACCTGACTGACTTAAAGTGATTAAACAACCCCACCTTAAACCAATTTATTGATAGTGTTCTCTATTGCCTTGCTGTCTGTTAGGGGTATGGGGAGTGCTGTAATAGACTGTATCATCATCACTCACTGATTGGTTTTCTCTCTCATCCCCTAGGCAACAAAATCCGCAGGTGTGGAAAGCCCAGGGTGAGTGTCCTCATATCAGACAATGGAATACAAAGAAGATGAGATATAGGCTACATCCTCCTTCGCTGGTCAATAAATTATTATGTGGTGTTGTAGAAACCGTAGGGACCCGTTGAGCAAGTTGCTCTCAGGGAAAGCAGTTGTGAAGCAGTACTTAAGTGACATCTGCTGGTCATTTTGAGACATAGAATAAGGGGTCCTGGAAGACAAACTTGACTGAAGCGCTTGGCTCCTATAAGGAGCATAGGCCGTTGACTAATGCCCCCCATCTCACTCGGTTTGGGACACATTTTCCCAGGTCACACCAGTTGTGGCAGCTCTCAGTCATTTCTGCCTTGACTTCTCTCCTCCAAGTGTTTCTTGGATACTGGAAGAATACGAGAGTATTCATGAATGAGGAATCATGGTCCGCAATGTATATACTGTACTCCTAATGAATCAGTTATACATTTTACTGTATGTAATAGTACGAGTAATTTAGGCTTTCATTTACAGTCGTACCAAAATCCACGAGATAAATACTTGACTATGTTAGATCTATTTACTACACCTGAAGGGAGGAATATAAATGGCATTGTAACAGTCACTATTTCCACAAGAGAATATACAGTGAAGATTCAGTGAATTCTGTTGTTAACGTCTTGCCCCTCTGCTGTGTGTGTTCCAGGAAAGAAAGGTTGAAGAGAAACCCCTAGCGTAGGACGGCTGGGCGCTTGTGTGTTGTTGACTGTAACGTGTGAGACTGCATTCCTTTTTGTATTGATAAACTGTGGACCCACTGTCGCTGTCCTGTGTTTTACTACAAAGTACGTTGAAAATCAACCGGTGTAAATTTGTTAGGGTGTTCTGCTGAGCGTTTGAGAAATCTGTCCACGTGCCATTGAGCAAGGCACTTAACCTGAATAGCTCCTGTAAGTCGCTCTGGATAAGAGCATCTGCTAAAATGCAAAGTAGTCACGGAGATTGTAAATCTATGTTGTTAGGCCTATACTGGCCAAATAGTGCTATAGCCTCCGTGTTAGCAGAAGCCTACAACGAACCACTGCCAAGTGGTCTCCATATTAATGGCTCAGAAATTGAAGTGCCCAGTAACCATAAAATGTTCAAACCCTGCTGTCGCCTCTCAATTGTTTCGGTACTGAATGAAGTTGGAGACTGTCCCATCCCTACATGTAACATATGTGGCCACGAGATGGCAGCAAAACATATTATTTGGCCATAGACTTGTCTTGCGCTATTTATCAAACCTGAAAAACAACCAGGGGGGTGTATTCATTAGCTGGATTCCGTTGCAAAACGGTTCATCTGTTTCATCCGAAAGCTGTTGAGTTCCGTATTGTTCTGGCAAAAAAACGAAGCGGGTGGAAGAAGTTGGATGGAACTTACCTCCACTTTGGAGCGTGGAAGAATTGTTCATTTACAGATGTGCAGCTTGTGCCAAACACTTTGTACACTATTCGGATTGGAAAGGCAATGAGCGGAAACCATATCATTAAAATGAACTACAACTTCCGTTTTGAGGAACCCAACAGCTTTTAGGAAACGTTGAAGAGCGTTTGGAGTAAACGGTTTCTGTTGCACATTTGAATAGACTAGTAGGCTTAGTCTACACACCTCTCTCTTTGTCCCTTTACTGCAGCTCCTGCAGGACCTCCTCTGGGTCAAAGGGCTCAGCAATGTCCTTCTGTAAACACCGTCCTCCAACCCCACAACAGCCACACTGTGTTAGTGCGTGCAAACACACACACACACACACACACACACACACACACACACACACACACACACACACACACACACACACACACACACACACACACACACACACACAGACTAATTTAGCTCTCATCATTATATTGTGAACATAATCTTTCTCTCTCTTTCAACGTTTTCTTGATCACCATCTCTCTCTCACACACACGCTCAAGCATGCACGCAGGCAGGAACACACTCACACGCACACCTACCCTGTAGGCTAAATGGGTGAATATCTTCTGGACATTTAACAGAACAGCCAAAATTGTGGCTTGTAGTCTCAACTATTACAAATCATCCCATCTTTTATGTGCTATCCTTTCAATGAATTCCCATGATCTTGCAATCTGGCATAGGCAGGACTAAAATAGACTAGATAGTGACTACCTCTACCTATTTTTTATTTGACCTATTTTATAGTCACATCATTATTAGCCTATGTAGCCTAAGATAGAATAATGGATGTTATTGTACAGTTTCCAATGTAACTGACCGTAGGCCATGCCTAGGCTATAGACGAGGCCTAGACGACGTGAAATGTGTTGCACCCAATGACTTCGGAAGGTATTCAGACGCCTTGACTTTCTCCACATTTTAGTAGGTTACAGCCTTATTCTAAAATGTATGAAATTGTTTTTTCCCTTCATCAATCTACACACAATACCCCATAAAAAAACGGAAATATCACATTTGCATAACTATTCAGACCCTTTACTCAGTACTTTGTTGAAGCACCTTTGGCAACGATTACAGCCTCGAGTCTTCCTGGGTATGACGCTACAAGCTTGGAACACCTGTATTTGGGGATTCTCTCCCATTCTTCTCTGCAGATCCTCTCAAGCTCTGTAAGGTTCGATGGGGAGTGTTGCTGCACAGCAAGTTTCAGGTCTCTCCAGGGATGTTCGATTGGTACCCTTCCCCAGATATGTGCCTCGACACAATATTGTCTCGGAGCTCTAAGGATAATTCTTTCAACCTCATGGCTTGGTTTTTGCTCCTTCGTGCACTGCCAACTGTGGGTCCTTATATATATATATATATATATACAGGTGTGCCTGTCATGTCCAATCAATTAAATTTACACAGGTGGACTCGAATCAAGTTGTAAATCAATGAAAACAGGATGCACCTGAGCTCACTTTCGAGTATCATAGGGAAGGGTCTTAATTCTTACGTAAATAAGGTATCTGTTTTTAATTTTTTACAAATTTGAAAAATATCTAAAAACCTGTTTTTGCTTTGTCATTAAGGGGCATTGTGTGTAGATTGATGAGGGAAAAAAGATTTAATCAATTTTAGAATAAGGCTGTAATGTAACAAAATTTGGTAAAACAGAAGGGGTCTGAATACTTTCCAAATGCACTGTATAGGCTACTGCACATTCCTCACAACAGAAAAGCATAAAAGCCCATAGATTTAGGTATGCTCTCTAGGGAAAATAAATGCAACAAGCTCCAGTGTGAACTGTATTACTGTACTGTAGCATTATACTGTATTATATGGACTGGAATTACGCACCTCGTTCAAACCGTGATGAAGCAGGGAGAGAACATGCAATTCTGGTGCAGCACATGTGGCCTACAAAGTTACAAGTATAGGCTAGCGAATTTGATTTACATTTTTCAAGATACATATTTCCCCTAATGCTATTAGTTTACCTCCTCTTTCTCTCTCGAATGTTGCTTCGTTCGTTCTTCGCTTTCAACATTTCAATGAAATACGTTTAATTGTCCTCAACTTTATTCTAATGACATCCTTGAATAAAATAAGACTAGAATTGGATACAGAAGGCTTTCACTTCTCTTCATGGGGATTGAATGGGTTGTATTTTATTGAACCTTTATTTAACTAGGCAAGTCAGTTAAGAGCATATTCTTATTTACAATGTCGGCCTACCCCCAAAAAATATATATATACAGATGAAGTCGGAAGTTTACATACATTTAGGTTAGAGTCATTAAAGCTTGTTTTTCAACCACTCCACAAATGTCTTGTTAACAAACTATAGTTTTGGCAAGTCGGTTAGGACATCTAATTTGTGCATGACACAAGTAATTTTCCAAACAATTATTTACAGACAGATTATTTCACTTAAAATTCACTGTATCACAATTCCAGTGGGTCAGAAGTTTACATACACTAAGTTGACTGTGCCTTTAAACAGCTTGGAAAATTCCAGAACATGATGTCATGGCTTTAGAAGCTTCTGATAGGCTAATTGACATCATTTGAGTCAATTGGCGGTGTACCTGTGGATGTATTTCAAGGCCTACCTTCAAACTCAGTGTCTATTTTGCTTGACATCATGGGGAAATCAAAAGAAATCAGCCAAGACATCAGAAAAAAATTGTAGACCTCCACAAGTCTGGTTCATCCTTGGGAGCAATTTCCAAATGTCTGGAGGTACCACGTTCATCTGTACAAACAATAGTACGCAAGTATAAACACCATGGGACCACGCAGCCGCCATACCACTCAGGAAGGAGACGCGTTCTGTCTCCTAGAGATTAACGTTTTTTGGTGCGAAAAGTGCAAATCAATCCTGGAACAACAGCAAAGGACCTTGTAAAGATGCTGGAGGAAACCGGTACAAAAGTATCTATATCCACAGTAAAACGAGTCCTATATCGACATAACCTGAAAGGCCGCTCAGCAAGGAAGAAGCCACTGCTCCAAAACCGCCATAACAATAGCCAGACTATGGTTTGCAACAGCACATGGGGACAAAGATCATACTTTTGGGAGAAATGTCCTCTGGTCTGATGAAACAAAAATAGAACTGTTTGGCCATAATGACCATTGTTATGTTTGGAGGAAAAAGGGGGAGGCTTGCAAGCCGAAGAACACCATCCCAACCGTGAAGCACGGGGGTGGCAGCACCATGTTGTGGGGGTGCTTTGCTGCAGGAGGGACTGGTGCACATCACAAAATAGATGGCATCATGAGGATGGAAAATTATGTGAATATATATAAGCAGCATCTCAAGACATCAGTCAGGAAGTTAAAGCTTGGTCTTCCAAATGGACAATGACCTCAAGCATACATCCAAAGTTGTGGCAAAATGGCTTAAGGACAACAAGGTCAAGGTATTGGAGTGGCCATCACAAAGCTCTGATCTTAATCCTATAGAACATTTGTGGGCAGAACTGAAAAAGCGTGTGCGAGCAAAGAGGCCTACAAACCTGATTTAGTTACACCATGTCTGTCAGGAGGAATGGGCCAAAATTCACATAACTTATTGTGGGAGCTTGTGTCTACCCAAAATGTTTGACCCAAGTTAAACTATTTAAAGGCAATGCTACCAAATACTAATTGAGTGTATGTAAACTGCTGACCCACTGGGAATGTGATGAAATAAATAAAAGCTGAAATAAGTCATTCTCTCTACTATTATTCTGACATTACACATGACCTAAAACAAGGAATTTTTTCTCTGATTAAATGTCAGGAATTGTGAAAAACTGAGTTTAAATGTATTTGGCTAAGGTGTATGTAAACTTCAGACTTTGTATATGACTAAACACCCATCACGACAAGAGAGACAACACAACCCCACATAAAGAGAGACCTAAGACAACATAGCATGGCATCAACACCTGACAACACAGCATGATAGCAGCACAACATGACAACATGGTAGCAACAACACGAGACAACATGGCAGCAGCACAAAACATGGTACAAACATTTTTGGGCACAGACAACAGCACAAAGGGCAAGAAGGTAGAGACAACAATATATCACGCATAGAAGCCACAACTGTCAGTAAGAGTGTCCATGATTGAGTCTTTGAATGAAGAGATAAAACTGTCCAGTTTGAGTGTTTGTTGCAGCTCGTTCCAGTCGCTAGCTGCAGCGAACTGAAAAGAGGAGCGACCCAGGGATGTGTGTGCTTTGGGGACCTTTAACAGAATGTGACAGGCAGAACGGGTGTTGTATGTGGAGGATGAGGGCTGCAGTAGATATCTCAGATAGAGGGGAGTGAGGCCTAAGTGGGTTTTATAAATAAGCATCAAACAGTGGGTCTTGCGATGGGTATACAGAAATGACCAGTTTATAGACCAGTTTACAGAGGAGTATAGAGTGCAGTGATATGTCCTATAAGGAGAATTGGCAAATATGATGGCCGAATGGTAAAGAACATCTAGCCGCTTGAGAGCACCTCTCTCCGTAATCTAGCATGTGTAGGATGGTCATCTGAATCAAGGTTAGTTTGGCAGGTGGGGTGAAAGAGGAGCGATTACGATAGAGGAAACCAAGTCTAGATTGAACTTTAGCCTGCAGCTTTGATATGTGCTGAGAGAAGGACAGTGTACCGTCTAGCCATACTCCCAAGTACTTTTATGTGGTGACTACCTCAAACTCTAAACCCTCAGAGGTAGTAATCACACCTGTGGGGAGAGGGGCATTCTTCTTACCAAACCACATGACCTTTGTTTTGGAGGTGTTCAGAACAAGGTTAAGGGCAGAGAAAACTTGTTGGACACTAAGAAAGCTTTGTTGTAGAGCGTTTAACACAAAATCTGGGGAGGGGCCAGCTGAGTATAAGACTGTATCATCTGCAAATAAATGGATAAGAGAGCTTCCTACTGCCTGAGCTATGTTGTTGATGTAAATTGAGAAGAGCGTGGGGCCTGGGATCAAGCCTTGGGGTACTTCCTTGGTGACAGGCAGTGACTGAGACAGCAGATGTACAGACTTTATACACTGCATTCTTTAAAAAAAAAAATTATTTAACCTTATTTAACCAGGTAGGCAAGTTGAGAACAAGTTCTCATTTACAATTGCGACCTGGCCAAGATAAAGCAAAGCAGTTCGACACATACAACAACACAGAGTTACACATGGAATAAACAACCATACAGTCAATAATACAGTAGAAAAATAAGTCTATATACAATGTGAGCAAATGAAGTGTGATAAGGGAGGTAAAGACATAAAAGGCCATGGTTGTGAAGTAAATACAATATAGCAAGTAAAACACTGGAATGGTAGATTTGCAGTGGAAAAATGTGCAAAGTAGAGATAGAAATAATGGGGTGCAAAGGAGCAAAATAAATAAATGAATACAGTAGGGGGAGAAGTAGTTGTTTGGGCTAAATTATAGATGGGCTATGTACAGGTGCAGTAATCTGTGAGCTGCTCTGACAGCTGGTGCTTAAAGCTAGTGAGGGAGATAAGTGTTTCCAGTTTCAGAGATTTTTGTAGATCATTCCAGTCATTGGCAGCAGAGAACTGGAAGGAGAGGCGGCCAAAGGAAGAATTGGTTTTGGGGGTGACCAGAGAGATATACCTGCTGGAGCGCGTGCTACAGGTGGGTGCTGCTATGGTGACCAGCGAGCTGAGATAAGGGGGGACTTTACCTAGCAGGGTCTTGTAGATGACCTGGAGCCAGTGGATTTGGCGACGAGTATTAAGCGAGGGCCAGCCAACGAGAGCGTACAGGTCGCAGTGTTGGGTAGTATATGGGGCTTTGGTGACAAAACGGATGGCACTGTGATAGACTGCATCCAATGTATTGAGTAGGGTATTGGGGGCTATTTTGTAAATGACATCGCCGAAGTCGAGGATCGGTAGGATGGTCAGTTTTACAAGGGTATGTTTGGCAGCATGAGTGAAGGATGCTTTGTTGCGAAATAGGAAGCCAATTCTAGATTTAACTTTGGATTGGAGATGTTTGATGTGAGTCTTTGAGAGAGGTAGTTAGCAAATCAGGCCAAGGACCACTCAGAGACACCAATATTCCTTAGCCAGCCCACAAGAATGGAATGGTCTACTGTATTAAAAGCTTTGGCCAAGTCAAAAAAAATAGCAGCACAACATTGCTTAGACAATGCTGACATCATTGAGGACCTTTAAGGTTGCAGTGACACGTCCATAACCTGAGCGGAAACCAGATTGCATAATATAGACATCAAGAAAGCCAGTCAGTTGATTATTGACAAGTTTTCCAACACTCTTAATAAACAGGGCAAAATAGAAATAGGCCTATAACAGTTAGGATCAGCTTGATCTCCCCCTTTAAATAAAGGACGAGCCGTGGCTGCCTTCCAAGCAATGGGAACCTCCCCAGAGAGGAGAGACAGGTTAAAAAGGTCAGAGATAGGCTCGGCAATGATAGGGGCAGCACCTTAAATAAGAAAGGTTTTAAACCATCTGACCCAGATGGTTTTAAGGGGTCAAGTTTAAGGAGCTCCTTTAGCACCTCGACTCAATTTTGTAGCGGGGCAGGGGAAAAAGAGGGAGGAGCATCGGGATTGTCGCATTAGAAGGGGTGGGAGATGAGGAAAATGTTGGATGGGCAAGGAGGCATGACTGAGTCAAATAGGAATCCTGACTTAATGAAGTGGTGATTAAAGAGCTCAGCCATGTGCTTCTTGTCAGTAACAACCACATCATCAACATTAAGGGACATGGGCAGCTGTGACGAGGAGGGTTTATTCTCCAGGTCTTTAACCGTTTTCCAGAACTTCTTAGGGTTAGACCCACAGAGAGAGAACTCCTCCTTAAAGTAACTAACTTTGGCCTTCTAGATAGCCTGAGTTCACTTATTTCACATTTGCCTGAACGAGAGCCAGTCAGCCTGAGTAACTCTGCAAGATCACGGTCGAACCAGGGGCTGAACCTGTTTTTAATTCTCATTTTCTTTATGGGGGCGTGTTTGTTAACAATACCACTGAAAATATTAAAAAAGAAGGTCCAAGCGTCTTCGACCGAGGGGGATCAAGCTGATTCTATACCAATTTACAGAGATCAGGTCATGAAGGAAGGCTTGCTCATTAAAGTTTTTTAGCAAGCATCTATGACAAATCAGGACAGGCCATTTCACTGAGCAGCCATTACGAACATAGGCTGTATAACTGTGATCCCTAAGGTCATTCCAGAAAACACCAGACTGATACCTATCAGGATTATTTGTGAGGATAACTTAGAGGAGCGTAGCCTTTTCTGAGTGTTTGGAGTCATACTTTATGGGATTAGTAATAATCTGAGAAAGATTTAGGGAGTCCCATTGCTTTAGGACTTGGTTAGATGGTTTAAGCATGTCCTAGTTTAGGTCACCTAGCAGGACAAACTCAGACTTAGTGTAAGGGGCCAGGAGAGAGCTTTGGTCAGGTAGGGTACAGGCTTGTGCTGATGGAGGACGATAGCACCGAGCACCAGTCAACAAAGAGCTATTTGAAAGTTTAATGCTTAGAACCAGCAGATCAAATTGTTAAGGTGATCCTTGGTAAAGATTGGAAGATGTGTCTTGCCGAAAAAGATTACAACCAGAAAGGTTAACATCAGTATTAAAAACATATTAAAAACACTCTTCCTTGACCACGTCTCAGTAATGACCAACACATCTGGATTGGAGCTGTGAACCACACTTTCAATTTATCCATTTAGGTAATAAGCGTCTAGCGTTAACGTGCAGAAAACCCAGGCTTTTACGAGAGCAGGGTGTACATGCACATTTCCAGATATCATCAACAGTAATACAATCAAGGCACGGCATAGGACAGGGAGAGCTCTGCAGTGTTTATTTATGACATTTGAATGTGCATCAGATGGCAACAAGATCATATTGTACAGCAATTTCATCAGGTAACATGAATACAAAGCCGGCAAGAGGTGGTTAGAATAGGATGGGAGGACTAAGGTCTATATAGCCAATAGAGAGTCAGAGTCGAGTGTGGGAACAAACATAGTCTGTCCCACTGTTGGGTAAACAAGAAAGTTCATAGTCAACAAAGCATGCAGGAGTCATGAGGCAAATAGCAAAACAGCTAAATGCCATTATAAGTTCAGAGTCACTCGCCCCAACAGTGCGTGTGTGCTAGATACGAGCGAAAGCTCGGGAGAGAGAGGGGGGGGGGGGGGGGGGGGTACCTGTACCAGACAGGGGGAGACAGGCCAGGGCAGCCGGTGAACAGATCGCCAGGTGGAATCCAAGCAGCAGTGCAGCGGGCAACGGGAATAGGTGTCACACCCACTTGGAAGAAGCTTTAATTTCTGGAGGCAGATTTCTTGTAGAAAATACCAGTGGATGGTCTCTGAACAGCAGGAGGGGGTTTCAAAGGCCTCCGGATTTGGGTGGGGTCGGCTGTGAGAGACTCCTGCCATTTGTTGGGCTCAAAGGCTTAGACACCTCTCACTTCACACCTCAGTGCTAGTTGAAGGTGTATCTGGTCTGTCTCAGATCCAGTTTGGATGGGGTCCTCAGGTCTCTGCTGTTTGTTTGACAGAGCACCCTCTGTATAGCTTGGAAAAGGGAATCCTTGGTAGTTGTAATTTTGTCCAAAGTTAGGTTGTAGGTTTGGAGTTTTGATCTGGAGTGAAGGTTATGCTGTGGAGGGTAGAATCCTACATATGTCCCTGACGAAAGTTGATCTAACTCCAAATCTATAGTTTTGTTTAAAAAAAACATGTTGAAAAATGCACATGCATCTCTCTCTCTCTTATTATGCCCACCATTCATTAACTAGATATAAGGCTAATACTGCTATGACGTTTATATGTGGACCTGTATATACATCTGGGAACAAATGAAAGTTTATTTGTCACGTGCACTGAATACAACAGGTGTAGACCTTACAGTGAAATGCTTACTTACAGGCTCTAACCAATAGTGCAAAAAAGGTATTAGCTGAACAATAGGTAGGTAAAGAAATAAAACAACAGTAAAAATACAGGCTATATACAGTAGCGAGGCTACATACAGACACCGGTTAGTCAGGATGATTGAGGTAGTATGTACATGTAGATATGGTTCAAGTGACTATGCATATATGACTAACAGAGAGTAGCAGTAACGTAAAAGAGTGGTTGGCGGGTGGCGGGACACAATGCAGATATCCCGGTTAGCCACTGTGCGGGAGCACTGGTTGGTCGGCCCAATTGAGGTAGTATGAACATGAATGTATAGTTAAAGTGACTATGCATATACGATAAACAGAGAATAGCAGCAGCGTAAAAAGAGGGGTTGGGGGGGCACACAATGCAAATAGTCCGGGTAGCCATTTGATTACTATTTCAGGAGTCTTATGGCTTGGGGGTAAAAACTGTTGAGAAGCCTTTTTGACCTAGACTTGGCACTCCGGTACCACTTGCCATGCGGTAGTAGAGAGAACAGTCTATGACTGGGGTGGCTGGGGTCTTTGACAGTTTTTAGGGCCTTCCTCTGACACCGCCTGGTGTAAAAGTCCTGGATGGCAGGCAGCGTAGCCCCAGTGATGTACTGGGCTGTACGCACTACCCTCTGTAGTGCATTGCTGTCAGAGGCCGAGCAGTTGCCGTACCAGGCAGTAATGCAACCAGTCAGGATGCTCTCGATGTTGCAGCTGTAGAACCTTTTGAGGATCTCAGGACCCATGCCAAATCTTTTTAGTTTCCTGAGGGGAATAGGCTTTGTCGTGCCCTCTTCATGACTGTCTTGGTGTGTTTGGACCATTCTAGTTTGTTGTTGATGTGGACACCAAGAAACTTGAAGCTCTCAACCTGCTCCACTACAGCCCCGTCGATGAGAATGGGGGCGTGCTCAGTCCTTCTTTTCCTGTAGTCCACAATAATCTTCCTAGTCTTGGTTACGTTGAGGGATAGGTTGTTATTCTGGCACCACCCGGCCAGGTCTCTGACTTCCTCCCTATAGGCTGTCTAGTCGTTGTCGGTGATCAGGCCTACCACTGTTGTGTCGTCTGCAAACTTAATGATGGTGTTGGAGTCGTGCCTGGCCATGCAGTCGTGGGTGAACAGGGAGTACAGGAGGGGACTGAGCATGCACCCCTGGGGAGTTCCAGTGTTGAGGATCAGCGTGGCAGATGTGTTGCTACCTACCCTCACCACCTGGGGGCGGCCTGTCAGGAAGTCCAGGATCCAGTTGCAGAGGGAGGTGTTTAGTCCCTGGATCCTTAGCTTAGTGATGAGCTTTGAGGGCACTATGGTGTTGAACGCTGAGCTGTAGACAATGAATAATATTCTCACGTAAGTGTTCCTTTTGTCCAGGTGGGAAATGGCAGTGTGGAGTATAATAGAGATTGCATCATCTGTGGATCTGTTTGGGCGGTACGCAAATTGGAGTGGGTCTAGGGTTTCTGGGATAATGGTGTTGATGTGAGGTATTACCAACCTTTCAAAGCACTTCATGGCTACAGATGTGAGTGCTACGGGTCTGTAGTCATTTAGGCAGGTTGCCTTTGTGTTCTTGGGCACAGGGACTATGGTGGTCTGCTTGAAACATGTTGGTATTACAGACTCAATCAGGGACATGTTGAAAATGTCAGTGAAGACACCTGCCAGTTGGTCAGCACATTCCCGGAGCACACGTCCTGGTAATCCGTCTGGCCCCATAGCCTTGTGTATGTTGACATGTTTAAAGGTCTTACTCACGTCGGCTATGGAGAGCGTGATCACACAGTCGTCCAGAACAGCTGATGTTCTCATGCATGCCTCAGTGTTGCTTGCCTCAAAGCGAGCATAGAAGTGATTTAGCTCGTCTGGTAGGCTCGTGTCACTGGGCAGCTAGCGGCTGTGCTTCCCTTTGTAGTCTGTAATAGTTTGCAAGCCCTGCCACACAAGACGAGCGTCGGAGCCGGTGTAGTATGATTCAATCTTAGCCCTGTATTGACGCTTTGACTGTTTGATGGTTCGTCGCAGGGCATAGCAGGATTTCTTGTATTCTTCCGGGTTAGAGTCCCACACCTTGAAAGCGGCAGCTCTACCCTTTAGCTCAGTGCGAATGTTGCCTGTAATCCATGGCTTCTGGTTGGGGTATGTACGTACAGTCACTGTGGGGACAACGTCCTCGATGCACTTATTGATAAAGCCAGTGACTAATGTGGTGTACTCCTCAATGCCATCGGAAGAATCCCGGAACATGTTCCAGTCTGTGATAGCAAAACAGTCCTGTAGTTTAGCATCTGCTTCATCTGACCACTTTTGTATAGAACGAGTCACTGGTGCTTCCTGCTTCAATTTTTGCTTGTAAGCAGGAATCAGGAGGATAGAGTTGTGGTCGGATTTACCAAATGGAGGGCGAGGGAGAGCTTTGCACGCGCCTCTGTGTGTGGAGTACAGGTGATCTAGAATTGTTTTCCCTATGGTTGCACATTTAACATGTTGATGGAAATTTGGTAGAACTGAAACATGTTTTTGTCTGAATCCAGCTGTATCGACCCTTTGGGAAGAATTAAACTTGGTTAAGCCTTTCTATTGTCCGTGGAGTCATTTGCTCTTAAAATTAGAACCCAACAGCTTCAATAAAGTACTGAGTAAAGGGTCTGAATACTTATGTTAATGTGATATTTCCAAGGTATTGTGTGTAAATTGAAGAGGAAAAATGTATTTAATTCATTTTAGAATAAGGCTGTAATGCAACAAAATGTGGAAAAAGTCAAGGGGTCTGAATGCTTTCCGAATGCTCGTTACGTGTGATTCAATGCGTTGCTATGAGCTACAGTATTAAAGGCCAAATTCAATATTATATTTTTTAAAATGATTCAAAAAAAATTATATTCCTAAATGGGTCCTAAAATTCTAAACAAAATAGCTAAATGATCCGTGGTATGTTCGGGTCTGGTGTTCGGGTCTGTGGGACTCATTTTCAATGTCTACTAAAAGCAAAATGATACAATTGTGCCTTCACTTTGTCTTCCTCCTCCTTGGGTCTGCTGTTTCAACATAGCACCAAGAACCTGTATGTCTCCCTGCCTGTCCATCTGTCTCTCACTTTTCTCGCACACTTTACCCTTTGTAGTGAGTGAAACCTTGCACAATGTGGGAACCTGCACAATGTTATTACAATACATTATTTCGATACATTATTTTGATAAATTGTACAAAATTCCGTTTTTTTTTCACACTCTACCCCAGCCAGGTTTAAAATGGGAGAGGAACACAACAAATAAATAGCTTGCATGTGTGGCTCCTTACCACAAACAATCAGTATGGCAAAAAGAATCTCTGCTCAGAGGGCCTTAGAAATATTTTTTGCAGAGAGAGAAGCTAGTGTGGAAGAAGTGTCTTCCACTTTGGAAGATACAGAATTTTCTGAATATGAGGATCATGTCTCTGTCAATTCGTAGTCTGACAGTGACTTGGAAATAGAGTATGAGATAAACCTCAGCCAGCCCCAGGACCAGCCCGTCAGCAACCAGCCCCAGGACCAGCCCGTCAGCAGCCAGCCCCAGGACCAGCCCGTCAGCAGCCAGCCCCAGGACCAGTCCGTCAGCAACCAGCTAGCAGCTTGAAGGAGGAGAAATAGGGATGTCAAAAAATTGTGAAATTGAATGGTCTTCTTTCCCAAGGAATGAGCTACGCCGCATGACTGCCAATGTGATGAGGATGCAACCAGGGCCGACGTGGATGGTGGTTACTCATGTGCAGGACATAAAGTCTTCTTTTGAACTGTTCTTCCCAGACACCATCCAGAAAATCATTCTGGACGGCAGTAATTTGTAGGGAAGGTGTGTTTTTGGAGATGGAAGGAGATGGACCAAATCATTTACATGCATATTTTGGGGTTCTTATTCTTGCTGGTGTTTTTAGAGCCAATGGGGAGTTCACAGAATCCCTCTGGGATGCAGGACAAACTGGCAGAGAACTTTTCCGTGCAACAATGTCGTTGGAAAACTTTCACATTATTTCCAGGATTATCCGCTTCGATACCCGAGAAGCCAGACCAGCTCGGGGGCAGAGAGACAAGCTAGCTGCAATCAGGTCAGTGTGGGACAAGTGGGTGGACCGCCTTCCCCTGTTTAACAACACTGGGCCCAACGTTACTGTTGATGAGCAGCTTATGCCATTTAGGGGCTGCTGCCCCGTCAGGCAGTACATACCGTCTAAACCTGCAAAATATGGAATCAAAATCAAATCAAATTGTATTTGTCACATGCGCCGAGAATACAACAGGTATAGGTAGACCTTACAGTGAAATGCTTACTTAGAAGCCCTTAACCAACAATGCAGTTTTAAGAAGAAAAAAAGTGTTAATTAAGAAAGTATCTACTAAAATAAAATGAAGCAAAAAATATATAAAAAAATAAAAATAAAAATTATTAAGGAGCAACCACAAAACAACAGTAGCAAGGCTGTATACAGGGGGTACCGGTACAGAGTCAATGTGCAGGGGCACTGGTTAGTCAAGGTAATTGAGGTAATATGTACATGTAGGTAGAGCTAAAGTGTCTATGCATGGATAATAAACAGAGAGTAGCAGCAGCTTAAAAATGGGGGGTGGGGTGGGGGACAATGCAAATAGTCCGGGTAGCCATTTGATTAGATGTTCTTATGGCTTGGCGGTAAAAGCTGCTAAGAAGCCTTTTGGACCTAGACTTGATCTGGGCTGCCTGTGATCCCGCTTCATCATATATGGGGAAGCCAGATGGAGGAGCCCCTGAGAAGAACCAAGGAATGTGGGTTGTCCTGGACGTAACACAAGGAGTCCGTGACCACAACATCACATGCAATAACTTTTTTACTTCGCACAAGCTGGGACAGGAGCTCCTCAAGAGGAAGCTGACGATGGTAGGAACAGCATGAAAAAACAAGCCAGAGCTCCCACCTCAGCTGTTGAATACACAGAAAAGGCCTATCAATTACTCTAAGATTGTGTTCACGGCCGACACGTCCCTAGTGTCCTATGTGCCAAAGAAAGGCAAAAATATGGTTCTCATGAATACGCTGCATAGGGATGAGAGAATCTGTGGCCAGGAATATCAAAAACCATAAATCATAATGGATTACAATGCCACAAAAGGAGGGTTGGACAATTTAGACAAGCTGGTGACTGGATACAGCTGCAAAAGAAGAAACCTACACTGGCCACTGATATTCTTCAACATCTTGGACATCTTGGCGTACAACGCGTTTGTCATCTGGATGAACCCATATTGGAACAGAGGGAAGCTCCAGAGGAGACAGCTCTTTCTCGAAGAGCTGGGCAAGGCATTGGTAAGACCTCAGATCCAGAGGAGGCAACATATCCCAAGGACCCCAGCTTCTGCAGCCATCATGAGGAGGATTCAGGAGGAGGACGCTGGTGCCCCATCCACCCAACAACTCCAATACCGGAAGTAAGTGTGAGTGATGTGTGTGTGTCTGAATCTCCTACCTTGGCCTGTTGTCACTATATGAGTGAGTGAGTGAGTGAGTGAGTGAGTGAGTGAGATGTTAGTAAAATTCCTGAACAAAGTGTTTTCATCATTATATATTGCAGCTGGTAGCAACAAGAAGAAGCACTGCGATGTGTGTGGACCCAAGAAGGACACAAAGACACAATACACATGCATCAAGTGCAAGAAAAACATTTGCAACACACAAATACAGTAAAACTCTGTCCCTCATGTGGTGGTAGACCAGCCATAATTTGTGTTCAATGGGGCTCATTTACAATTGCCGTAAATTACTGTATGTAAAATTTGTACTTCCAATTTGTTCAGTTCAAAGCAAGAAACATCAATAGTGATGAAAACCTTATTTAATTTATATTTGTTCAAGATAAACATGATTTATTCCACCCATGTCTTGATTGTAATTGATTTTTGTTTACAAAAATCACATTTTATTTAAAAAAACGAATAGCGCTTTTATTGATAAATGTGATCTAATAGAGGTAAATGTGAAATATTAACCATGTATGCTGCCTCAATTTCTTGTAATTGATATGTCAACATCTAAGTATTAAGTATTTTGCCGTAAATATTTATGGCTGTTTTAAATACCCAATAATGTTGTGGGTACATCAGACCCGCGACCATTGGGTGAATAACAAAAACATGAACACCACACAAGAGTTAAGAGTAGAATAACGTAGCCTCTAATTTTATTTAGGAACACCAACCTCAGTGGTAAAACACCATAGGGGAAGGGAAAATGGCAAGAGAAAGTTAACTAATGTTAGCTAGGGAAACAGACTGCATGCAGCTAGTCAGACTCATTAACAGAATACAACAATTACTTGGCTGGCTAGCAAGTCTAGATTGAACAGAATACAGCTGGCTGCATTTCCTACATTTTTCATCAAATGTTACAATGTCTTACCTCCAAACGAGTTGGGCAGGACTGTTTTCTCCTGCCAAGCCAATGCTATGGAGTGAAAATGAATCAGGTGCCCACTTTAGTCCCCTTAAAACACATAGGAAAACAAATACAGGTGAATATATTGATAAAATCTCTGGACTGGGAACTGTCGCCGGAAGCTCTGGACTGTGGAGGCGCACTGGAGGCCTGATGCGTGGGACCGGTACAGGTGGCACCGGGCTGATGACACACACCTCAGGGCGAGTGCGGGAAGGAGGCACAGGACGCACTGGGCTGTGAAGGCGCACTGGAGACACAGTACGTATGGCCGACGCAGGATATACTGGGCCGTGGCGGCGCACTGGAGGTCTGGAGCGTAGAGCTGGCACAACGCGTCCTGGCTGGATGCTCACTTTAGCCCGGCAAGTGCGGGGCGCTGGCACAGGATGCACTGGGCTGTGAAGGCGCACTGGCGACACAGTGCGTAGAGCCGGCGCAGGATATCCTGGACCGAGGAGGCGCACTGGAGACCAGGAGCGCTGAGCCTGCACAACCCGTCCTGGCTGGATGCTCACTTTCGCACGGCAAGTGCGAGGAGCTGGCACAGAACGCACCGGGCTGTGGATGCGCACTGGAGACACATTCCGTATCTCCGCAAAACATGGTGCCTGACTGGTCCCACGCTCCTCACGGCGACTGTCTTGCTCCAGACACCAAAACATCCACGCTACCTCATCACTCCCCTCAACTATCTCACAATACTCCTCGCTCAGTCTATCCCAATATTCTTCTTCGCTCTCAGACTCGCCGCTCGGCTTCGCCGACCAACCCGTGTGCCCCCCACCCAAAAAAATCTGGGGCTGCCTCTCAGGTTTCCGTCGTGGTCGTGAACTTCGGAGTCGCCGTTGATCCTCCTGCGTCTGCTTCCATGGAAGGCTTTCGTCACCTGCCATTATCTCCTCCCAAGTCCAGGATGTCTTCTCCTCCTGTCCACGATGCTTGGTCCGTTTGTGGTGGGATCTTCTGTCACGGTCGTTATAAGGAGTAGACCAAGATGCAGCGTGGTATGTTTCCATCCTTTTATTTGGAAGAGAAAACTTAAAGCACAAAAACAATAAAGTGAATAAACGAAACGTGAAGCTACATGCAGTGCAGAAAGCAACTACACACAAACATAGTCAAGATCCCACAAATACAATGGGGAAATGGCTCCCTAAATATGATCCCCAATCAGAGACAACGATAAACAGCTGCCTCTGATTGGGGACCATATCAGGCCAACTTAGATATACAATTCCCCTAGATAACCCACCCTAAATCACACCCCGACCCAACCAACATAGAGAATAAACAGCTCTCTATGGTCAGGGCGTGACAACCTAGGCTTATAGCAGCTTGCGTTTTCACAGCAGGCTGTTTACATATTAGATTTAATTAAGCAGGCCATTGGCTGCCTTCATAGCAAGGGATATGTATGGGAGTTCTGATTGGTTACAAGTTTAGCATTTCGGCAAATTTGCCTGAGCAGACAGTGTTGAAATCAGTGGAGGCTCCTCAGAGGAGGAAGGAGAGGACAATCATCCTCGATGATTTTCAAAAAAAAAAATATTGTGAAACATTAAAAAAGTTATCCTTTTTAGATAAAACTATACTAAATATAATCACGTAACCAAATAATTGATTGAAACATACAATTTTGCAATGAAGATCTACAGCAGGCTCAACAGCACTCTGTAGGGTAGCACCATGGTGTAGCCAGAGGACAGCTAGCTTCCGTCCTCCTCTGGGTACATTGACTTCAATACAAAACCTAGGAGGCTCATGGTTCTCACCCCTTCCTTTAGACTTACACAGAAATTATGACAACATCTGGAAGACATCCTCCAACCTATCAGAGCTCTTGCAGCTTGAACTGACATGTTGTCCACCCAATCAAAGGATCAGAGACTGAACGCATAAGATACAGCTAGCTAGCACTGCAGTGCATAAATGCTATGTTAGCTAGCTGGCTATGACTATACAAAACTGGATCTCTTTCAAGTCAAGGTAAGCTTTTCGTTTAACTAATTTATTGCCATCGGGGCCGCCAGTGTAAGTGCTAATCTGCTTACTGACTGTACACTTTAAAACCTGTTTGGGCTGCAGGGGCAGTATTGAGTAGCCAGATAAAAGGTGCCCATTTCAAACGGCCTCGTACTCAATTCTTGCTCGTACAATATGCATATTATTATTACTAATGGATAGAAAACACTCTCTAGTTTCTAAAACCGTTTGAATTATATCTGTGAGTCAAACAGAACTCATTTGGCACAAACTTCCTGACCAGGAAGTGGAAAGTCTGAAATCGAAGCTCTGTTCTACTTCCTGCCTATAAATGGGCATGATACGTATTAGTATACATGCACTTCATAGACCTTCCCCTGGATGTCAAGAGGCGGTGAGAGAAGAAATTTAGTGTTTATCTTGGTCTGAAGTGGAATACAAGCTCTTTGTATGACGTGTCCCCCATTTCCGGTTTTCTGGAGAGCGCGAGGTGGTACCTGGATTTGCCTTCTGTTTAGCTGCCGTTATAGGCGACTACTATCTCCGGCTTTGATTTTATTTGATACATGTGACCATATCATCGTAAAGTATGTTTTTTCAATATAGTTTAATCAGATTATTGAAATTTTTTCGGGAGTTTTGCCGTGTTCCGTTCTCTGACTTTGTTGACGATGGAGAGATTCGTGCCACTTGGCTAGTGTGCTTGCTAATTCAAGAGGGAAAGTGGCCGTTCTAAATCCAAACAACGATTGTTCCCGACAAAGGACCCCTTGTCCAACATTCTGATGAAAGATCAGCAAAAGTAAGAAACATTTTATGATGCTATTTCATATATCTGTCGTACATGTGAATTAGTCGTCGGCGCCCAACCTTTGGGTACTCTAGCTATACCGAAGCTGGATGTCGTAATGAAGTTATTTTTTAGAATTCTAACACTGCGATTTCATTAAGAACTAATGGATCTATCATTTCCTATACAACATGTATTTTTTAGTTATGTTTATGAATAGCTATTTGGTCAGAATATGTGTGTCAGAAAAAGTGTCAGAAAAATATCCGAACGTTGTGGGAAATAGTAGCTACGTTAGCAGAATGTATAACCACTGATTTCAGCTCTAAATATGCACATTTTCGAACAAAACATAAGTGTATGTATAACCTGATGTTATAGGACTGTCATCTGATGAAGAATATCAAGGTTAGTCAAAAATTATATATATTTTGCTGGTTTGTTACGATCGCTAACTTTTGCTACTGGTGAAGGGCTTGTGTTTCTGGTTATTGTGGTAAGCTAATATAACGCTATATTGTGTTTTCGCTGTAAAACACTTAATAAATCGGAAATATTGGCTGGAATCACAAGATGCCTGTCTTTCATTTGCTGTACACTATGTATTTTTCAGAAATGTTTTATGATGAGTAATTAGGTATTTGACGTTGGTGTCTGTAATTATTCTGGCTGCTTTCGGTGCAATTTCTGATTGTAGCTGCAATGTAAACTATGATTTATACCTGAAATATGCACATTTTTCGAACAAAACATAGATTTATTGAATAACATGTTATAAGACTGTCATCTGATGAAGTTGTTTGTTGGTTAGTTTGGTTGGTTCTTGGTTAGTTAGGTTGGCTTTGTGCATGCTACCTGTGCTGTGAAAAATGTCTGTCCTTTTTTGTATTTGGTGGTGAGCTAACATAAATATACGTGCTGTTTTCGCTGTAAAACATTTTAAAAATCGGACATGTTGGCTGGATTCACAAGATGTGTACCTTTCATTTGCTGTATTGGACTTGTTAATGTGTGAAAGTTAAATATTTAAAAAATATATATTTTGAATTTCGCGCCCTGCACTTGAGCTGGCTGTTGTCATATTGTGGGCGGCCTCGGGCTTGCAGCCAGCGTTACTGCTAGATTGCAGTAGGTTTACTAACACGTTAGTTTTATTAGCTATGTTGACTATGACGTTACTTTAGCTAAGATTGTGACAATGACGTAGGCTGTGTGTAGCAGTTATGATATGGTTTGGCTTGGAATGTTTTTTTTGCCTGGTCACATAAAGCTGATGTGTTGTGCATTGAAGTCCACAAGCTACAAAGCGAAAAGGTGAGAGGAGGAGAGCGCATTGTCACGTTCCTGACCTGTTTTCTCTTGTTTTGTATGTGTTTAGTTGGTCAGGGCATGAGTTGGGATGGGCAGTCTGTGTTGTTTGTTCTATGTGGGAGTGTGTTGGTTAATTAGCCTTATATGGTTCTCAATCAGGGACAGGTGTTATTCATTTCCTCTGATTGAGAATCATATATAGGTAGGCTGTTTTACACTGTTAGTTTGTGGGTGATTGTCTTCCGTGTCTGTGTATGTTGCGCCACACGGGACTGTTTTCGGTATGTTTGTTCGTTCGGTTTTTGTGTAGTCTGTTTTCCGGTTCGTGCGTTCTTCGTGTTACATGTAAGTTCTTACGTTCAGGTCAGTCTACATCGTTTATTGTTTTGTTAGTTAGTCAAGTATAGTTTGTTTTCGTCTTGTTTAAATAAATATCATGTCATATCACAACGCTGCGCCTTGGTCGAATCACTACTCCTCCTCTTCATATGAAGAGGAGGAGGAACACCGTTACAGAATCACCCACCAACAAAAGATCAAGCAGCGGTGTAACGGGAGTAAGGGACAGCGCAAGAAGGAGGAATGGACATGGGAGGATATTTTGGACGGAAAGGGTTGCTACACATGGGAGGAGATTCTGGCTGGTAAGGATCGCCTCCCATGGGAACAGCTGGAGGCAGCTCGGAGAGCGGAGGAAACCGGAGAGAGGAACCGGCGTTATGAGGGGACGCGTCTAGCACGGAAGCCCGAAAAGCCCGTGAGTACTACCCAAAAATGTCTTGGGGGGGGGCTAAGAGGTAGTGGGCCGAGGGCAGGTAGGAGACCTGTGCCCACTTCCCAGGCTAACCGTGGAGAGCGGGAGTACGGGCAGACACCGTGTTACGCAGTAGAGCGCACGGTGTCTCCTGTACGGGTTCATAGCCCGGTGCGGGTTATTCCACCTCCCCGCACTGGTAGGGCTAGATTGAGTATTGAGCCGGATGTCATGAAGCCGGCCCTACATATCTGGCCACCAGTATGTCTCCTCGGGCCGGCTTACATGGCACCAGCCTTACGCATGGTGTCCCCGGTTCGCCTACATAGCCCGGTGCGGGTTATTCCACCTCCCCGCACTGGTCGGGCAACGGGGAGCATTCAACCAGGTAAGGTTGGGCAGGCTCAATGCTCAAGGGAGCCAGTACGCCTGCACGGTCCGGTATTTCCGGCGCCACCTCCCCGCCCCAGCCCAGTACCACCAGTGCCTACTCCACGCACTCTCCCTATGGTGCGTGTCTCCAGCCCAGTGCCTCCAGTTCCGGCACCACGCACTAAGCCACCTGTGCGTCTCCAGAGCCCTGTACGCACTGTTCCTTCTCCCCGCACTCGCCCTGAGGTGCGTGCCCTTAGCCCGGTACCACCAGTGCCGGTACCACGCACCATGTCCATAGTGCGTTTTGAGAATCCAGTGTGCCCTGTCCCTGCTCCCCGCACTAGCCTGAAGGTGCGTGTCCTTAGTCCGGTGCCTCCAGTTCCGGCACCACGTACCAGGCCTACAGTGCGTCTCAGCCGGCCAGAGTCTGCCGTCTGCCCAACGGCGCCTGAACTGTCCGTCTGCCAAGCGCCGCATGAACTGCCCGTCTGTATTGAGCCTTCAAAGCCGCCCGTCTGCCATGAGCCTGCAAAGCCGCCCGTCTGCCATGAGCCTACAGAGCCTTCCGCCAGACAGGAGCCGCTAGAGCCTTCCGCCAGACAGGAGCCGCTAGAGCCTTCCGCCAGACAGGAGCAGCCAAAGCCTTCCGCCAGACAGGATCAGCCAGAGCCATCCGTCTCCGCAGCGCCATCTGAGCCATCCGTCTCCGCAGCGCCATCTGAGCCATCCGTCTCCCCAGCGCCGTCTGAGCCATCCGTCTCCCCAGCGCCATCTGAGCCATCCGTCTGTCCCGAGCCATTAGAGCCGCCCGTCTGTCCCGAGCCGTCAGAGCCGTTAGTCAGTCAGGAGCCGCTAGAGCCATTCGTCAGTCAGGATCTGCCAGAGCCGCCAACCAGACAGGATCTGCCAGAGCCACCAACCAGACAGGATCTGCCAGAGCCGCCAACCAGACAGGATCTGCCAGAGCCGCCAACCAGACAGGATCTGCCAGAGCCGCCAACCAGACAGGATCTGCCAGAGCCGTCAGCCAGCCATGAGCGTCCAGAGCCGTCAGCCAGCCATGAGCGTCCAGAGCCGTCAGCCAGCCATGAGCGTCCAGAGCCGTCAGCCAGCCATGAGCGTCCAGAGCCGTCAGCCAGCCATGAGCGTCCAGAGCCGTCAGCCAGCCATGAGCTAACCCTCAGCCCAGAGCTGCCATTAATCCTGAACTGCCCCTCAGTCCAGAGCTGTCTCTCTGTCCGGAGCTGCCCTTCAGTCCGGAGTTGCCCCTCTATCCTGAGCTATCTCTCTATCCTGACCTACCTCTCTGTCCTGAGCTATCTCTCTGTCCTGAGCTACCTTATCCCGGTGCTGCCCCTTATCTCAACGGTACCCTTTAAATTAAGTGGGTGGAATAGGAGGGTGGTCATTCAGAGGGGAATACGGAAGCTGGGATTGACTATGGTGGGGTGGGGACCTCGCCCAGAGCCTGAGCCACCACCGTGGTCAGATGCCCACCCAGACCCTCCCCTAGACTTTGTGCTGGTGCGCCCGGAGTTCGCACCTTAAGGGGGGGGTTATGTCACGTTCCTGACCTGTTTTCTCTTGTTTTGTATGTGTTTAGTTGGTCAGGGCGTGAGTTGGGATGGGCAGTCTGTGTTGTTTGTTCTATGTGGGAGTGTGTTGGTTAATTAGCCTTATATGGTTCTCAATCAGGGACAGGTGTTATTCATTTCCTCTGATTGAGAATCATATATAGGTAGGCTGTTTTACACTGTTAGTTTGTGGGTGATTGTCTTCCGTGTCTGTGTATGTTGCGCCACACGGGACTGTTTTCGGTATGTTTGTTCGTTCGGTTTTTGTGTAGTCTGTTTTCCCGGTTCGTGCGTTCTTCGTGTTACATGTAAGTTCTTACGTTCAGGTCAGTCTACATCGTTTATTGTTTTGTTAGTTAGTCAAGTATAGTTTGTTTTCGTCTTGTTTAAATAAATATCATGTCATATCACAACGCTGCGCCTTGGTCGAATCACTACTCCTCCTCTTCGTATGAAGAGGAGGAGGAACACCGTTACACGCATAGATGCGAGAAGGAATAGAACATGGCTGTTCTGAAAGTGAACTATGTTTATGCGTGATCAGCGGTGTATTCATTCTGCCAATTCTGTTGAAAAACGTTTCTTAAGCGGAACAAAACGGGGATAAACACTTCTGTATTTGTCCAATTGAAACTCCCGTTTTCAACTGTTGGACTAATGATTACAACCTGTATCAGTTAGATGCAGGCAAGAGTGTGCAAAGGCTAGGTTGTAGCAACCTCATGATACTGTAGGTATAGGGAAAATTCAAGTATCATGTAGTAGCCTCAACCTATCGCTGTTACATTGAACTGGGTGTATGGAATATGAATGACAGTCATCCAATATGCTGTAATAGAAATAAGGCCATGCTCATTAAGAAAATAAAATGTCCTCCCTCGTCTTAAACTGCACTGACCGCCACTGGTTGAAATGTACTTTTTATGAGAAAATGTACAAGAATTGAAGGTGCCAACAAATGGCATGGTCATCATTAGAATGCTTTACTGTCAAATACAACAAAAACCAGCTCCTCCCTCGACAGGGATAGATCAACTTAAAATTGTCCAGCTTCGGACCACCTGCTAAAAGGGAATATTAGGCCTACATAACTGTGATGTGAAGAGGAAATTCAGCAACTCTTGGAGGTCAGTGGAAGTTGACAAAAGTGCTTGAGTAAAACAATGCTTTTCTGCCTAGTCGGAGTTATGGGTGTAAAAATTTATTTTGGTCTTTTATATATTTTGAAAAGGCCTCCTTTGGTCCATGGACCAATCACGATCAGAATAAAACATGAAACATTGTGATTGATAAGTTAATTGCAATTTTTTCTTAATAACCAGTCCAATCACATTTTTTTGTTTTGAATTCCCATTGTGATTGGTCCCTGAAACTGTAGGAGGCCTTTCAAAATATAGAAAAGTGTTCTTAATTTTTCCACCACTGGAGGTTGGTGGTACTTTAATTGGGGAAAACGGGCTTGTGGTAATGAGTGGAGCAGAATTTGTGGGATGATATGAAATACATCAAACACGTGGTTTCCAGGTGTTTGATGCCATTCCATTTGCTTCGTTCCGGCCGTTATTATGAGCCATCCTCCCCTCAGCAGCCTCCTGAGTTTTCCACCTATAACTCCGACAAGGCCAAAACACGTTCGTTTTACAGAAGCACTTTCATCAATTTTTACTGTCCTCTAAGAGTTGCTGAATGTCCTGTTCACTGGCCTATTATAGAATCACAAACACCAAAACGTTTCAGCGTGTGAAAACCGTACCAATCTCCCACCAAGACAACTTCCTGGATCCGCGTGGTGAACACTGTACATGGGCTGCTTTGACAGGTTTGCTCTCCCTGCTGCACCTGCCTTGCTATGTACAAGGACTTCAGTTAAGGTAAGCATGAGAGGCCATCTATCAGATTGTTCCATGTCCAGATAACATTTCTACTACTGTGTGTGTGCTCACAGACCTGAAAACACTGTGGACAGGTGCTGGGTTGTGTGAGAGGGCAGGTCGGTTATTGTTCCCACAGGTAAGATAGGTAGCCTAACTGCCAGCCTCTGTGTGTACAGTATATGTCAGATTATGACCATGTCAACAAGTTTGCAGTTGAATAGGTTATAGCGCAAAACATGGCAGTGGGGTGAAACTGAGGTAGAACAATAATACCAGAACAGCAAAATCATTATTTGAGTAAGAAAACAAGCCATGCCAAAAGTCAAACTGTCAAACAGTCATATTGTAAGCTCTCATCTAATTTACAGATCTGAAGAATCAGCAGGGAGATCGTTTAAGATTGACGTCGAAATTGGACGTCCTGAAGACGTCGGGAAATACCTTCAAAACCGTCCACTAGGGGCAACAGTGAGCGCTATTACCATCAAGTAGAATTGGGTTTTACTAGGTCATTGTGGATGTTGATGAGGATGGACGGAATCCCATTGCACTAGTATTCCCAAGACTCTGCATCAAAATGTTGTGTGTTTGATCCAAGTAGTGGACACTTGTAATCCCATGACTCTGGATCAGAGGGTTGCGTGTTTGATCCCACTCGTGGATACCGGTGTTCATTTTTTGTTATATCCCTATCCCAAACTTGAACCCTTCCTTAACCATTCGGAATGAGTACCTAAACCTAATGTTTTATCCCAATCCCAAATCTTAACCTTTACCTTAACCATTCGGAATGAGTGCCTAAACTTAATAAAAGAAAAAGCCATAAAGCCGTACTATTTAATGAAGCTGCCAGTTGAGGACTTGTAAGGCGTCTGTTTCTCAAACTAGACACTCTAATGTACTTGACCTCTTGCTCAGTTGTGCACCGGGGCCTCCCACTCCTCTTTCTATTCTGGTTAGGGCCAGTTTGCGCTGTTCTGTGAAGGGAGTAGTACACAGCGTTGTATGAAATATTCAGTTTCTTGGCATTTCTCGCATGGAATAGCCTTCATTTCTCAGAACAAGAATAGACTGACGAGCTTCAGAAGAAAGTTATTTGTTTCTGGCCATTTTGAGCCTGTAATCGAACTCCCAAATGCTGATGCTCCAGATACTCAACTAGTCTAAAGAAGGCCAGTTTTATTGCTTCTTTAATCAGAACAACAGTTTTCAGATGTGCTAACATAATTGCAAAAGGGTTTTCTAATGATCATTTAGCCTTTTAAAATGATGAACTTGGATTAGCTAACACAACGTGCCACTGGAACGCAGGAGTAATGGCTGCTGATAATGGGACTCTGTACACCTATGTAGATATTCCATAAAAAATCTGCCGTTTCCAGCTACAATAGTCATTTACAACATTAACAATGACTACATTGTATTTCTGATCAATTTTATGTTATTTTAATGGACATAAAAGTTGCATATCTTTCAAAAACAAGGACATTTCTAAGTCATCCCAAACTTTTGAACGGTAGTCTATATATGCTTATTCCATTCTTTTACTTAGATGTGTGTGTATTGTGTATTGTGTATTGTGTGTAGTTGTTGTGGAATTGTTAGATTACATGTTAAATATTGCTGTACTGTCGGAACTAGAATCACAAACATTTCGCTACACTCGCGATAACATCTGCTAACCATGAGTATGTGCCCAATAAAATTTGATTTGATTTTGCATGCCGAGATAAGGAGTGTGTTGTTTTCCACTATTTAAAGCCAGTTAAACGCTCAGTGCAATGCTTGTTTAACCTGTCAAGGTGATAAAGCTCCTTATTCACTGTGTGGGTGTCGGTGTGTGGGTGTGGGGAGTGTGAAGTGTGGGAAAGTGATAAGATCTGAGCATGGGGGTCAAAATGGAAAGTCTGCTCTCAGCAATGCTCTACATGCCCTCTCACGCTCGCACACACACACACGCTCACACACACACACACACACACACACACACACGCTCACACACACACACACACACACACAAAGATAGAGTTTTCTACTGGGGTAGGGAAAAGACAAAGTAGACAAAAATTATACCACACTGGTTGCATTCAGGGCCTTTAACCCCAAGCCCCTTTCCCTCGCTCATTCTGTCCTGATATTAGCAGATCTGAAAGGACCGAATAGCTATGGGGGTACGCATACCCTTGTGAACGGCTAGTTAGTTAGGGTCATCACATAGTGCATCCCCATCCAGTCCCTTCAGATATGATGACGTAGAACGATAGTTACTGGGTATGTATTGTAACTCCAGTTCTATGAGTCGAGCGGAGCCCCATACGAGGTTGTCACTCCTTTTGTCAGGCCAATTGCCTGACAAAATAATTCTGCACGAGTTCCAATGGAAACACATCTGGCCCTATCTAATGGAGCGCGCCCCTACAATAAGCCTCCCAAAAGTCTTCAGCGAGAGTCCGGGGGCCGGCAGGGCCCGAAGCCCAATGGGGCTCCGCTCCACTGACAGAACTGGAGTTACATCCCAGTAACGATCGCTCTATATTGTGGAGGTCTGCCCCATAGGGGGGCTTTGCTCCTAATGGTTTTAGGGCGGAGCCAGATGTTTGTACTCCCTGCCCTCATGAGAAAAAAGGTCAGGCCCAGCTGCGGCTGTTACCAAGTACGACAGGATTTAGCCCAAAGGATGAACTGCTGTGTCCTCAGTCAACTCGCCACGTATTGGTGGGCAAGATAAATCATGTACTGAACTGAACTCAGACAGTAATCATGACCACAGATATGTCCCGCAGTGTGGGGGACATATGTGTCAGCAGGCACGCCAAGTACAGACCGTGCGAGAGAGCCCGATGACATATCCAAAAGGGAAAAACAGAAAAAAGGGGAAGGCAGATATCCTCGACCCCCCGGACCCCTGAAAAGGGCCGAGGAGGCCGCAACTCCAAGAGCTCTGTTGTCCGAAGGCACTAGGCGCCCCTTAGTCTCATAGGCCAATGCAATGCCATTGCAAAGTCAGTCAGACAATCGCTGTTTTGAGAGTGGCCAACCGATGGCCGCGGGCACAATAGCACACAAACATTTTGTGTGATGATCTAACCATCGTCATGCGTTCTACATTACGTGCCAAGGCGCGGACAGGACACAGACGATGGAGCCATCCCTCTCTCTCCCCAGGACGAGGAGGAGAGAAGGCCCACACCTCAAGGATAAGTGATCTGTAAGAGCTCTTCATAATCTTAGGCATGAACGCCGGATTAGGACGCAACACTGCCCTGCTCAGATTGCATTGACAGAGCGCATAGATCACTGAAACTCTTGGCAGAGGTCAGGGCAAGTAGATCTGGACCAAAGGTTCATCTAGCACTGCGGAACTGTGGCTCAGGCCACATGCTTTCTGCCAAAACCCTCATGACAGGCTAAAATCAACGAAGCATACACCTTGATGGTGGACGGCGAATGTTGAATGTCTAACAGATGCTGCAGGAAAGAAAGAATACTCTCTACTGGACAACACAAAGGCTTAATTCTCTCTCACACCAACCATCAGATTGGCCGACAGCTCTTCCAATCTCACCCGTGCCACCAATGGGAGAATACAGGACGTTGGGGGGAAAGTGTACAGGAGAACTCTCGGCCACGGGTGGTGTGTGAACACATCCAATCCCACTGGGGGTTCGTCCTGGGCCCGAAAAGAGAACCAGAAGGGGCAATATGCGTTCTCTCGTGCCGCAAAAGAGATCCACCTCGGCTCTCCCAAAAAGTTCCCTCAACTGGAGGACAATGTCACTGTGTAGGCGCCACACATGTTCTTGAGGTCTTCCTCGGTACATGAGGTCCGCCCCCATGTTGAGGTGGTCCAGAAAGTGAGAGAAGATGCTTGTGAGCCCACAGCCACAATTCCTCTGCCAGGGTGTGAAGAGCAGGACATCTCATCCCCCCTCTTGGTGGTTTACGGTTGTCTGACCACACCAACACATTGCATCCTCGGAGCATAGGTGTGAAGTGCAGTAGCACCAAAATAAACAGTTTCAGCTCCAGGAGTTTGAGGTGACACTCTGTTGGAGGCCACACACCCCCCACTACCAGAGCTTGACACTACCCACCCCATCCCATCAGAGATGCGTCTGTAAAGACTGCGACGTGCGAGGACTCTCTACCCATGGGAACACAGCTCGTCAGAAAGTGTATGTCTCTCCAATGATCTAGATCTGCACAGAAGCCACAGAGGGACCACAGTGTGGGCCGCTGACATGAGACCCAGAAGGGAAATGACGGAGTGTACCGTTACCGTGTGCATTGGCTGAAACCGGTTGAGGGTCTACAAGATCGCAGACTTCCGTGGGATCCGAAAACCATGTTGTCGTAGTCGCTGTGTCTAGCTGTAGACTCAGGTAGACAATCCGCTGCCTCTGCCAAGGTGTGCTCTTTTTCCAATTCACTGCAAACCCCAGACATGTGAGGTGAATCGCCAGTCGGGCCATGTGTGTGATCGCCAGTTCTGCTGATGGGGAGAGAACCAGCAAGTTATCCAAGTATGCCAGAACCCTGACTCCCTGCTGACGCAGTGCCTCCAATCCCTGCTCCACACATTTGTAAAAAGTGCTTAGGAGCTAAGGCGTACACAAAAGGTATTCTCGTGTACCCGTATGCCACTCCTTGAAAGCAAAACACAGGAACTTCCTGTGCCGCGGAAGCACCGGCACATGGATGTATATGTCCCTCAGGTTGATGCTCTTGCAAAGGTCGTTCATGTGGATACATTCCAGCAGACGTTTTGTCATAAGTATGCAAAAAAGCCATTTGGCTACGGACTTGTTTAAAGTCCGCAAATCTATTATCGGCCTCATGACCCCGTCTTCTTTGGCACGAGAAAGTAAGGCGAGTTTCTTTGCTCCACGGGAACTACTGTCACCGCCCTCCTTCACCAGAAGTTCTACAATCTCTTTGTTTTTAGCAATCTCCGCTCCGGTGCAGGAGTGGAGGTGTGTCGCCGGTGGTCACCTGCCGGACAGTGAAGAGGTCGGAATCATGGGGGGCCGAGTCTCAGTGAAGGGACGCCGCTCTTGTTAGAGGAATGTGCTTAGGTAGCTCTCTTCCCTCCATCTTATTATTAAAGCACACTGTGGCCTCCGCGACGGCGACTCCGGAGAGGTCACGATATAGAATGGGTAGTGGCTCTGGGATGGGAATATGGGTTGATATTGGACCGGGTCATTGTGTTTTGTGAACCTGGCAGGAAGAAGAGGCTGTGTCCATGTCCAGATGTGATGGACACAGCCTCTTCACCACTAGGTGTCGCCAGATATCTCTGATCCATATCTCTAACTGGACCGTTATAGAGATACATATCTTTAGTGCCCATCTTCCTGTCAATATGTTCTCTATCTTTATTAGAGACTATATAGTAGAATTCCCATATCTTAGACACATTTGAGAATTCTAATAGATATGTGGTGAAGTGTGTGTCTAGGATGTCATTCACTGCACTGGACTGAATCCATATTGGAGCCACAGAGGTTGGCTTAAATGGCTGCCATATTGAATGTGGTTTGGACAGTACTTGAACATTGTGTTTTTGTCTGTGTGCTGTGGTTAGACTCGGGGACTTTCCAGTGCGCTGCTAATCATTTGCATCAGTCGCCATCTCTTTTTCCTGTTTCCTTTTTCAATCTCATCATCTCTACCCCCCCCCCCCCCCCCCCACACCCCATCTCCCTTTCATCATTCCCTCTGTCTCATGCAGAGATTCTCTAATGTATAAACACAGAAAACAAGGGAGGGAGAAGAGAGAGTGAGAGAGAAACGAAGAGAGAGATGAGCATCCGAAAGGACGAGGTGGCCCCCCCTTCCTCAATCTCCCTCCTCTTGTTATCCTCTCTGGCTCATTTGAATAAATTAACACCCCTGATGTCTCACGTCAGCAAACCCCCCCCTACACACCAACACACCCCACACAGTTGGCTGTAGGGAGAGGAACCAGAAATATTCTGTGTTCCTGCATACACACAGTGCTATGCGAACATACAACACTTTTATATCTAAAAACACTTAGTTAAATGCAGACACGCTGGTGCCGTCCTTGAATGTGCTGCGGCAGCCAGGCACTGTTCTGAGATTCATATTAGTCTAATGCAGATGAATCTAATCCAGCCCAGAACACACACAGCGAGGCGTTCTACTCATTGGAGCATGGAGAGATCTGTGGCAGGCAGACACACTGACTGGGGGAGCTGGAGCCTGGCTAGAGCTGTGGCAGGCAGACACACTGACTGGGGGAGCTGGAGCCTGGCTAGAGCTGTGGCAGGCAGACACACTGACTGGGGGAGCTGGAGCCTGGCTAGAGC
Organism: Salvelinus namaycush; assembly: GCF_016432855.1. Taxonomy (NCBI): domain Eukaryota; kingdom Metazoa; phylum Chordata; class Actinopteri; order Salmoniformes; family Salmonidae; genus Salvelinus; species Salvelinus namaycush. Next base: position 6,601,241 of record NC_052340.1, on the reverse strand, counting down.
TGTGGCAGGCAGACACACTGACTGGGGGAGCTGGAGCCTGGCTAGAGCTGTGGCAGGCAGACACACTGACTGGGGGAGCTGGAGCCTGGCTAGAGCTGTGGCAGGCAGACACACTGACTGGGGGAGCTGGAGCCTGGCTAGAGCTGTGGCAGGCAGACACACTGACTGGGGGAGCTGGAGCCTGGCTAGAGCTGTGGCAGGCAGACACACTGACTGGGGGAGCTGGAGCCTGGCTAGAGCTGGGTTGGTGGTAGAGATATGGAAGTGCACTAGGAAGTCTTACTACCTGTCCACCATAGTCACCATTTTTGTTATTTTATCACTGTGGATTCCAAATGGACAGTCATGCTAATGAAAGTTGGCCCTCCACAACGTTTGATTATCCAGTGTCCATGTTGTTGCCCCCCCCCCCCCCCCCCCCCCCTCCCTGGAGTTGACCCCCATCCCAACCCTCAGGCCTAACTGACCAAGGTCACCGGTGATGTGGTGTGTTCCCCTCCACCTATCCCCCCCCCCCTCCCCTGCGGTGACCTTGCCGACTGCATGGGGGCTGGGGCTGTGCATTAATACCAGATACATTAGCACTAATATGATCCTAGCATGTAGCCATGGCCTGAGGGGCCCTCTGATTGGCTGAGGGTTAGCATTAACATTCACCCACCTGCCTCTTCACTCCCTTTCTCTCTCTCTCCCTCTTTCTTTCTTTTCTTTCTCTCTTTCTCCCCAACTCTCTGTCTCAGCTGCTCTCCCTGTCCTCGTTGTCCTTTGACTCTCTCGTCCTCTTTCTCTCTTCCTCCCCCTCTCTTTTCCTCACTCAGCCTGTGTATCTCCAGGCAACAAATGAAGAGGGAGAAAGAGGTGATGCAGATTAATCATGAGGTGCGCCGTGGACGACTTGACTCTTGTCCAAAGCGATATCCATTGCTGGCTGGGAGCTTGCCATTTTACTAGACTGTCACATCTCGTGATGATCACTGCTTGAAGTACAGTATAACTTGCTTGTCAGAAAGGGTCAGATCAGAGTCAGACCTAAGGAGAGGATTGCAGCCTTTCTGTATGGTAACATACTGTCGCCTATATGTCACTCATTGCCCACAACAGGTTGGCTCTTTCTGTGAATGGAGCTGGATTCTGTTAGTGTGAAGTCTACGGCTACTGTGGGGAGATACAACTGTTTCTAGAAGTGAGTCAGTGACGTTTTAATAGGCCGGTTGAGAGGTGCGGGAAGGTTGAAGGAGACAGACAACACTCCGCTCTGCTAGTCAGATGATTTGAAGCCCAAATTGTACATTTCTCTGGGCTACATTTCTCCAAGCCACTCATGTATTTTATTTTGTAGTATTTACCTGGCCATGGACACTTAGGGTGTGTGTACGTGTGTGAGTGTGAGTGTGTGTGTGTGCTCTCACTTGTCTGTACGTGGGAGTAGTTAGGTGGCGAACAGGGTCTCTCTCTCTCTCTCTCTCTCTCTCTCTCTCTCTCTCTCTCTCTCTCTCTCTCTCTCTCTCTCTCTCTCTCTCTCTCTCTCTCTCTCTCTCTCTCTCTCTCTCTCTCTCTCTCTCTCTCTCTCTCTCTCTCTCTCTCTCTCTCTCTCTCTCTCTCTCTCTCTCTCTCTCTCTCTCTCTCTCTCTCTCTCTCTCTCTCTCTCTCTCTCTCTCTCTCTCTCTCTCTCTCTCTCTCTCTCTCTCTCTCTCTCTCTCTCTCTCTCTCTCTCTCTCTCTCTCGCTGCTGCTGCTGCTGCTGCTGTACGCTCACATTTCGCTCATTCTACAACCATACCTTTCCTTATTTCTCCCACTTAGTCAGCTGTACGTTTAGCTTGACTAAGAGTCGAGTTTCTCTTCTGCGGCTGTTGTGGCGATGGCCACTGCAAAAGCTTCCCCTAAAATAGTGACGTTACTGATGTCTCTGGGTCTGATGGAGATGCTGACCCGAAGCCAGAGAATATTTTCAGGATGACACTTAGGTGACAATTGTAGTCTGAAGATTTCTAACCAGTCCTTTCAAATACAGTCACGAGGTGTGGTCCTGTGTTTTGGAGCGTGTTTTTTTTGGTTTGTTCTGTACGTAGGACTCGGTTTGTAGGGGAGGAGGATGGGGGTTGACAGATGTCAGGATTAATTTGTTTTCGGTGACTGTGCCTCGTATGCCCTATAATCAATAACATTACAGTTTGTGTAGCTATTCAATGATTACAGGTGAGATGTGTGTGTGTGGGGGGGGGGGGGCGTGGATAGTGCCCGCTGAGGAGGAACTGACGGGACCAAGGCAGAAGGTTACAGTGGAACCACTGAGGTATAGCCGGGTTTCTCTTTAGATGTGCCTCCAAAGTGGCACCCTATTTCATTTATAGCGCACTTCTTTTGACCAGCGTCCATAATAGTGGCTCTGGTCAAAAGTAGTGCATTATATAGGGAATAGGGTGCCATTTTGGACAAATCCTATGTAATGTTGTTACTGGCTCTTGGGACGTTGTCAGGGGTAGTAGGGTTCAACAAAAAGCTGTGAAAACAAGTGGTTTTATGAACCATATCAGAATATCCTCTAACTCACCATGGTCCACTTCCCATGACCTTTACCCAGGGTGGGTTGACCCTAACACTCTACTGACAACATCATGTTTGGTATCATGTTTTTTGGTGATAATGTCAAAAAACGATTGAGTCTGACATTTTATTAGCATTTGTAGTTTATAGTTTGTAGTCGTATATGATGCTTCTACAGACTGTAGATTAAAAATTGGCCCACCAACAAAATGTAAATAATATTGCAAAAAATCATCACTTGTTATGTAGTGCTCAAAGAATGACATTCCATGACTGCAACAATACTTCTATATAAAGCTATACATCATCATCATCATATATATTAACAAATTAAAATAATGCAATTTCACGTTTTATTTGGACAAAAACGGAGAGATAGTTTCACTAATATCATTATACCCTCATTTATTATAGCTTACTTAAAAACTAATTTTTTTTACTAAAGTAATAAAACATTAACTGAATATATATTGTGTGTGTGTGTTTGTTTGTTTGTAGAGCGGGCGGCAGAAAAATGTTGCGCAGTCTCTAAGGACGCGCTGAGCCGTGTGTGGCAACCGCATCTGTGCCAGAGGGAGAGACAGAAATAGAGAGATCTTTGATCTTCATATTTATCTGACTAAACAAAATTGTCTCTCAATCTTGCATGTACTAGGCTACCCAAGCCACAATAACAAAACAAATAAGAACACCTATAAAGTAGACCGAACGTAAATGTATCTATACCATTGTGCCAAGCTAATACAGTCACTGAATGAGTGAGCTCCTTTGTGCGCGAAGTGAAGATGGTAGCGCGGCAAAAGTCCACAGGTGCGCGCGTCCATGGACCTTAACAAAGAAAGAGCTAACGGACCGAAGCTGATTCTCTCCAGTCACCTGTTATATCACACCTCAAGACGCCATACACCTGACCCCCCATAAACAAACCCAGCCCCACCACTCCAGACACGTATACAAACCACCCCCCATCGCGCAAAGAGAACAGCTCCGTATTCCGTATGTGTGGTCCTCGTACAGTAGACGCACTGCCTCACTTCTCCATCACGGCGCATCATTACAATAGCCGGGGAGGGCCCCTCTCGGATGACGGTCCCGGCTATGGGAGGGTACGGGAGGCGGGACCAGATCAGTGTCCGTTCCTCGGAGCTTGTGAGTCTGGAACTAGGGCTGGAGAGATCGCCGGTGAGCATCGTCACCACTCCAGCACGGAGCCTCGCTTGGCCGAACGCTGCGCTGTGCACTCGTCGGAATTGCACAAAATTCCTGAGAAATATACCTGCTATTTATGGCATGTGGCTGGTAACTTTATTCCTGCTGTATTCTTTACAAGAAGGTACGTGAAAGACATTCACACTATTGCTCTATCCAATCCAGTGGTGAAGTTGGGGCGCACATAGGCTATTTGTGTTTATTTGTGCTACAATAAATGAGGTTCGGTTGAAATGCGCTAATTTACAAAAGTCGTAACTTTAAATTCCTTCTTGTCAGTTAAAGTCAATGGCCTCTCTTTACTCGGATAAAAAGCTTGATTTGGATGGGAATAATCGGTTTAACCACACTTAGAATGGAGGATGACAATTAGAATGACTTTTCAGCCACCATCCCTTCTGTCAGGTGTCTTGATCAATCCCAGGTCGCATTATGCAGCTGCATAATTACACATGTTTACATTATTTGAGAAGGAACATACATAATGGAAGTGTGGTCCATACTCCCCTAAACGCTGTCTGTGGCAGTGAAGATGGGATAGATAACATTTGCATTCATGAACATGTCGAGTTGTCATGAATATGGAGACACGACAATAAGAGAGGAAGAGATGCGGACGCAAAGACTGCGAGCCAAAAGCTGCCGCGAACTCCAACTGGGTCTCTGAGCTGTAGGATTTTTATCAGAAAAGTAGCGGGGCATTCAAGTGTACATTTGTTTGCTCTCTTTCCTCTGTCCCATAACAGATAACAGAAGGCGTCAGGCGTATGTGTCATTTGCTAATATGGCTTCTTTGGCGCACCAAATTTGTGCATGTCTGTTGAAGAGCGTGCCTTTCAGTGTGTGTGTGTGTGTGTGTGTGTGCGTGCGTGTGAGTGTTCAAACACAATGAGGGCCAAAACATTTCATAAGAGATGTGTAAACCGATGCTGAGGATATTGAACGCTGGGATTTTACGCAGTTGGCAATTTGCTTCATTTTCTAGAATGACACGGGTCAGCGCAAGCAGACACACTCAATTGTTATTATCGGTAGTCTTAATTATGCATCCTCCATTTTCTATGGCCCCAGATTCTACATACTGATTGGGTTTGCATGGAAAAATACTGCAGATCGAGAGGAAGCTTGAATATGGTTTTTGATTGAACGCTTGTCAACCATTTCAACAACTTGAACATAATCCAGTCAATCAAATTCAGTCATAAACCCAATATAAAATAAATACATAAATAATAAATGCGTAAATGTCTAAAATGTAATTAGTCTTAGGATCACATGCAGATAGGCCCTAACTCCTTTCTGTTCATTCTGTGTTCTCGTGAGTGGATGCCCTTTCAGACATTTGAAATACATGGCCTGTATCCTTGCAGGTCAACAGTCCGGGATGGTGTGGTGTGTGTGTGTGCGTGGTGCTGCTGCTGTTGTGACGAGGGCTTTTGTGGTGTTTTTGTTGTGTTCAATTGGATTACAGGGTCTTTTTAGATTATGTACTGCACATCGCCTTGTCTCGTGACTGAACAAGACGTGTGTGTGTGTGTGTGTGTGTGTGTGGTGAAAGGAGGGAGGGAGGGGTGGGGGTTGCAGCTAGGCAGTGGAGCGGAAAGAGTGGAGAGGGAAGAGATGTAGATAACGCAGAGTCGAAAACGAACTTCCATTTAGCATAGTTTTTATCCTTTATTCGTTCATTTTTGTCAACAATCAATTTTATATGTACATACTATCTGATTTTTAATGTGTGTTTTAATTTAAAAGAGAAGATTTGATCAGAGAAAAATGTTAGCCAATTATCTTAAATGCATATGCATTAGGACTGCGTATTTTCCTGAGTCGGCCGCGCCTCCATAAAGGTTCTCACTTTTGTGGAACGGCACGCAACATCCTGTGCTTAATCAAATGAATATCTCTTCCATACATCCTTGCATAATTTGATATTCTCAGAAATATAAATGTTCGTTGCCGTTGGTTTCCAGTAGGCTAATTAGTCATTTGAGTGCAATATGAATAACCAGATGTCCCATAATTGATGCGTCTCGGCCATACCAGTACTCATCAACCCGGTTTGAAACGGGGTGTGTGTGTGTGGGGGGGGGGGGGGGGGGGGGGGGGGGCGCTCATTCTTCTTTGTCATGATCTGGTCTCGCTTGTCATTTTATGTAAATGTGATGAGACACAAAACAAATCAGCAGGAAGGATGCTATCCGTGCCATCTATTCAGCAGAAACAGTCAGGCCTATTGGTGACGGCAATTATTGTACATATTTGTTGCAGTGTATTAACGTAATAATGTTAATATCAATTGGCGATATTTAAAGCCTAATGTTTTATCATTATTATGGCTACACAAAATTCAAATCACCCAATATTCTGATCAAGACTACGGTTTGTAAAATAATGAGGGAGAGATACTATAGTTATTTGATCAATTCATTGCTGATTCCGGTTTTATCCAGTTCAGCCTGACAGGCCTCCAATCTATAAAACGAATACTGAATGACTGTACATTTTCAATTGATAGGAACGACAGGATTAATGTAGGATATAAATAGATTAGTTGACACATCTAAACAGTTGGTTTTTATGCATGTATATTTCGTTTCCCTTACCTGATGGGAACATAACTACGACTCAATGACTGGTGGGGGGATGAGCAGTCGTCAAATAGGCAATGTGGTATACGTGGTGGCAGCGATATTCTCTTGCCTGAACCAGATTTTCTGAACATTTGCCTAAATTAAAATGTGAAACCAATACACCTATATTATTATTAATATTGTAAAAAAAAAAAATAATAAGTATTATTATAATTCGGCCTATCGGTGTTTATTAATTTGTGATGTGTAAGCATTTTGTTATGCACAATATATAATTGCATTCTTTAGCCTGCATTTTGAGGCAATTTATCATCTCTGTAATGTCCCCCTTACACACCTCTTTCTCTCTACTTAGTCCCCTTACCGGATGAAATGTGCGAAACTGGTTTCTCTTCTTGTTTTACCCAAATCAGCATCCCTTCCCAGCTGCGTAATTAGTAGGCTTCCGTTTGAACTGAAACTAAAGCCTGATTTGCAACTTATTTACCAAAGTAAATCAGTTCATTGACTAGAGGACTGCACTTCTCCCTCCTCTTTTGTTTTATGTTTAATGGGATAGCCGTTTGTTTCCATAATCTGGGCCAGATAGTTCTGACAACGGCGTGTTGCTCTCTGCTCTCCTCATAACGTATTTTGTCAACCGTTATGGCACTACTCTGACTTACAACCAAGGCCTGGTCGGGCGGATACGGAAGTGTAATGTTGGAATCAAATGAAAGGCACAAACTGAGAGGTGAGAGGGCAGCCTGGGCTTGTAGTCATTTTCTTATGAGTCAGAGTCAGAAATAGACTGCCTCGAATTCATGTACACCACTGCACTGCGTCTAGATGTGTTGCCTCTGCGTCCTGGTGAAAGGCTACTAACTCGCCACGTGTGCCAGTACGGTATTTTTGCTTTCATTTTGTCTGACGCGATATTCAATTGAACATACACTTTTTACATGAAGTCTCTCACGTTGATTCCAATGATATCGACTCGACCTATCCTGTCCTCTCCTTAGCCACGAGTTATCCCGCAACAAGTTGCCTGCAACCCCACCCCTCTCTCTCTCTCTCTCGCTGAATATAATGGCGCGACCGACAGTCATAATATTCGATCTCTAAGTGTATACCATCTCTTCTCCTAAATAACACCTTACCTATGAATTTGTCTCTGAGAGGCAAGGCCACAATAATACCACCCTCTCGTGTTAACTCGCATCCCCTCGTCTCGCTCTGGCAAGCAACGACTGTTTTTTACCGTGGAGTGTTTGTGCTGGTGACTTGGCCGGTGAACAGAAAAGCCACGGAGGCTATTCCTCACCTGCATGCATCATTTAGGCCTAGTGTAACTTGACCATATGGGGAGAACAGAGAAATGACATAGATAACAAATGCCGCTTCACTCCTCTACCCTTCAAATGGGTAACGTACCAATGCATTAAACAAAAATATGAACATATGAACACAAATGAACACCCAGTTGATTAAGTCAACGATGATTTGACCTTTTCACACAGATTGTCCAACTGAGTTTGATAACTCAACAGGTATTCTCTCACCTGTTGTTGAGTGGGGCATCTTTTCTGTGGCCTCTGACTTGACAGTCGTCTCCACTTTCACAAGATGTGTTGTAGCAGGAGAGGAGAAGAGGGGGGGGGGGGGAAGGGGGAGAGGAGAAGAGAGGGGGGGAGAGGAGGCGGGTCATGTGTAGGGCTCATCTGCTTTAAAGTGACATGGCCAGCTCTTCTTTTCCCTCCTTTGCGTCCCTCTTTTCTCGAGCTATCTTGCTTCCTACCTGCTCCCTTTATCTCGGACTCAGTGAGAAGGAAGGATAGAGGATTAAATCACACCCCAGAAATCTGACACTCACTTCAAAACTGTGAAAAATTTTCATTTAAAGAGGGAGGTTGTGGCTCCTCAAACGCTGAAATGGATCCTAATATTCCACTGACACTGCATAATATGGAGAAGGGGGTTGTTTGTGGTGTGTGTGTGTGTGTGTGCGTGCGTGCGTGCGCACATGCATGCGTACGGCAAGGTAATTTCAGTGTAATGCCAATGCATTATTCTTTTTCAGTGTCTTTGTATGCAAAATGGGTATCAAATAGCATTCACAATGATATAATTATAATTCGCTTCTTGCTTTCCCGTAATGGGTTGCAAAACATCACTACTACGTGATTGTGCTGTTGTAACTGAAAGCAATGACATTAGTGTTATGTTGCCTGAACATATTAAGTATTGTATTCTGTACGATTCATCAGACCCATAACAGGGAACACATTCTTGCCTCTGAGAACGTGTATGTGTATACTTGAGTGCATGTTATTGTGTGTGTGTGTGTGAGAGATTTATTGACCTGTGTGCATGGGATGGTAGGAATCTCAGAGACGATTGCGTGTGTGTGTGTGTGTTGTGTGTGTTGTGTGTGTGTGTGTGTGTGTGTGTGTGTGTGTGTGTGTGTGTGGACGAGACAGAAAGAGCTGCATTATGCATAGCCGTTCACCATAGGCAATATCCCTGTCTCAGTGGCATACATATTCATACGCCATTTTCATACTGCCCGCAAAAGGGGGGGAAAAAGGAAATATGCAGATGTGTGTGTGGAGGGAGGAGAGGCTTGAGTCAAATGTGTCACAGCAACAGAACAAGAGCAGGAGACGGAGTGAAGAGGCTTCGCCCAACAGGAGTGGTGTTTTAGGTAACTCACCCAAATCACAATGACCTTCTCCGGTTGTAATCTACGCATTCAGGCTTGAAGAAGGAAAGGGAAAATATGCTTCCAAAATGGATGAGTGCGCCTAGCTCCCTCCCTCGCTCCTCTCCTCCTCTTCTCTGCTCCCTTCCTGCCCATGCCAGGGAAAAGGGCGGGCAGCCTGAGGGCATGGAAGAATTGAGAGTTACACGTTGGATTAGACGTCTCAGAACAAAGAAAGGGAGAATTTGGGTTATTTCAGTCCTCTCTCCTCTCCTTATTTCCACCATTACTCCCTGTTGAATGGGGAAAAGACTGGCCCCTTGCTCAAATCCTCAGACCCCAAAGCCCCGCGTGGGATCCTTGTGTCCCCTTTTAATCCAAATCCCAAATCAAGCCCTAGCCTCTAATCAAATCATTTTTTTTTATATAGCCCTTCTTACATCAGCTGATATATCAAAGTGCTATACAGAAACCCAGCCTAAAACCCCAAACAGCAACCAATGCAGGTGTAGAAGCACGGTGGCTAGGAAAAACTCCCTAGAAAGGCCAAAACCTAGGAAGAAACCTAGAGAGGAACCAGGCTATGAAGGGTGGCCAGTCCTCTTCTGGCTGTGCCGGGTGGAGATAACAACAGAACATGGCCAAGATGTTCAAATGTGAACATAGTGAACAGGTCAGAGTTCCATAGCCGCAGGCAGAACAGTTGAAACTTGAGCAGCAGCACAGCCAGTTGGAGTGGGGACAACAAGGAGTCATCATGCCAGGTAGTCCTGAGGCATGGTCCTACGGCTCAGGTCCTCCGAGAGAGAGAAAGAAAGAGAGAAAGAGAGAATTAGAGAGAGCATACTTAAATTCACACAGGACACCGGATAAGACAGGAGAAATACTCCAGATATAACAGACTGACCCTAGCCCCCGACACATAAACTACTGCAGCATAAATACTGGAGGCTGAGACAGGAGGGGTCAGGAGACACTGTGGCCCCATCCAATGATACCCCCGGACAGGGCCAAACAGGCAGGATAATAACCCCACCCACTTTGCCAAAGCACAGCCCTCACACCACTAGAGGGATATCTTCAACCACCAACTTACCATCCTGAGACAAGGCCGAGTATAGCCCACAAAGATCTGCACCACGGCACAACCCAAGGGGGGGCGCCAACCCAGACAGGAAGACCACGTCAGTGACTCAACCCACTCAAGTGATGCACCCCTCCTAGGGACGGCATGGAAGAGCGCCAGTAAGCCAATGACTCAGCCACTGTAATAGGGTTAGAGGAAGAGAATCCCAGTGGAGAGAGGGGAACCGGCCAGGCAGAGACAGCAAGGGCGGTTCGCTGCTCCAGTGCCTTTCCGTTCACCTCCACACTCCTGGGCCAGACTACACTCAATCATAAGACCTACTGAAGAGATGAGTCTTCAATAAAGACTTAAAGGTCGAGACCGAGTCTGCGTCTCTCACATGGGTAGGCAGGCAGACCATTCCATAAAAAATGGAGCTCTATAGGAGAAAGCCCTGCCTCCAGCTGTTTGCTTGGAAAGCTCTACCGCTGTCCCTAGGCATGTCTCGATGTCCTCCTGGTGAAGGCAACCTTGTATCATCTCATGTAGCCCTCTGGAAGGTTTTAGTGGATTTTCTGCCATCTTGTTAACATTCATCCATCTCTCAGTGGCTTGATTCTGGATTGGACACTGGGCTTCTATATCCACATTTGGATTGGACACTGGGCTTCTATATCCACTTTTGGATTGGGGTGGGCTTTTTTTCTTTCTTTGGTCTCTCTCTTCTTTCTAATGGTTGTGTTGACAGACCCTGTCAGTCTGTGGTGGGACGTCGTCCCGGCTCTCTCTCTCCCCCAGACGCCGACTGGCGGGTTATATATATGGCCATCTTTATTATGGGCCTTTCTGCTGCAGGCCACAATCTGTGCTGCATGATGGGAGTCCAGTCCACCACTGTACTGCCCTCTGTGTTGTACTGTGCTCAAGTGACTGACCTGGATTCACCAATAGGACAGCTGCACAAGAGCCGCCTCATCCAAAGTCGCCTGTTTTCTTTCTTTGTGGGCATGCCTCCAATTTGTTTTGATGTCACTCCGCGGGCGCCATTTTTTATGGCATCACAGTAGGGGTTCGGTGTTGTTTATTTGTGGAATGTCTTTCGTTTTTTTTAAATAAGATTACAGGGATGCTCAATGATGATTCACGGATTAATTTCTTAACAATTTTTTCAAATATTTTTTATATTTTTTTGCAAATATACATGTAGCTGAGTGGTTAAGAGCTTTGAGCCAGTAACCGAACGCTCGCTGGTTCGAATCCCCCAGCTGACTAGGGGAAAAATCTGTCAATGTGCCCATGAGCAAGGCACTTCACCTTAATTGCTCTGGATAAGAGTGTCTGCTAAATGACTCAAATGCAAATGTGAGACTGAAACGCCAGTGTGGCCCTGTCCATGGTGCTGAAATGGTCTATCTCTCAGAACATGAGCAGAGAGTTGTGTTTTATATGGCACATGATACAGGATATATTGCACTCAACCTAAATTACACCTTTTTGACACAGAGGAGCTGCTCCATTTTGGATAGGAGAGGGACCTCACATACACATTCACACACACATGCACTTATGTGCACACAAGCACGTGTATACACTCACACTGTCACCTCCCTCACTCCCCTCATCACTGACCCCCCCCCCCCCCCAACACTAACGCACGTATGCACGCACACACACTCGTGCGCACACACACTCGTGCGCACGCACACGCACACTGTGACCCCCCTTAACCCTTCCCTGGCCCTGATCTAACCCAACCACACACACCAGGGGAGTGGGAAAGAGGCCCTCCACGGTGGTGCGATTACCAGGGCGGAGAGACTATGTGTGTGTGTTAAATGTGAAAGGAGATTATATGGATTTAACTCTCTGCGTCTGGAATACAAATTCAAATCACATAACATGTCCTGCCATGCACTCGAGGACTTTAGCAGGAGAGAGAGAGAGAGAGAGAGAGAGAGAGGTTGAGAATGGTGGGGAGAGAAAAAGAGGGAGAGATAAAATGTATGGAGAGTGAGGAAGAGAGAGAAAAAATACGATGACGGAGAGGAGGAAGAGAAGTGGGAGAGGGATGAATGAATGGAGAGAGAGAGAGAGGGGAGAGACAGAGCCACCCTTACCTATTGAGGGGTTTAGCCCTATCTCAACCATTCAATACTCTGCCATCACTTGTATCATGTTCTTCATTCTGTTTTTGCTGTACCAGAGATCAATTGTTAATATTTACGCTATATATACAGAAGTATGTGGACACCTCTTCAAATTAGTGGATTCGGTTGTTTTAGCCACCCCCGTTGCTGACAGGTGTATAAAAATCAAGCACACAGCCATGCAATCTCCGTACACAAACATTGGCAGTGGAATGGCCTTACTGAAGAGCTCAGTGACTTTTAACGTGGTAACGTGGCACCTTTCCAACAAGTCAGTTTGTAATATGTCTGCCCTGCTAGAGCTGCCCCAGTGCTGTTATTGTGAAGTGGAAACGTCTAGGAGCAACAAGCTCACAGAGCCATGTGCCATGCGCTCCCAACAAACAGTTTTTGTGCTGACGTTGCTTCCGGGGGTAGTTTGGAACTCGGTAGTGAGTATTGCAACTGAGTGTAGCGCGTAAAGATGGTCTGTCCTCAGTTGCAATACTCACTACCGAGTTCCAAACTACCCCCGGAAGCAACGTCAGCACAAAAACTGTTCGTTGGGAGCGTCATGAAATGGCCGAGCAGCCGCACACAAGCCTAAGATCACCGTGCGCAACGCCAAGCGTCGGCTGAAGTGGTGTAAAGCTCGCAGCCATTGGACTCTGAAGCAGTGGAAACGTGTTCTCTGGAGTTTATTTAACCGGGCAAGTCAGTTAAGAACAAATCCTTATTTTCAAGGACGGCCTCAGAACAGCGGGTTAACTGCCTTGTTCAGGCGCAGAACGACAGATTTGTACCTTGTCAGCTTGGGGATTTGAACTTGCAACCTTTCGGTTACTAGTCCAACGCTCTAACCACTAGGCTACGCTGCCCCCCCCATGGAGTTATGAACCATGCTTCACCATCTGGCAGTCTGACGGACGAATCTGGGTTTGGTGGGTTTGGCAGGAGAACGCTACCTGCCCCAATGCATAGTGCCAACTGTAAAACTTGGTGGAGCAGGAATAATGGTCTGGGGCTGTTTTTCATGGTTCAGACCCTTAGTTCCTGTGAAGGGAAATCTTAACGCTACAGCGTACAATTACATTCTGGACGATTCTGTGTTTCCAACTTTGTGGCAACAGTTTGGGGAAGGCCCTTTCCTTTTTCAGCATGACAATGCCCCCGTGCACAAAGCGAGGTCCATACAGAAATGGTTTGTTGAGATCGGTGAGGAAGAACTTGACTGGCCTGAACAGAACCCTGACCTCAACCCCATCGAACACCTTTGGGATGAATTGAAACACTGACTGCGAGTCAGGCCTAACCGACTAACATCTGTGCACGACTTCGCTAATGCTCTTGTGGCTGAATGGAAGCGAGTCCTCGTAGCAATGTTCCAACATCTAGTGGAACGCCTTCCTAGAAGAGTCAAGGCTGTTACTGCAGCAAAGGGGAGACCAACTCCATATTAATGCCCATGATTTTGGAAGTAGATGTTCGACGTGCAGGTGTCCACATACTCTTGGTAATGTAGTGTATGATATGATGCTGTACACTCAGCTCCATTCTAAGAGAACCACCCCCCAAATAAAATCAAACCCAACAACGTCCATATTGGTCCTCTGACTAACAATAAGACTCAGCGGGGCTGCGAGCATCCCAAAGCCTTGACCCTACTCCTTTAAAAATCCCCTGGCAGACACACAGCGGCACAGACAGTTGGCAGAGTGACCCCTGTTTCCTGTGCCAAGGTCACTGCTGGAGTGTGGGTCATGTAGTGTATATAGAAAGGCCCATAGAGAGACTTGGCTTAAATGAAAATGAATGAAGCACTGAAATGAATCTGATCTGAAACATTTGAATTCTGACAAAATATGCATTTAAGTCCTTTCATTTTTATCCCCGCCTCATAGCTGTTTTAATGATTTTCCTCATGCTAATTTGGTTCGACATCAATGCACAGGGCTGGCTGTAGGTTATCTGCTGTGCTGTCGATCCCTCATAAATCTACCTTGATGAGGCGTCTAGCCGCCACCTCCATTCACGGCCATTCGTCCCGCGTCATTCAGAGTGAAACAGACAGGGCTAATCCGGCCATTGTTGACACAAACCAGGGAAGAGGATTAATTATAGATCATTGATTCAGAAGAAATGATCTGTCTCCTGTTGGCCCGGGGCCAAGCTGAGCTCAGCACAACCCCCCCCCCCCCAACACAAAAAATACGTCTAGTTGCCTCCCGGGAGACATTGATGGGGGGAGGTATTAGGGACGCATCTCCCCTAAGACGACTTATGGGACAACGGCACGTCATTGCAGCAGCGTGTGAAAGCCATAGTGGTTGCATAGAAGCCCTCCCTCCAGGGTTGCGGTGGGAGATATCCTGAAGGCTTCTTTCTCGGTGACGACATAGTCTTGAGATGGGTTTAACCGGCAGACTAGGTTTGTCCTAACGACCTCATGGGTTCTTGGTTTTTGTGGGCGCGGTATACCAACATGGGGGGAGGTGGGGTGGGTCTGGGGGTGCATGACCCCTTTCCCCTCCAATCAGATGCAAGTCTACTGAGGGGTTCTCGTTAGGCATATCTTAGACTACAGACATGATGATAACGCATTTTTGAGGATGGATCTCTGCTGTTTTTTGGCTGCCAGGTCGCTAGTTTCGATTAATAAGGTGGATCAGAGAGGCTTGAGACTCAAACACGTGCGTGCGACTAACATGTTACATGATCAAGTCAATGCCCAGGTTGATTTAAGCTATTGTACAGCCCAACTTACCAAACAAGTAGACCGTGTTCATCTGCTCATAGCAGAGCTTCCGACTGTGGCCTGGCTTATCTCTTATCATAACAGACTTACATGTAGCTGGAAATAAATAATGAATACATTACGTCAGGTCATTTGCCTAATGGGGAAATAGTAATTGATTCTATTTTTGGGATCTGCTGTGCTGACCTGATGGAAATCTCTAGAAGATAACCCAGTTTGCAGATTGGCAGGTAGCTGCCCACACATTGGCTGTGTGTATATGTGTGTGGGAGGATTTGTGTGTGTATATGTGTGTGTGTGTGTCCCAACCCCACCCTATCTCTTCTCCCCATCAGAGTGAGGATGTGGTCTGGATGCGGCTTTTCTTTGTGTGTGAGTGTGTGTGTGTGTGTGTGTGTGTGTGTGCGTGTGTGTGTGTGTGTGTGTGTGTGTGTGTGTGTGTGTGTGTGTGTGTGTGTGTGTGTGTGTTATCCTGACCATGTCTCTCTCTCCCCATCACAGTGAACAGTGAGGATGTGGTCTCGACGCGGCTGTACTTTGTAAACGCCTCCCTGCAGCGGGTGACCTTCTCCAGCTCGGTCGGGGTGTCCCTGCCCTGCCCCGCGGGCGGCGCACCCCATGCCGTCCTGCGCTGGTACCTGGCCACCGGCGACGACATCTACGACGTGCCCCACATCCGCCACGTGCACGCCAACGGCACCCTCCAGCTCTACCCTTTCTCGCCCTCCGCCTTCAACAGCTACATCCATGACAACGAATACTTCTGCACCGCAGAGAACCAGGCCGGCAAGATCCGCAGCCCCAGCATCCACGTCAAAGCAGGTCAGACTCAGACTGAACACAGGCAGCCTTTTCTGGTGGAGCCTCAGACAGACAGACGTACAGACATACACTCATCTGGGGCAGCCTTAGACAGACAGACGTACAGACATACACTCTTCTGGGGCAGCCTTAGACAGACAGACGTACAGACATAGACTCTTCTGGGGCAGACTTAGACAGACAGACGTACAGACATAGACTCTTCTGGGGCAGACTTAGACAGGACACACATAGGTTCTACAGGTGAAGCTATGTTTTTAACTAAACAGTGTTCCGGGGCCAAACGGATGAGAGGAGGCTAAGCACAAAGACAGACTGCAAGGAAGAGGTTTAGAAACACAAAGAAAATGCATGTAGTTCCTCAAATACTTTCCCATGCCATTTGATGCTGTACACTCAGCTCCATTCTAAGAGAACCACCCCCCAAACACAGCGAAGACACACAAACAACAAAAACATCTGTAACAAACGGTAAACCAAACGACATCCATATTGGTCCTCTCACTAACAATAAGACTCGGTGGGGGGGCGAGCGTCCCAAAGCCTTGACCCTGCGCCTTTGAAAATCCCCTGGCAGCCACACACACAGTGGCACAGACAGTTGGCAGAGTGACCTCTGTGCCCTGTACCAAGGTCACTGCTGGAGTGTGGGGCTGGCCAAACTGCAATGGGGGAGTTCACACACGTACACACACAAGCAGGCTTTGGGATGCACACTCACACACACACACACCAGCCTGTGCCCTGCTTATGCCAGCAGGCCTCCTGTCTCCCAGTCTCACCATCTGTCCATGGACTGGAAAGTCCCCCAACTACACACACACACACACACACACACACACACACACACACACACACACACACACCATTTTTGTCAAGCTGGCTGTTCTGGGTAGCTGTGCCAGGTCTTTGTCGGGGTGTTTACTGTAGCTGGAAAGGGAATGAGTTTAAACACGAGAGGGATTGAACAGAGTTGAGCAGAGAGAAGAAATATTGTTGGTGTTTTAGTTCACGTTCAGCGACACGTTCAATGAAAATCTGCATCTTCAAAATCGGAACGACCCCCTTAAAAGATGTGGACGATATAAAACAAATCCTGTAGCGATTCAGTTAACAGTCAGCTGTCCAATTGCCGATTGCCAATTGCCGAGACAACACCTACTCCACCATACCCATTATAGCATTTCTGTCCAGAGGACCCTTGTCCCATCAGCTGTACAGTGTCTTTCCAACCAGCATCTGTGTGGGGCGACCTTCCCTAAAAAATAAATTACCTCAATTAATCAATTAAATGCTGAGTCTGCGAAAAACCATCATCCCCCACACCCACACCCAACTCTGCAGCCCCTCAACTCCAGCTCTCAGGACTTGCCTGTGTACTGCCGCACACTTTCACAGAACGCACACACACACACACACACACACAAATTCACATACACATTCTGCGGTTACCATGGGCGACAGGCAGGGCGTGAGAGGCAAGGTGTGGCGCGTCCCGTCTCAGGTGGCGTCGAAGACTGATGACAGCTCGCTGTGTGACACCCTCCCTCCTTTCATCTCGCAACCCCCCCCCCCTTCTAATTCTCCCTCCCTCCCATGCATGCTGATTCCATGCCAACAATAGCACTGGCACCTGGGTGGATCGCTGTACATTTATGAAAATCACTGCTTGTTTTCTTTCTCTCCCTCTGTTATCGTCAAAGTCCTGAGCCTCTATTTCTCGTTAAACTCATTCTCACACGCTTTCATCCTCGGCAGTTGACGGACATTTTGTAAATCACCTGCCGGTGTTCTAATGACGTTGGAGATGTTTCCATTGGCTCTCATAGGATGCCTTCCCATCCATCTCTAGTTGTTTCCATTGGCTCTCATAGGATGCCTTCCCATCCATCTCTAGTTGTTTCCATTGGCTCTCATAGGATGCCTTCCCATCCATCTCTAGTTGTTTCCATTGGCTCTCATAGGATGCCTTCCCATCCATCTCTAGTTGTTTCCATTGGCTCTCATAGGATGCCTTCCCATCCATCTCTAGATGTTTCCATTGGCTCTCATAGGATGCCTTCCCATCCATCTCTAGTTGTTTCCATTGGCTCTCATAGGATGCCTTCCCATCCATCTCTAGTTGTTTCCATTGGCTCTCATAGGATGCCTTCCCATCCATCTCTAGTTGTTTCCATTGGCTCTCATAGGATGCCTTCCCATCCATCTCTAGTTGTTTCCATTGGCTCTCATAGGATGCCTTCCCATCCATCTCTAGTTGTTTCCATTGGCTCTCATAGGATGCCTTCCCATCCATCTCTAGATGTTTCCATTGGCTCTCATAGGATGCCTTCCCATCCATCTCTAGTTGTTTCCATTGGCTCTCATAGGATGCCTTCCCATCCATCTCTAGTTGTTTCCATTGGCTCTCATAGGATGCCTTCCCATCCATCTCTAGTTGTTTCCATTGGCTCTCATAGGATGCCTTCCCATCCATCTCTAGTTGTTTCCATTGGCTCTCATAGGATGCCTTCCCATCCATCTCTAGATGTTTCCATTGGCTCTCATAGGATGCCTTCCCATCCATCTCTAGTTGTTTCCATTGGCTCTCATAGGATGCCTTCCCATCCATCTCTAGTTGTTTCCATTGGCTCTCATAGGATGCCTTCACATCCATCTCTAGTTGTTTCCATTGGCTCTCATAGGATGCCTTCCCATCCATCTCTAGTTGTTTCCATTGGCTCTCATAGGATGCCTTCCCATCCATCTCTAGTTGTTTCCATTGGCTCTCATAGGATGCCTTCCCATCCATCTCTAGTTGTTTCCATTGGCTCTCATAGGATGCCTTCCCATCCATCTCTAGTTGTTTCCATTGGCTCTCATAGGATGCCTTCCCATCCATCTCTAGTTGTTTCCATTGACTCTCATAGGATGCCTTCCCATCCATCTCTAGTTGTTTCCATTGGCTCTCATAGGATGCCTTCCCATCCATCTCTAGTTGTTTCCATTGGCTCTCATAGGATGCCTTCCCATCCATCTCTAGTTGTTTCAATTGGCTCTCATAGGATGCCTTCCCATCCATCTCTAGTTGTTTCCATTGGCTCTCATAGGATGCCTTCCCATCCATCTCTAGTTGTTTCCATTGGCTCTCATAGGATGCCTTCCCATCCATCTCTAGTTGTTTCCATTGGCTCTCATAGGATGCCTTCCCATCCATCTCTAGTTGTTTCCATTGGCTCTCATAGGATGCCTTCCCATCCATCTCTAGTTGTTTCCA
This sequence comes from Salvelinus namaycush, assembly GCF_016432855.1. NCBI lineage: Eukaryota > Metazoa > Chordata > Actinopteri > Salmoniformes > Salmonidae > Salvelinus > Salvelinus namaycush. Next base: position 6,582,190 of record NC_052340.1, on the reverse strand, counting down.
TTGGCTCTCATAGGATGCCTTCCCATCCATCTCTAGTTGTTTCCATTGGCTCTCATAGGATGCCTTCCCATCCATCTCTAGTTGTTTCCATTGGCTCTCATAGGATGCCTTCCCATCCATCTCTAGTTGTTTCTATTGGCTCTCATAGGATGCCTTCCCATCCATCTTTAGTTGTTTCCATTGGTTCTCATAGGATGCCTTCCCATCCATCTCTAGTTGTTTCTATTGGCTCTCATAGGATGCCTTCCCATCCATCTCTAGTTGTTTCCATTGGCTCTCATAGGATGCCTTCCCATCCATCTCTAGTTGTTTCCATTGGCTCTCATAGGATGCCTTCCCATCCATCTCTAGTTGTTTCCATTGGCTCTCATAGGATGCCTTCCCATCCATCTCTAGTTGTTTCCATTGGCTCTCATAGGATGCCTTCCCATCCATCTCTAGTTGTTTCCATTGGCTCTCATAGGATGCCTTCCCATCCATCTCTAGTTGTTTCCATTGGCTCTCATAGGATGCCTTCCCATCCATCTCTAGTTGTTTCCATTGGCTCTCATAGGATGCCTTCCCATCCATCTCTAGTTGTTTCTATTGGCTCTCATAGGATGCCTTCCCATCCATCTTTAGTTGTTTCCATTGGTTCTCATAGGATGCCTTCCCATCCATCTCTAGTTGTTTCTATTGGCTCTCATAGGATGCCTTCCCATCCATCTCTAGTTGTTTCCATCCTCTTCTCCTTCATTGTCAACATTTGTCCCTCTTCTGCTTTCCATCCTACGCCCGTCCCCTCCGTTGTCCTCTCCCCACCCCATTAACAGTGAATAGACACACCGTGAATAACATGACAAAACGTCGAAAAGCAGGTTTAGCCACCATATGTGCGTGACGGTTGACATTGATAAGCATCATTAACCAGGTTTTTCCCGTCCAACCTTTTTAAGCGAATTCAAGTCGGATAAAAAAATAAATGTCATGACAGGTCTGATGGAAACGGCGAATGTCGATAGCAACTGTCGACAAAGCAAAATACGGTGGGATCGTTTTGTGTTGGTCAAATAAGTGGCGCGAGAAATGGCGGTGGAAACGGTTTTGTGTGCAAATGTTGATATAATAACAATCATATTGAAGTAAAGTTGGAGTCACGCGAAGACATGTTGTGTGGTTCTCCCACTACGACTCGGGGAAAAGTATGCAGTCGATTAGGCTACAGATGAAATAAGTTATAAGATGAACGTGACGGATGTTTCAAGATCATTAGGTTGATGCTCCTTTCCAATAAATACCAAGGGTCTTATTCTGGTGATGTGATGATCGATGCTTGGCTGCCTTTTGACAAATTAGAATAATCTCGCTCTTTTGTCCATAATAATCTTATCGTGTAGGATATACCCGCACTGTATCTGCGAATTGTTGGCTAGAGCGCACATGCCAATACCAGATTGGGCACATTCACTATATAACGCAACATTTTTCTTGTGACAAAACCACCAGTGGAGTTGAAAATGCAACGGAAACCTATTTAAAAGTTTAGGACCCTGTATGTATAAAAAATATATACAAATAAAATATTTGATAAAATATTGAATTTGGCTTTTACTGCTATAGCCCATAGAAATGCATTGAATAACACCCAAAAAAATGCAGAAAAGACAGTAAAAAAAGAAATCATAAGGAATAAGGTTTTGAAGTGTCGGTCCCATATCTAGGAGATAAGAAAGCGCAGGAAATATTGTTGTTTTTTGGACACAATGTATTTAACCCTTTACTTTTATTGGCACAAAACTATCTCCATACTTCCATTCATTTGCATGGGTTACCTTCAGACGAGTCACATGACACTTGTGGGGGTCATAGAGAAAAACGGGGGACATCACCGTGTCCTTGAGAGTCTCCCCTTTCCTCAGTGGGGTCATATTAGTAGCCCAAATGGTTCGGACTGTACAGACGTTTTCTCGTGGTCTGACAAACAGCTCTGCCACTTTCCACCGCAGATGCAGATGGCCGACATAGGTGGATGTGGTGGATTGAGATGCAGCCCAAGCTTAAACTGACAGAACTTGACGGAGATTGTAATATTGTGTTAATTAGATTGACTGTTAAGGGACTATTTCAATCCTTTTTTCTTCGGTACATGGGCATTTTTTCCACCAAAAGTTATTTTTATGTGCAGTATGTCATCACGCAGACTTTTATCCGCAATTGGTCAATTTGACTGAAACACATCTCTGGTGGAAAAAAATGTGCATATTTCATGCATATTTTTGAGTATTCACATTACAAATCTGCCACCAATTGGACGGGAATCTAGCTATTGGCTGTGATGCTACACTGAATAGATATTGGACCTAGACTGAGTTTCTGGTCTCAAAACTCAGTCTGAATGAACTACAGCTGAGCGCTCCACGAGCTGATCCTTCCACCTATCAGTGGCCACCAGGGAAGAGAGACCAGATACATCAAGCCATTCCACTGTGACCCGAAAAGAAGGGAGAAAAATCAAGTCAGTCAACAGAATTGGGACGTAGTAGCCACTGCGGTAGAGCAGTCAATCATTTTGGAGTGCATTACAGGTAGACTCTGTCTGGTCCCAATGCCTGCCTGTGTATGGAGCCTATTCAAGTCCTGGTATTAAGGACTTCCTGCCTGTGTGCTCATTGAGATCACGTGATGATGGAGTGCCTCTCATTTGGTCTCTGGCTGCCTGCTCAGCGCTCCTCACGCCTGTCAAATGCCTGCTGTCCTCTCCCACGCACACACGCGAGCGCGCGCACACACACACACACAGCAGAGAGGACTTGGTGACTTTACCGTAGGACTTTTTATTCATTTTTGCCTGACAGTCCGAGTAGCCGTCAATGTCTGGTAGTGTAGTAGTAGTGTAATCAACGCTAGGCCTGTGGCTGTATCCTATGTCCTACGCCTTTTGTCACACAGAGCTAGAGTTACACACACAGGGGAGGTCTAGAGTGAACTGGGGTCAGCTGTTCAGTAAGCTCACCTCAGCTCCCCTTTTTCTACCAACACAATCATGCCGAGTTTAGACTGAGGGGTGAGCACTCTCCCAGGTCCACTGCCGCCCTGTACGCTCCCGGCCGCCCTCCTTTTTATCTCTGGTTTTGTAGGTCTTCTGCCACAGAAGGAACCTGCTAGCAATGTGCTGTTTATTCCCATTCATTAACGTGTACAATACAGTACATCCATTCAGTTTCCCGTTTATTTGATTATTTTCTTCTCTTTTTGCTGCTCGATTCATGAATAAGTAAATAGTGTATTTGGTTTCCCTGTAGTTAATTATTTAGGCAGCAGTGATACAGGCCTCTCCTCCCAGTGCGCAGAGAGCGCCAGGCCCGTGTTTTTGTCCGTTCCTAGGCAACCGGGGTGCATATAGTCAGGCATCAGTAACGCGCTAATGACGGCGCGCATGTGAGGGGTGTGCAATTCATGCATAAACACTGGGCTACCATTTGCATGCACTTGCAAGGGCTTAATGAAACAAATGTGGCATATTCTGCACCTCTCGCCTCGAAACCGGAAACATGTGCAATATCACTGTGCTACCACAATTGTTAGCCTACTTCTGGTTTAAGCCTTTATCGACTATGTAAGTGCGAAGAATCAGCGATGTTTGCTGTCAGTTGTTTTGGCTTTAAACAGTCTCATAGATGCTCAGTGCTCATAGGGCAATTTAGCTCTGCGTGATGAGATGTAGGTTCTATCAAGGAGTAAATAAATGATTTAACGTATTGGCTTGGCTGCGAAAGGGGCTGCTTAATCGATTATGCACATTGACCCGGAGATGGTCTGCTGTGATAAGAAACGGGCGCATATAAATGAGGAATTGGAATGAAGACCCGATTGGAATTATTTGTCCTTCCTTCGATTTGTTACAAATGAGGCTTCGCAATACATTAGGCCACTGAATGCAGGTGCCAAATAGGCGTAGGACTTGGTTACAGTTGCTCAAAGCGCGTCTCGTGGTTACATTAAGTTTGGGGGTAGGCCCACACCACAACGTTAAGGTTAACGACTTCACTATTCCGACAAGGACATTGGCTCTGGTTTCAATGGGTGACACTGGCGGCTGGCATTAAGCATTATTAATGACCAAGGAAATTCACCTCCAGGCTAGGCGTTAATTATATCGCTAGTGAACTTGGAGAGAGAGCACAGGCAGGCAGGGTGTGTGTGTGTGTGTGTGTGTGTGTGAGTATGTGCGTGTGTACGGGTGTGTGTGTTGTCGACTTCACGTGGTTAAACCATTACTTCCCTGATTGGTATGAGAGAAGCCTCGTAGAATTAGCTGTGATTAGATTGCAGTGCCACAGATTCCCCTCCCCACGTTTTTTCCCAGCTGATTTTGGTCTACATTTAATGGCGTTTGCATCGACATGTTTGAAATGACAAACGCCCATGCTTTTGTCTTCTGTTAGTCTAGCTAATACATTTTAATATTACACTGTTATTACGCTTGAAATACAATTTCATTTCAGTCACACCAGCTCTGCTATCGTCTTGTCATGTTGCTGTATAGGCCAATTTCAATCCAATCCGCACTGATACCCTTAGTGTTGCCATTTTGTCATTTGTCTATATATATCTGTGCGATGTCCAGGGTACTGTACGTCAAGTGCAGAGGGCACCCCTTTCTGCGACTGCCCGCACCCAGCCATTCGGCGCTGCCTTCAAGAATTGCATGGGTTTTTCTTTAAAAATGTAATCGCCATTCGCACCCGATTCTTCTCAATGCAACTGGGTGTCACTTCTTACTACAATCAGTTTCTCCTTTGCATTGTAGGATTAAAGCGAAAACAACATTGGCTTGATGTGGTTTAACAGTCCACCAACCAAATTTACTCTTAGTGTCTCTCAGTGAACTATAGTTTCAGGAACAATGTCAATTCTTGTATATCAGAAAAAGAGGTCATTGCTTTCATTGAATAATAATCTAGGGTACAGGTTAGTCATATCTTGCTCTTGGCTTGTATGATAAGCAACCTTCACACTCACCGGAAGGCTTGTGTTAGGTTTCCGAACGAATGCCCTTGGCTTTAGCTCAACTGACGAACACAGTTTGATGCAGAATAGCCAGGTTTGTTCCCCTCTAACCACCCCTCTCCTCTGTCTCTCGTCTCCAGTGTTCAGGGAGCCCTATACGGTGCGGGTGGCAGACCAGCGGTCCATGCGGGGCAACGTGGCCGTGTTCAAGTGCCTCATCCCTTCGGCCGTGCAGGAGTACGTCAGCGTGGTGTCCTGGGAGAAAGACACTGTCTCCATGGTGCCAGGTAGGAGGATCATGTCAGGTTTAGATCTGAATATATGGAAATGAAAAAAAGGGTTGACTGGTTGGCTGGTTGGTTGATCGGTATATATGAGTACAAAGATGGCAAACCTTCAATATGTTTGGGCCCAGATCTTGAAAGTACAACTGTTATTTCCCCATGCGGGATGGACGTCCATCAACAAACACATACACACTTTGAAAAGAAACCTCACAACCAATCACCAATGCATGTGAACGGGATTGCTTAATTGATTGGCTGATTGATCGGTTGGTTATATGAGAATGAAGCACACAGAGTTTAGACTGAGGGCTGAGCACAGTGGACCTGGGAGAGCAGGTCCACTGCCGCCCTGTACGCTCCCGGCCGCCCTCCTTTTTATCTCTGGTTTTGTAGGTCTTCTGCCACACAGGTTTTTCATGCTTTGACCCAAAGGATGAAAGAAATTCATAGTGAACAGACTCTGGACTGTTACCACCAACGGGATTGTTGTTTGTGTGCAGAAGGGTTTTTGAATGTTGATTTTGGGCTCCTTATTTAAACGAATATCACCTCCTGGTTATTCCGATATTGCTGGTAAGACCCTCAGACCCCTGTTAAGGTTATTTGGAGGTCGTTAATCAGCACTAATCTGTTTTGTGGTTTTAGTGGCATGTCCCATTTTGCCTAGACCAGAGGGGGGAGCGGGTACATTTTTTCCCAATTATTCAAAATGGAGTCTCATAAAATAGCCTCTCATGGGGTGATCTGTGGCTAGTCACTCATTGCCGTGTTTAATAGCGGTGTGAGGGAGATAAATCCGACAGAGCCGACGTGTGTGTGTGTGCGCCTGTGCACATGCATGTGTGTGTGTGTGGGAAGAGACTGTAATTCAAGGACATTGCCTCATTGTAACTCATTGGATTGATGGAGTGGACCTGTTTACCCATTGATCACATTCAGACCAAAGAAACCAGGCAAGACACACAAACTGTGTTTATATTCTGGCTATGTCACCATCTTTGTCCTACATTTGGAGGGATGTGCTATCAATTTTCCTGCATCGTACAAATATCTAGGTTCCTATTTGTATCTGTGTTACAACTGCTAACATGCTGGTACAGAATGTGGATATGTGTGTGTGTTGCACTGTGTGTAAATGCCCGTAGTTTTTAAGGTGGCTCTGCGGCCCAGTAATAAATGGAGGTGTGTCAGATAAGACTGCTCTGGTCAGATGATACAGGTCGCTCCCCTCGCTCCAGCTCTCACCTTCTGATACCCGGCTCCCGTTTCATCTCTCTCAATGTGGTGTGCGTGTGCGTGCGCGCCCGTGCGTGTGGCTCTGTCCTTCACACGGGAGCACTCATTGATCCAGTGCAGCTGCGTTTCGTATGTGTGTGAACAGGGCCCGGGGGGAGGTTTCCAGACTGAATCGATACAGCTTGCTGTCGGATTCCCCTCTCCCTTGTCACGGATACCTCGGTGTGGTGAGACCCATCACTCTGTGTGAGTGATGGATGGATATGTGATGGATGTGTGTCTGCCTGTGTGTGTGTATTTCATTAACATGTGTATTAGCTGTCAGGCTTTGTATGTCCTCTAATGATTCAAATATCCGTACCATGGTTTTGTGGACATATGGGGACATGCTGGTGTTGGTTTTAGCCGATGGGTGTACTGCCATAGACTATAACACCAGTTCACTTCACACCCCCGGCATTAGGGCGAGGTGACTCTCTGCCCCACTGAGCATGGGGGAGGGCAGATCATCAGTGCTGAACTGACTGAGTCGCAGAGCAGTGGAAGGCAGTAGACCCTCTGCCCTCCGCAGGGGACTATGTCCCCACTCTGAAGTCTTCAACTGCTATTATAGGCAGTTAGATAAAGCTGATGGGATATGGTGGGACTCTCTCTCTTTCTCTTTCTCTCTCTCTTTCTCTTCTCTCTCTCTTTCTCTTTCTATCTCTTTCTCTTTCTCTCTCTCTTTCTCTCTTTCTCTCTCTCTTTCTCTCTCAATCTCTCTTTCTCTTTCTCTCTCTCTCTCTCTCTCATTCTCTTTCTCTTTCTCTTTCTCCCTCTCTCTCTTTCTCTCTTTCTCTTTCTCTTTCTCTTTCTCTCTCTCTCTCTTTCTCTTTCTCTCTCAATCTCTCTTTCTCTTTCTCTCTCAATCTCTCTTTCTCTTTCTCTTTCTCTTCCAATCTCTCTTTCTCTCTCTCTTTCTCATTCTCATTCTCTTTCTCTTTCTCTTTCTCCCTCTCCCTCTTTCTCTCTCTCTCTTTCTCTCTCTTTCTCTTTCTCTCTCTCTCTCTCTTTCTCTCTCTCTCTTTCTCTCTCTCTCTCTCTCTCTCTCTCTCTCTCTCTCTCTCTCTCTCTCTCTCTCTCTCTCTCTCTCTCTCTCTCTTTCTCTCTCTCTCTCTCTTTCCCTTTCTCTTTCTCTTTCTCTCTCTCAAATTCAAGCTGCTTTTTGGCATGAACAACATTGTGTCAACATTGCCAAAGCAACAATGTATACAATATACATTGTATTAAAATTGTAAAGAATAATAATATTAAATGGTATTAAATAATAATACACAATTAAATACAAAAATAATAACAATTAAATGGTAACAGCCAATAGTAGATATGTAATAAAAATATAAACATGGATAATAAAACTATAACTAACTTATAACTAAATAACGGTCATCTTCACCATTACATCAGTACTACAACTACTATCATCATTACCACTACTTCTACCAACACCATCATTAAACTGCTATCATTACCATTACCACCCATACCACTACTATTTGGAATGAGAAACAACAATAATAATAGTAATAACAATAATAGTAATAATAAGTAAGTTACTGCTTACTATGCAGATGTTATTATTCAGTGTCCCTCAGGCTATGATAGGCAGATACATATTTGGCTGCAAGAGTAGCCATTGCTCCTTCGCCCGTTAGTATTTCTTGTTTTTCCTCTGGGTTTAATAAGTTAAAATTTTGATAAAATGTAGTTATTTCTGTGAATAATGAATCTCTTGGTGAGGAATATTTATCACAGTAAAGGAGAAAGAAACAGAGATGCACTATCTCCCCTGTCGTCCTCTTTGGGTAGCCATGTCTTTTTATGTCTGCCAGTTTCTATTGCCAATCGGTGGTCACTCAGCCTGTACTTGGTAAGGATCTGTCTCTGCTTCGTATCTCTGACAGGGTAGAGATAATCAGCCAATTCATATTCTCTGTTTAGGGTCAGATAGAAATTTAGTCGGCTTTGGGATTTTGTTTCGTTTTTCCAATGTTGTAAATATGAGTCTTTTGATTGGTTCATGATTTTGTTTATTGGAATTCTTTCTTTTGAAGCAGTGCTGGTGTGAGCTTGGTTAGATAGGTCCAACACAAGCTGACTGAGAGGACTCGTTTCTGGGCTCAGCTCTTGGGGTTGAAGTGCTTTAAATTGCAGACTTGAATTTGGACTTGAATTTAGATGTAGCCAACATTTTTATGATCTTGTCTGTATTTTCATTACCACTGGAAAGGGGCCCAATTCTGCCCTACATGCATTAGTTGGTGTATTTCTCTGGACTTATTTCTCTGGATGTTTGTCCCACATTTTTAAGTCCAGTTTATTGAGTGGCCCCCAAAACTCACTTCCGTAAAGAGCTATTGGGATGTTGATTTTGAATAATTTCATTATAATTGCATACAATGCTCTGCAGGCTTTTTCTTTGAGTGCATTCACTGCCATGTTAAAGTTTCCCGATGCAGATATGGTCAGACCAAGGTAGGTGTAATTTTTAGTGTGTTCAATTATGGTGTTGTTCAGGGTGAATTTATATTTGTGTTTCTGACATCTGTTTTTTGGGGGGGAAATCATGATTTTCGTTTTTTGGAAATTTACTGCCAGGGCCCAATTATGGCAATATTGCTCTAGAATGTTAAGGTTTTGTTGAAGACCTTCTTTGGTTGGTGATAGAAGTACCAAGTCATCAGCATATAGCAGGTATTTTACCTCTGTGTCAAATAGTGTGAGTCCTGGGGCTGGAGAATGGTCCAACATGTCTGCTAATTCATTGATATAAATGTTGAAAGGATTTGGACTCAAACTGCAGCTTTGTCTCACACCTCGACGTTGTGAAAATAATTATGTTATTTGTTTTTTGATTTTAATTGCACACTTGTTTTCTGTGTACATACATTTTATTAAGTCATACACCTTACCACCCAGCCCACTTTGTAGAATTTTGTAGAATAGCCCTTCGTGCCAAATAGAATCAAATGCTTTTTTAAAGTCAATAAAGCAAGAAATGATTTTGCCCTCTTTTTTTGCTGGACGTGTTTATTAATTAGTGTGTGTAAGGTGTATATATGGTCAGTAGTGCGATGGTTAGCGAGAAAGCCAATTTGACATTTACTTATCACATTTTTTTCTTGAAGAAATGTTTGAGTTCTTGAATTCAAAATGTTACAGAAAACCTTTCCCAAGTTGCTATTTACACAAATTCCCTTGTAATTATTGGGGTCTGATTTGTCTCCACTTTTGTGGATAGGGGAGATGAGCCCCTGGTTCCAGACATCAGGAAAGCAGCAAGTTAAAACCATGTTGAACAGTTTAAGCACAGCATTTTGCAACTCAGGTGTGCTGTTTTTCAGCATTTCATTTCTGATGTTATCTAGACCACAAGACTTCTTTGATTTTATAGATTTGAGCTTTTCATTTAGATCTTGTTGGGTTATTGGGTAATCTAATGGATTTTGGTTCTTTTTAATGACTGGTTCAAGGATGTTACATTTTTCTTGAATTTCTAATTGGTTCTGTTGTAAGTCTTTTTGTGGAATGTTTTTGTATAGATTATCAAAATAAGTTTTCCAAATTCCTTCATCTTGTACGGCTAATTCTTGTGTCTTTGTTGTGCTTAAATTGTTCCACATGTCTCATGTCATGAAGTTATTTTGGTCAATTGCGTTTTCAATTTCATCAAGTGTCTTGTTGGTATAATTCAATTTCTTGCGTTTCAGCGTATGTTTATGCTGTTTCAGAGTTTCAAAGTATTCGTAGCGTAGCTCTGGGTTGTTTTGCTGCTTATGTTTTTCATTTGACATTTGTCTTAGGTGTTTTCTAATTGTTTTACATTCATTATCAAACCATTTGTCAGAAACATTTTGTTTTTTGTTTCTGATGTTGCATTTCTTTGGTTTTCTCAAATTTGCTTTCGATGCTGCTTTTTGGAATATGCCGTTGATGTTTTGAGTAGCTGAATTGACACCATCTTTATTGTTTTGGTATTGTGAGTTATTGAAAAACTGTATAGAGTTCATCATTTCATTTGAGTTCAATGTTTCAATGAATCTCTCTGCACTGTTTGGAGCCCATCTGTACGATTGGTTTATGTTGTAGAGTTTATTGGGCTGTTGTTTTGAATGAACATTGCTGGTTAATTTCTTCAGAAACACGTTGATCTGACTGTGATCTGACAATGGTGTCTGTGGCCTGACAGTGAATGCACTAATGGAGGAGGGGTCAATGTCAGTGATGGCATAATCGACTACACTTGTCCCAAGAGCTGAGCAGTAAGTAAACTGACCTAAAGAGTCCCCTCTGATTCTACCATTTAAGCATGTACAGGCCTAAGGCTCGACAGAGATGCACTAACTCCTTCCCATTTTTGTTCAGTATTTGGTCAGGACTGTTTATTTATAATAGGGCTACTGTACAAGGAGGGGTGTCCAAATATGTGGTGGTTACCTCCCGCATCAGTGTAGTCAGGCTCAGAACCTGTTCTTGCATTGAAATCTCCACAAAGAAGCACTTTACCCTCTGCCTGAAATGTAATGATTTCTGTACGGAGATTGTCAAAAAACTGATCATCATAATATGATGAATCTGAAGGAGGACCATAAGCTGCACATATGTATACATCATTGTCACAATAGATTGTACCTTTGTTAAGTTTTAGCCAAATGTGATTAGTAACTTTTTTCATTTCATTCAGTGCTAAGTCCTGCCAAATGATGATTCCACCTGAGTCTCGGCCCCGTTTAACATTTTTATGTTTGATTGATGGTAGTAAACTTTCTCTATAGCCTAAGGGACACTCTATGTCTCCACGACACCATGTTTCCAGTAGGATTATGATGTCCTGTCCCTTGATGTTTTTAATCCATTCTGGATTTGTTGTTTTATAACCAAAATGTGAATGAGTATAGGCCCTGGATATTCCAAGAGCTGATAGTTAATGATCTCATTTATAATAAGTGATATTCACTGGTTTGAGTAAAGTACATTGAAAAAAAACAAATAATAATAATAATATATATATACATATACATACGCAAGCAAGCATGCACGCACTCACACACACACACACACACACACACACACACACACACACACACACACACACACACACACACACACACACACACACACACACACACACACACACCATTACATATCATTATTATTATAATACTGGTGCCAATAAAATTAAGAATAGTTGTAAACAAATGAATAAGAATGGAATACGATTGCACAAAAAATAAGTACAATGCAATCTGCAACCCTGTGTGTGCGTGTGTGTGTGCTCGTGTGTGAATTAAAGGGTCTGTCTACTTCAGTAGTCTGCATATTAGATGCAGTAGTTGGCGCACCTCTCCAATCTCTGATTGTTCTAGATGTCTATTGCCAGAGGTTACCACAGCATACGTAGGCTGATGATCTGAATGGTACGTAGTGTGGACTGCATCATGTGGTGTACCACCCTGAAGGACAAAGCTGTGTTGTGATGGACCGGGTCTAGTAGAGCTGTGTTGTGATGGGCCGGGTCTAGTAGTGCTGTGTTGGGATGGGCCGGGTCTAGTAGAGCTGTGTTGTGATGGGCCTGGTCTAGTAGAGCTGTGTTGTGATGGGCCTGGTCTAGTAGAGCTGTGTTGTGATGGGCCGGGTCTAGTAGAGCTGTGTTGTGATGGGCCGGGTCTAGTAGAGCTGTGTTGTGATGGGCCTGGTCTAGTAGAGCTGTGGTGTGATGGGCCTGGTCTAGTAGAGCTGTGTTGTGATGGGTCGGGTCTAGTAGAGCTGTGTTGTGATGGGCCGGGTCTAGTAGAGCTGTGGTGTGATGGGCCTGGTCTAGTAGTGCTGTGTTGTGATGGTTCTGGTCTAGTAGTGTTGTGATGGGCCGGGTCTAGTAGAGCTGTGTTGTGATGGGCCTGGTCTAGTAGTGCTGTGTTGTGATGGGCCTGGTCTAGTAGAGCTGTGTTGTGATGGGCCTGGTCTAGTAGAGCTGTGTTGTGATGGGCCTGGTCCAGGAGAGCTGTGTTGTGATGGGCCTGGTCCAGGAGAGCTGTGTTGTGATGGGCCTGGTCTAGTAGAGCTGTGGTGTGATGGGCCTGGTCTAGTCGAGCTGTGTTGTGATGGGCCGGGTCTAGAAGAGCTGTGTTGTGGTGGGCCTGGTTCTAGTAGAGCTGTGTTGTGATGGGCCTGGTCTAGTAGAGCTGTGGTGTGATGGGCCTGGTCTAGTAGAGCTGTGTTGTGGTGGGCCTTGTCCAGTAGAGCTGTGTTGTGATGGGCCTGGTCTAGTAGAGCTGTGTTGTGATGGGCCAGGTCCAGTAGAGCTGTGTTGTGATGGGATGGATCTAGTAGTGCTGTGCTGTGATGGGCCGGTCTAGTAGAGCTGTGGTGTGATGGGCCTGGTCTAGTCGAGCTGTGTTGTGATGGGCCGGGTCTAGAAGAGCTGTGTTGTGGTGGGCCTGGTTCTAGTAGAGCTGTGTTGTGATGGGCCTGGTCTAGTAGAGCTGTGGTGTGATGGGCCTGGTCTAGTAGAGCTGTGTTGTGGTGGGCCTTGTCCAGTAGAGCTGTGTTGTGATGGGCCTGGTCTAGTAGAGCTGTGTTGTGATGGGCCAGGTCCAGTAGAGCTGTGTTGTGATGGGATGGATCTAGTAGTGCTGTGCTGTGATGGGCCGGTCTAGTAGAGCTGTGGTGTGATGGGCCTGGTCTAGTAGAGCTGTGGTGTGATGGGCCTGGTCTAGTAGAGCTGTGGTGTGATGGGCCTGGTCTAGTAGAGCTGTGTTGTGGTGGGCCTTGTCCAGTAGAGCTGTGTTGTGATGGGCCTGGTTCTAGTAGAGCTGTGTTGTGATGGGCCTGGTTCTAGTAGAGCTGTGTTGTGATGGGCCTGGTCTAGTAGAGCTGTGGTGTGATGGGCCTGGTCTAGTAGAGCTGTGGTGTGATGGGCCTGGTCTAGTAGAGCTGTGTTGTGGTGGGCCTTGTCCAGTAGAGCTGTGTTGTGATGGGCCTGGTCTAGTAGAGCTGTGTTGTGGTGGGCCTTGTCCAGTAGAGCTGTGTTGTGATGGGCCAGGTCCAGTAGAGCTGTGTTGTGATGGGCTGGATCTAGTAGTGCTGTGTTGTGATGAGCCTGGTCTAGTAGAGCTGTGTTGTGATGGGCCGGGTCTAGTAGAGCTGTGTTGTGATGGGCCAGGTCTTGTAGAGCTGTGTTGTGATGGGCCAGGTCTAGTAGAGCTGTGGTGTGATGGGCCAGGTCTAGTAGAGCTGTGTTGTGATGGGCCTTGTCCAGTAGAGCTGTGTTGTGATGGGCCGGGTCTAGCAGAGCTGTGTTGTGATGGGCCGGGTCTAGCAGAGCTGTGTTGTGATGGGCCTGGTCTAGAAGAGCTGTGCTGTGATGGGCCAGGTCTAGTAGAGCTGTGCTGTGATGGGCCGGGTCTACCAGAGCTGTGTTGTGATGGGCCTGGTCTAGTAGAGCTGTGGTGTGATGGGCCGGGTCTAGTAGTGCTGTGTTGTGATTGGCCTGGTCTAGTAGTGCTGTGTTGTGATGGGCCTGGTCTAGTAGTGCTGTGTTGTGATGGGCCTGGTCTCGTAGAGCTGTGCTGTGATGGGCCTGGTCTAGTAGTGCTGTGTTGTGATGGGCCTGGTCTAGTAGAGCTGTGTTGTGATGGGCCTGGTCTAGTAGTGCTGTGTTGTGATGGTTCTGGTCTAGTAGAGCTGTGCTGTGATGGGCCGGGTCTAGTAGTGCTGTGTTGTGATGGGCCTGGTCTAGTAGTGCTGTGTTGTGATGGGCCTTGTCCAGTAGAGCTGTGTTGTGATGGGCCGGGTCTAGCAGAGCTGTGTTGTGATGGGTCGGGTCTAGTAGAGCTGTGTTGTAATGGGCCTGGTCTAGTAGAGCTGTGGTGGGATGGGCCTGGTCTAGTAGTGCTGTGTTGTGATGGGCCTGGTCTAGTAGAGCTGTGGTGTGATGGGCCGGGTCTAGTAGTGCTGTGTTGTGATGGGCCGGGTCTAGTAGAGCTGTGATGGGCCTGGTCTAGTAGAGCTGTGCTGTGATGGGCCGGTCTAGTAGAGCTGTGTTGTGATGGGCTGGATCTAGTAGAGCTGTGTTGTGATGGGCCTGGTTTAGTAGAGCTGTGTTGTGATGGGCCGGGTCTAATTGGAGCTGTGCTGTGGTGGGCCAAGTCTAGTAAAGCTGTGCTGTGATGGGCCTGGTCTAGTAGAGCTGTGTTGTGATGGGCCGGGTCTAGTAGAGCTGCGTTGTGATGGGCCGGGTCTAGTAGAGCTGTGGTGTGATGGGCCTGGTCTAGTAGAGCTGTGGTGTGATGGGCCTGGTCTAGTAGAGCTGTGTTGTGATGGGTCGGGTCTAGTAGAGCTGTGTTGTGATGGGCCTGGTCTAGTAGAGCTGTGGTGTGATGGGCCTGGTCTAGTAGAGCTTTGTTGTGATGGGCCTGGTCTAGTAGAGCTGTGTTGTGATGGGCCTGGTCTAGTAGAGCTGTGGTGTGATGGGCTTGGTCTAGTAGAGCTGTGGTGTGATGGGCCGGGTCTAGTAGTGCTGTGTTGTGATGGGCCTGGTCTCGTAGTGCTGTGTTGTGATGGGCCTGGTCTCGTAGTGCTGTGTTGTGATGGGCCTGGTCTCGTAGAGCTGTGCTGTGATGGGCCTGGTCTCGTAGAGCTGTGCTGTGATGGGCCTGGTCTAGTAGAGCTGTGGTGTGATGGGCCTGGTCTAGTAGAGCTGTGCTGTGATGGGCCGGTCTAGTAGAGCTGTGTTGTGATGGGCCGGGTCTAGTAGAGCTGTGTTGTGATGGGCCTGGTCTTGTAGAGCTGTGCTGTGATGGGCCTGGTCTAGTAGAGCTGTGTTGTGATGGGCCTGGTCTTGTAGAGCTGTGTTGTGATGTGCCTGGTCTAGTAGAGCTGTGTTGTGATGGGCCTGGTCTAGTAGTGCTGTGTTGTGATGGGCCTGGTCTAGTAGAGCTTCTGCTGTGATGGGCCTGGTCTAGTAGAGCTGTGTTGTGATGGGCTGGATCTAGTAGTGCTGTGTTGTGATGGGCCAGGTCTAGTAGAGCTTTATTGTGATGGGCCTGGTCTAGTAGTGCTGTGTTGTGATGGGCCAGGTCTAGTGTAGCTGTGCTGTGATGGGCCTGGTCTAGTAGAGCTGTGCTGTGATGGGCCGGTCTAGTAGAGCTGTGTTGTGATGGGCCTGGTCTAGTAGAGCTGTGTTGTGATGGGCCTGGTCTAGTAGTGCTGTGTTGTGATGGGCCTGGTCTAGTAGAGCTGTGTTGTGATGGGTCGGGTCTAGTAGAGCTGTGTTGTGATGGGCCTGGTCTAGTAGTGCTGTGTTGTGATGGGCCTGGTCTAGTAGTGCTGTGTTGTGATGGGCCTGGTCTAGTAGAGCTGGGTTGTGATGGGCCAGGTCTAGTAGAGCTGTATTGTGATGGGCCTGGTCTAGTAGAGCTGTGTTGTGATGGGCCTGGTCTAGTGTAGCTGTGCTGTGATGGGCCTGGTCTAGTAGAGCTGTGTTGTGATGGGCCTGGTCTAGTAGTGCTGTGTTGTGATGGGCCTGGTCTAGTAGTGCTGTGTTGTGATGGGCCTGGTCTAGTAGAGCTGGGTTGTGATGGGCCAGGTCTAGTAGAGCTGTATTGTGATGGGCCTGGTCTAGTAGAGCTGTGTTGTGATGGGCCTGGTCTAGTGTAGCTGTGCTGTGATGGGCCTGGTCTAGTAGAGCTGTGCTGTGATGGGCCGGTCTAGTAGAGCTGTGTTGTGATGGGCCTGGTCTAGTAGAGCTGTGTTGTGATGGGCCTGGTCTAGTAGTGCTGTGTTGTGATGGGCCTGGTCTAGTAGAGCTGTGTTGTGATGGGTCGGGTCTAGTAGAGCTGTGTTGTGATGGGCCTGGTCTAGTAGTGCTGTGTTGTGATGGGCCTGGTCTAGTAGTGCTGTGTTGTGATGGGCCTGGTCTAGTAGAGCTGTGTTGTGATGGGCCTGGTCTAGTAGTGCTGTGTTGTGATGGGCCTGGTCTAGTAGAGCTGTGTTGTGATGGGTCGGGTCTAGTAGAGCTGTGTTGTGATGGGCCTGGTCTAGTAGTGCTGTGTTGTGATGGGCCTGGTCTAGTAGTGCTGTGTTGTGATGGGCCTGGTCTAGTAGAGCTGTGTTGTGATGGGCCTGGTCTAGTAGTGCTGTGTTGTGATGGGCCTGGTCTAGTAGAGCTGTGCTGTGATGGGCCGGTCTAGTAGAGCTGTGTTGTGATGGGCCGGGTCTAGTAGAGCTGTGTTGTGATGGGCCTGGTCTTGTAGAGCTGTGTTGTGATGGGCCTGGTCTAGTAGTGCTGTATTGTGATGGGCCTGGTCTAGTAGTGCTGTGTTGTGATGGGCCAGGTCTAGTAGAGCTGTGTTGTGATGGGCCTGGTCTAGTAGAGCTGTGCTGTGATGGGCCTGGTCTAGTAGAGCTGTGCTGTGATGGGCCGGTCTAGTAGAGCTGTGTTGTGATGGGCCTGGTCTAGTAGAGCTGTGTTGTGATGGGCCTGGTCTAGTAGTGCTGTGTTGTGATGGGCCTGGTCTAGTAGAGCTGTGCTGTGATGGGCCTGGTCTAGTAGAGCTGTGTTGTGATGGGCTGGATCTAGTAGTGCTGTGTTGTGATGGGCCAGGTCTAGTAGAGCTGTATTGTGATGGGCCTGGTCTAGTAGTGCTGTGTTGTGATGGGCCTGGTCTAGTAGAGCTGTGTTGTGATGGGCCTGGTCTAGTAGTGCTGTGTTGTGATGGGCCAGGTCTAGTAGAGCTGTGTTGTGATGGGCCTGGTCTAGTAGAGCTGTGTTGTGATGGGCCTGGTCTAGTAGTGCTGTGTTGTGATGGGCCTGGTCTAGTAGAGCTGTGTTGTGATGGGTCGGGTCTAGTAGAGCTGTGTTGTGATGGGCCTGGTCTAGTAGTGCTGTGTTGTGATGGGCCTGGTCTAGTAGTGCTGTGTTGTGATGGGCCTGGTCTAGTAGTGCTGTGTTGTGATGGGCCTGGTCTAGTAGAGCTGTGTTGTGATGGGCCTGGTCTAGTAGTGCTGTGTTGTGTTGGGCCTGGTCTAGTAGAGCTGTGTTGTGATGGGTCGGGTCTAGTAGAGCTGTGTTGTGATGGGCCTGGTCTAGTAGTGCTGTGTTGTGATGGGCCTGGTCTAGTAGTGCTGTGTTGTGATGGGCCTGGTCTAGTAGAGCTGTGTTGTGATGGGCCTGGTCTAGTAGTGCTGTGTTGTGATGGGCCTGGTCTAGTAGAGCTGTGCTGTGATGGGCCGGTCAATTAGAGCTGTGTTGTGATGGGCCGGGTCTAGTAGAGCTGTGGTGTGATGGGCCTGGTTTAGTAGAGCTGTGTTGTGATGGGCCGGGTCTAGTAGAGCTGTGCTGTGGTGGGCCAGGTCTAGTAAAGCTGTGCTGTGATGGGCCTGGTCTAGTAGAGCTGTGTTGTGATGGGCCTGGTCTAGTAGAGCTGTGCTGTGCTGTAATAAGCTGTGTCTGGCTCTTCTCTGGGGATGGTGGGGGGTACTGTTGTTTCAGAAGGTGGGGCAGGGGACCTCTGCTGCTGGGGTGATGGGTGTGTGGGTCCCTGCCAAATGTTGCATCCTTTAGGTCCTTGGCAAAGGTTCCGATACTGTCCTGATCAAGATGTACATTATGGTATAAATGTTTACATGTCAGAGTGGGATGGTGAGCCGTTCTGACGTTGGGCACTGAGGCACAGTCCACAGTGATCTGTTGATTTATTTTGTCCATCAACTTTCCTGGGAAGTCTTTTCTTGGTAGGAGGGTGGACACAACTATGTTTGTTGTTGGGAACATAGCCTGTGCCCGTTCTGCCACTCTTCTCACTGCCCCAGATACATTTTCACCTTTGGCATGAAAGTTATTTGTTCCAGTGTGGATGATGATGTTGTCAGGGGTGTCAATCCTGGTTTGACTGGGTAGCTCCATTACACTGTCAGTTGTAGGACACCAGAACCTATACACCTGGTGTCTAGGGAATCATCTTTCCTGGACTAAGAACTTCCCATTTGAATCAAAAAGGATTGCAGTTGTGGGTGACTGTCTGGGTGGAGCAGACTGGGAGGCTGGAGCAGACTGGGAGGCTGGTAGGTTGACCTGGGCTGGAGCAGACTGGGATGCTGGTATTCTGACCTGGGCTGGAGCAGACTGGGCGACTGGTTGGCTGACCTGGGCTGGAGCAGACTGGGTGGCTGGTATGTTGACCTGGGCTGGAGCAGACTGGGAGGCTGGTAGGCTGACCTTGGCTAGAGCAGACTGGGTGGCTGGTAGGTTGACCTGGGCTGGAGCAGACTGTGAGGCTGGTAGGTTGACCTGAGCTGGAGTAGACTGGGAGGCTGGTTGGCTGATCTGGGCTGGAGCAGACTGGTAGGCTGGTGCAGTGTCATCAGTGTCATGACGTTGGCTTGAGGGGGAGGTTTATGTCCCCCATAAATACCTTTCCCCTTTTTCCTCTCTCTACTCTACCGATGTGACTATTGTAAATCCCTTTGTTAACATTGAGAGAGAGACTGGTAACATCAAAAGATGGGACATGGAACCATATTTCGGTAATCCAACCAGTTGAAAATATGCGTTGGGACTTAATGAATATGATGTCAGTTCAGTTGGCGTCTGAGACATGATTATTGATGATAGGACGACATAAACTGTATCTTGGAAAATCTACACATTATAGTTATCAGATTCACATGGAATTGTTGTGCAATTTAAATGTTTAAATGTGAAACTATTTGTGAAAAAATTAAATGTAATTTTTAGCTCCTAAATGAGAGAATTGGTTTTCATGAGTGAACTATGCTCAACTCAGTGGCCCCTCCCATGTGAACAGACATTGGTTGTAAACTATGAAACACGGGTCTCTCTCCCAATCCTATATAAGCCCCTTGACGAAAATGTAACTTTCTGTTCCAAGGATTTTCGGACTGGCAGTCCCCACGTTGAAAGGACAAAGACCACCTACAGAAAGAACTAAGCCAACATCAGCAAGAACCTAATGCAATTGGCATCGAATTTCAATGTGAAGGTGACGACCTACACGCCAGAAGGATGAATTTCTGCTATACCAGCCAGAATATAGCATGAGCTTAAAAGTCTGGCAACTTGGTATGAACTTTGAATTCATATTCACTCCAGAAGTGATACCTCCTAGCCATTGAGTTAGCAGCAGTTGTTGTACACGTGGGCTAGGAAAGGACGGGCGACGTACCCAGTCTAACAAACACAACGATGCTACAAAGTATCCGTTCTACAACCAGACATTCTTCAAAGGACAACCCGGCATACCATCTACGACCAATCTCCCGAAGCGTAGCTCAGAGTAAATATTTATTGCATTTTCCTTTTTCAAATGGGCGGTTATTTAGAATGCATAAGATACTGTATTTACGATAGCATAGCTTCTCCCTTTCTTACTCAGTCTACCCGCTCTTTCACTCAAACCCAACCCCCTCTCTTTGTGTAACCAGCCGTCGTATCTGTTCCGTCCACCAGGGACGTTTTCTTTATGATATAATTTGTAATCAATGTATGATCCATTCTGTGTAGATGTAATTCTGTGTGATTATTTAGGTATTTAGTAAATAAATAATTAAACCAAATTTTGTATTGTTAGCCAGGGTTCGTGAAGATCAGATGAGACTGAATACAGTGACGATGAAATATTGACTGCTATTGATGTAAAAGATTACCAGGTCTTTAAGATTTTATTCCGAAGATAACCGCTCTATAAACATTATTTCGTGGTGCCCCGACTTTCTAGCTAATTACAGTAACCTGATTAGCTTAATCAGGTAATATAATTACAGAGAAACTATTTTATAGAATAGCATGTCATATCACTTAACTTCTTTGGGCTGCAAGCCCGAAGCCGGGCACAATATGACAACAGCCACTTCAAGTGCAGGGCGCGAAATTCAAAATATATTTTTTAGAAATATTTAACTTTCACACATTAACAAGTCCAATACAGCATTTGAAAGATAAACATCTTGTGAATCCAGCCAACATGTCCGATTTTTAAAATGTTTTACAGCGAAAACACCACGTATATTTATGTTAGCTCACCACCAAATACAAAAAAGGACAGACATTTTTCACAGCACAGGTAGCATGCACAAAACCAACCTAACTAACCAAGAACCAACCAAACTAACCAAGAAACAACTTCATCAGATGACAGTCTTATAACATGTTATTCAATAAATTTATGTTTTGTTCGAAAAATGTGCATATTTGAGCTATAAATCAGTTTTACATTGCAGCTACCATCACAGCTACTGTCAGAAATGGCACCGAAGCAGCCAGAGTAATTACAGACACCAACGTCAAATACCTAAATACTCATCATAAAACATTTCTGAAAAATACATGGTGTACAGCAAATGAAAGACAGGCATCGTGTGATTCCAGCCAATATTTCCGATTTCTTAAGTGTTTTACAGCAAAAACACAATATAGCATTATATTAGCTTACCACAATAGCCAGAAACACAAGCCATTCCCCAGCAGCAAAAGTTAGCGATCGTAACAAACCAGCAAAAGATATATAATTTTTGACTAACCTTGATAAGCTTCATCAGATGACAGTCCTATAACATCAGGTTATACATACACTTATGTTTTGTTCGAAAATGTGCATATTTAGAGCTGAAATCAGTGGTTATACATTGTGCTAACGTAGCATCTTTTTCCCACAACGTCCGGATATTTTTCTGACACTCACATATTCTGACCAAATAACTATTCATAAACATTACTAAAAAATACATGTATAGGAAATGATAGATACACTAGTTCTTAATGCAATCGCCGTGTTAGAATTCTAAAAATAACTTCATTACGATATGCAGTTTACGTTATGGCGAGAGCGTGCCCAAAACCTGGCCGCAAACTACTAGTTCACATGTACGACAGATATATGAAATAACATCATAAAATGGGTCCTACTTTTGCTGATCTTCCATCAGAATGTTGTACAAGGGGTCCTTTGTCCAGAACAATCGTTGTTTGGATTTAGAATGTCCTCTTCTCCAGTCAATTAGCACGGAAAGCTAGCAAAGTGGTGCGAAGCTCTCCTTCCTGAACATACGCAGACAAAGCAACACGCCTAACGTCCCGAAAAAATTTCAATAATCTAATAAAACTATATTGAAAAAACATACTTTACGATGATATTGTCACATGTATCAAATAAATCAAAGCCGGAGATATTAGTCGTCTATAACGACAGCTGTACAGAAGGCAAAACCAGGTCCCTTCACGCGCTCTCCAGAAAACAGGAAACTGGTGACACGTCATACAAAGAGCTTTTATTCGACCCCAGATCAAGTTATACACTCCATTTCTTCTCTCACTGCCTGTCGACATCTAGTGGAAGACGTATGAAGTGCATGTATACTGATATATATCAAGGACATTTATAGGCAGGCCTTAGAACAGAGCATCGATTTCAGATTTTTCACTTCCTGTCAGGAAGTTTGCTGCAAAATGAGTTCTGTTTTACTCACAGATATAATTCAAACGGTTTTAGAAACTAGAGAGTGTTTTCTATCCAATAGTAATAATAATATGCATATTGTACGAGCAAGAATTGAGTACGAGGCCGTTTCAAATGGGCACCTTTTATCCGGCTACTCAATACTGCCCCTGCAGCCCAAACAGGTTAATCCGGCATAGCCAAAGACACGACATCAGGCTGTGTGTCGGAGGCCATGCTGCTTATGCTGGTCTCAGGCTCTGCTTGTGTTGTACCAAGCTGGTGGACATGTTCTCTAGATGCAGAGGACATAATGACTAGCTGCTGGTTGAGGGGGTCGATGTACCTCTCTCTCTGCTCTAGGTCCTCTCTCGTTGTGCTCAGATGGTCTCTGAGGTCATCATTTGTCTGACTCAGTTTGTCCATTCTGCTTTCTAATTTAGCAATAGATGCTCTGCTCTCCTCCCTGAACTGTTTCATGTCTTCTTTTAGTTTCTGGACAGTGTCCTCCTCTTGAAGCTTGTTCTCTCTGAGTTCTATGACCTCTGCTTCGACGAGAGAGAGGGTGTTGTGGAAACGTTGCATAGCAGGTGTTCTTGGTGTTGTAGGCATGTCCCTGGCTCTGTCTGCTGCAGGTGAGGTAGGTAGAGGGACACTGAGGGCTTCTTGCTGGGTCACAGAGACCGTTGGGGCCTGCTTTTCTCCATCTCCCTCCTTGACTTTTTCCTCAGTTTCTGAGATGAGTTCAGCTTCTACTTTTAGGGTAGTAAACCTATTCTCAAAAGCCTGAAGGCTTGAATCATTGCCTTGTATCAATACAGTTCCATTATTATATACGTTTACTGTTTGATACGTGTTGCTCTGGTCAGCTTCTTCAAAAAATGCTGATCTGACATCCTTGGCTGATTCCTCTCTTTTTTGAGAAAGAGAAATGGTTGGAAATAACCCTTTTCCATATGTGCCCTTTTTGGTATTAAATATTGAATTTGCTCTTGTTTTGCAACTGGTAAGATCTGCAAACAGGCATTCATGGTTCTGTCCCATCAACAAACCTTTGAAACCTTTCTTAGCTTTCTCTGTTTGGATGTCGGGTGGGTAAACAATTGCCATAGCTGGTGATGTTGGCTACAATGTTGCAATAGAAGCGTTGTTTCTTGTATTATTGTCTCTTGTGTCTTTAGAGGACTGTTTCACTCTGATGTCCTTTTTCTTCTGTCTTGATTTTGTCTTATTTTGTCTTTCTTTTCTTCTGTTAACTAGATATTCTTTGTTAGCTCGCTAGCTTCTTCCAGACGAGTCCCTAGCAACTGCTTAGCAACTGGTAAACAATTCAGCTAGCTAAGATAACTGTACCATTTTTTAGAAAAATAGGCTTTTGAAAAAGGACCTATCTTCTTTGTTTGTTGCTTGTTTTGTCTCCTATTCAGTCTTGCAGTTTTCTTTAGCTTTTTTCCGATGTACTTCACTCTAAAAACCATGTAAATTTCAATATGTGTAGGCGCTCATTTTTTCAGCAGTTGCTGCTCAATTTGGAACGCCGGAACTCCTGTGTTTCCTTCTCTCTCTTTCTGTCTGTTTTTCCGTCTCTCTCTCTCTCTCTCTCTCTCTCTGTTTTTTTGTCTCTCTCTCTGTTGTTCCATCTCTCTCTCTCTCTCTCTCTGTGTTTCCATCTCTCTCTCTCTGTGTGTGTGTTTTCGTCTCTCTCTCTCTCTGTGTTTCAGTCTCTCTCTCTCTATTTCTGTTTCCATCTCTCTCTCTCTCTCTTTCTCTCTGTGTGTTTCCATCTCTCTCTCTCTCTCTCTCTCTCTCTCTCACTCTCGCTCTCTCGCTCTCTCTCTGTTTTTCCGTCTCTCTCAAATTCTAATTCTAATTCTAATTCAAGCTGCTTTATTGGCATGAAAAACATTGCCAAGCAACAATTCATGCAATATACATTGTAATAAAATGATAAACATTAACAAATAATAATATAAAAAGCTAGAAAATAATAATACAAAATGAAATACAAAAATAACAACAATAAAAGGGTAACAGTCAATAGTAGAAATGTAATAAATATTAAAATCTAAACATGGAAAATGAAACTATAACTAACTTATAACTAAATAATGGTCATCTTCAACATTACATCACAACTACAACTACCATCATCATTACTACTACTACTTCTACCACCACCATCATTAAACTGCTATCATTACCATTACTATTTGGAATGAGAAACAC
The DNA here is from genome assembly GCF_016432855.1 of Salvelinus namaycush. Taxonomy (NCBI): domain Eukaryota; kingdom Metazoa; phylum Chordata; class Actinopteri; order Salmoniformes; family Salmonidae; genus Salvelinus; species Salvelinus namaycush. The sequence goes on along the minus strand of NC_052340.1, from coordinate 6,557,961 downwards.
AACAACAATAATAATAGTAATAACTATAATAGTTATAACAATAATAGTAATAATAAGTAAGTTACTGCTTACTATGCAGATATTATTATTCAGTGTCTCTCCGGCTATGGCAGGCAGATACTTATTTGGCTGCAAGAGGAGCCATTGCCCCTTCGCCTGTTAGTATTTTTAGTTTTTCCTCTGGGTTTAATACGTTAAAATTTGAATAAAATGTAGTCTGTGAATAATGAATCTCTTGGTGAGGAATATTTATCACAGTAAAGGAGAAAGTGCATCTCTGTTTCTACCTCCCCTGTCGTGCAGTGACCACATACACATCTCTCTCTCTCCCTCTCTCTCTGTGTTTGTGTGTTTTTCTCTCTCTCTCTGTTTGTTTGTGTTTCTCTCTGTGTATCTGTGTGTGTCTGTGTGTTTCTGTGTGTGTGTGTGTCTCTCTCTGTGTTTGTGTGTGTGTCTCTCTCTCTATCTCTCTTTCTTTCTTTCTTTCTTTCTTTCTTTCTTTCTTTCTTTCTTTCTTTCTTTCTTTCTTCTCTCTCTCTCTCTCTCTCTCTCTCTCTCTCTCTCTCTCTCTCTCTCTCTCTCTCTCTCTCTCTCTCTCTCTCTCTCTCTCTCTCTCTCACTCTGTGTGGGTGTGTCTGTTTCTCTCTGTGTGTGTGTGTGTGTGTGTGTGTGTGTGTGTGTGTGTGTGTGTGTGTGTGTGTGTGTGTGTGTGTGTGTGTGTGTGTGTGTGTGTGTGTGTGTGTGTGTGTGTGTGTGTGTGTGTCTCACTCTCTCTCTCTCTCTGTTTGTGTGTGTCTCTCTCTCTGTGTGTGTGTGTGTTTGTGTGTGTCTCTTTCTCTCTGTGTGTGTTTGTGTCTCTCTCTTTTTGTGTGCGTGTGTGTGTCTCTCTCTCTCTCTTTCTGTGTGTGTGTCTCTCACTCACTCTCACTCTGTGAGATACCCCATAATGTCAAAGTGGAATTTTTGTTTTTAGACATTGACAAATTGTTTAAAAACCTCTTAGATGTAATGTCAAAATGTAGATTTCCGCCTAAATAGACATACCCAAAAGTAAATGCTATTCATGTGTAATTACATGATTCGGTCACGCCACAACGTAGATTTGGAAAGAAGACATCTGGGAGATGAGGAAATGATCAGAAGATAGATAGGAGTTACATAGTTCAGAATACACAAGATCAAGCACACACAAAATAACCGTTTTTTTGTTTTGTAAGTAATCTTTCGTTGACAAGCGAATTATTGATGCCCAGGGCTGGATGCACATCAGACGGCTTCCGCAACATGTGAACAATATCAGAAGAAAATGGGATTGATCGACCTAACAACTAGAAATGGGCAGATGTTTTAGTAAGTGGTGTCAGGTGTGGTCACTGGTCGTTTCCAAGTGTCCCTAAACCTCTCCAAAGTGGCATATGTCTGTACATTTGACAATTCCAGTGTTATTACATATTTGCAATCCCTAAATGCTATTTGTTCAGTATAAAAACACAATTTCAACCATATCGACCTCACTCAAACATTGTGGTGCCGTTGTGGGCTATCCAGGGGCTATCCAATCGTTTTATCAATCTCTCCTAAGTGCCTGCACGTTTAACCTAGGCATATCCAATGTATTGGTCCCACATACAAATGAACTGTTTACAAAAACAATATAAAAGCAACAGAGTTACAGTTGAAGTCTGAAGTTTACATACACCTTAGCCATATACATTTAAACTCAGTTTTACACAATTCCTGACATTTAATCCTAGTAAAAATTTACTGTTTTAGGTCAGTTAAGATCACCACTTTATTTTAAGAATGTGAAATGTCAGAATAATAATAGAGAGAATGATTTATTTCAGCTTTTATTTCTTCATCACATTCCCAGTGGGTCAGAAGTTTACATACACACAATTATTATTTGGTAGCATTGCCTTTAAATTGTTTAACATGGGTCAAACTTTGCGGGTAGCCTTCCACAAGCTTCCCACAATAAGTTGGGTGAATTTTGGCCCATTCCTGCTGGTGTAACTGAATCAGGTTTGTAGGCCTCCTTGCTTGCACTCGCTTTTTCAGTTCTGACCACACATTTTCTATAGGATTGAGGTCAGGGCTTTGTGATGGCCACCCCAATACCTTGACTTTGTTGTCCTTAAACCATTTTGCCACAACTTACCCCATTTGCGACCAAGCTTTAACTTCCTGACTGATGTCTTGAGATGTTGCTTCAAAATATCCACATAATTTTCCTCTCTCATGATGCCATCTGTTTTGTGAAGTGCACCAGTCCCTCCTGCAGCAAAGCTCCCCCACAACATGATGCTGCCACCCCAATGCTTCATGGTTTGGATGGTGTTCTTTGTCTTGCAAGCCTCCCCCTTTTTTCTCCAAACATAACAATGGTCATTATGGCCAAACAGTTCTATTTTTGTTTCATCAGACCAGAGGACATTTCTCCAAAAAGTTTGATCTTTGTCACCATGTGCATTTGCAAACCATAGTCTGGCTTATTTATGGCGGTTTTGGAGCAGTGGCTTCTTCCTTGCTGAGCGGCCTTTCAGGTTATGTCGATATAGGACTCGTTTTACTGTGGATATAGATACTTTTGTACCCGTTTCCTTAGGCATCCGCACAAGGTCCTTTGCTGTTGTTCTGGGATTGATTTGCACTTTTCGCACCAAAGTGCGTTCATCTCTATTTGGCTAAGGTGTATGTAAACTTCTGACTTCAACTGTAAGTAAGTTACTGTTTACTATGCAGATGTTATTATTCAGTGTCCCTCAGGCTATGGCAGGCAATACATATTTGGCTGCAAGATGAGCCATTGCTCCTTCTCCCATGAGTATTTTCAGTTTTTCCTCTGGGTTTAATAAGTAGAAATTTGGAATAAATGTAGTCATTTCTATGAATAATGAATCTCTTAGTGAGGAATATTTATCACAGTAGAGGAGAAAGTACATCTCTGTTTCTACCTCCCCTGTCGTGCAGTGACCACATACACGCTCCTCTTTGGGTAGCCATGTCTTTTTATGTCTGCTGGTTTCTATTGCCAATTGGTGGTCTCTCAGCCTGTACTTGGTAAGGATCTGTCTCTACTTCGTATCTCTGACAGCCAATTCATATTCTTTGTTTAGGGTCGGATAGAAATTTAGTCGGCTTTGGGAATTTGTTTCATTTTTCCAATGTTGTAAATATGAGTCCTTTGATTGGTTCATGATTTTGTTTATTGGAATTATTTCGTTTTAAAGCAGTGCTGGTGTGAGCTTGGTTAGATAGGTCCAACACAAGCTGACTGTGAGGACTCGTTTCTGGGCTCAGCTCTTGGGGTTGAAGTGCTTAAAATTGCAGACTTGTATTTAGATGTAGCCAAAAAATTATGATATTTTCTGTATTTTCATTACCACTGGAAAGAGGCCCAATTCTGCCCTACATGCATTAGTTGGTGTATTTCTCTGGACTTGTAGAATTTTCCAACAGTATTCTGCATGTAGGGCTCTGGTGTCACGTTCCTGACCTGTTTTCTGTTAGTTTTGTATGTGTTAGTTGGTCAGGACGTGAGTTTGGGTGGGCAGTCTATGTTTTGTGTTTCTATGTTGGTTTAATGGGTACCTGATATGGTTCTCAATTAGAGGCAGGTGGTTTTCATCTCCTCTGATTGAGAATCATATTAAGGTAGGTGGTGTCACATTGTTTGTTTGTGGGTGGTTGTCTCCTGTGTCTGTGTTTGTCGCGCCACACGGGACTGTCTCGGTTTGTTTGTTCGTTTCGTTTTATGTAGTCTGTTTTCCTGTTCGTGCGTTCTTCGTGTTACATGTAAGTTCGTTTGTTCAGGTCTGTTGACTGCGTTTGTTATTTTGTAAATTCTTAAGTGTTTCGTGTTCGTCTATCATTTAAATAAATTCATTATGACTGCATACCTCGATGCGTATTGGTCCGACCCATGCTTCTCCTCTTCAGACGAAGAGGAGGAGAGCAGCCGTTACATCTGGTCCCACATTTTAAAGTCCAGTTTATTGAGTGACCCCCAAACCTCACTTCCGTAAAGAGCTATTGGTAGGATTACACTGTAAAATATTTTGGTCCAAATTCTAATTGGGATATTTATTTTGAATAATTACATTATTTTTGCATACAATGCTCTGCAGGCTTTTTCATTGTGCATTCACTGCCATATTAAAGTTTCCAGATGCGGATATGGTCAGACCAAGGCATCATTTTTAGTGTGTTCAATTATGGTGTTGTTCAAGGTGAATTTATATTTGTTTCTTACATCTGTTTTTTGGGGGGGGTAAATCATGATTTTATGATTTTCGTTTTTGTTTTTTTTACTGCCAGGGCCCAATTTTGGCTCTAGAATGTTAAGGTTCTATGGAAGACCTTCTTTGGTTGGTGATAGAAGTACCAAATCATCACCATATAGCAGGTATTTTACCTCTGTGTCAAATAGTGTGAGTCCTGGGGCTGGAGAATGGTCCAACATGTCTGCTAATTCATTGATATAAATGTTGAAAAGATTTGGACTCAAACTGCAGCTTTGTCTCACTCCTCGACGTTGTGAAACGAATTCTGTTCTTTGGTTTTTGATTTTTATTGCACACTTTTTTCTGTGTAAATACATTTTTATTAAGTATGGTAACCTTGCCACCAAGCCCACTTTGTAGAATTTTGTAGAATAGCCCTTCGTGCCAAATAGAATAAAATACCTTTTTAAAGTCAATAAAGCAAGCAAAGATTTTGCCCTCTTTTTTTTGCTGGACGTGTTTATTAATTAGTGTGTGTAAGGTGTATATATGGTCAGTAGTGCGATGGTTAGCGCGAAAGCCAATTTGACATTTACTTATCACATTTTTTTCTTGAAGAAAGGTTTGAATTCTTGAATTCAAAATGCTACAGAAAACCTTTCCCAAGTTGCTATTTACACAAATTCCCTTGTAATTATTGGGGTCTGATTTGTGTCCACTTTTGTGGATAGGGGAGATGAGCCCCTGGTTCCAGACATCAGGAAAGCAGCAAGTTAAAACCATGTTGAACAGTTTAAGCACAGCATTTTGCAACTCAGGTGTGCTGTTTTTCAGCATTTCATTTCTGATGTTATCTAGACCACAAGACTTCTTTGATTTTATAGATTTGAGCTATTCATTTAGATCTTGTTGGGTTATTGGGTAATCTAATGGATTTTGGTTGTTTTTAATGACTGGTTCAAGGATGTAAATGTTTTAAGGATGTACATTTCTAATTGGTTCTGTTGTAAGTCTTTTTGTGGAATGTTTTTGTATAGATTATCAAAATAAGTTTTCCAAATTCCTTCATCTTGTACGGCTAATTCTTGTGTCTTTGTCGTGCTTAAATTGTTCCACATGTCTCAGAAGTGATTTTGGTCAATTGCGTTTTCAATTTCATCAAGTGTCTTGTTGGTATAATTAAATTTCTTGCGTTTCAGTGTATGTTTATACTGTTTCAGAGTTTCAAAGTATTCGTAGCGTAGCTCTGGTTTGTTTTACTGCTTACAGTGACTTGCGAATGTATTCACCCCCCTTGGCATTTTTCCTATTTTGTTGACTTAAAACCTGGAATTGAAATAGATTTTTGGGGGGTTTTAATCATTTGATTTACACAACATGCCTAGCACTTTGAAGATGCAATACATTTTTTATTGTGAAACAAACAAGAAATAAGACAAAAAAAACATCAAACTTGAGCGTGCATAACTATTCCCCCCCAACCCCCAAAGTCAATACTTTGTAGAACCACCTTTTGCAGCAAATACAGTTGCAAGTCTCCTGGGGTATGTCTTGGCACATCTAGTCACTGGGATTTTTGCCCATTCTTCAAGACAAAACTGCTCCAGCTCCTTCAAGTTGGATGGGTTCCGCTGGTGTACAGCAATCTTTAAGTCCCACCACAGATTTTCAAATGGATTGAGGTCTGGGCTTTGACTAAGCCATTCCAAGACATTTACATTTTTACCCTTAAACCACTCGAGTGTTGCTTCAGCAGTAAGTTTAGGGTCATTGTCCTGCTGGAAGGTGAACCTCCTATCCCAGTCTCAAATCTCTGGAAGGCTGAAACAGGTTTCCCTCAAGAATTTCTCTGTATTTAGCGCAATCCATCACTCCCTCAATTCTGACCAGTTTCCCAGTCCCTGCCGATGAAAAACATCGGTGTTCTCCGGGTGATGAGAGGTGTTGGGTTTGCGCCAGACATAGCGATTTCCTTGATGGCCAAAAAGCTCAATTTTAGTCTCATCTGACCAGAGTACCTTCTTCCATATGTTTGGGGAGTCTCCCACATGCCTTTTGGCGAACACCAAATGTGTTAGCTATTTTTTTCTTACATTTTCTGGCCACTCTTCCGTAATGCCCAGCTCTGTGGAGTGTACGGCTTTAGTGGTCCTATGGACAGATACTCCAATCTCCGCTGTGGAGCCTTGCAGCTCCTTCAGGGTTATCTTTCGTCTCTTTGTTGCCTCTCTGGTTAATGCCCTCCTTGCCTGGTTCGTGAGTTTCGGTGGGCGGCCCTCTCTTGGCAGGTTTGTTGTGGTACCATATTCTTTAAAACATTTTATAATGGATTTAATGGTGCTCCGTGGGATGTTAAAAGTTTCAGATATTTTTTTATAACCCAACCCTGATATGTACTTCTCTACAACTTTGTCCCTGACCTGTTTGGAGAGCTCCTTGGTCTTCATGGTGCCGCTTGCTTGGTGGTGCCCCTTACTTAGTGGTGTTGCAGACTCTGGGGCCTTTCAGAACAGGTATATACGGAGATTATGTGACAGATAGTGTGAGACTTAGATTGCACATTATTTAACAAATTATGTGACTTCTGAAGATAATTGGTTACACCAGATCTTATTTAGGGTGTGAATACATATGCACGCACCACTTTTCCGTAATTTTTTTTACCGATGGATATTTATAATGCTATTTCTGACATCTGTTGACTCCACAACATGGCGGGTATCTGTATGGCTTGTTTTGGTACATTTTTTACTCTTCTCACTGCCCCAGATATATTTTCACCTTTGGCATGAAGGTTCTTTGTTCCAGTGTGGATGATGATGTTGTCAGGGGTGTCAATCCTGGTTTGACTGGGTAGCTCCATTACACTGTCAGTTGTAGGACACCAGAACTTATACACCTGTTGTCTAGGGAATCATCTTTCCTGAACTAAGATCTTCCCATTTCAATCGATAATGATTGCAGTTGTGGGTGACTGTCTGGGTGGATCAGACTGAGAGGCTGGTAGGTTGACCTGGGCTGGAGCAGACTGGGAGGCTGGTAGGTTGACCTGGGCTGGAGCAGACTGGGTGGCTGGTTGGCTGATCTGGGCTGGAGCAGACTGGGTGGCTGGTAGGTTGACCTGGGCTGGAGCAGACTGGGTGGCTGGTTGGCTGATCTGGGCTGGAGCAGACTGGGAGGCTGGTAGGTTGACCTGGGCTGGAGCAGACTGGGTGGCTGGTTGGCTGATCTGGGCTGGAGCAGACTGGGTGGCTGGTTGGCTGATCTGGGCTGGAGCAGACTGGGTGGCTGGTTGGCTGATCTGGGCTGGAGCAGACTGGGTGGCTGGTTGGCTGATCTGGGCTGGAGCAGACTGGGTGGCTGGTTGGCTGATCTGGGCTGGAGCAGACTGGTAGGCTGGTGCAGTGTCATCAGGCTGTGTTTTGGAGGCCATGCTGGTCTCAGGCTCTGCTTGTGTTGTACCAAGCTGGTGGACATGTTCTCTAGATGCAGAGGACATAATGACTAGCTGCTGGTTGAGGGGGTCGATGTACCTCTCTCTCTGCTCTAGGTCCTCTCGTTGTGCTCAGATGGTCTCTGAGGTCATCATTTGTCCGTTTGACCGTTGGGGCCTGCTTTTCTCCATCTCCCTCCTTGACTTTCCTCAGTTTCTGAGATGAGTTCAGCGTCTGCTTTAAGGGTAGCAAACCTATTCTCTAACGCCTGGAGGCTTGAATCATTGCCTTGTATCAATACAGTTCCATTATTATATATGTTTACTGTTTGATACGTGTTGCTCTGGTCAGCTTCTTCAAAAAATGCTGATCTGACATCCTTGACATCTTTCTCTCTCTCACTCTCTCTCTGGACAGCACCTCCCCTCAACAGACACAAACACACGCACTCATACCCACTCTCATACCCACTCTCATACCCACTCTCATACTCATCCATACTTTGGAGTCCTTAGATAGCGTATGCAATTCATTTGAGTGTGTATGGTATGTAGGTGACCTATCCCCACACCCACCAAACACCTACCAAACACACACAGACACACACAGACACACACACACAGACACGCACGCACACACCACACACACACACACACACACACACACACACACACACACACACACACACACACACACACACACACACACACACACAAAGAATATCTATCCATCGGCTTTCTATTGTATACTGTATATATTTCTCAATTTAAGAAGCAGCGGTCTGTTGGTTTGCTATTTAGTATGAGCAATATGACCAGTAAGCATTGTCTTCATGACATAACATACAGTCTGACATGGCCAGCGCTTGTCATCCCTCAAGTCGATAAAGCTGGGATTTGATTTGATGAAGAGGCAGGGGTGTGTTTCGTGACAGCTGGGCTCACTATGATGTGACCCTGCGTGTGCGTTGTGTCACCGTTTGACAGCCAAATGTGCTTCCAATGGGGAGAGCTGTAGAGACAGGGACAGGAGGGGAGAGGAGAGGAGGGGAGAGGAGGGGAGAGGAGGGAGAGGAGGGAGAGGGGGACAGAGATTGGCTTTGTTTGGTGGATCAGTGGCAATGGGTTTCTTCTCCCCTGTCTCTACCTCTTCTCTTTTGACTACTGGTGTATCTGTCAGTTGTGGAATTTGTTTAGTTGTCAGTGAAGAAACTGAAGGAGAATGTTCTTTACTCTTGGTGTGTGTGTGTGTGTGTAGGGTGATGTCATCCGTGTGTGCACGTGTCATTATGTTGGCGTCAGTTTGTTGGTATCCGTCTCCTCCTCCACTCAGGGCTTAAAACAGTGTGAGTTTTATCGCGTCACCATGGCAACGGCCGCAAAACCTCGCTGCCAACGAGGAAGGCGCGAGGACGCGTCACCGCATGATTTTTTTAATTTAGTGCATCACCCCTGTCTCCGCGCCGCCGCGAACACAAACGCGCACCCTTAGGAAGACAAACATCCGTGCACGTACTCTTTTAACATCAAACAAAAAGAGAAGACTCAGCGACAGAGAAAACATTTAGACCTATTAATACCGGTACTCACTGACACATAAAACACACCGACACCGAGAGAGAACACACACACACACACGTTCTTTCTCACCTCGCTCGTTATGAAGTTGATGAGGCGTCAGCGGTTGTGGCTTTGTGACAGTTGATTTAATAATGTGCCCTTTGTGGGGGGGCCCAGTCATGTCCAGACTTGTCCTCGATCCAAGGGACCGCACTTGAGGTCACGCGCACACAGACACACACACAATGTACCTGAGATTTTTGCGTTCCTCCACTCCTTTCCTCTGAGAGGGGTGTAAAAAGAAGGACACAGAGAGGGACAGAGGACAGTAAATATGCTGCAAAGAAAGTGGGGGGGGTGGGGGGTGGAAAGGAGTGATGTTTGAGTTCTGGGTGAGCTTGTTTAATCATCTCTCTCTCTCTCTCTCTCTCTCTCTCTCTCTCTCTCTCTCTCTCTCGTTCCTGTTCTCTTTCTCTTTCTCTTTCTTTCTCTCTTTTTCTCTCTCTCTTTTTCTCTTTCTCTTTCTCTTTCGCTCTCATTCTCATTCTCATTCTCATTCTCTCCCTCTCCCTCTCCCTCTCCCTCTCCCTCTCCCTCTCCCTCTCCCTCTCCCTCTCCCTCTCTCTCTCTCTCTCTCTCTCTCTCTCTCACTCTCACTCTCACTCTCACTCTCACTCTCTCTCTCTCTCTCTGTGGAGTGAAGCATCATCACAGCTCCTGCTTTTGCCCCGGTCTCCATTTTGTGACCACTTTGCAAGGGCCTCTCTACTGTCTCTCCCTCTCTTCTCTTTCTCACGTTTCCACTCTCAATCGTTCTCTCTTGTCCCCACTCTTTCTTTCTCTCCCTCTTTCATCCCTCCATTTCAGGGCACTTAGTGGGAAAGGTAAGGGGACAGAGAGGTGACAATAGCATAACTCCGCTGAAGACGAGAGAAAAAGTGAGGGATAGACAGAAGAGAGAGAGATTAAGTGACAGAGAGCAGGGGATCCTGAATTATGCAGACAGGAAGATGGGCAAAGAGAGGGAGGAAGGTCTAGGGAGAAAGATTGACAGATGGACAAGGAGAGAGGTGCACACTTTGAAATCCTGATGTCGCCGGGCCCTCAGGGAGCTAGAGGAGGGCACGGCGCTCTGTTTCTCCCCATTAAAGATGCATTCTCTGCTTCTTGACTTATTTATTCCCATGTCTGTCTCACCATTACTGAGCGGGGGGATGTGTTTGTGTTGGGGGGGAGTAGTTTGTACCTACCTAGTAGTTGGTAGGAGGGGGGGGGGGGGGTTGTAGAAAGGAAATGGGTGGTGTTTACTTATTGAGGCGTGTTTATGGGGCGCGGAGTGTGTGTGTGTGTGTGTGTGTGTGTGTGTGTGTGTGTGTGTGTGTGTGTGTGTGTGTGTGTGTGTGGCGACACGACGGCGATGCATGTTGTGCTAGATTATTTATTCAGCTCTCGTGTTTGGGTGTTTTACAGAGAGAGCAGGTGCAGAGCGACTCTGAGCGCGCTCTGTTTCGACGGGGGGGGGGGGGGGGGGGGGGGGGGGGGCATTGGCAGGAGACGGGGGGGACTAAGACACAGAGGCATTCACCACAGTTCACCGACAGAACAGAACCCTGCACCCTGCTATGATTTTAGGCTTTGATTCATGTATGTATACCCGTAAAACTTCAATCAATCGGCCAGATCAGTGAACACATCCGGCGCTTATTAGAGACAGGTCACCATGCAGTCTCGCCCTCTTCTCATCCACCTCAGACAAACGTTGAAGTTTCACTTTTTGACTTCGCCATTGTCTCGCAGGTTTTGGATCGATTCCAAAATGGCTGGCTGTTGCGTCTCGCCCGACTAAGCCCCGCGAATTTGATCACTGCTAGCTTGAATTTGATGTTGTTTTGTTCCTGGTGGCACCGTGGCTAATAACGATGACGCTATATAGTTGAAGTTCTACAATGACATGTTCGCTACTTGTTTTGATGTTCAGACGAATGGATGGAATAGTTGATTCATGGATAATGACTAGATGCACACAGAAAGATGCAGATCAACAAAGAGCGCGAGAGAGAGAGAGATGTGTGCCACAAAGAGGGTTGAAATGAAGATATGGAGGGAGATTGAAGGAGGGAGGCAGGGACTGAGAGAGGGCTGTGCACGAGGAGAATTTCAATGGCACTCCAATCATGCAGGCAGCCTCGTTAGCTGGGGGAACATTTGCATAGTGCTTCGGCGGATTCATTTGGCCTTACTCAGAGAAGATGGCTCCGATTCCTTTCTCCTGGTTAGTTGTGCATTAACCTCCACAGCCACTGTGTGTGTATGTGTGTGTGTGTGGGGGGGAACACCTTTGTCTTTGTGTGTGTGTAAATACATCCCAGCATATTTTTGGGACATTTCCAGTCTCCATAAACCGGTCGGAGCACGATCCCTCCCTCCACGTCTAATTGGGTTTCGTTCTCCAATGGTATGACTGCTCCGTGACATTGTAGCATAGCCATGTTAACCCAGCCCAGCGAACGAATTAAGAAATGAAACCACGATTCTGCCTCTGATAATGAGATCCGTGGTGCTGACGATAAGCCGCGTTGGCATGACGATGAGGATGGACGTCATTCCGGGGGGCTATTACCAACTCCGGGGGGGGGTGTGTGTTGGTGATGATGGGGAACGTGTGAGTAAGTGGAGATGTCGTAGATAATGAGGGATAGAAATGGATTTGTTCTGCTAGTTATTCAAATGACACTGCTATAGGGACTAATGCTGTCTGACAGCAGCGACAACCATGGTGCGTGTGAGAGATTGTTATAGCGACCTGGAGTAAAATAGGGTTTGTGCGAGCGTGTATCCATCATATAGTAATCCCAGATGGAGTCCACCCCAGCAATTCAATTTTAAACCATTGAACTGTGCAGAATATGACAAATCCAGACGCACACACAAACACACATACAACCCCCCCCCCCCCCCCCCCACACACACACACACACACACCCTTTAGCATGTCCACCGTTGCTCTTGGTTGCCATGTTGGTTTGAGGAGGTTTATTTCATCGCGTCCTCCTGTCCCGATGTCTGAGTAGGGGTGTCAGTAGAGAGGTGGGGGATGGGCGCTGTGAGGGATATATGGCAACATGGCAGGCCCAGGTTAATGATCCATGGCCTGAGAATGTGTTCACCAGAGAGAGGGAGGATGCTGGGGAGAATGGAGGAGAGGACTTAGGGAGAGTAAAGAGGAGTGGTGAGAGCTGCAGCAAATAGACGGGGAGAGAGAGAGGGAAAGCGAAAGTGAGAATGAGAAATTACGAGGTGTCGTTGTCCCCCCTTGCTGTAGATCTCCCTGGCCTTCTTTAGACTAGCTGAGTATCTGGAGCATCAGCATTTGTGGGTTCGATTACAGGCTCAAAATGGCCAGAAACAAATAACTTTCTTCTGAAACTCAGTCTGTTGCTTCTTTAATCAGAACAACAGTTTTTAGCTATTCTAACATAATTGCAAAAGGGTTTTCCAATGATTAATTAGCCTTTTAAAATGATTAGCTAACACAACGTGCCATTGGAACACAGGAGTGATGGTTGCTGATAATGGGCCTCTGTACGCCTATGTAGATATTCCATAAAAAATCTACCGTTTCTAGCTACAATAGTCATTAACAATGTCTACACTGTATTTCTGATCAATTTGGTGTTATTTTAATGGGCAAAAAAATTGCTTTTCTTTCAATACAAGGACATTTCTAAGTGACCCCAAACTTTTGAACGTTAGTGTATGTTTGTGTCACCCCACACTGCTCTCACCATCTCTCTCTCTCTCTCTCTCTCTCTCTCTCTCTCTTTTCGAACCAGGGCACACAGGGTCTATCCATCAGCCAGCAGATCCCCTCCTCCCTCTCTCCTTCCTTCCCCTCCCTCCATCCCTTTATCGGGCTGATAGATCGCAGCTAATCAAAGAGCGAACGGAGACAGACAAAATAGCTCTGACACGCAGCTGACGATGGACAGTGACCGGACAGAAAGAGACAGAGGGAGAGAAAGAAAGAGAGGAAAATAGAGGCTGGTGTGAGGAGACAGAGGTGTGTGTGTATGTGTGTCCTGATTGACCACTGTTGAGATGGATGGCTTCTCCATGCGTCATTAATAGCTAATCAATGGCCTTGCTGGAATATATGCAGTGCCTGGGAAATCCCACAAGACTTTAATCTGGACATCTCCACAAAAGCCCAACACACACACACACACACACACACACACACACACACACACACACACACACACATACACATGTACATACACTCCCGATCAATAACACAGGAGAGAGTGTGAGGTCTGTTCCACCGAATAGCACGTTTGACAACAGCTTTGTTTTCGGACTGCATTAAAAAAGTTTGTTTTCAGACCGCATTAAACATAAAAATGAGAATGTAACTGCATCATTTTGCTCTCTCTGTCTCTCTTTCTCTAGCTGTCTCTCTTTCTCTAGCTGTCTCTCTTTCTCTAGCTGTCTCTCTTTCTCTCACTGTCTCTCTTTCTCTCTCTGTCTCTCTTTCTCTAGCTGTCTCTCTTTCTCTAGCTGTCTCTCTTTCTCTGTCTCTCTCTCTCTTTCTCTCCCTGTCTCTCTTTCTCTCTCATTCTCTCTCATTCTCTCTCATTCTCTCTCTGTCTCTCTCTCCCTGTCTCTCTTTCTCTCTCATTCTCTCTGTCTCTCTCTTTCTCTCTCTCTCTTTCTCTCTCATTCTCTCTGTCTCTCTCTTTCTCTCTCTCTGTCTCTCTTTCTCTCTCTCTCTCTCTCTCTCTCTCTCTCTCTTAAGGCACTTCATTTGCTTTGCTTGATGTTCCTCCACTCAAGAGCTTTTTTTTTTGAGCAAACACTTCTCGTTCTCCGTTGTGTCTTGCGGAGTATTATTCTTATGTCTGTCTTTTGATTTCCTTCTCAGCCCGTTTCCAGTTTCCTGCACTAGTGATTTAGACCTCGTCCTGCACGGCGTACCTCAGGGTTCAATTCTCGGTCTGCTCTGTTCCTTTTCCTCAACCCTTCAGCAAGCGTTCTCTGTTGTCATCACTCCTCTCTTTCTGACAGGTAGAAAAGGCGGTAAAACGCCGCATCGTTTTTTTAACAAAACGTATTTTATCAGGCCAGCTATCAAAATCACTACACCTGACTATTGTACTGTATGTGATTGACATGCCATTCAATGATCAGGAACCTTGTAGCTGATGTCTGTCTGTTGCAGCCAGTGTTTGGCTGATATCTGTGGAGAAGAGCGGCCTGGGTTGTCTGCCTAGACATCAGTTCAGTGGACCAGCTACGGCCACACAGGTCTACAGGGTTCATCTGAAGGTCATGTTTTCCACACCTGTATTCAGTGGACATAAGACAAGGTGGTGAGAGGGGAAGGGAAGAGAGTGGAGGGAGGGAAATGTGGAGGGTTGAGATTGTAATTTGAATCTCATATACATTTCAGTTGAAAACCATTCTAGGTCTGACACACACTCTTCAGAGTATAACCCCCCCCCCCCCCCCCCCCCCCCCCCCCCCCCCCAGATCTGGCTCTGTTCTACAACGACTATACCTTTTAATAAAGACATAAAACATCACACGCGTCACACACACACACAGACACACACGCGCACACATCCATTTAAAAGCTCACTCGAGCAAGCGCTCTCACACACACACACACACTCTCGCTCCTTTCCTCTCTTTTGTGTACAACCCTCTCTCCCGTGAGCACAAATTGTTCCCGATGGCTTGATATTTGAGTGCTCACACACAAACTCATACATTCTCCTCGGCAGACTCAAATATAAGTAGCGGAAAGACACTTATAATAATGTGGACGCCCATACAAACACACACTCACCCACATACTCAGGGAAGTATGGGAAGCATTGCCATGGGAATATGTTCGTAAATGAACCCGTTCAGCTTTGGAAGCAGAAGGCAAACAGAGACTTTGGCAGTTGATCTGCTAGAAGTGGTTCCAGTTCTCTCCTCTCTCTTCCCTCCCGTTCTATCTCTACCTGTAGCCCTATCCTCCATTTCCCTTTTCAAAATCCACTTCTCCTTTACTCTCACCCCACTGGGCCCACTCTGGTTGACTCAACGTTGTCTCCACTGTCATGTCAACGAAAGGATGTTGAACCGACTTGAAATAAACGTTAAATTGACGTCTGTGCCCCCCCCCTCCCCCATTCTCTCCCCCCGCTCTCTCTCTCTCTCTTCCTCTCTCCATCTTTCTCCCCTCTCTCTCTCTCTCCCTCTCTCGCTAGCCACACCCGTCTCTAGTTTTTCTCTCTCCTGCAGACAGTGTGCCTTTCTCTCTCGGGATGACAAGTGCCCGCCTTGTTTATTTCTGTTGATGAAAACAGACCAGTATTTATTCCTCTCCGTCCCTCCCCCTCACTCTCTCACACACTCCCTCTCTTTCCATCACTCTCCCAGCCCATGCAGATGCATTGTGTCGTGACTACAGCTTGTGGACCACTGCTGGCTGATGACGGTCGGGTCATGTGAAGAGTTGAGGGCTTAGGTTGTGTTTAGGTTAGCTTCATGGTTGATCGTCACGGACCAGTGCTCATTGCAGGTTGCTTGCATGTCTGATCTGCGCCGTATTAAATGAAAGGAACCTCCCCCTCAACCATAAATTGTCTGTCTGTCTGTCTGTCTGTCTGTCTGTCTGTGTGTCTGTCTGTCTGTGTGTCTGTGTGTGTGTGTGTGTGTGTGTCTGCTCCTGCCACATACATGATTGTGTCTATGACTATGTTTGTTGTCTCTGTGTCAATAATGAGAGAGAGAGAGAGAGAGAGAGAGAGAGAGAGAGAGAGAGAGAGAGAGAGAGAGAGAGAGAGAGAGAGAGAGAGAGAGAGAGAGAGAGAGAGAGAGAGAGAGAGAGAGAGAGAGAGAGAGAGAGAGAGAGAGAGAGAGAGAGAGAAAACAGTAAACCCCAAAAATAATGATTTTCCAGAGAAGATCCAGATCTCAGGGAATTAGACCAAAGTTCTCAATTGGTACAAAATATATAGAGTACTGTACACACTACAATTACTTAGGTTTAAAAATAAGCTCAACTGGACACCTTAATGAGGCAGTGAATGAACTGAGAGAGAAAGCACGCAGGGCATTCTACGCCATTAAAAAACAAATTCAAATTGAAATACCTATTAAAATTTGGCTAAAACTAATTGAATATGTCATTGAACCAATTGCACTTTATGGCAGCGAAGTGTGGGGTCCACTTGCAAAACAAGATTACACCAAATGGGACACACACCCCATTGAAACCCTGCATGCAGAGTTCTGTATGATTCTCCTACATGTCCAGAGGAAAACTACAAACAATGCATGCAGGGCAGAATTAGGCCAATATCCACTAATAATAAAAACTCAAAAAAGAGCTATTAAGTTTTGGAAACATAAAATACAGTGACCCCCTCTCATATCATTACCAAGCCCTGCAATGCCAAGAGCAGAGCAAAGAAAAGAGTCCCCTCATCCAGCTGGTCCTGGGGCTGAGTTCACCAACCTGTTCTACTAACAAACTGAAGCCTCAGGACCAGAACGTCCAATCAATCAGAATAAACCAAATTACAACACAGTCAAAACAAAACTACATTGCTTATTGGGAAACACAAGCACAAACACAAAGCAAAATGCAGTGCTATCTGGCCCTAAATCGACAGTACACCGTGGCTAAATATTTGACCATGGTTACTGATCAAAACCTTAGAAAAACCTTGACAAAGTACAGGCTCAGTGAGCACAGCCTAGTCATTGAGAAGGGTAGAGACAGGAAAACCTGGCTCCCTGTAGAGGAAAGGCTGTGCAACCACTGCACCACAGCAGAACCTGAGACGGAGCTGCATTTCCTGACAAAATGTCAAAAATATAAAACAATTAGAGAGTGTCATTTTCCCAAATTTGAAACCCTTATTCAAGGTATCAAATCAAATTTTATTTGTCACATACACATGGTTAGCAGATGTTAATGCGAGTGTAGTGAAATGCTTGTGCTTCTAGTTCCAACAATGCAGTAATAACCAACGAGTAATCTAACATAACAATTCCACAACAGCTACCTTATACACACAAGTGTAAAGGGATGAAGAAAATGTACATAAAAATATATGAATGAGTGATGGTACAGAACGGCATAGGCAAGATGCAGTAGATGGTATCGAGTACAGTATATACATATGAGATGCGTAATGTAGGGTATGTAAACATTATATTAAGTGGCATTGTTTAAAGTGGCTAGTGATACATTTTTTACATGTATGGCAGAAGCCACTCAATGTTAGTGGTGGTTGTTTAACAGTCTGATGGCCTTGAGATAGAAGCTGTTTTTCAGTCTCTCGGTCCCTGCTTTGATGCACCTGTACTGACCTCGCCTTCTGGATGATAGCGGGGTGAACAGGCAGTGGCTCGGGTGGTTGTTGTCCTTGATGATCTTTATGGCCTTCCTGTGACATCGGGTGGTGTAGGTGTCCTGGAGGGCAGGTAGTTTGCCCCCGGTGATGCGTTGTGCAGACCTCACTACCCTCTGGAGAGCCTTACGGTTGTGGGCGGAGCAGTTGCCGTACCAGGCGGTGATACAGCCCGACAGGATGCTCTCGATTGTGCATCTGTAAAAGTTTGTGAGTGTTTTTGGTGACAAGACGAATTTCTTCAGCCTCCTGAGGCTTCACCACGCTGTCTGTGTGGGTGGACCAATTCAGTTTGTCCGTGATGTGTACACCGAGGAACTTAAAACTTTCTACCCTCTCCACTACTGTCCCGTCGATGTGGATAGGGGGTTGCTCCCTCTGCTGTTTCCTGAAGTCCACGATCATCTCCTTTGTTTTGTTGACGTTGAGTGTGAGGTTATTTTCCTGACACCACACTCCGAGGCACCTCACCTCCTCCCTGTAGGCCGTCTCGTCGTTGTTGGTAATCAAGCCTACCACTGTAGTGTCGTCTGCAAACTTGATGATTGAGTTGGAGGCGTGCATGGCCACGCAGTCGTGGGTGAACAGGGAGTACAGGAGAGGGCTCAGAATGCACCCTTGTGGGGCCCCAGTGTTGAGGATCAGCGGGGTGGAGATGTTGTTACCTACCCTCACCACCTGGGGGCGGCCCGTCAGGAAGTCCAGTTCCCAGTTGCACAGGGCGGGATCGAGACCCAGGGTCTTGAGCTTGATGACGAGTTTGGAGGGTACTATGGTGTTAAATGCTGAGCTGTAGTCGATGAACAGCATTCTCACATAGGTATTCCTCTTGTCCAATGGGTTAGGGCAGTGTGCAGTGTGTTTGCGATTGCGTCGTCTGTGGAACTATTGGGGCGGTAAGCAAATTGGAGTGGGTCTAGGGTGTCAGGTAGGATGGAGGTGATATGGTCCTTGACTAGTCTCTCAAAGCACTTCATGATGACGGAAGTGAGTGCTACGGGGCGGTAGTCGTTTAGCTCAGTTACCTTAGCTTTCTTGGGAACAGGAACAATGGTGGCCCTCTTGAAGCATGTGGGAACAGCAGACTGGGATAAGGATTGATTGAATATGTCCGTAAACACACCAGCCAGCTGGTCTGCGCATGCTCTGAGGACACGGCTGGGGATGCCGTCTGGGCCTGCAGCCTTGCGAGGGTTAACACGTTTAAATGTTTTACTCATGTCGGCTGCAGTGAAGGAGAGTCCGCAGGTTTTGGTAGCGGCCAGTGTCAGTGGCACTGTATTGTCCTCAAAGCGAGCAAAGAAGTTGTTTAGTCTGTCTGGGCGCAAGACATCCTGGTCCGCGACGGGGCTGGTTTTCTTTTTGTAGTCTGTGATTGACTGTAGACCCTGCCACATACCTCTTGTGTCTGAGCTGTTGAATTGCGACTCTACTTTGTCTCTATACTGACGCTTAGCTTGTTTGATTGCCTTGCGGAGGGAATAGCTACGCTGTTTGTATTCGGTCATGTTTCCGGTCACCTTGCCCTGGTTAAAAGCAGTGGTTCGCGCTTTCAGTTTCGCGCGAATGCTGCCATCAATCCACGGTTTCTGGTTGGGGAATGCTTTCAAAGACCTCTCTGACGAGGATAGGCTACCCATCCTGTTGGGGGAGGACGCAGAGAGCTGTGGGTTGGCAGCGCACTACATTGCTGCCTGCCGTAAGTTGAGGGACAGTGTCTGACAGACCAATCAACCTGCACATGTACTCTACTGTATGCTTATTGTTATTGTTCAATGTATGGTTATTTTGACCCTTGGTTATTGTTGTTACTGTTGTACCATTGACAATTTTGATTCTCATTTTGATTATTTTTATATTGTAAAAATCCAAAAGAAGTTTTGGCAATATGTACATTGTTACGTCATGCCAATAAAGCAAATTTAATTGAATTGAATTGAGAGAGATACACACACACACACACACACTCACACACACACACACACCACACACACACACACACACAGAGAGAGATTGAGAATAGATGATTAAAGAAGCTCACCCATAAGAGAGAGAAAGGTACATGTGTATATTTATCCAGTAGGGTGGATGGATGCTGCTCCCTGTCTCTCTGTGTTTCCGCCTGACTCATGTCTGCTCACGCATCTGCATCACTGCACCCATCTCTCTCTCTCTCTCTTTCTCTCTCTCTCCGTATTCCCCTCTCACGCACAGTCATGTAATGTACAGTTGAAGTCGGAAGTTTACATACACTTAGGTTGGAGTCATTAAAAGTCGTTTTTCAACCACTCCACAGTTTTGTTGTTAACAAACTATAGTTTTGGCAAGTCGGTTAGGACATCTACTTTGTGCATGACACAAGTCATTTTTCCAACAATTGTTTACAGACAGATTATTTCACTTATAATTCACTGTATCACAATTCCAGTGGCTGAGACATTTACATACACTAAGTTGACTTAAACAGCTTGGAAAATTACAGAAAATGATGTCATGGCTTTAGAGGAGCTTCTGATAAGAAGAGCTTCTGATAGGCTAATTGACATCATTTGAGTTAATTGGATGTGTAGCTGTGGATGTATTTCAAGGCCTTCCTTCAAACTCAGTGCCTCTTTGCTTTACATCATGGGAAAATCAAAAGAAATCAGCCAAGACCTCAGAAAGAAAATTGTAGACTTCCACAAGTCTGGTTCATCCTTGGGAGCAATTTCCAAACGCATGAAGGTTCATCTGTACAAACAATAGTACGCAAGTATAACCACCATGGGACCACGCAGCCGTCATACCGCTCAGGAAGGAGACGCGTTCTGTCTCCTAGAGATTAACGTTTTTTGGTGCAAAAAGTGAAAATCAATCCCGGAACAACAGCAAAGGACCTTGTGAAGATGCTGGAGGAAACAGGTACAAAAGTATTTATATCCACAGTAAAACGAGTCCTATATCATCATAACCTGAAAGGCCACTCAGCAAGGAAGAAGCCACTGCTCCAAAACTGCCATAAAAAAAGCCAGACTACGGTTTGCAACTGCACATGGGGACAAAGATCGTACTTTTTGGAGAACTGTCCTCTGGTCTGATGAAACAAAAATAGAACTGTTTGGCCATAATGATCATCGTTATGTTTGGAGGAAAAAGGGGGATGCTTGCAAGCCGAAGAACACCATCCCAACCATGAAGCACGGGGGTGGCAGCATCATGTTGTGGGAGGGATTGCTGCACTTCACAAAATGGATGGCTTCAGAAGGAGGGAAAATTATATATTGGATGTATTGAAGCAGCATCTCAAGACATCAGTCAGGAAGTTAAAGCTTTGTCGCAAAAGGGGTCTTCCAAATGGACAATGACCTCAAGCATACTTCCAAAGTTGTGGCAAAATAGCTTAAGGACAACAAAGTCAAGGTATTGGAGTGGCCATCACAAAGCCCTGACCTCAATCCCATAGAAAAGTTGTAGGCAGAACTGAAAACGTGTGCGAGCAAGGAGGCCTACAATCCTGACTCAGTTACACCAGCTCTGTCAGGAGGAATGGGCCAAAATTCCCCCAACTTAATGTGGGAAGCTTGTGGAAGGCTACCTGAGACGTTTGACCCAAGTTAAACAATTTAATGGCAATGCTACCAAATACTAATTGAGTGTATGTCAACTTCTGACCCACTGGGAATGTGATGAAAGAAATAAAAGCTGAAACGAATCATATTATTATTATTCTATTATTCTGACATTTCACATTCTTAAAATAAAGTGGTGATCCTAACTGACCTAAGACAGGGACATTTTTTACTAGGATTAAATATCAGGAATTGTGAAAAACTGAGTTTAAACGTATTTGGCTAAGGTGTATGTAAACTTCCGACACCAACTGTATCTTTTCCTTTCATTGCTAAACTCTCTCTTTCTCATCTGCTTGTCAACTCCTTTGTCTTGCTTCCTCCACTCCATTTGACTTACAGTGTAATGGTCTGCAATTGAACTGTTCTTCGTTTCAATATCCATGTTATGAAGGAGCGCTGTTTGCTGAAGATTGACTTTGAAATTGGACATCTGTCCATGTCCTGAAGACGTTGTGAAATTCCTTCAAAGCCATCCTCAGTGAGCACTATTACCATCAATTAGTCTATGGTTTTGGGATGGACATAATCCCATGACTCAGGATTCAAAGGTTCTGTTTTTAATTCCAGTGGTAGACACTGTTTTTCAGTGGTAGATTCGTAATTATTATTTTTTTAAATGTTAACCCTACTCCTTAACTTAACCATTCGGAATGAATGATTAAACTTAGTATTTGAACCCTATCCAAAACCTTAATGTCCCACAATATGAAGTTGGAATAATACTCTGAAATTGGGAAAATGGTGTTAATGCACTTTAAGTATATGAGCTGTTTTTAATTTTTTTAAATAATAAAACATTTTACAGACAGAAATGTCTGCCTGTTTCGGTTGGATGGAGTTTCGGCCTGCCTGGTGATATCACCAGGTGGTAAATTAGTTAGTAGACCAATAAAAGGAGAGTTCCAAACCTCTCTGCCAATAACAGCTAGTTTTCAGTTTTCCCCTCCCAACTCAGACCACTCCCAGACAGTCCTAGCAAAATTATTGAGAAATTGCTCTTTGTGAAGAAGCTATTTTTGTTTCTTTTTGACCATTTTAATTAAAGCAATCACAGTAAGGTGCTTTGTTGTTACCCAGAAATGATTTTATAGTGAGATAAAAACAGCTACATTCGACCTTTAACCCTTAATTTAAAAAAGTTGACGTTTTGGAGCAACTTCGAAATTTGATGTTTGGAGAAACGTGAGTAAACATCCGTATCTGAAATCAAATTGGTAAAACCGTGAGATTATGTGTTGTTATTTACGCACAGAAGCGCAACCCAAATTTACCCATGGGGATAATAAAGTCATTATCTTATCATTAACTTAAAAGGGTTGTTCTTGTTCAGTCTGAGAATTGAACATAACATCTCTGTCAGATGAAAACCTTGTAACTCCATTTTCTTTTGCCATTTTTATTTGATTTTACATAAAGCAGTGCCTCCTCTCAATGTGCTCTGAACAGTTCATGACTACAGGACCAAGAAAATATATTCAAAATAGCTTCGGAATTTTCCTTGTTGCATTTAAGTTAATGGGCAAATATGGCTGTTTTTTTTCCTGAAAAGTTTCTGTTTTTGGAGAAGGGAGGTTTGTATAAGTTTATAGAAAAGATCAGCATTCCATTTCATCTATCATCAGCATTTTTGTCTCAGTGTCCCATAGTCCCACTATTGGTCATGTTGTTTGGTAGTAGGTTTTAGTTGATTCTGATTGGTTGCGTAACAGTGGGTCTTTGCCTGGCCAATATATATTCGTTAGGTTGGTAAGCTGCTCTCAGATCAGCTGACGGAGAATACTATTTTCAGTGACCAGGGTTTTCTCTATTTCAGTGCTCATGCGTATCTCGGGGACTTGATATGCATCTGGAATCAAAGTGCTATTTTTCTTACCAATGGATGTGGCCTAATTCGACTACATTTGCATTATTTTGAATTCCTTGCTCATCATCCTCAAAGTGTGTTAGGAGGATCTCTCTCTCCCTCTGACCCGAACTGCCAATGTGTCACATTTACTCCCGCTCCCCCTCTCCGGCGCTCAACGTCACCAGTTGTCTCATCATTACGCACCCCTTGCCACCATCGTTTTTTGCACCTGCGCCTCATGACACTCACCTGGACTCCATCACCTCCCTGATTACCTCCCCTATATCCATCGCCTCCCTGATTACCTCCCCTATATCCATCACCTCCCTGATTACCTCCCCTATATCCATCACCTCCCTGATTACCTCCCCTATATCCATCACCTCCCTGATTACCTCCCCTATATCCATCACCTCCCTGATTACCTCCCCTATATCCATCGCCTCCCTGATTACCTCCCCTATATCCATCACCTCCCCTATATCCATCGCCTCCATGATTACCTCCCCTATATCCATCACCTCCCCTATATCCATCGCCTCCATGATTACCTCCCCTATATCCATCACCTCCAGGATTACCTCCCCTATATCCATCATCTCCATGATTACCTCCCCTATATCCATCACCTCCCTGATTACCTCCCCTATATCCATCGCCTCCCTGATTACCTCCCCTATATCCATCACCTCCCCTATATCCATCGCCTCCATGATTACCTCCCCTATATCCATCACCTCCAGGATTACCTCCACTATATCCATCACCTCCATGATTACCTCCCCTATATCCATCACCTCCCTGATTACCTCCCCTATATCCATCACCTACCTGATTACCTCCCCTATATCCATCACCTTCCCTATATCCATCACATCCATGATTACCTCCATGATTACCTCCCCTATATCCATCACCTCCCCTACCTCCTTGGTTTGCTCCCTGTACTAGCTTCCCGACTCCCAGCGTACACGTTACACAATGTTGGTCTTGTAGTGAGCCAATATCAAACCAAGTCCTCTCTGTAGTGAGCCAATATCAAACCAAGTCCTCTCTGTAGTGGGCAAATAGCAAACCAAGTCCTCTCTGTAGTGAGCCAATATCAAACCAAGTCCTCTCTGTAGTGGGCAAATAGCAAACCAAGTCCTCTCTGTAGTGGACCAATAGCAAACCAAGACATCTCTGTAGTGGACCAATAGCAAACCAAGTCCTCTCTGTAATGGACCAATAGCAAACCAAGTCCTCTCTGTAGTGGACCAATAGCAAACCAAGTCCTCTCAGTAGTGGACCAATAGCAAACCAAGTCCTCTCTGTAGTGGGCCAATAGCAAACCAAGTCCTCTCAGTAGTGGACCAATAGCAAACCAAGTCCTCTCAGTAGTGGACCAATAGCAAACCAAGTCCTCTCTGTAGTGGGCCAATAGCAAACCAAGTCCTCTCTGTAGTGGACCAATAGCAAACCAAGTCCTCTCAGTAGTGGACCAATAGCAAACCAAGACATCTCGGTAGTGGACCAATAGCAAACCAAGTCCTCTCTGTAGTGGACCAATAGCAAACCAAGTCCTCTCTGTAGTGGGCCAATAGCAAACCAAGTCCTCTCTGTAGTGGACCAATAGCAAACCAATACATCTCTGTAGTGGGCCAATAGCAAACCAAGTCCTCTCAGTAGTGGACCAATAGCAAACCAAGTCCTCTCTGTAGTGGACCAATAGCAAACCAAGTCCTCTCAGTAGTGGACCAATAGCAAACCAAGTCCTCTCTGTAGTGGACCAATAGCAAACCAAGACATCTCTGTAGTGGACCAATAGCAAACCAAGTCCTCTCAGTAGTGGACCAATAGCAAACCAAGACATCTCTGTAGTGGACCAATAGCAAACCAAGTCCTCTCAGTAGTGGACCAATAGCAAACCAAGACATCTCTGTAGTGGACTAATAGCATACCAAGTCCTCTCAGTAGTGGACCAATAGCAAACCAAGTCCTCTCAGTAGTGGACCAATAGCAAACCAAGTCCTCTCAGTAGTGGACCAATAGCAAACCAAGTCCTCTCTGTAGTGGACCAATAGCAAACCAAGTCCTCTCAGTAGTGGACCAATAGCAAACCAAGTCCTCTCAGTAGTGGACCAATAGCAAACCAAGAAAATATATCCGATGAGGGGAGGATATTTAACGTAGAGGTAGGGATGAGAGAGAGAGAGAGGTAGGGAAGAGGTAGGGATGAGAGAGAGAGAGAGAGAGAGAGAGAGAGAGAGAGAGAGAGAGAGAGAGAGAGAGAGAGAGAGAGAGAGAGAGAGAGAGAGAGAGAGAGAGAGAGAGAGAGAGAGAGAGAGAGAGAGAGAGAGAGAGAGAGAGAGAGAGAGAGAGAGAGAGAGAGAGAGAGAGAGAGAGAGATGGGGGGTTCTGTACTGCAGATGGACAGTGAACGGCCCCAGGTTCAGGTAGACGGGAGCTTTTTCTCTCCTCCTCTCTTTCCTTTCCTTCCGTTGACGCAGGGAGGGAGAAGGGGAATGAGAAGCATTTAAAACACATGCATGCACAGTCACACACACACTATCAAATGTGTCACAGTATCTAGCCATATAGGCCAAGTCACAATATTGCAGTTTTATGCAAACACCTACGCATACTGTACACACATACTGTACACAATAAACATGCATGTGTCCTGCCTTCACCCATCCATATGTTTGCGGTATTCCTATTCACCGTGCCATGCTGAGGCGTGCAGACAGGCAGGTGGAGGGTTTGGTAATTGTGGCGTCGGTAGATAACGTGGGGAGATGAATGTACGTTATTCTCTCCAGAAGTCAGCAGCTCGTAGCAGCACTCCACTAATCGGGAGAGGGGCTCCACATGTACGTAATGTGTTGCTAAGCAGGAGAGATTCTGCCATGCTCAGTGTGTGTGTGGCACTGTGTGTGTGTGTGTGTGTGTTGCGTGTGTGTGCACTCTTAGGAAAAAAAAAGGTGCCCTCTAGAACCTAAAAGGGTCCTTCGGCTGTCTCCCCTAGCAGAACCTTTTGAAGAACTCTTTTTTTGTTTCCACAGAGGGTTCTACGTGGAACCCAAAATGGTTCTACCTGGAACCAAAAAGGGTTATTCTATGGGGACAGCCCAATAACCTTTTTTTTTTTAAAGACCGCGGGTGTGTCTATATTCTGTGTGCGTGAGCCTGTGTGCATACTGCGTGCGTGAGCGTTCATGTGTACAGTCTCATGATATCTGGCTCAGGGCTCTTCTCATCGGTGGAAGACAGGAAACGGGATGGTGATGAGATTCGGAGATGGAGAGAGAAAAGTTGTGGTTGTTGGTAGGCAGAGTGAAAGAGTGCGAGACTGAAGGGAATTCCCCTGAGAGTTGTGCGTGGGGACAAGAGCCCCATTCTGCCACCACGTTTAAACTTTCAACAGGCACTTAAGAGGAACAGCACAGAAAAATGCATATTTCTGAAAGAGGCTGCACACGGGCACTTGTGAAGAGAGGCGGAGTGCAGTGATTTGTGTCTGTGCGTGTGTTTGTGTGAGTGTGTGAGGTGTGTAAAAGAGGATAGCGAGCAGAAAAGAGGTTGGGAGGGAGGGAGGGAGGGAGGGAGGGAGGGAGGGAGGGAGGGAGGGAGGGAGGGATTCAGGCCAGGGTGTCTTAATGGAGGTGTTTTTGCTTCACTAATTTTAGCGGGCCTTTTAACAGCATGGGCCTCTCTCCTCTCCTACTGTCTCTCTCTATCTCTCCCTCTCTCTTCAATACTTTGCTCGCTCCCCTCTCTTCTCTCTCCCTCGGTCCCTACATCTCCAGTTAATTTAATGAAGGGTCGCCCGATTGCTTTTAGCATTAATATTCCAACACCAAGTGATGTAAATAATGAATGCGCTCTCTCTCTATCTCCCTCTCTCTCTCCATCTCTCTCCATCTCTCATTATCTCTCTATCTCTCTCTCATTATCTCTCTCTCTATCTATCTATCTCTCCCTCTCTCTCTCTCTATCTCCCTCTCTCTCTCCATCTCTCATTCTCTCTCTATCTCTCTCTTTCATTATCTCTCTCTCTATCTATATATCTCTCCCTCTCTCATTATCTCTCTCTCTCTATCTCCCTCTCTCTCTCCATCTCTCATTATCTCTCTCTCTCTCTCTCTCTCTCATTATCTCTCTCTCTCTCTCATTATCTCATTCTCTCTCTATCTCTCTCTCTCATTATCTCTCTCTCTCTCTCTCTCTGCTGGATGATGTTGAGCCCCATCTGTCGTCTCTTTGGTGGCACTGAGCGCTCCCCCTGGGCACAGAGGAGAAGATAGAGAGAGAGAAAGAGAGAGCAGAAGGGAGAAGAGAGAGAGGGAGAAGCAGAACAGCTGAGACAGAGCAATGTGTTGGTGTATGTTTAAGGTCCCCTCGCTGTTGTATTGACGAACCCGAAAGGTGGAAAGGGGCAGATGGTTGTGATGTGTGTAAGTTGGTGTGTTGACATGCACACATGCCTGTGTGTGTGTGTCTTTATGTGTGTGCGCGTGTGTATGTGCGAGTGGTTAGAGTATGTGAGTAGATTGTGTTGCTTTGGGCCCTTTCCGATGTAATAAAATATAATTCTCTCTGATGTCATCACTGTGCGTCTGGGTGTGTGTTTGTCAGTTTATACTGGTGGGGAGTGATACTGGGTTGGCAATGATGTGCTCTGCAGACACTGAATGCTTGGAGTGGAATCCGACTGGGCTGTAGCTAGAAGTAGATTTAAGAGATAGACGGAGATCCGAGAGGGAGAGAAAGAGGGACGGAGAGATGGAGATGGAGATACAGAGGTATTCGCCGTTGTCTGCTCTGCCCACTGGCTGGTCTGGAGGCCCCTTGCAAAATTGTAATGAGTTGAGCTAATTAATTTAGGCCTAGCCCATGCCAACAGATGACTAAAAGACACACGGCAGCCGCTGAGGGAGTCACTCCTTTCTCCCTTCTCTCTCTCTCTCTCTCTCTCTCTCTCTCATCCTCTTCCTCGCCGTCCCTCCATCCAGCAGTGCAAAGCCAGCCTACCTATCAACACAAAATGGTTTGTGTGTGTGTCAGGTTGGGAGGTGACCACCTTGAGTGTGTGTAATTGTTTAATGGGCTGAGCACACACATGGGTGCCCCAGGGACCTGAGCCCAGGGTCTGAAACGCACAGCAGATGGATCACACGCACAACCATGGAACCAACACCGTACACACACACCCGCCATTTCTCAATACTGGTGGTAATGCACCACAGCACAGATGTATGCTTATCGATGAGCTTGGAGATGAGCTTGGACATGAGCTTGGAGATGAGCTTGGACATGAGCTTGGACATGAGCTTGGACATGAGCTTGGAGATGAGCTTGGACATGAGCTTGGACATGAGCTTGGACATGAGCTTGGACATGAGCTTGGAGAGTGTGTGTGCCTCTGTTATTGCATGTATGAGCTGATGTGTGTATGTATTTAGGAGAGAGACCGTGAAAACTGTGCTTTCCAGGTATGTGTTAGTGTGTGTATCTGTTCTGGGCTGGGCTGAAGGGGGTGAGGGGGGGGGGGGGGGGGGGTGAGAGATGAAGAGTGCAGAAGGTAAGAAGGAAAGAGAATAGTTTTGGGCTTTGTATTAGTGGCTACATTTGTCTGTGGCTGCGCTCGTTCGCGTAAACACCGCTCCGACATCAGATTGCTCCCTCACCCCCTGCCCCCCTCCCCCATTCCACCCCACCCCACTGCAAACCACTTAAACCTCCACCACCCCATACACACACACACACATATAATCTACTCACATACTCTAACCACTCTGGTGTTTCTGCAACCGAAGCCATTTCTGAGGAGTCTCCTTTAGTACTTGAGCAGAGAAAAACACATTAAACTTTCAAACCGGAGGAGCGAGACAGAGACGGGGACATCAAAGCACGGTCGCACACAGCCTCCCTCCTCAGCATGCCTCAAAGGGGTCACAGCCAGGCGGGTGTGGGAGGTGAGGGTGGGGAGAGATCTGTGGTGAGGGCTGGACTGAGGAGAGATGACTAGGGAAACCAGGCTTTCCTGGTCACCCTTTCACCAAGCATCTCTGGCTTGTCCGTGTGTCACATAAACCGATAGAAAGCGTCTGCTAAATAGCCTATATGATTAGATTTATTATATTATTATATTTTATAACATGTCCACTTTCTTTACTCCGTCCCACCGGCCCTCCTACCTCCCTACCACTCTGTCAGAGACAAAATGTTGGATAAAGTCCTTTCACAGATCTGACTTCCCCTTTTGTCTGTTTTTAATCTTTTGTATGCTCTAATAAAGACTTCAAAAATGTGTTAGAACAGTCTGGTGTTACTTGTAATGTATTTAGTGTCGTTTACACTGTTCCAAACAGGTAGACAAACAATATTGTAATCTAACTGCACCTGTTTTATCACACACACTCTGAACGCAGTTTGCCCTCCTTCTTCTTGATCTACTTCCTATTGTTATTATCACAATTATTGTTCCGGTCGTCGCAGTCAAGTTATGTCGTTACCAGCATCGAGCTGTAGGCCGAAGAGCGCGTCCTGTTTAGTCTTAATACCGTAACTTACTTAGGCCAACATTTCAATATGTATTGGCTACTGTATTAATCAGTCAATCGTTCATTCAATTCATGCCATCACACAGCGTAGAAGACGTTCGTGCTTTGAAATGCAATCAAACATTTAAGTTTTAAAATGAAATGACAAAGGGAGCTTTCAATAATTAGCCTAAACAATAAATAAACGGCAAATCATGAATGCATGCACCTGTTTTTAGTCTGCTGTAATAAAGGCTTTATATATATATATATATATATTGTTTGTTAGAACAGACTCTCTGGTACACGTATTTACTTAGTGTTGTTTACACTGTTCCAAACGGTCAGAAAACAAGTATAATATTGTACTTCAACAACACCTGTTTGGCACAAATAATACTCACGTAACGCTCCTATCCCCTCCTTTTTCTCTAGTAGTTTCCACAATACGTCAAATGTCTTCCACAGATCTGACTTCCCCTTTCCCGCCTGAGCAACCAGTAAACTCTTCACCGTTTTGAGTTTCTTTTTCATGTCCTCCGCATGCATTTTGCTGTCATGTGTTACTGTTTTCGGATGTTTGTTATAACCAATGTATTGATGTGATTGTGACAGGCTATAAGTCAGGCCCTATTGGCCACATGCATATGACGCCTACATGTTTCACGTACAGGGAGCAACGGTTGAGGGAATAGGGATTTTTTTGTTGTTGAAACAAATGAGGGATTTCGGTGGCAGAACGTTTCAGTCAGAAACTAGTAAGACACAAAATGGCTGAAATGATGTTTCAGCTTCAGCACGGACAGCGCAATAAACACTCGCTGTGCTGGGGTGCCTTTTCTGCCTCAGTAGGGAGGAGAGCGAGACAATGTGCGCCAGTCACACAGGCACTCGCTGTCATCTTTTACACAGTGTGACAATTGGGCTCTTTCTTGAGTCATTTGTGTATCTTAAACAGTAGGCTACGCTTAAAGCATCAGACGAGCTCAGTGCATACAGTCGATTGTATTCAAACACATAAGGTGTGTCTGCCTACGGTATATGTTGAAAAATAAATGTAAACATTTCTACCAATCGAAAAAGGAGGAGAAAGAGAAGGGTAGCACAGGAAAGTAGTGACAGAGTGAGAGAGACAGATGGGGAGCTGGCAAACATGTAGTACTTCCACATAAAGAGTGTGTGTGTGTGTGTGTGTGTGTGTGCATACGTGCGTCCGAGACACAATAGTGGTAATTATCTTGGCCGTGGAGGGCGCAGAGGGGTGTGGGGGAGAGAAAATGAGGGAGAAAAGGAGAGAGAGAGAGAGAGAGAGAGAGAGAGGCAGCCAAACAGTAATATAATCACAGGCCTTTGTGTGAGAGGGAGCAGAGGGCAACTCAGTGTCAGCTGTTATTGAGTGCTTATCCCCTAACACCCTGCTCCGAGCGCACGCGCACACACTGACACATGTATACACACACACTGACACATGTATACACACACACTGACACATGTATACACACACACTGACACATGTATACACACACACTGACACATATATACACACACACTGACACATGTATACACACACACTGACACATGTATACACACACACTGACACATATATACACACACACTGACACATGTATACACACACACTGACACATGTATACACACACACACTGACACATGTATACACACACACTGACACATGTATACACACACACTGACACATGTATACACACACACTGACACATGTATACACACACACACTGACACATGTATACACACACACTGACACATGTATACACACACACTGACACATATATACACACACACTGACACATATATACACACACACTGACACATGTATACACACACACTGACACATGTATACACACACACTGACACATATATATACACACACACACACACTGACACATATATACACACACACACACACTGACACATATACACACACACACACACACACACTGACACATATATATACACACACACATACACTGACACATATATACACACACACACACACACACACACACACACACACACACTGACACATATATACACACACACACACACCCATGTAACAGTATAACTTTAAACCGTCCCCTCGCCCCGACACGGGCGCGAACCAGGGACCCTCTGCATACATCAACAACTGACACCCACGAAGCGTCGTTACCCATCGCTCCACAAAAGCCGCGGCCCTTGCAGAGCAAGGGGAAACCCTACATCTAGGCTTCAGAGCAATCCGTTACACACACACTGACACATATATATACACACACACACACACACACACACACACACACACACACACACACACTGACACATATATACACACACACACACACTGACACATATATACACACACACACACACACACTGACACATATATATATACACACACACACACACACACACACACACACACACACACTGACACATATACACACACACATACACACACACACTGACACATATATACACACACACACTGACACACTGACACACACACACTGACACATACACACACACACACTGACACATATATACACACACACACACACACACACTGACACATATATACACACACACACACACACACACACACACACACACACACACACACTGACACATATACACACACACACACACACACACTGACACATATATACACACACACTGACACATATATACACACACACACACACACTGACACATATATACACACACACACACTGACACATATATACACACACACACTGACACATGTATACACTGACACATATATACACACACACACTGACACATATATACACACACACACACTGACACATATACACACACACACACACACACACACTGATACAAACACACACACACACACACACACAAAAGCATGCATTTTCACACCTAGACAGGCTTTCTAATGCCAAACAAGCCAGTTGTCCGTGGTAACTGGTGTTTGCATCCCAGCGGAGTCATAACTACAGGTAATACTAGCTAGTTAATTCATTACCCTCTCATTAAGGTTTCCTATGGAAACCAAGTCTCAACATGTTCTCTAACATCCCTTTGAAAACACTAGATAGGACTCTACATAGAACTATTGAACGGTGTCTGTAAGATGTGTGTAAGGGAATAGAAAAGACAGGTTAGCAGAGAGAATAGAGAGAATAGGAAGTAGGGAATAGACCGTAGCTGTGTGAATATCCAGTAGGACAGAGTAATTAGGAGAAACTGAAGACCCGGAGAAAGTCACGATTAGGTGAGTGACCCTAGCAGTGTAAATGTAAAGGCCAGCTCTGGCCTCATCAATAATTCCACACCTTGGACTTGATCCCTTAACCCCAAGGATTTCATTCTATTGACTACTGACTGCGGGAAACCACCCGATCTAATTTGGGCTTGACATCTGGGATTTCTTTCTCTTTCTACCCCATCTCTCTTTCTTTCTCTCTCTTTCTACCCTTTCTCTCTCTCTCTCTCTCTCACTCTTGATCTCGATTTCTCCTCTCGGTCTCTCTCTCTCTCTCCCTCTCTCTCTCCCTCTTCTCTATAGGGAAGGCTTCGTCCCTACATGTCCTCAACGATAAATAAATGTTTCGCTTTGTCTCGTCATCAATTATGCAGCCTTACTTTAAGTGCTGCTGTGGAGGCTTCCATGCTCTCTCTGTCTTTGCCTTATGCTTTCCTTCTCTCCGTCTCTCGCTCCCTCCGTCTCTCCGTCCCTCTTTCTCAGATCAAGGGGTAGATGCGGCGGAGAAGCCGAGAAAAGCTCTCAGAGCTGACAATACTACTTTCCGACCCTACCTGTGGCTCAGAGAGTGAGGTGCTGCGCTTCATGGACGTAACAGGAGGGATGGCGGGTTGAGAGAGAGGAAGAGAAAGATGGATAAGAATGTGTTGATAAGTGGAGGGATTTAACCAACAGTTGCCGGGTAATCTGGTTTGTCCTGGCTACAGTCTTCGTGCTCTCCTTTTTTCTCGTTTTTCGTAATCTCCCCTTTTCACAATTTATGTTTATCCTTCCTAATCCTTTGTGCCGGTAGGTTTGTCTTTGAGTTGCCATGATATAACGTTACCACTTATTGTTACGTGATATTCTATCATGACATGATGGGGAAGCGTGAAGAGGCGTTGGAAGAAGGGAGTGGGAGAGAAGACGATGAGAGAGAACTAAAAGAGAGATAGAGAGGGCCTCGGCGTCACTGTCGTCATAACAACAACACAGTTTCCCATCTCCACGGCAGTGTTTGACAGGCTCTCTAATGCCAAACAAGACAGTTGTCCGCGGTAACTGGTGGTAGCGTCCCAGTGGTGTCATAGAGACTGTGTTGTATTGACCGTTTTGGTTGGCGTGTGGACGCGGTAGTGTCACCTTTCGCCACGGGACTGCGTCAAAGATGGGACGTCAAGGCCTCCCGGGTGGCGCAGTGGTCTAGGGCACTGCATTGCAGCGCTAGCTGCGCCACCAGAGACTCTGGGTTCGCGCCCAGGCTCTGTCGCAGCCGGCCGCGACCGGGAGGTCCGTGGGGCGTCGTCCGGGTTAGGGAGGGTTTGGCCGGTAGGGATATCCTTGTCTCATCGCGCACCAGCGACTCCTGTGGCGGGCACGGTGTTTCCTCCGACACATTGGTGCGGCTGGCTTCCGGGTTGGAGGCGCGCTGTGTTAAGAAGCAGTGCGGCTTGGTTGGGTTGTGTTTCGGAGGACGCATGGCTTTCGACCTTCGTCTCTCCCGAGCCCGTACGGGAGTTGTAGCGATGAGACAAGATAGTAATTACTAGCAATTGGATACCACGAAAATTGGGGAGAAAAGGGGGTAAAATTTAAAAAATATATATATTTTTTTTTTTAAAGATGGGACGTCACGTCGACCGGCAGAACAGAGGAGAGAGGAAGAGAACGGGGCAAAGGCCTGATGAGATATAAGGCGTGATGAACGGAGAGAGGGATGGAGTGGCAGGGAGAGAGTTAGAGGAAGAGAGGGAAGCAGAGGTGGCCTAGAAGGGCAGGGTGATTGACAGTAGTCAGTTTATAGCACACTGACTGCAGAGCACTACTCTACTCTGCAATCTCCTATCTGGGACAAAACCTCCGTCACAACGTGTGTGTGTGTGTGTGTGTGTGTGTGTGTGTGTGTGTGTGTGTGTGTGTGTGTGTGTGTGTGTGTGTGTGTGTGTGTGTGTGTGTGTGTGTGTGTGTGTGTGTGTGTGTGTGTGTGTGTGTGTTCCTCTGTCTCGGTGTATTTCCACGTGTATGCATGTACAGTGCGAGACTTCATGTCGTATGACAGCATAAATGCCCCTGCGTGTGTGTTAGCATTTGGAGCGTGTGTAATATCATTTGTAGGGTATGCTGTGTGTCATGGTCGAGGGTGAGTGTTCCGCCAGAGGGTTTGTGTGTGTCCCCCCCCCCCCCCCCCCCCCCCATAAGTCTCTCCACTGTCTCACTGTCAGTCATAGACACACTGAGAGACAATCACGCCACATCACTCTGACACAGATCTGGCCAACTGTCGTTTGATCTTACCGCCTCTGCAAAGACGTGTGTGTGTGTGTGTGTGTGTGTGTGTGTGTGTGTGTGTGTGTGTGTGTGTGTGTGTGTGTGTGTGTGTGTGTGTGTGTGTGTGTGTGTGTGTGTGTGTGTGTGTGTGTGTGTGTGTGTGTGTGTGTGTGTGTGTGTGTGTGATCCTGATTCTGGGTGTCCTCTTGTTGTACAGTCACATCAAAACATGGAACTCAATCTGGCCTACAGCTCATTCCCTCCACTTCTATTTCTCCCTCCTCCCCTCTCTCCCCTCCTCTGTTTTGGCCCTCTGGGGCTGTGTGTGGGAGATCTGTGCACTCCCGTAGGGGTGAGGGTGGGTGGATTGGGTGTAGGGGGCTTGTAGGGGTGCCACATGGCTGCCTGACTGACTAATAGGGATGTGGTAAGGCAGCTCTGATGCCCTTTGTCAACCCCTAAACAGCAGAGGTCAGAGGGCACTGGCAACTGGCGAGGGACCTTTCCCATCCAGGGCTTAGATGGCCTGAAGTATGTATCAACATGTGTATATATATATTGAGTGCATACACATGGACATGCACACGCACACGCACATGCACACGCACAGTCTTGTACAACTAAAATTGTGGTGACACACAATTCAGTCACATTCAAAATCCAATTTCCCCAAACCCCTAACCTAACACTAATTCTAACTAATTCTAACATAATGTCAACAGTTGGTCAAATGTTTGTTTGTTTACTATTATTGTGGGGACTTCTGATCCCCACAAGAATAGTTAAACATGTTAAAACACACACACACACACACACACACACACACACACACACACACACACACACACACACACAACACAAACACACACACACACACACACACACACACACACACACACTCTCTTCCCTCTCTTCCCTCTCTTCCTTCTCTTCCCTCTCTTCCCTCTCTTCCTTGTCTTCCTCCTGCTCCCTCTCTTCCCTCTCTTCCTTCTCTTCCCTCTCTTCCCTCTCTTCCTTCTCTTCCTTCTCTTCCCTCTCTTCCCTCTCATCCCTCTTTCCTTCCA